>NW_024524711.1:5663283-6263283 GCF_017590135.1 Pyrgilauda ruficollis | reverse complement strand
TTATTTTTTTTTTATAGTTATGGCCCTAGAAGTTTCTCATACAGCCCAGAAACATGAGCTAGAGGGGAGAGAGGAAAGGAAGTGAAGAGGCAAATATAAAGTCTGGACCACCTCTTGCTATTTGCTCATGGAAGTACAAGGATAGCTACCTGTGTTGGCCCTTTGTAAATAAAGGAGAGAGATGGGCATCTCCAAAAAGCAGTTTTAAGATTCCTCATCAAAATGTATCTACTAATGCAGGTCATCTTTAAAGTGCCTATACCTCCCCACTGACTGAAGAAAAATCATGGGGAAAAAATTCAGAATATAAAGCTAATTTATGGGCTTATGAAATATACCTCCCTACAGGACTATTTTTTCTGTATTAATTTGTTGTTACATTTTTTTCTTTGCAATCTTGATAATTTGTTTTGTAAATGGCTGCTAGGAGGACAAAAAAGAGTTAAAGTTTATTTAAAACAGATCTTTGTGCTGCTTTTAAGCTAATGTAGTACATTTATGGAGATTACTGCTTATAAAACTTAATAAACTGCCTCATTCCTTGGATAACACGCAGTTCCATTACACAGATGGAAGACGCATCCCATAAATGATACCCAGTGAACTGGAGCATGACTTGCACTTTCTCGTGACCAGTTCAGAAGAGTGAATCACCAGGGCAGACCTGTCACCAGAACAGCATCTCTCTTGCACCACTGATTGCATTCTGCCTTTGCATGGCCAGCTGTACTGGATGGACATCCCACCTGAGTGAGGATCTTTGCTCAGTGTCCAAGATCTGAACCATGGCTGGCCAATTTGCTCAGTCCTGAGGACCTCAGCAGGTTTCCTCTGGGCAAACTAATCTCCAAGCTGGCTTTCCTGGTCCCTCTATAACCAATGGAAAGAAATGCACATTTCTGGCTGTTATTCGTCTTAGCCCTGAGGAGTTATTTGAAGGAGGTCAGACAAATTTCTGCCTCTACCTTCCTTCTGGGAAGCATAAATTTCTCTTCATTGACCATAAAGTGAAATAGGAGTTCCCATCCAGTGACCCTCCCTTAATAACTTCCTTCCAGGCATGGCTTTATTCAGGACCATATGTAAGAAGACATATATAAGTTCATTTAAACTGGCTCTCAACATATGACTTGTTGTCCATGGGTCACACCTTGTAGGATTTATTTTTCATAAGCCATATAATAAAATTAATTTTGCAAACTGCCAAAGCTATTAATCAAATACCAACCATTATCAGATCCTGAGAGCTTTTTTCACAAACACTGGGGAGATTAACTTCACAACACCTTCAGCTGATGTCTGCAGCCATGGGCATCAGATAAGTAATATGGCTTCTCATTACAGGCAGCAGGATGAATAGGCTGCAACACAAACCCAGGGTCCATTTTGCTGTTCCTGCTGGCAAAAATTCCCCCACATAAAGCAGAGAATGATGAATCAACACACTGGGTGCTGGAGAGCTGGAAATAAACACTGTTCCTTAGACTTCAGGTTGAATTAGGAAATGAAAAATTTCTTTAGACATTTTGGGCCCCGAAAGCAACTTAATATATCCTTTTACAAGTAAATCTCCTAAGTGTTCTCTCAAAATTTATCCTTAGAAACTGTTGCAAAAAAGGGAAAATATTTAGTTGACCTATAAGCTTACAAAATCGGACTGAGTTGATTTGACAGGAGTTACTTCAACCAATTTTTAGAAGATATAAAATATTGTCTTGGTTTAGACATTTTGGTTTAGCTTCTATCAAAAATATTTGCTTGTAAATATAGAAATGTTTTTCATATTTTATAAAAACTTTTTAGCATTTAAAATGCTGCAGTCACTGTTCACAGAATCGTAAATATAGTTAAAATACAGACCCTACTGCCAATTACAAACACTGGCTGTTGTGAGCTGGCATCAGAAACACTGGTAGGGCACTGACCTTGCTTTTGTCTATTTAAAAAAAAAAAAAAGGAGCAACAAATAAAAAAATCCTATATTTTATACTAAGTGTGGTTAAGGGCTGCAGTGTATTAAGACTTACTGCTCTTGCCACTAGAGAGCAGTGTATGCCTTCTGAGTTTACACATTTCTCACCCAGCTAACCTATAGATCTCTCCTTATCTATTAGTATTCATTTAAATTTCTCCTCAAGGGTGATGCAGGATTTGTGGAAAGAGTTATAGACTAGCATATGCTAAATATATAAAGTATTATTAGGTGCTAGTCACTAATTTTTTGATGAAAATTATGAGCTTCAAAATAGAAAAGATGAAAAAGGCACAGACCTTGTGATGTTCCATTTATGCAGGCTCACAGAAAATCAATTGGTTAAAATGGAATTCCTCTGATTTATATTATTATAGTGGGAGGAAAATATGTCCCACAAGTCTATGGATTCCTAAGCCTTCTTAGAAAGTAAAATGTACCTATCACAGGTCGAAGGGAGAACAAGGTTGTTTATACTCATGTGCTGTATTTAATGCCCTATTCCTTTGAAAGAGGCACTGCTCTGATCAGCACTGAGATAAAGAGCATTGTGCTTAAAAAAATTACTGCCAGTCATTGCAACATGTTGAATAACCTGATTTAATTGACTTCAGCACTCAAAACTCTGTTTTTAGAAGTATTTTGAAGTAAACCTTTCTTGTTTAATGCATATGGAAGTAAAAAAAAGCTGTCAGCTAGGAGGTGACTCAGGTCTGCCTTCCCACTGCCCATCTCTGCCCATTTCTGAAATGCTTGTTAAAGTAAAATTAAAGGTCTCTGCCTTCCAGAGCTTTACTCAAACAACTTGTCACTGTGATGAGAAGTCTGCTGCAACTCAAAGATTGCACATTTCTGATGAACACCATTAAAACAAAATGCAGAAAAAAAATGCCAGCATCATTACAAAGAGACATTGCTGAACAGATGGGTAAGCTTCTGCCAGGAGAACCTCAGATCAGTGACTTGGCTGCAGGGTGGGAGAGGGAGGAAGAAAAGAGGATAAAGGAGAAGAAAATAAGATAACTTTGTGGGAATCTTTGCCAATTCAGAGCAGTGAGTAAAACTGCCTTCACTATTCCTTTGGAGAAAAAAATATAATATGGAGTTGATTATTTGGTGTCTCACTTTTTTTGGTGCCTTGGGAGTCCAAAGTAGTTGAAAAGATTTAAAGACCTGAATATGAGGGTAAATATAAATACTTGGGGATTTTTCTTTTTGTGTTCATTGGAGTTTAATTTTGATAGGCCAAAGTGATGCTCTCTAGGGAAGCAAAAGCCTGATGCCAGGGCATGATTAGTTCTCAACTTTGGATATAATGTGAGGATATTGTTTTAAAAATAGAGGACTCAAAAAATATACAATGGAAAACTTTTAGGTATTAGAGAGAGACTGAGCAAAAGACTAAGTGCTGCCACTGATATTGTCCTTCCTGGGATAAATTGCATCCTGCATGGGCAGATCTGCAGCCTTTTTCTTCTGTTGCCCTGAGTTTTCTGAGGATTCTTCTGGGGGAAGTTGTTTATTCTCCTCCAGGGATTTTCTTCAGGTCTTATTTGCCATTGACTATATAAGTGTTATATTCTCCCACCCCACAATCATTTATGGGATCAACTGGAGGAAAGGAAGTACCTGAACTTACAGTCACCACTATGAATGGAAATTTCTCCCTTGAGCAGGGAAACAGGGGAGTCACCAATAAGAATTTAAATCCATATTTCAAACAGTAATGTTGGTTAAGTCACTGTGCAATACAAATGGGAGCTTGTGCTTCAAGTCCAGGCTCCTTAATTTCTGGTAATTTCAGAATAAGAGTAGCCCACTGCAGTCATATTTTTATTTTTTGTCTGATGACACCCTAGTGCTGTTGAAATGAGGGTGATGTAAGTCAAAGGAGAAGCAAGAGCACAGCTTCCATTGCTGACTGCAGCACTTCTATACACATCTTAATCATATGCTCTCTGAAATGTTTCTCTTAATTTCCCTTGTGACCAGCTCTTTTGAACTTTTAATACGTGACTTGTTGCCATCAACTCAAATAGCTCTTTTCTCCCTATTTGCCCTATTTGCTCTTTTTCTATTCTCTTTGGAACATTATTTTTCTTAGTCCTGGCCATTTACTCTCTTGATGTAATAATGAAGAATATTCTCAGGAACCTGCTTTTATCATACCTATGTTTTGCAATGAACCTATTCAGTTGATCTAGGTCAGATGGTCTGCTTAAATTGCATTGAAATGAATAGAGAAATGTGAACTTCAGACAGGTCATTTATTTCAGCTCAGAATGCTACACTGTGCTACAGTGTGCTTTAATTAGAGCTGGCCAAAATGAGTGAAAAACATGTCAATGATGGCTGCTTCCATTTTTCAAGGATTTTGGTTTTTTTCAGAGGTTTTTTTTCCTTCTGTTCTTCTGGTGGTTTTGGGGGGTTGTTTTGTTGAAAGGTTTTTGATAGGGAAATACTATAGATCTGCACCTACCTTCAAAGACAAAAGAATTAAGGGGGAAAAAAAGTAAGAAATTTCACAATGATTTCTGAGAATTCATATTTTATTGTATCAGCAGAATTAATAATTTCTAGCAGCAGAGGATCAATATAGTAAGATTGAGCTATTTTGATTCTGTACACCTGAAATAAGTTGAGTATATTTCACACAACCCATTTAACTGGGGCTGAAATGGAAAGCACTAAAGTCACTTCTAAAAAAGAGGGAAGTAAGGAGAGAAGTCTATATTTATATTGCTTTGAACTGCACATGGTGACTGACCCCACTGTCTGTCTTGTTTTCATTTAGTAACCTCACCTTAATAAGCTTTTTTATTGACCTTTATAGATCTTTAACGTAATAACAACAGCCCAGAGGTACTGGCAAAAAGAAGGTCAATGTGTGCCTTCTCATTCCAGTCTGAATATATTGATGGCATTATTTTATAAAAGCACCAAACTAAATAGGCAGCAAAGTGGCCTCTGGCAATGAAAATGGTAAAATGGAAACTGGGAAGGCTTCATACACACTTGAAAGCTGTGCAGCTGCCAGTCAGACCAATAAATTCAGTTTGAAACTGCATTTAGTTATAAACAATTAAAGAAGTCAGTAAAAAACAATGACTATGTAGACTCTATATTAGTATGATAACATGCAGCTGAAATTGCTGAAAAGACACTTCTAGAGAAATGTGAGTTTGTAATTCCAGGGGAAATCTCAGCCACTGCAGTGGAGATTGCTTATGTTGTCGCTGATCATAAGAAATCAAATCACATATAAACTCAAACCACTCCATGCCATTTGAAATATATTAATGAGATTTGGAAGACATTAGAAACATTACATAGTTTATGGTTGTTTTCATCCATCTTCTTGATTGAGTTTTCCCAGAAGCCTCCATTGCCCTGTTTGTGGCAGAGCTAATGAGAACTGATGTCTCTGTGTGTTTCTGCCTGAGCCCAGCTGAAATGAGTGTGCTGGGCCTCTGGGCACTGTGGCAGCAGCTTGTTTTTGGAAGGAATGAGGAGTGTTCACCTCCTGCCTGCCTTTAATACCACCTTTTGCAGCACTCAGATTCATATGTTGTAAAATGTTGTGGCTGCATGGCCTCGGCTCATGGGTGATATCAAGGTCAGTGGACCAGTATTGGACAATACAGACAAATTTAATGTGTTCTTAGTGGAGTTTGGGTATATCTGAGCACCATCCAACTCTGAAAAAGGCAAAGGAAATTTCCTTCTCTGCTTGGAATTTGTATTTTCATGGGAGAGCAGCACAGGTCTGGTTTGAGTCAGAGCTTTAGGATGTTTCTGGGCTTGTAGCAGAAAGCCTCTATAAAAGACAGAGCATGAAACAGTTGGAAACAGATGGATACATCAGGCTGTGCTCTGTGAACCCAGGAGGGAAACGGGGCAGGGAGATTGGAAAGGAATTGGAAGTTATGTTTCATATTTCCTCATGCTCTTTTCTTCCTGGTGAACCCTCCGACTTGATAGTGATAATAAAACTAATTTGCATCATTATTTAATAATATGCAGTTATTTAATAGACTACTCAAAAAAAGACCAAATCTGACCATGGTATGAGATACTTAATGCAACTCTAATTAGCTGATATCCAAACATGTAGAAGCTGAAAAACATCAGAATATTGAAATCAAAAATGCACACATTTAAGGCTTAAAACATATACTTTTATTTCTTCAAAGTAATGTACAGATTTTAGATTTGTATACATTACCCCTTCCTTCCTTCCTTCCTTCCCCCTCCCCACTGCCTCCTTAAAGTGGCAGAAAGGCAGGGAGGGAGAGAGAAAGGACATACAGGGGAAGAAATAAACAAGTCTGGCTGCACTCTCCTTTTGTTAGAAGATAGTTTTTGTCCATTTTTATTGCATGTCAACTTTACAAATACAGTGTTTATGGCTTTAGCACAATATTATTACACAGCTGTGTTTTATTGGCTGTTATGAATTTCTGTGTGAAAAGCAAATGAGGCTGGAATATTAAGTCTAATAACATTATTTATCACTGATTTTGATAAACTGTTCTGGTAAAAATGTTAGCCACTTTAATTCATCGAGGACTAAAATAAACAGTTCATTATAATTAATTAAAAAATAAATCAAAGTATAGTTTTGTCTCAAAAAACCACACAGATTTCATCTTTTCACCACATAGTTAATAGTTTCAGCTTATATCTTTAAGAGGCAGGTTACTAGTGACTGGCTTCCAAGGCAAAAGTTTGTAATAGTATTTTATTCTTTTCACCAAAACTGCTGGAGAAAATCTGAAAAAAAACTTTTTTTCTCATAACTGAATTGCTTGGTCAAAACAGAATTCTAAGTTCCTGTATTCCAGTTCCAGCATAAAAGGTTTTCTTCTCCAAAACAAAATGCCACTCCAGAGAAGGCTGGAAGGAAAAGAGTAAGAAAGAGCAATAAAGCTAAAACTGGCCAGTTTCATGTTGGAACTGGAGATGGAAGGGGGATCTGGGTCTGCATTTGAGCATGTAGAGGCACCAGGTGCGTTCTGGCAGCTGTCCATGCGTGCACAGGGCAGCAGCCACTGAGCTGCTCTGTTCAGTGGAGGCTGGAAAGGAATTCAACGCTGAAGTTGCCATCAGGGACCCTGCTCAGCTGCCCAAATGCATCTTTCTAATACTGTGGGGACAGCCTTGAGCACACAACATCTCATGGGGTGTGTCCTGGGGGCAGGATGTCCCTTGGCTCTGCTGTGGGCTTGCTGATCAGATCCTCAGAGCCATCCATGCTGACAGCTGTCCATGTCTTGAGGAGAAAAAATATTCTGCCAGGGAGAATAAAAGTATATATTCTGTATAAAGGAGCATGGTAAGGCTCAAAGCAACAAAATTGTCAAGGTCCACAGGTGAATATGGTAGTGGGAGCCTAGAACCCAAGGGGACAGTTCTACCAACACACAGCAGAAGTTTATTTGGTGATTTCAGCAATCCCAAGTACAATAGTACATCTACAAGTCTAGTACAGAAGGAGCAACCTGTCAATTGTGGTTTTATTTATCAGAGCATGAATATTATTCCCAAAAATGCTTTTTGGTTGGAATTACTGATTTGTGGCAGTTCCTACCTCTCACACATACAAGATTTGATGTATATAAAGCAGATTTGAGAATTTATTAACCGAGTTTTAAAGTCCAAGTTGTCTACATCCCAAGGAATTTGTAAATATTGTTGCTTTAAGCTCTCTTGAAATTCTATCACCTTTTACTTTAGGAAGGCATGGAAATAAGAAAGAGAGAAGGTGATATAAAAAAAAAAATTCATGCTGTAGTATATTAGTCAATGCTTCAGTACACTGCCAACATATTTAGAAGCAATAAAACTCAGATGACCTGGAGAGGAGATGAACCTTGCTCTTGTCCAACCTTGATTTCATGAAAGGAGATAAGTGCTCTTGCCACACTATAAAACATGTTCTGGTACTTCCTTGGCAAGATCATTCATAACTGTAACTCATCTCCCAAATTGTTGTCTCCTGAATTAAAAAAAAATGAACCTAATCCACTACAGAAAAGAGGTTACAAGTGGCTTTGTTCCATTGCACTGATGGCAAAATAAGGAAGAGGCAGTCTTCATGTAATTAAAAATCTGCAAATAAAAAGACTCAGGTCTGCACTGGTTTAGGATTACATCTAGAGGAGGCTGCTGAGGTCACTGATTTTATTTTTAGCTACTAACACATTTGTTCCAACTACAGAAGCTGCTTCTCAAAAGAGCTCTGAGAATAAACATTCTTATTCACTGATTTCTTTTTAAAAATAAAACCAAAAGCCTTGAAGATTAAGCTACTTATTACCACTTTCAGGGCTATGTTCTCATTTTTTTCATGGCTTGTCTAGCTGGAGCCTCAAAATCAATTAACTGAAAGGTCTTCATCACCTCTGGAATTCCACTCATTCACATCAGTAATTACAGAAGGTCTCCATGAAGCAGTGGTTTCTCAAAGAGTTAATTGAAATGCAGGAACAGCTTAATACTGATTCAGCAGACTTAGCTCTAAACTTCAAAGGAATTGTGATTTACCATTTGGTTCTTTGTCTATTTAAATTAATCATGTTGCTCAAAGGCAAGGGAAATGAAACATTGGAGGCCTCATAATCATTCCAGCATAAATGTTAAAATACATTAGTCCTTTGAGACACAAATTCTGAATTTTTATTTTCTTTTTATTTAGTTTATAAAATATTTATTTCACAAAGTATCTATTTCATCTATCTTTTCTGGCAAACATAGGATTTGCCCCCCAAATCTCTGAACTGTAGACCACATCTAGGTTTATTAATCTTAAATACACTAAAGTAAGAAAACAGCCCAGGGCCTGATTCAAGTTTTACAAAGGTAATACAAAGCTTATCAGATCTATGGTATTCTTACTTTTGAGATGGAGTAGGCTGCCCAGCACGATTCATGATTCATAACTTCAAATAGATACCTACCACTGCTTTAGACAGCCTGAGTTTTGGCAGCAGTTTATCTCAACACACATCAAATGAATCCATTTCCCACCTGCACTGTGAACTTGCATTTTGATCCCCAGATATGCAAAGACATAGATTTCACCCCATAGACTTCCCTGGATCTGACATGCAGTACGCTCTTGTTGCACTGCTGAGGAAGACTGGTATTGTGCCCACCTGTTATGCTCTGAAATGATGGGAGGGTTGAGGGAATTCAGTATCTGTGTGTCTCCTCTCCTCTTCCTCTCTAGCCTGCTCCAAGCTGTAGCACACAACGGTGATTCCTTGCTTGGTTGTGTGAGCCAATGGGTCCACAAAAACCATGGACTACACTGGCAACTACAATCCCAAGCTGCACTGTCCCAGGCAGTTCAAACCTGCTCCCTTGGGCTGACTCTGGGGCTGGGACCCCCTGTGGGAGAGATTAAAAGGATGTCTCCAATGTGATGGTCTGGGAGGAGGATCAACCTTGTCTGGCAGAAATGTTAGAAGAGTCCCAAAAACCTGACTGTCTGTATGTCTTATTGGTGTCTTCTACAAAGTGATTCTCTGTTTCTCAGTAAAGGGTGAGCCCTCAAAGACTCACAGGGTAAGCAGAGAAAGTATTTCCTCGCTTTTCTATGAGATAAATTTAACTCTTTCCTACAGAAACTCTCAAGAAGGGTAGTTGCTAGATTTCTCACTTCTTAGATGTGCAATCTCCTCTTACAGCTTTCAGGATGAGCAAATAAGTGTAATTAGATATTTGTCTTGGAATGAGTGCAGTCTGCTGCACCTTTCACGTTCTTTGAAGTGAGAAGGGTCAGTTTGTAGCACCATTTCCTTAGTCATAATTTTTGTCTGTGTTTTCTGAAAATACAAGCTTAATTACTAGCTCTTGATTATTAGTCACTGTCAGTGCAGGATAATTCTGTTGTGAATAAAGACTGGTAAAATGATCCTTTCCTCAACAGCACAGCGCTGAGTTCTCACAGCAGTACCTCAGTGATTAAGACTGTGATTTTCAAAGTCATTCCAACCAACTATTGAATTGAATCATGACCCTCTTAGAATCCTTTGAAAATCTCAGCCAGAGATTACTCTTTCATGTTTTTTGATTTTTGTGTCAACTACTGAACCACCATGGCTCCGATTGACTGTCCTTGCCTGTTTTCCCTGAGAGGCTCTGCAGGCAGACCTGGTTTGGACCAGTGGCAATGGTGTGGTTCTGGAAAGCTGGTGGGAGCCATGGAAGTGTACAGATGCACTTCCAGGTGTGATGGGAAGAGGCAGGGCTGATGCCTGTCCCTGAGCTCCCATGTCTGCTGAGGAACCCTATGCATTGTGCAACTTATGAAATGGGATTATTACCTCTCAGTCAGCTGACTCTCAGGACATTTTTTACTGCAAAACTAACTGCAGGAGTGCCACCAAACATTGCTCCCTCCTTGGGTTTACCAGGGTGTAAAATGCAGCACAACAGAGCTCAGTCCCTTTGTTGTAAGCTAGTGAGGAAAGTCAGGGTGCATCATTTGATGAAGGGCACATTTACTGCAGTAATCAGAAGCGTGAGTACTCTTTGCAGAGCATTGCAGAAGTGTGGCACAACCAGATCCTGAGAAACAGGATCTCTGACAGGCTGGCTGACCTTGTGGTAGAGCTACAAATGGGCTGTCTCACTCCAGGCTGGAATCTCATTTCTCCTTCCCTTGGATATTTGCACTGTTTCAGCCTCAGCTCCTGATCTACAGTTCACAGATTATTCTAGAGGGTTTTTTTTCCTTCTGCAGTTGTTATCAGCTGCTTTTTTTTGTTGTTATCTGTTTAACTACATGACACAACTTTTGTTACAGCTTAAATGCCACCCATCACAAACACTTTAGGACTGAAGTTTATAAATACAGTTTTTTTGTGCAGCAAGTCACTAAACTTAAGTAATTTTGAGAGGTTTAGAAAAATCCAAAGAATATAGTTCCTTCCTTGTTTTTTCCTTTTCTTCCACAGGAGAAAACTTGTCTAGTGCTGTGTTGGAGAAATGGAAAACAGGGATGGCAAAACAGCCATCACAGCTCCAAAAACTCCAGTGCTGGAGCACACAGAGCCTCATATGGCACTAAAACCTATCACAGGGTCACAGCTTTGCTCTAGGTCCCTCCCTAAAGCCTGAGCCTTCCAACTCCAGCTTGGCCTTGTTCTTTTCTTTCACAGTTAACCACCACCCTCTGAGATGGAGCAGTGGGGACACCAGAGTGGTGGTGCTCTCTGAAACACCCCTCTGCCTGCATGGTCTGGGTGGAGAGGATACCTCCCAAATCCAGCCCAGAAGCACCAGCTCTGTCCCAGGTCCTGGCATGTGGACCATGCTGCAGTTGCCACTATTTCATCACCCAGTCATAGAGAGCTGCTTATTTGCCTCTGAATCATATCATACTTACTGCTTTCTTTCTACTTTAATCCCACACATAAAAGGAAAGTACATTTTATCCTTGTATCTGAATTATAGTACATCTCCATTTACCTGAATTCTGACAATGCTAACTTCACTTGACAAAATTTCATTTTTTGGAGGGAAAGGAAAAGAAAAGAATATTCAATTAGTAATAGGTACAGCTCATCTCATTTTACAAGCTGAGCTATTCACCTGCCTAGAACAGAGCTAAACCTGGGCAATGCTGGACATCCAAAGGTGGTCAAGCTATTTTGTGGGAAAAGAGTGAAAAGAACAACCAGTTGTAAGCACCTGAGTGTTTTCCCAGTAGTTAAATACTTCTAGAGAGCTTAACCTGTGCACTGGACTTCATAAGTTATTCAGAAAGGTCACAGATATTTCATGGCTTACTATCTTTTCTCTGCTTTACAGAGAAAGTAGAGAAAAGTCAGAAAGCTTTCTTTCTATTTCCTTTACAGGTATCACAGAAGTAGATTAGACAATGACCAGGTCATATAGAAAGAAATACTCTCTGTAGCACAGACCCTTGGAGCTCTGCATGGTTCCACTCAAGTACACAACTACTGCAGAGCAGAGGCAGCCCTTGGCTTCCTAAAACTGAATGAAGCAATTGTGAAAAATTGCCAGCTTCAGCTTAAGGATTTTCATGGCATCAATGACTTTTGCTCAAGACCTAAGATGTCAGAGAAGTAGCTCTGGCATGTCTGGCCACAGTACTGAGAATTATTTTAAATTATTTGTACTGTAGATCTATTGGCAAAGACTATCATCAGCAGTATCCCTCCATTCATGCATGTGTGTGGAGGAGGAGTTGACAGTTTTGGCTGTATTAACCTGTCAGATAAAACAGATATTATATAATATGGCACACCCGCCTTTGTTCTAGACTGTGTTTTATGTGCCTGTCTAAAGATGAGACAAATTTTCCTGTTTAGCTGTATATGTAACAGCCTCAGGCAACTGAGAAGGGAGTTCTGCCATAAAATTTATAATTGCTGGAGGCATGTTTGTCTCTGGTTGATGTAATTTCGAGCATCCCATTTTCTGCTTCTCAGAAAGGAACACCTACCTTGTTGCCAGCCTCTGGTATCAGAGCTGACACCTCATTCCTTGTCCTTGCTGTGAGATCAGTCACCTGTGCTGTTTCCACTTGGAAGCAAGGCTGGTCTGAATTGGGTTTCCCAATTATTGCTATGAATACCATCTTTTAATTGTGCTTGTACAGGAAAGAGAAATATTTGAATGTTATGTTCAATATTCCTACTGCTGTGAGCCTGGGCAGTCGAGTGTCTCCCTGGCTGTGTGTGATGTTGGCAGTGATGGAAGCCAAACAGTTTGGGTGTTCTCTGGAGTGTCCATGACTAGGAATTCCTCTCTTCAAAGGTCAAGACCAAGATGGAGTGAAGCATTTCCTATATCATCCAGAAGTGTTTATAACAATTCCTATATATAGTAGATGGTTTTCAGGCTCAGTATCCTTCTGATGCCTGTTGGATAGGTGTGTATTGGTGGCACAAGCAGGCTTCTGCAAGTAATAATATTTTTCCTATGTTAATTCTGGTCTGATGGAGGACCCAGAGAGAGAAC
Organism: Pyrgilauda ruficollis; assembly: GCF_017590135.1. Taxonomy (NCBI): domain Eukaryota; kingdom Metazoa; phylum Chordata; class Aves; order Passeriformes; family Passeridae; genus Pyrgilauda; species Pyrgilauda ruficollis. The sequence goes on along the minus strand of NW_024524711.1, from coordinate 6,250,316 downwards.
ACCTGCAGCTACAGAAGAGAGAGGTCATATAGAATGATACATTTGTAGGAGTCTCAAAAAGCACGTAAGTGAAAGCCCCAGGCTGAAGAGACAATCAAACCTAGCTCTAGTGGGAGATCACCCACTGTTAGATCAGATTTTTAATGCCAGGCAGTTATAAGCTTTGCCTTGTCCCAGCCGCTGTCCCCTGGTCCAGCAGAGCAGACTCCTCACAGGATTAGGTGGAGCTCAGCTGCCTCCTGTCTGTGGCTCATGGCAGAGCTGGTGAGAAGTGGGTTCCTGCTGTGCAGGAGGGGACACAGCCACCCAGCCTGTGCCCAGGCTACCGTGTCACTGCCAAGGAGTGGAGCAGGCACAGCCTTGAGACGCAGGGAGCTGCTCCCAAGGGGCTGCAGTGTCTCATTAGCCCCCTCTGAGGCTGTCTGACCTTCCTCTGGAAATGACAGCTTAACCACAATACCTACAGGTGCCTTCTGGCACACAGCTGTATCCAGGTGAGCCCAGGCAGACATCCCCCACTCCATCCTGACTCTTCCCATAGGGATGAAAAGCCGATGCACAGGCTGCAGGGAGGGAACACAGCTTTACACTGCAGCAGGTACCTGCCTAATGATTTGGACATAGCCTAAATCTGTATATCCCTTGATCCATTAAAGCTGGTTTTGTCAGGTCAAAATATGTTTATTTTCCTTTCAGGAGAAGCTTAGCTCACTTAAAGCAGCCTGTAAAGCTTTTTTTAGTCACTTTTTCCAGGTATTCCAAGTGCTCTTCCTTCAAGGGATGAGGCAGTGAAGTAGTTTCTTTCTTTTACAGTAACTTAGAAGGGAGGGAAAAAACAGTGAGAGTGAGCTGTCAGCTGCGTGACCCCATCATCTCAGTACCTCAGTGTGTTATGAAGCTTAGGCACAGAGAAGTAGTTTTCTTTTGGTGCAGGGAACAGATCAGATCCAAGAATAAGGTCTGCTGTTTCTGCTGGCCTCTTCTGGGAATCTCAGACTATGAGGAAAACTAAGTCCTTTTCTCTCTACCTGTCAACACCCTTGCCCTCTGCAGTAGGATCTTTTTTGGCACTGCTGTGATGAATTTCTTTTCAGGAATGATTTCAGAGACAGGAGGAGATCTTTGTGTGTCTCCTGCAGCACATCCAAGGCTCTTACCTACCCCCCTGCTCAGTGATGACCCCTCAGGAGCTGCTCCTCTCTTGCTCTCTGCTGAGTTGCTGACATCTAAAAGATACTGAACACACTGGACTGTCAAGGACTGAACACTCTGGACTGTCAAGGACTGAACAAAAGCATGTTACAGCTCCAATTGAGTTATTGAAAGCAGTTTTCTATCTGTAACTGTCCTGGGTTTGTGTGTGTGTCACATTTGAATATATCCTTGCATAGGGTTAATAGAGGCACTCTGGAGATAACTGCTCACAAGAAATTAATGAGACATTTCAAGACAGAATTCTTACCAGCTAATTAAATTACCTTCCTAGCTTACTAGAATTAATCACTGCTCTCCCAACATATTCGTGTAAACAGACAGATTTTCATGTAAATTAAGTGATGTTTGAGATGGCTGATGAATCTCTGTTGTTTGGCAGTTCTGATACTTACTACAGAAGAAAAGATAAAATTACTAGAAACCATTCTTTGTTACTGCTACCACATATTCATACTACTTTACCAGTCTCTATAGCTATATATCACACAATGGGGTTAGCCTGCTCCCTCAGAGGAACAAAAAGATATATCTTGTAAAGTCTGATTACTGACATTTTATAATCAAGCATGAGAGAAACGGTAACTGTCACAGGAATGAGTTTTGGAGAATTTAAGGGATTTAAATTATGGAAGTCTTTTGTTGGAGGTCCATGTTTCTCCAGAAGGTTATAGCACAAAAAAAAACCAAGTAAGCAAGCAAGCAAGCAACAAAACAAAACCAAGAAAACAACCAACAAAACAAAACAAAACAAAACAAAACCACAAACCAAAAATCCTCCCACTGCTTTAAGGGATGACCACTCCAGCAGAGGAGAGAAAGTTTTAAGTTTTTCTATCAAGAAAGATGCTAGAATAAGAATAAAGAAAACTGGATTCTTTCCCTATCCCTCTTTCCAATTCAGCTGCATGAGCCACTTTGTCCTTCAGTACCTAAACTTCCTCTTGCTGTTTGTTGCCTGTATCATCTGTTGCAATGCATCCCCTGCAAATGCTGTTTTACTTCCTATAAGGAGTGAGAGACCAATAAGAATGGAGTAAAATAAGATGATCTTGGTTTACTGCCTTCCGAAAAACTATAAAATTCAAATTGATTTAATAAAATTTAAATTTTTTTCAATTATATTATGGAGGATGAACATACCTATGTACCTATATATCCTAAGTAATTTTTCACGTACAAAAACAATTCCTAGGACAGGAATTTATTATAGTTTATGGTTTTATATTTTCACTAGACCTAAAGATCCACATCTAAAAGTCTTCTCTCAGCAGTTGTACTGACATTGAGCAATTCAGCCCTGGATACAGATAATGAAATTGCATTTGCTACAGTAAATGTTGGAAATCCATTCCTTGAAAACTTAGGTATAAGGCTGATCTGGCTTTATGCCTGTGTAGAACTGCCAGGTTAAGGAATGAAAATTCAGACAGGCATATCTCCTAGGCTGGGGTTGCATAGTCCTTCTTCTCACAATTTCTGTTCTGCTGCTGCTTGCGTTTGGTGGATCAGCATTAGAGCTATTACAGGTAGAGAGGAAATTCAGCCAAGGATGATGGAATGATTAAATTATTGATTTCTTCTTCATCTGGAATATGCCATCAATCTCAAATATATGTTCAATTGCAAGGTTTCCTGTATTTCCATTTTTCAGAAACTCCAGCATAAGCAAGATCAAAGATTGTGCTTTCACACAAATGGTTTATTTCATGGAACATTGTTTTTAATGTATTCCTATCCCAGAATATTCAGAGCCATACTTAAATTACTTTAGTTTTCTTGGTGATGTTTTCCTTGTAAAGATTCATATGTACTGTCTCTCCTAGGCTCATGAATTGTATCCTGTGTGTGAATATATTTCTGTGGCTTTCAGAGGTCAGGTTAGGACACGCAAAGTTCACAAATGCAGAATGTTTAGGCACCGCTGCTGTCAGAAATATTTGGGCTGTTTCGTTTTTGTCAGCTAAAGGACACAATATGAAGTACCAGACCCCAACTGCACTGATCTTCCAAGAGAATTTGCTTTGGTTTAGAGCTTGAATTCCACTTCTTTCCTTTTTCTGTTTGTGTTAGAATATTTACAGAGCAAAATCCTGCTGTCCTAAGAGTTTTTCTTGAGAGGAACAAGAAATTGCCTTTACTCTTCCAAGACATATTCTGAGCCATATTCCCTAGCAGCATTTCACTGCACCTTTTCCATGATTTGTGGAGTGAGGGGGTTTTTTTCCCCTTAGGTGAATCTGATCAAAGTGTTATACAGTATTCCAAATAAGGTTCTCTTACTGTTATGGATCTTGTCATCAGTGCTTCCTTTTTTTCACTGAAATCACCTTGTTTGATCCAGCCTGTGTTTGCATTTTCCTCTTACTCATCCTTCTTCTCATGTGAAACTCTCCTTAACAATGCTGCCATGTGATACCTGTTCTGTTTATGTCTTATTTAATTTCCTTTTGTGTGATTTCTGCTTGACTGATTACTATGCCTTCCAAGCACTTTGCTGAAACACACTGAGACCTTAAGTATCACACATATTCACCACCAAAAAACACCCAAACCTTAACCACACACAAAAAAACCTTCATGTGCATTCTCTTATTAATGAAAGCAAAATTATTTTTAGCTGGGTTTAACAAGGGTGTGGCGAACTGTAATTAAAGTGCTGTAATATTCCAAGGAATTATGATGAGGTATAAGGTAACATTGGTACTGTCTACTCAGGCTACTTAGGCATCTTAATTAAACTGTGATTTAAAAGACCACAGGAGTGTGATTTGAAAGGCTGTGCTCTGTGAAGGCAATGAAAACAAACAAGCACTTTTGAGGGGCTCAGTTAGGCATGCTGGTGCCTTGAGAAAGCTAAATTCAAATCCTCTCCCTGGTGTCCACCATGGAACAGCACTGGCTCCAAACCAGCACCAAGTTCATCTTTTGTGAAAATTAAAGAAATGTTTTCCACTCAGAGGGACACAAGGGTTTATGGGCTCCAAATATAATATAAAATAATGTAGAGATTAAAGCATTTCAATTATTGCTGTACCTTTCTCCCATGAATCCTCTTGTTTCTGTGAGACATTTCTGACTCATGATATCCTGTCCACTTGGGCTGATATTTCTTCAGTGCTGACTGAAATTGGCTTAACTTTTAATATAAAAGTACAAAATATGGATCATTTTTTTAATAAAGCTTTGCTGTGTGTATTCCTTAAAGACATGTGGGATGTGATAATGTTAAAAGACAAGACAGAATAGTTAAAATGAAATATTTTAAAAAACTCTGAAGATTTTATTTTCACTTTTCATTGGAAGTGATCAAGTGGGAAAACACAATTATCTAATGAATGATTATTTCTCCCATTGATAACTAATTAACTGTACAGTTCAGAAGATCTGTCTGTGTTTTTGCCAAGCAATCTGTTGTTTTCAGCTGATTTCCTGGCAATAAGATGAAGTGGTTTGGGTTTTTTTCCACCTTACTCACAATAAGGTCAGTCTCTCTGTTCACCTGACACAGGTTATAAGTCCTATTACAGCCCTTTTGATCATAACACCAGGATTATTGACAAGCTGCCAAAACATGGGTTATAGCTAGTGCTTTTCTGGGCTTCAGTATTGACTATATGCCCTACCAACAAAGCAGCATCATCATAATAGTTTCAATCCCCAAGACAACAGGTTGCAGGTACCAAGCAGTGAGCAACTGCCAGACTGAGCCCTGTGGCAGAAATAGCTGTCTTACAAGATACAGTAAAGTAATAATGGTTGTGAACAATTACGTTTCAACGTGGAATTTTAGAAGAATAAGCCCCATCAAGGTTTCTGAAATATAGCACTGAGCAGTTTCATTTTCCATTGCAGGCCTTTTGAAATAAATGCTCTTAACAACTCTTGCTTCTTTTCTCCTGCTATAAAGAAAAGACAAAAATTCTTCTCAGTTTCGTAACAGATATACCCTCTATATAAAACATTTTGTCAAAAATCAACACAGTGTTCTTGTGTTGTTATGTCTTGCAATATCTGCTAAGATTCATCAGCAAGAAAGTTTTAACTAGCAGTTTAATAAAAGCCTAGATGGGTGAAGAATGTGAGCAACCTGGAAAGTAGAGTCCTTGGACACTGTATGCATTCAAAGATTGATGGCTTAGGACTATTTCCAGCCTCAGGCTCTGTCTGAGAGATGTTAATATTTGAATTATTGTTTTCTTGACTACCTCCTTTCCCAGGCTACAGGGAGAAAGAGTGATGATCTACATCATGTTCCCTTATCTTATCTTTGGAAAAAGCCTATTGAAAATGTCACACTGTGACTGTATTCCTGGGCTCTTGAGTAAATATAAAGGAGGAAGAAGAAATTTGTCCATTCTTGTATTGGAAAGATGGAATTGAGTATATCAGTAGCTGAATGCTATAAAAAGATTAAGTGTGTATTTAAGCTGGTATCGAAGGTCCAAGTTTAGGTAACACCAGCTGCCCCACAAATAAATTACTGTGGGTGGCTATGTTTTGGCTGCTTGACACTGAAACTCAGGCCATCTAGAGCTATAACCTTATTAATTGCTCAACTCATTTTTAATCCCTACATTTAAAAATAAAGGTACCACGTTCTATAATATAGAACTGTTACTGCTGATAGTGATTCTTGTCCTCTGCTAATTTAGAGAACACATATGATTTTTAGGGCCATGGCATTGCTTTTCCTCTCAAAATCCCAAGGTACTTTACAGACAGCTACACTGAACCAAGCAGGGCATTCACTGCCTTGTTCCCCTTGTTAAGGGTACTTCTAGGTGCAGTGCATTTTGACTGACTCTGGCCATTTTCCCATATGAGATGCTAAATTTACTCTCAGACTGTTTCAGAAGCATCTCAGCTATATGGTCTCAGGCAGTAAGCTAGAAGAAACTCATCTCACTGGTTCATCAAATTCCCAGGAGATCTCCTAGGGAATCAGACTCTGGCTGCCATTTGTCTGTACCCTGCAGCCACCACAAATCCAGCTTGAGCCATGCCCTGCATGCTGTGGGCTGATCACTGGGTAGTCAAAGTAGTGAAGTGTCTCAAACTCGAGGAGAATTTGGACTGTGGTAGTGGCCACAGATCCCCTTTCCCACTGGGAAGAACAGGAGGCAATAAAGCAGCAGCTATATCAGGAAAGAGACTCTTCTCTGCTTTTTTTTTTTTTTTTTGAGTACTCTGTGCAGCAAAGGCTAGTTTGAGCCAGAAATCCAGAAAGAGGAATATTTACCAAGGTAAAGGTTTTCAGGGAGGTGTCTACAGTAACTGTTTGTGAAAAGATGTGATCAGAGATGAGGCAGCACAGCACAGCACACTCCTGCACCCGCAGGGACAGCAGGGGAGAGAGCTCTGCCTTTTCCTCTGCCTTTGTTTTTGTTCATGGCTGCATGGCTTTGGTTATCATTTAAAGAAGATTAGAAGAGGGACAATCCAAAGTGCAATATTTCAAGCACTGATTTTAACATATCTTTCATGTACCCAAGGCAAAGAGCCTGTTAAACTGTTCAAATTCATGTACAGTCTCTGCAAAGGCTTCTGACTTTACAAAAGGTTTAATAAAGCTACAGGAGGAATCTACAGAACCATACTGCGTCCATATCCATATGGCTGACCTGGGAGTGGCACCACTTCTAAATGCGTTTTATGAACCTCATATAACTTTTACCAAAATAATAATAATTTTTGAGTGGATTTCATCTTTTACTCTCTCCATACTTTTGAGTGGATTTCATCTTTTACTCTCCCCATACTCAAAAAAAAACAAACAAACAAACAAAAAAACATTAGAAGGGGTTGCTTCAACAAACAAACAAACAAAAAAACATTAGAAGGGGTCGCTTCTGAGGGGGATTTTTTTGTTTTGTTTTGGTTTTTTTTGTTTGTTTGTTTTTGTTTTTTGTTTTTTTGTTTTTTGGGTTTTTTTTAAAAAGCAAGATAGAAAAGTTTGGGACTTGACTATGTCCAGTGCTACATCACAGTACAAATTGGTATCATAAATATTTTTTTTTTGTTTTTTTTTTTTTTTTTTTTTTTTTTTTTTTTTTTTTTTTTTTTTTTAAAGCAAGACAGAAAAGTTTGGGACTTTACTATGTCCAGTGCTACATTACAGTACAAATTGGTATCATATATATTTCTGAGTCGGTGCTAATGAAAGTAGACAGTCACTGGGTAAAAGGAGCTAAATTAACAATATTTGGAAAATAAATCCACTTTACAGCAACAGAAAAAATTTATCCCATTCTCAACTGCTTCCCAATCAATTTGAACTCTAACCTGGTGGGTTGAATATTTTGGGGGAGAGCTTAATTACTTAACCTGCATGCTGAGACTGTCCATTAGCTGTTTTCCACTGATTTTGGCCTGGCTCTATATTTGCAGGGACTGTTGAACTGATACTGCCAGGGAGCAGCTGGATGATGGTACAAGAATATATATATTACATGCTGATAAATGTATGATTTAGTTTCTGATTTCAGTCATTAAGCAATTATGCCTGATGAGTAAGGAGAGAACAGAGGGTCAGCTGTACTTTCTAAATTATACAGACAGTGACAGAGCTTCATTCATCATGGTAACTAAGATCTTCACTGTCCATGCTTTAGTTAATAATATGTCCAGGACAGGGAGCTGCAGCTGTACTCAACCAACCAAGTTGTACTTGCCAACCCAGCCAGAGAGAGGGCAATGGAGCTCTGAAACCTGAGTGACTGATGCTGCAATGAATATGTGCTTGTCATTGATAGCAGCCTTGGACTTAAATATACTTTATATAGATATTAAATGAGGTTTGTTGAAGATATCAAGAGAGACATGTGGAAGTATCAAAGCACCATGGTACTTACTACAGAGCATTAATTTAAATTTTTTTGGAGATTTGTCTTGTGTTAATTGTACATTTATATGCCTATAATGTGTTAAGAAAATCTGAATTTTCAGGGAAGATGTACAAATAAAGTTATCTTAGTCTGAAATAATAGTAGAGTCAAAAAAAATCTTCAGAAACATAGAATTCACTTTAACTGCTAAGAGATACTAAATCCTTCATAAGAACTGCAAACATGGCAAAACTGATAAAAGGATTCATGTTTCTGCAGTACTTAACACTTAAGAAGCCAGTGTGGAGTTGTTAAGACACTGAAAGTGCTTCAGGTTCTTTTGATGAGGAACTTCAAAATTTGAACCATTTTTCTCCCACCCTGCAGAAATTTCCTAATTTCTATCATTCCCCAAGTCAGCTCAGTGTGCAGCAGAGATGTCTGCAGGACCTGGGGAAAGTTTTGGGCAGCAAACCCCCATCACCCTTGGCAGGATCATCACCTGAGTGTTGGGAATGACCTGGTTAAGGTCTGGAAGATGCCACCAGCAGCTCCTCCACTTGCTGCTGTTGTTTTCTGGCCAGCTGTTCCTTTGCAGCTGGCTGGTGAGTGCTGAGGGGAGCCAGGGCAGAGGTCCCAGGGAGTCTGAGTGGCCTCAGAGGAGGATGTGTGTGCTTTCTGCTGCAGGAGAAACAAGCAGTGTGCTGAGACAATTAATTGCATCCTTGAATTCTACAGCTGCAAATTAGATGATTTCTTTTAATTCTCTTTTCCCAGCAAACCCACTTAAACATCACATAGATGGAAAATTCTTATAAGATGAATATGCAAACATCTCCCCCTTTCCCAGTCAGACCTAGTGAGATAATTTGGAGTTAGTATGGGATTAGCCTTCAAATAGGCTTAAGATATTTCAAGCAGGACATCCATGACTCATTAGCTCATTGTTCTTTACTGATGTACCAAATCTTTACCTTCATATAAGATATTTCTTATCTGTCTATTATGTTGACATCTAGGCACTGACTCTTCAGTGTTCATCCTTATGTAACAGACAGCTTGGAATAGTCATGCAGATAAGCAGGGAATGACTCTACAAGGCTGCTCATACCTTGCACTATTCATGAACTCTCTTCTTCACTGTAAGCAGATAAAAGACAGCAAAGGTATAACCTGCAGTGAAATCAGCCCTGCTCTGGATAGCATCCCAGCAGTACTTTGGCACAAAAGAAATAAATATGCTTTTGTTGTCACAGAAACAACATTATAGCCAACAAAACTCCAGCTGTTCTGCCTTTATACTATTCTGGGCTTCTAAGAAATTCATGTTTCACCTGTAAAACTTATTGAGTTAATTTTCTGCTCTATGCCACATTAGCAAAGTCTCATGTGAGAAGAGATATTGGCATGAGTCATGGTACTTAAAAAATGTTTGAGAACACATGAGAAAGCTCACATGAGATCAACAGCAGTTACCAGAGAAAACAGTGAAGTACTTTAGAGAGAGCTTTTAGAAGAGAAGTGAAGAAATGAGAAGATAGTACACCTCAGTTATACACAGGCATACTGCACACTGAAAGGTACTGAAAGGATTGAATTCTTTGGCTATGAAGAAAATTGCATGGAAATAAACATTCCTTGGAGGCTAATAAACAAACCAAACACTTTTGGTTTAGGAAGTCCCAGGCCATACTAAAGTGAAGGGATATCTTGCAGAGCTACCTCTGTGCTCAACCTATTCTTTTACACAACCCCAAATATTTCCTCTCCTTAGACGAACATTCCATCTGACCCTGAATGGTTCCTGTTTTATTGCCCTTCTCTCAAATAATACCTTTTGATAATAAGTGTACTTAACAACACATTGCTTCATCTGTCACTGAGGCAGTCAAGGAATCAGGCCACTGTCATGAGTGCCTTGCATTCAAGTGATCTATTTTTCTTCTGCTATAAGACTGCATTTTTTTTCTTTTGTGATTTCTCCTACATTTATCAAATCTTATTAGATCTCAGAGATCTTCAGGGCTGATACACAGGATGCCTAAGCTTTCTGGTACAGGCCTGAAGAAATTATTTTCTCAGTATTCTGAATGCTGCAGTTTGACTGCAAAATACATTTAGATGCGTTCTTGGATATTTGTCCCATGCAAGTCTTTTTACCACACTTCAGTAAAATTGGGATTTCTTTCTGTTTATCAGACAGATGGGAGGAAAAATGTTATGATTAGTAGTAAATGTTTGTCATACGTGTTTCTTACAATTCTCTGCAAAACTTTTCTTAAAGGGACATGGAAATTTATTGTCCAATGGCCTCAGTGTTCGCCCGTCTTTTATATTTCTGAATAAGGTTGCAATTTTGTATTATTCAGTTGTCTTTCATTTACTGTTACAGTTCCTGCCTGGATAAGTTGTCAGTAATTGCAGTCCATTTCTTGCAGCATATGTGTAAAAGAACAGTGCTGTTCCCTCGGAGCATGTGCTGAAAGCACTCTGGAGCAGCCTGCTTTTAAGAAATGCCCTCCAGTGATTTATGGCCATGTTCTACTTGAATGGCTTCCTGCTCCTGAAAGAGCTGGGTGAACTTTTCATGCACAAACATCACTTCAAGACATTTCTTTCAATTTTTGTCTGTCTCTACTCCATTCATATTAGTGTCAATGAGAAGAAGTTGGGGCTGTCCCTTTCATAGGAACGTGCTTCAACTCTTGCCCTGTCACTCGTGTCTTTACCTTTTCATTATATCATAAGTGTTCTAGAATAGGTCACTAGTTCTCTGACGTATGGGACAAATGTATCAAGAAGAAGGAACCATAGTTGTTTCATTCTATGGTCAATCAGTGCCTCAGATTTTGCAAATAACTGTGATTTATGAGAGATATTTTGAGGCTTGGAGATTGGTTACAGTGTTTCTGAATTGATTTATTATGTTCACTTAGGGTTTGTAATGATTTCTCCTTTCCAGGGTTTGTATCCCAATATTTCCATACATAATCAACATTTCATATTTATCCAGATCTAGATATGCTGACTACCTGTTTGAAGAGTCTGTGGTCACAGTCTGGTGCTGCTGTCTCCCACCTGGGCTCTGGGTTATTTTTAGGCTGTTCTACTGCTCCAGTCAAGGCCTGCCTTGCAGAATGTTCATCCCTTCTTCCAGCAGCCAAACACTGGTATAAATATCTTCCCATTCAAATTGCTGTCAGTAATGAGATCAACAGCAGTTACCAGAGAAAACAGTGAAGTACTTTAGAGAGAGCTTTTAGAAGAGAAGTGAAGAAATGAGAAGATAGTACACCTCAGTTATACACAGGCATACTGCACACTGAAAGGTACTGAAAGGATTGAATTCTTTGGCTATGAAGAAAATTGCATGGAAATAAACATTCCTTGGAGGCTAATAAACAAACCAAACACTTTTGGTTTAGGAAGTCCCAGGCCATACTAAAGTGAAGGGATATCTTGCAGAGCTACCTCTGTGCTCAACCTATTCTTTTACACAACCCCAAATATTTCCTCTCCTTAGACGAACATTCCATCTGACCCTGAATGGTTCCTGTTTTATTGCCCTTCTCTCAAATAATACCTTTTGATAATAAGTGTACTTAACAACACATTGCTTCATCTGTCACTGAGGCAGTCAAGGAATCAGGCCACTGTCATGAGTGCCTTGCATTCAAGTGATCTATTTTTCTTCTGCTATAAGACTGCATTTTTTTTCTTTTGTGATTTCTCCTACATTTATCAAATCTTATTAGATCTCAGAGATCTTCAGGGCTGATACACAGGATGCCTAAGCTTTCTGGTACAGGCCTGAAGAAATTATTTTCTCAGTATTCTGAATGCTGCAGTTTGACTGCAAAATACATTTAGATGCGTTCTTGGATATTTGTCCCATGTCAGTCTTTTTACCACACTTCAGTAAAATTGGGATTTCTTTCTGTTTATCAGACAGATGGAAGGAAAAATGTTATGATTAGTAGTAAATGTTTGTCATACGTGTTTCTTACAATTCTCTGCAAAACTTTTCTTAAAGGGACATGGAAATTTATTGTCCAATGGCCTCAGTGTTCGCCCGTCTTTTATATTTCTGAATAAGGTTGCAATTTTGTATTATTCAGTTGTCTTTCATTTACTGTTACAGTTCCTGCCTGGATAAGTTGTCAGTAATTGCAGTCCATTTCTTGCAGCGTATGTGTAAAAGAACAGTGCTGTTCCCTTGGAGCATGTGCTGAAAGCACTCTGGAGCAGCCTGCTTTTAAGAAATGCCCTCCAGTGATTTATGGCCATGTTCTACTTGAATGGCTTCCTGCTCCTGAAAGAGCTGGGTGAACTTTTCATGCACAAACATCACTTCAAGACATTTCTTTCAATTTTTGTCTGTCTCTACTCCATTCATATTAGTGTCAATGAGAAGAAGTTGGGGCTGTCCCTTTCATAGGAACGTGCTTCAACTCTTGCCCTGTCACTCGTGTCTTTACCTTTTCATTATATCATAAGTGTTCTAGAATAGGTCACTAGTTCTCTGACGTATGGGACAAATGTATCAAGAAGAAGGAACCATAGTTGTTTCATTCTATGGTCAATCAGTGCCTCAGATTTTGCAAATTTTTTTTTATTTTGAGGCTTGGAGATTGGTTACAGTGTTTCTGAATTGATTTATTATGTTCACTTAGGGTTTGTAATGATTTCTCCTTTCCAGGGTTTGTATCCCAATATTTCCATACATAATCAACATTTCATATTTATCCAGATCTAGATATGCTGACTACCTGTTTGAAGAGTCTGTGGTCACAGTCTGGTGCTGCTGTCTCCCACCTGGGCTCTGGGTTATTTTTAGGCTGTTCTACTGCTCCAGTCAAGGCCTGCCTTGCAGAATGTTCATCCCTTCTTCCAGCAGCCAAACACTGGTATAAATATCTCCCCATTCAAATTGCTGTCAGTATTGTTTTATGAATTTTTTTTCCAAGATGAGACACTGGAAATATTTTTGCCTTTCTTAAAGTGCCAATAGTGCTTAGGTTTTATTTTTCATTTGTTTTTCCTCTTATCGATGTGTTTCTGCATTTGCAGCATTTTAATACATCTTTCTTACAGTTTCCATATTTATTTATATTATTTGCTGTTCTAGCTCTCTGCCTGACTCATATGCTCTATATTTGGTTCTGAGCTTATTTACTAGCTCTGCGTGTTGCTCTTAGTTGATTTATTACGGGCTGTCAGAGTATTCCCATTTGAGCTGCTTCATACTTCATGGCCATGATTAATCTATCACAACATTGGTTCAAATTTTAAGATCTGATCATTAGTCAGTCATTTTGAATAGGTTGACAATATACTTTTGTACTTTTCCTATGGGGATATGAGTCTTTAAATAAGAATAATTTGGACTGAAAATACTTTTGGACCATTGCTAGGATCTTACATGGATAATCCAGGTATGTTAACAAGATGGCCAAGGTCTGCCAGACTTAAGAGAGCTTTTGTTATCACTATGAATAACATAGTTCTTGCTTTGTTCAATTTCTATCTTCATTTTAATTTCATCATCTGCATTTTGTGGAGTGAAAATTTCCATTTGCAAAAGACTTTCCTGTCACAGCTAGACACATTGAGGTGGGGTTTTAATACATCATTATGTTTTGTACTTACACATTTATTTTATACGTTTACACATTTACTTGGGGATAAATGGGTGAGGGAAGGGTTGGTTTGTCCTGTTAGTGCTTTCACTTATCTGCAAGAGCCAAGTTTATGTACTAATTTTATTGTTAAAAATAAAGGCAATGTTCAAGTTCTACTTCTGCTTTAATGTACAGTATTCTTTTAAATTCAGGATTTACTTGTAGTAAGTGTTTTAAATTCCCAAGATTTTCTTATTTATTAGAATAATATGATACAATTTGGTGATTTTTATAATGGAGGTGTCTTTTATAATTTGGATTAGCTAGTTTCAGTTTTAATTGGTGAAGTTCACAGATGTGATTTTTCCAGTACTACTCTCCTCTGAGTTCAGTGGCCATACTTTCTTGTCTATTTATTTCCCCCAAAAATATTGGTAGTCAGTTCCAGACTGACCATCATCTACTTTACTCCAATGCCTCTCTTCTCCTCTTCTGTGGATTTGAAGATGCCAGTGCTGATGAGAAATTATTAGTGGAGAGTGCAGGAAAAGACTCTGATTTTAGTAGTTTGGGATAAAGAGAAGGAAACCAGTACCAACTGAAGATTATAGCTTGTGAGATAAACTCCAGTGATCAAAAAATAAATGTTTATTTTAATAACTGGTCTTCAATAGAAATGACTTCCACCCAACGCCAAATTTTCCTATCATATGTTTCAATGCTGTTGTTTAACATGGCCTTTGTAGACTGTCAGTGTCACTCGGATTTTTCACCGGTGTTTATACAAGCACAAGCTTAGTTTGAAGTCCACAAAATAGCTCTTCTCTCTTGCAAGTGATTTTTATAGATTCTTCATGCAAAGCTGACAGCCATCATTATTTTTTGTCTGCATCAGTCCTTTCTGAAACACATAACTCCCCATAGTAAACTGTAGTCCACTAATTCCATTAGCTTAAAGCTGGGAGCATTGAAAAGAAAAAAATGGCTTAAAATCTTCTTTTATTACTCCAACTAATTTCTTGCATACACAACAATTCCAACAAGTTAATTTTTGTTTATTTTAATTGGAGTTTTAAGTTATACAGGCACCTATTAATCTGTCACCCTGGACATATAAATTATACTAATCTAAAATTTAGAGCACCCATTTTAAATATAATTTCATCAAACTTCTTTAAAATTGTTCCCAGCAAAAAAGCACGGCATATATTTCATAGCTATTTCTAATATACACTCCCATTAATAGGGAGCAATACAAAAATAAATTGAGGGCATGCTGAGCTATAGGACAACATTTGGATGACAGAGAATTGATTTTCTATAAAGCTGAAGGATTTTATAAAAAAGTAAACAAAATCTTCAGGGAACAATTTGCAAATGAAATATGTGAAATTGGATGTCTCTAAGTCACACATCAGTTTGATCTTTATGAACACATTTGCTTGTTGATGTTGTCAGTGATCATTGCTCAGTCTTCTTGCAGACATCAAATGGGGCATGGTAATTATAGCAACAACATCATTAGGGCTGGACCTCCTGGAAAGCTGGAGCTGAGAAGGTCTGCATTTTCTGTTGGAGTTCACCTTACACATCCGTAAAATTGGTTGCAAACTATTCTCTTCAATGGACACCAACAGAAGGCTGATCTGGGACCCTTGTGCTGCTGAACTGTGGAGGGTGGAGGTGGGACAGCCACCTTCTGTCACTTCATCACACTCTCCTGGCAGGAGGGCAAGACCCAGCTTATGGCATGAGCTCTATAAGGGGTACCCCAAGAGGGCTGCTGGGTGGGAATAATTCCTTCCTGCTCCCTCTTCCTCCTTTATTAGGAGTAAACCTTAGCAAGAGGAAGCACATATTTTGACATGGCCATTATAGCCAATATGGAACTGTAATACAGGATAGAATAATTTTTTTCAAAGTTCAGTGTGAGCTAAAGGCAATATATGAATTTTGCTGTAATGGGTTGTTGAGATGCACAAGAACAGTTCCCAACCCAGTTTCTTGGAGCAGATCCATTAAACAATTAAAATTAGTTTCAACCTTATTTTACAATCAGACTGTATGTATTATTTTAAGCAGCATCCCTGCCTTAAAGGATATGAAGCAGAAGACAAATTGATGTGGACAGACATGGATATTTATTTCTTTAGTAACAAAGTAATTTGCAGCACTCTAGTTGCTGCTAGCAGAGAATATGTAAGTCATAAAGTGCAGTTAGGTGATAAATTTATTTATAAAGTACCTTAGCCACTTCCTTCTTCTCTGCTCACTAATCATTCTCCCCCAGGAGCCAGTCTAATTTTAATCCACCAAGCAGATAGGTAAGTGGTATGCAAGGCAGATAAGAATAAATCCTTGTCTCCTTCAAACATAAGATCTTCTGCCCAAATTTATTTGAAACTAAAGCACATCATGAATGTGGACCAGCCTAATCTGACATTTAAAGTGAAAAATTCCCAGACATGGAGATATTGTTTTGTTGCCCTGCAAGCCTGCAAGTAGGACCCAACCTTTTCACTTTATGTCTTTTCACTTTAAGTCCATTAAGTTTTCTCACTTTAAGTCCCAGAAAGCCTTGATAAAAGATCTATTAAAGCTCTGATACTTTAAAACTTCTTTGGGTTCTTGTTAGCTGGCTTTCACTCCTTTATGCTGTTGGATTCCTGGTGAGGGGGACACATAGCTTCGTAAGAGAAGAGTTAGAAATTACCTGTTTCAAACAGCTCTTTCAGAAACCCCAAAACATTACTAGAGTATTTGTTCTAAATTTCTGGTGCACCTCATGATAAACAACACCTACTACCATAATATCTTCCCCTAGATGAGTGTGTTGCTTGAAAACTAACAGGGCATGATACAGTTGCTTTTCCTCTGTAAACAGGAAGCCAAAAATTTAAAAAAAGATAAAAGGCAAGTTCTAGACAGAAATTCTTCTGTGTTACAATGTTCAAAAAAGTGCCATTACAACCATTCAGAGAGCTTAACTTTCATACCTGTCCCTTTCAACTGCTGAACTTTTGTATCTCAAAGGACATTCTTATTTATAGGATTTGTAATATGAGAGAGTTTATGTTAAAAATGAAACCAAATGTTTAAAATGAAGAAAATAGAAAATAACTGTAACAACACTAGGCTATTTTTTCTCAAATTGGTTCAGAACATTGTCAGAAGATGGTGCTCTCCCTGTACATCCTGTTCTCTGTATAACTTACTGCCTCTTCCAGTGCCTTGTGCCTGCAAACAAATCCAAGAGCTAAGCAGAGCAGAGGGATCACCTCGTAGTCAATCTCTATTTTGCATCAAGCATCCATAAATGTTGTTAATTGCTACTTAGCTGCTTGATCCAGATTGTCTGTATCTTGGAGTGAAGAAATGAACAATGAATCAATTTGTGATAGTTATTGGACAGCAGTTCTACATTGGCTTCTGGGAAAAAAAGCAATTCTAAAACCCTGCAAAGGGACCCCTCTCATAAACATCTCCAAATCCCAGGTAATTCTGTTTTCCTGAAAACTTTTTTTCCCCTACTTCTTTTTTCTCACTGAAACCTGTGTCTCTAATGTATAGTTAATAAAAGAAGCAGACATAGCTTAGGCTGTATGTAAAGCAAATTTTTACAGAACTCAGGCCGAGGGACTTTAATTTCCATAGCTGTAGCACTTAATCACTACCCACCCATGGTCATTTTATGGCATACATTCATGCTGTTTAGTTAAGAGAAATGCCAAGAAGGTGAAAATCTTAAAAAAAAAAAAATTCCAACTTTGTTAACTTTGTGTCTTACTGATGAGGGAAGTAATGACAGAGTACTGCTTTTTAATGTGATAACTTTGGTGATCACATGATAACAGCCATTCTCCAATGAAAACAAAATAAAGTGAGGGCCTTAGTCACTGCTTGAGCAGCTTCACAGCTGTCTGCACTACCATGAGATTTGTTTCCCTACACATGAGTAATGCATGTTACCATGATGCCTCCTCCAGAACAGAGAGCAGCTAGGTGTTGCAAATCCGTTTCTCACAGGAGGAGAAATCCATTGTAGGATAGTTTTCACTGTAAATAGTTTACTGCCATTGTATACTCCACCTGAACATAAATAGCCACTAAAGACAGCGAGGCAGTCCTTTATTCCAGGAATCCTGACATGAGCCTGGCTATCCAATGCCAAGGAATGGATTCCTGCATCAATAACTGGCTGAAGATCATGATGATACAGAATTTTCCTGTGTCCAGTTTTCCCCAGGAAGAGGGCTAAGATTGTGTGTTTTTTCTTACATATGATACCCCTGTGCCAAAAACCCTCTTCCTCAAGGTGTTGTTGGCATCAGCTGTGCTAGCAGCTGAATAGGGTCAGGGGCCAGGCTCTGGAAACGCCCTTGGGACCAGAGGGTGGGCCTTGCTCTTCTAATAGTAATTTATTGGCATAGAGTATGTGCTTTCAGTGCTTTCAGATTGCTGTCACTGTACTCCTGGGACAGCACAGGTACAACAAGGTAGATCCTCAGTAACTTATCTGGCCAGACAGAGAAGAGAGTTAGAGGTGACAAGATGAGGGGGGATCTGAGGTCAGGTGGAAAAAAAGATGCAGGAAGGGAGAATTTGGAGGTTAATAAGAAGGAGACAGAAGATGAGAAAGCAGGATCAGTATCAGAAATAGTCTTTCTCCTCTTTCCATCCTCTTCAGCCTGTTCCTAAAGACAATCCTATACCCATGTATCCTCCTCCTTGTACCAAAGGAAGACCACTCCATCTGCCTTGTGATTGCAATCAAAATGAATTTTGTACTGCTATCCGTGCACTATTTCATTACTGGCACTGTTTGTAACTTCCCAGCAGAGTCAGCAGCCCCACTGGAGAGAGAGCTCAGAGCAGAGCCCTCAGCACCCTTCTGGCAGGGCACGGGCTGGTCATTCCCACCTTGGGGATACAAGTGGGGCTGTTCTCCTGCAAGAGGATGCAGTGCAGCTGAATTCCAACAGACAGCTGAACGGTTTTGTTGCTTTTTCTCCTCAACTTCTTCATCTTTATTCACGTGGAAATTTATTATTTTTGTGAATACAGAAGGAAAAAACACATTTGAAAACTTTGGCTTTCACTGCAGAGAAGTACAACATGATGGACAAAGAGATGAATTTCCATGGCTGAGCACAATGTGTATGTTTGCTGCAGAGCAGCCTCAACCAACACAGGAACAACATGTTTGCTCTTCAGGAAAATGGTATTTAGGTACGAAAAATAAAAATGTCACATCCATACTGCTACAGCACATCACTTTTCTGATTATACTGTCATCTGGAGGAAAAAATATAACTTTGTGTCATTAATCAGCTTATAAGTTAAATTGTAAACTAAATATTCATTAAACTTTGTTCTCATTCTGCAGCTGGATAGCCTTTGTGTTTCTGTAGCCCACTCTTTCTTGCAGTTTCTAATAATTCCTTCAGAGATAAATTTCTTAATGAGAAATATGCTGAGATGTAAATCTATAGCTTTGCTTTGATCAAAAGTTTCAACTGTGGATTGCCAGAAACTTCTTGAAAAAATTATCCATCTTTATATTCCATACTAGGTGCACAGTAGTGGAAAATCAAATCACTAACAACAGTTTTATTAATTTTAATGTGATAAAGTCAAATTTATTACTGTAATTTGAAATTATTACAGCGATTCCCTTTGAATTCCCTCTGAATCGTCTTCTTTATAAGACTTACTAGCAAACGTGCCAAGGCCTTTCATTAGCACAAATTAGAGCAAATGCAGGGATTTGTACTTCAATAAATTTTCACGGATGCATGAAATTGCACGGCCAATAATTGCAGCCTGCTCAGTTATTTCAGTGATTATACTGTGTGCAGAGGAAATTAAACCAAGCCAGTGCAAACTCCAATCTGGACAGTTATCCACAAACAAAGAAAAATCCTGCTTTTCTCAAATGAGGGCCCTCAAGAGAAAAATCTCATTAATTTTATTTTTGTTATCTGTGACTTTGCACCTCATACACCATGCTGTGACAGGAGCTCTGTTTTGGCACAGGTTTCGAAGAGGCACTACCACTATGCCTATAAAATCATGACTCATTGAGGGACCTTTAGAGTTTCTACAACAGTTTTCAGAAAGCTGAGATTTCTATAGCCTGGAGTAGCAGTTTTCATTCTGTTCTTCAGGATTTTTAGCAGTGCTGTTCTTTGCCTTGCATTGTTGCAGTTTGGGTACTGCTGATACAAGCTGTTAAACAGCTGCTGTGTTCCACTAGAGAACATCTCTTCGACTGCATTTATATAACTGATACGCAAACCCTCACCACTAACAAACAAATCTGAGTAACAAGGAACCAACAGATGAAAACACACAAATTAGCCAGACAAACAAGTCCAGGCAGGGACCGCGAATCTGATGCACAAGGGCAACTGAACCTGCTCGCTCGGCACATGCCAGACTCGGGTTCAGAGCAGGGAAGCTCCTATGTGGAAAATGGGAAAGAGTTCAAGGCCAGATTGGATGGGCCTTTGACCAAGCAGGTCTAGTGGGAGGTGTTGTTACAACCCTCCCCTAAAGGCAAGCGTGACACAATTTCTTGGTAATAGATCCCTTGGGGCAGGGGGGATTAGAGGGAAAAAACACCAAACAATCAGTGCTTATAAATATAGGTAAGTAGGGTTTACTTCAGAGCAATTTGGATGCAATGGAAAGCAGGCATGTAGTCATTTTGGTTATTTTCTGTTGTAATATAGCAATATGAATATATCACTTTATATAGATATAGTGATATAGAAATATCACTTTATCTAGTCTGTAAGGGGAAAGAAAGAAGGAAGAAAGAAAGGATGAAAGTAAAAACATATCACCACCTATGAATCTCACAACGAGACTTGATGTTGCAGTTTAGATGCCCATTTGTCAAAGTGATGGTTGTTGGAGTGATGGTCACCATCTTGATGCATCAGACTGGGGAAAAAGCCTGCAAAGCACAAAGTCAGATGAAACCTCAGTAACTGAGGCTCAGGTGGGAACACCCAGGTACTTCGCCTGAGCCGGGGGAACTTTCAGTCCTCTGGCGAAAGGTCTCAGAAATTAGTCTGGGGGTACTTTGGGGGTCTTTGATGCTTTATGACATCTTCTAAAACAGGACAGCAGGCTCTCATATCAGCACAGTCAAGCCAGTTATGACTCATCAGAAGGGATGAACATCCTCAGGACCTTCACAGGGAGAGAGGGAGTTTTACAACTGAGTTGTGTACGTGAGGGCCATTGGCACGATAAAAAGCACCATCCCACCTTGCAGGATCTGCCTCTTATTCCCCTTAAAGACCTTGTAACCTCTGGTTGTGATTGTTCATCCCCTCTATCTTATGCAGACCAGAGTCTTGCCATTACACAAAACCCTCACCTCCTGTCCCTTGAGGGAGGTGCAAACCTGGCCTCAGCACAGCACCCTGCCCCTCCACAAATGGGCAGTTGTTTTCAGTCATTAACCATTAACATTTCAGTCTCTTACAGGTGTCCCTGCTCATGGCAGGATGTTTGGAAATAGATATTTAAGTTCCTTTCCAACCCATACCATTCTATGATTCTATGAATATACCAGTTCACTGGCAAAGCCCAGCTTTGACAGACATATTTCTGCAGCAGCCACCACTCTGCCTGGTGTCACAAACCAACCAGTCCCTCACCATCAGCCTGCTTGCCAACCTCTCAGCCAGACAGAGCAGTTTGGGTGGGCAGTGAGTGATACTCACATTCATCCTGGTGTCTCTGGGCTGCTGCAAGTGTTCCCCATAGCTATACACACAGATCTGAATGCACTCTGGAGCAGTCTCAAGCCCTTTTTGATTATTCCTCTTGCCTACAGCTCCTGCTGAGGACATGGTGTGTAGGCACTGACAATGAATCCAGATCTCTGGTGCAAACCAACCATGAGAGTTACAGGGAAAAGTAGTATAAGAGAGAAGAAAAAAGCAACCCAAAATTAAAAAATATACTAACAAATATAGGGTGTAAAGTGTCAGGGAAGAATCTCTTCAGCCCAAAATACTTGCTAAAAGAACCTGGAGTGACTTTGCCATGGGCTTCAGTCCAGCTAATTACCTTACCCTTAATTGCCTGCCAGGATGGCAAACTTCAGAGGATCCACACCCCTTGTGACCTCAGTCATCTTCAGATGTCCAGAGAGAGAATAAAATCAGAGGCCGTGGGGTAAGGAGCACCTGTGGCTGACTCTGCCATGGGGCAGTCTGCAGGAAGGATTGCTATGGACATGCCTGGTGAGGCCAGCAATGGGGAGCAGGCACATGGGGGGGTGAAAAAGGCAAAAATGGTGGTAAGTGATGTAAGAAGAGTAGATACATGCTGGTCCACAGTGTGTACAGAGTGGGCTAGACAGCTCCATTTTCCAAAATATCCAGGCTTTCTTTTTCTGGGGCTGCAACTGGACACACCATTAGAAATAGGGAAAATGGAGTGATTTGCTGTCAGTGCTGTTTACTCAGAGACCCATTCAGTTAAAATTTTCTTGAGCATGTGGCAAGCACCAGTCCCCGGTTATTCTAACTCTAACCTGTCTATGCTATCATGCTTTCATCATTGTTGGTTCCTTTCTGTATCTGGTATCGTGTTCCTTGAGGAAATTACTTATTTTTTTAAAATAAGAATAATATTTGCCTCAAAAATCATGAGCATGTAAGTGAAAATGTATAAAAAGTAGTATTTTGAAAAATAAACATTTTTGCAAATGCACTTTCACAAGTGTCCAAAAAATCCACTTTTCATTGCAATAACTCAGATGTGGCTTCTTTTCAGCATCTCTACAAAGATAAATGAACCTTTCTACGGTCTGTAAGTGATTTATTGTCTCCACACTAACGCTATATTTTATAATGGATGAAATTAGGATTAAAAGAAGGTTATGTATAATTGCCAGAAGTGCTTGCCATACGTACCAGTTTGTCCCACCTCTGTGCATCAATCTCAGTATTTTAATATACAATTAATACCTGTCTCATTATTAGCTGCTAATATTGATATCAAAGGAAGCAAATCCAGAGTTAAGATGAAAAGATATTCTGCAATGACTCATTAAATTTCATTTTTCTTGTCTATGGACCAAAACATAAAGGATTTTCTCAAAGATGACTTTACCAGAAAGGAGAAAAAGCATCTCAGTGTTTGACTTTATGACTTTGACCTTCATAATTACAGGTAATTAGGGATGTAATTGAGATTTATCTTTCAGAAAGGAACATTAATACTTGCTGGGAGTTCTGTTCTCAAGCAACCTGTTCTCCAAGTTTATTGTGAGATTGAAACTCATGTTGAGTGCTGATATTTACTGTTTTAAACATATTATGATAGAAATCAAGTAGCATAATCAAGTCTTGTCCAAAATGCTGAAACCTGCAGAGGTCATTCCACTGACATTCTTGTAGTTTTTCTCTGCTCTGGGTTTCTTCATCTCCTGTACAATCCCTCAAATGTTTCCTGCTGCATCTCAGTGTTGAAAACTTGAGTGGAAGAAGGAAATGCACTATGGCTGATAGTAGACTCTTGCTCTTCAGACTGTTTCTGTAATGATAAACATACTCAGGGTCTGACCCTGATTAGATCTGGGAACTATCAAACAAATATGCTTTCAAAAAACTCCAGTAAAAAGTGTTCTGTCACCATGTATCAGTTTTCTTTTCTTCTGAAAGTGAATTTTCTTTCATGTTGATTTAAGGATCCTGCTGTTTTAACTTCTTATAAGTACATATTTGAACTTATCTTCTTTTACATACTGCATTTTTTCCCTACATGTTTTCAGGAGATTTGTACTTAGAATGAATGATAAATGCAATAAAAGAGAGACACACCGCATGGATTAGGGAAGATCATTTTCATTCTGGATGATTTCTAACAGAACTTGTGGTAATTGTAAGCCCTGTAGATAAGTTTATAAAAGTTTGAATTTCTGAGTGATGCGTATCAATCTGTTGGAGATAAACGACAGAGAAGAATGCAGAAACCCTGGCCTCCTACATGATAAAATTCAATTCAGGCCCTTTTGGTGGCAACTGAAAGTCTTAACAATCTTAAGAATGGAAAAGATACAGAAATAAGGGCTAACATCACAAAAGAGCCCTATTTTTTATTCAAGATATAAAGCCTGTGGATCTCATAGACAGAAGATAATATAACGGGTGAGATTGATTTGTCCTAACACAAGCAGTTAGGGATTGGATTCAGTTTATGTTCATATGAAATGGTCTACATAAAAGAGTACAATTCAGTTGTCTAAGCTTTAGGATCTTCTGCTGTTTGAGGTGCCTGAGGTTTTTCCACATGATTTCTTACTGCCCCTCCAAAGCACACAAATGTTTCCCATAAATCCCATGTCTTTCTCTAGAACATCTCACAAAATGTCAGGCTCCAGTTTTAGGTGTCTTATCAAGACATGTCTCTTTTGGGATGAGCTGAACTGAACTGACCTGCCTTGTGGCTCCATTGAGTGCACTGAACTCACTTCTGAGGACCAGCAGTGGACCTGACACAGCTTGCTCACCTGTGTTACAGAAACCTTAATTTAGAAGTCTTGTCTGGACTCAGGTCTGACCTACATTCAGTGTTGAGCACAAAAGGGTCCATTCAGTTACACTTGTCAGGTGAATTGCCTTCTACAAGGTCATATCCTGGAACCCATGGAGACATCCTCAGACTGAGTTTTTGACATCTAAGGTGAGGTTGAGTGAATCTATTTGCCTTTATTATTTGTAAAGTTAAGGTGCTACAAGAAGATAACACAGAACAAAATTTGGAAAATGCTCTAGGAGAACTAAACTGTTTTTCTTTCTGTTGTAGAAAGAAGTTGGGATGGCAACATGGCAGAGATTATCTCTGAGGGAGAAATCCACAGCTGTAGTGGCTCTATCTCTGGTCAGCACTAAGGGGCTTGTTAACTGAGGGTGGAATCAGATTTATGGTCTATTTACATCTGCAGAACCATGTTCATTTATGGTGCAGCAATAAACATATTGTACTCATCTCCCAAGATTTACCACCATCTGCTGGGTGTTTGCATCAGTTTTCCCAGGTTTATTCTTACTGGTTTTAAACCATTTCTGCTTGTGAGCATGTGCCATACAAAGTGATTTACAGCAGCCTTTACCCAGATAATAGAACACTGCCATAGATCCTTTGCCAAGGCTTCTTGACCTTTTTTTATTTACGGTGTCCAGAGTTGAAGGATTACTTCCATGTACATTTTGGATATTGCAGATAAGGACCCTGACAATTTTGTTCACACACTGCTAACTTTTTTGAATTGTTCTTTGTGTCATGGTGTACAGCCTATGCTATGCGAAGAACATGGGTTTTTGATGGAGGAGAGTAGTTATTCTGTTTTCTCTGGACTAAAACTTGCATTCTTCCAGATTTCTACAGAAAACACACAAAAAAATTTGCTAGTCTATTCTAGCCTTTGGGTGAGTTCCCAGCTAAAAGGGACAGAACTTCACTGGGCTTAAATCTGCTTGCTTCTACTGCAGAAGCCTCAGGTGTGAGTGTTCATATTCAGAGATTATGTTGACTTAGGCTTTGTGATCTTTGGCACCATAATTCCGCCCTTCTCTCAGCCCTACCACCATGTGGCACTCCCTGAAGAATAAAACAGGGTTTTACTGCCATGAAAACCAATAAGAGCAAATCTGGAGCAAGGTACATGAAATAGCTCTATAAGAGCCTTCATGAGCAATACATTCAGGGTTCATTAAAAAGCATCTGTCACTGCCTCTGAGACACAGCCTGGGTTAACCCCTAAGAAGCATCCATGTTTCATTTCCTCTTCTCACTTTGACTGAGTATGTACTTTTCACATCTCTGTTGCTTTTAATTCAGCAATGAAGCTGGAGGGTGAGGTTTATGTCTTGCTGCATTGTGCAGGCACAAAAGCACACAAAGCAATGTGCAATGAAGCACAGTCTCACACAAAGGCAGTGCAAAACTGCTCAGTCCAGAAACAAATGGGGCTAGAACTCCTTTCCTTTGAAGCAAAGGAAAAGGATTTATGTCAGGACTTGAAATGATGCAACTTATTTCTCCCATTCTTCCCTGAAATTAGCCCTGCGCATTGCAGGGGCTGGTGCTAAGCTGTGTAAAAACCCATTTCATTGCCTGCCATCGATCACACACTGCCTGCTCCTAAATGACTCCCAAAGGGAAGCACAGCCAGATTATAGGTACTCAAAATCATGCCTATATTGATTTGGTGAAAAGGTGTTAGATGTCAGTATTAGATATTGCTTCACTGATATTTATAGGCACCTAAATCAACGAATTCCAACTGAAATCTGAAATTTTATTCATGGTAATACCTAATATTTTTTATTTTTGAGCTACTTATACTTTTTTATTGAACTAAATATCTACCCTTTTACCTATAAACAGTCCCTGTTATTTCCCATTTAAAAGTATAAGTAAATGCAAGAAGAAAATAATACTCCTGTAAAAGTGTATAGATTTATATCATATTTCGGACAGGAGCCAAAACATAGCCTACCCTAGAAGAATAATAATCTACCCCAGTAATGTTGGCTGGAAGTGAGAGAAGACTGAACAAGCATGGTGAGCTGTACTAATAAGACTTCAGCTATTCACTGTGAGGACAGAAACATGTGTAAGTATATAGTATAATCATCTTAACTGTATCTGTCATACTATGCTTTGGAAGGGCAGGGTATAAAGAATTTGTTCAGCTGGTTTGGAAAAAAAAAAAGTAAAAGTCAATACTTTATAGTCAGCAAAATTCTTTACAAAACTTCCCAAGGAGAAAGCAGATGCTGAGTAGCACAAAATTAATCTTGTAACATACTAGCTATAAAGTACAGTAACACAAATCAATACAGCAGCCCTAAACTATCAGCTGCTGAGCATAGAAAGAGTCAGCTGAATTGTGTGGGGCATACTCTCAGCTCTCTGGTTTTTCACAATGGGTTTCTTTTTTAGGACCTGAGTTAGAGCCTGTTGGAAACAGTGACAGAAACATGGCTTTGGATCAAGCCCTGAGCTATAGATTTATACTGACCAGTACCCAAGGAATGCTGCAGTTGAGTCAGTGCTGCAGTGAATTGCTGCTGGTTATGTTATCCCACACCAGAACTAAATTGCTCTGTGTTAGAAGAAAGCCAATTGCTTTTGAACTGTATGATTTTAACACAGCAAAATCTGACCTTCTAAGTGTAAAATTGCACATAGCAATTATTCGCTTCTGCAGGAAGCAAACTCACTGAGTATTTAACGCTTCTGTCAAACAGCAATTAGGTTACTTTTATAGCTGAGTGTGTAGCTCCTAATGCAGCAAACCCACTGCCTGTGGCAGCCACAGCTTACCAGCTCAGCTGCAGAAACACAGGCTCTTTCTGGAGACGCAGGAATTGGCTCTTTTGCGGTTGACTGCAAAGGCGGCCATGTTCTGTGGCAGCTCAGCTCCCCAAAGCTTGGGGAACAGGAATTCACTACGTGAATTTTCCTACCCTGAACCCTGCTCCTCATTTTGGGTCATTCCTCAGTCCCCATATTTGGCAGGTGATAGGCATGAATCAGGAATTCAGCACTGCAAATGAAGCAGTTCCAAGACTGGGAATCCAACATCTCCTCCTTGAACTGTTAATCTTTGAAGGTTGATATTTGCTACAAGGAAATATGGTGGATAAAAGCAACTGAAAAAATCTGTCTATGGGCTAGTAGGATTAATTCAAAAGACTCTCTTTGGCCCTGGCCAAAAAGCCTCATACCTTCAAAAGCATTTCCCATTCTACCTTCTGAATGTATCCATCACTTTCTACATGGTGTGAGGGTCTGCTGCATCCTTCAGCTCCTGACATGTTGTGGGATGACCAAGCAAAGAGTTGTATAAAGTTGAAGTAGCTAAATGAAATTTAGTTTCTTGGCTGCTGAAACCTTGGAACGGGTTGCCCAGGGGAGTTTTGGATACCCCTGGAAGTGTTCAAGTCCAGTTGGATAGGGCTTTGAGAAAACTGCAGGGGGGTTGGAACAAGATGATCTTTAAGGCCCTTTCCAACCCAAACCGTTCCATGATACCATGAAAAAGATTGCTTCTAATGAGCCTGGTCACTGATTTTGGCTATAGTAAAAGTGTTATTCATAACATAGTAGGTGAAATTAAAAAACTTTTTTAAATACTCCTCTTTTATTACTTTCTAGGGAACAGTGGTAGGATGTAAAGGTCTTTCAAACTATCTATTTCCACTGATGTCCACAATTCCTTCTGCCATGATTTCCCATGTCATACCTTTCTCATATGAACCCTTTTCTAATAAACCAGTAAAGCTAAACCTTAAATGAAAAATATATATATAGCTTATATAACAATTCTCCTTAATCAGCATCTGTTGATGAGTTTTATACTTTATGACACTTTCCCAGTTTATATTTACTTACCATATCTATAAAAATAGTAATAAATCTCATAAATGTTCAGCACAGAGAGGAGAGTTGCTGTGAATTCCAAGATGCAGCTCCTGATTATACAGCATACAGAATGAAGAAGAATGCATAAGGAACTCACTTCAAAATGAGAGCCATACTTGGACACACATTTTTTGTTCTTTGTATCAGTGCTATGCAAAGGCAATTAACTTTATTGGTGCTTTATCAAGTACTCTGGCAGGAAGACGCACAGGCGTTGGAAAAGGCACGCTTCATTTGTCTGCTAGTACCTGACTTTCAGGGTGCTTCAGACACAGAGAGAACTTAAAAATTATTCTCTTTATCTTTCCCTGCACCCTGTTATAGTACTAATTCTTTGAAAAAATCCAGATCTTGTAGTATAGTTACTCATTCTGGGGAGAAAAGTTTAGCTTGATATCATTTTTCACATACCGTCATGGAATTCTGAGGTCATAAAACTCTAAATCCAGTATAAAAAAAAAAAAAAAGTCATATGTATTTTTAAAAGAAAACAAAGTTTTGAAAGAAACCAGAGTGAAAAACAACAACAACAACAAAAAAAAAAAAAAAAACCAAAAAACCCAAAAAACCCAAAAAAACCCCAAAAAACAAAACAAACAAAGAAACAAACAAAAAAAAAAAAAACCCAAAAAAAACACCCCCATATTCAAACTCTGAAAGTCAGTATTTACTCAACTTTAATTTAAATCAGCCTTGGACTTCTTGAGTCCCTGCCAATTCAGCCAAGTGTACCTGTGCATGACAATGTTTCAGTGTGTAGGACATCAACATTGCAGACAGAGAATACCAGGATATGCTCTTGGTTTTTTTTTGGTCTTTCTGATGGCTACTTCCATCTGTCCCTCACTGTGGCCACTCCACTCTGCTTCCAGAGCAGCTTTAGCAGCAGTGACCAAAATCATAAGCAGGGTTCAGGTGCTCTTGCCTCTTCTGTGCTTCTGCCTACAGCTCTGAGCTTCAATGGAAGCTGGGAAGATAACACAGAATAATGATCGTGTTCTAATGTATAATTCTTACTGTGTTTTGCAATAGCAGCTCCTTGTAGACACACTGTTAGAGGCACACAGGTGCATAACTGCAGTTTTGTTTAGCCTTCAGAATGTAATATTTGATTAACTTTTTATTGGTTTTTCTTAATTTATTCCACCCAGTTCTTTATGACTTGCATGGATTTAATGTAAATTTAACGTGCCTGAAGACCACTAAGGAACAAAATTGCTAGAAAAGAGCTACCACTGCTTGATTGGTATCTGTCAGATTCATTTGGTTACTGACTTTTTAATTGGAATATAGTTTTTGCTATTATTCATGACCATTCATGCAGAATTTCATCTCAATATCCCCTATTTAACTGAATAGAGAAAGTAAGAAGATTTACATTTTAAAAGTTTAAATGATGAGCTGTTAATTGACATACCACAGCTAGGCTCACGTAATTAATTTATGTATCAATCAGCCACCTAGTCATTGTTACTCAAATTACCATTGGGAGTTTTGCCTTTATTCTGAGTTGCTTAAATATGAAAGTGCAAACATATTTCTAATTTTTTGTCACAGACACAGACAAGCATCACACCATGGGGAATGCCTGTCTTATTATTTTAGGAATTGACATACCCTGTGCAAATACAGCAAAAATGTCTAACTGCCAAATTCAAATAGTCTCATATTAAAGAAATATATGGGCCAATGATGGATAGTAGCCAAGGACATTAAAATATAAAATAGACCTTATGGTCTATTACCAAAAGATATCAGTTGATTACTGTGTAGAAACTCAGTGAATGTATCATATTGTCCTCAGCTCAGTTTTATTAATATAACCATTCTCAATTTGCATTGGATGCTGGAAATGGCAGGTCAGTAAAGACAAAACCTGTTGGATGCCTCTGCAAATATTACAGAAGCAAATATGGTGATTAACATTCCATCACAGTAGCCTGTCATCAAACCTGCTTGTAGGCATAAGCTGAGTGTGCTCCCACCATCCAGAACGACTTCTGCTTATCCAACCTTGTCTGCACTTCGTCATTTCTGCATTAGCACCGAACTGCTGCAGCCACTGAGCAGGACCCTGAGGTAGCAGATGCAGCAAATGCAGATAACAGGGGCTGGTTTTGAGAGCTTGTGATTGACTCCTCCATCTTCTGCCAATGAATGTCCTGTTTTGACCGTGACAGAGGTGCAGCCTCCCTCCTTCCCAGATCTCTTTGGACAACGAGGACTTGACTTTTTCCCATTTGTCACATCTGTAATTTTGTTTTCCAATAATGACAGCAGTGTGCCCTTGATAACACACAGGCCTTGAGAAAGCAGACCTGTGAGAGCTCCCTTGCCCCTGGAACATTCTGTGAGTGTGAAATGGGGAGGATGGAGAGCTGGAGGCCAAGAAGGGCTTCAGGACCTTTCCAAGGGTGTTCAGTATCTCAGTGTCTGGGATAATGCCTATCTCCAAGGCAGGGCTGTGTGGTTCACAGCTCTGCATCTCTAGCCCCAGTCCAAGCCAGCTTGCTTTCAACAGTTGGCTGCATCAGTCTTAAGGGGTTTTTAGTATGGGGTTTTTTGTTTTTGTTTTCTGGTTTGCTTCTTTTAACTGTGGACTCCGAACCCAGGATATCTATGAATGATTACTGAGGGGTTTACAAAGAGTCGTTATGAAAATCAGAACTACCATCCATATTCATGGTTCTGGGTACCCAGCTAGAAAAGTGGCAAGGTCCTGCTGGCCAGAGGAACTCCTGTCTTAAGTGCTGGCAGCATCTCTGTCTCCCAGTGCTGCTCCCACTGCTCTCTCATGGCTCTCCCTGTGCACAAGGACTGATGAAACACCTTGAACCTGCCCCGTGCCTTATCCAGATGTGCCTTTAGCAATCATGCCTGTACTTTTTAGATGACATATAATTAATAAACCAGACCACTAGCTTTTTGTTAATTGCCTTGCAGAACAGATTTAGATCCCAGTGACTGAAAATGGCCTGTACATTACAGCCTATCCAGAGATGCAGAGGGTTATGGGGTATCCAAGATCAATACCAATTCACAGAGGATGCTACCCAGGACCTGATGTTAGAAGTTTCATTTCTGGCTTTAATGAAAACTGCATTCCACATTTGGTCAACAAGATTTCTTGCAGCAATAAACTGCACTTTTTACACCATGTGTCTGCTGTGGGAGCAATAATGTACAAAGCTCCATACCTTGCTCCTTCCCAGGTTATTAAAAGAACTTCACCTACTAGCTGAACAAATAATTGTTCAAAGGTTATTTAATAACTGTTAAATATAATAAGTGTAAATATTGATATAACTATTCAATAAACAAAATGCTAGTCTTATTAAATATTAAGCAATTTCAAGAGTGTCCTGGGAACTTAATTAGTCTCCATAAAAAATTGATTCTTTTCCTCTGAAACACAGGGCATGAACAAATGCTCAGCTGTTTTGTATTAGAGAACTCAGCTGGTTTCAATGAACTTTAAAAGTCCAGACTGCTGTATCACACTTTGCACCCACATCTTATTGCTACTGCTCAGGTATGAATGCAGGTGTAAAATTTGTTATGGATTGTGTGTTTTTAGGAAAGTCTGAAGTCCAGCAGCAGGCTAGCAGAGAACTTGATTGTGTTATGTTGAATGTCTTCATTACTTTGTCCTTTCTGTTGGTGTTTAGTAGTGCAAGTTCTCAGGCAGTGACTTGACACACAGTAACAGAAATGCTTTCAGATGAATACAGAGACAAAAAGTTAAAAGGAAGTGTTGGCAGTAATGTGTAATATTAATTGCCTTTTTAAATCACAGAGATGTTGAGTATTTGATGCACAAAACAATAATTAGCAGTGATGGGATATAAAGAGGAACGATGATGTGTTGGACAGTTATCAGAATGCGTGTCAAAGCCTAATTCATTAGGCTGTGAAAAGCAGTAATGCTGAATATGGTGGAACATTAGCATTTTTCAAATTAAAGATATACTAAGCAAAGCACAAAAAAAGGTGGTTTCAGGAAAAATCAGGCTGTTCTGACCTTTTTTTTTTGTTGTTCTTTTAACTGAAGTTTATAAACTGTCATTCAGGAAAGCAACAAAGACACACAGGAAATAATGGGTGTGATACCACCAAGATAGAAAAGGTTATGGCTGGTGACAGTTCTTGTATTCTTACAGTTAGATTTAAGCAGAAGTGCTTATAGAGTTGGGCTTAAAATACTGACAGGTTCTCTGACAGGTTATCAGCCACTCTGCTGCTCCCATGTGAGTTGTCCACGCTGGACTCAGCCACAGCCCAGTCAATGGCACCTATGGATGGTGCTGCATGGAAATAGAATCTGGAATCTGGAACAGGGCACAGTCACAGCTCTGAGAGGCAGGATGAGCTCAGGCACCTGCTCTATGCCACCCAGCCATAACCCAGGTGAACTTGGCCACTTCAAGCAACCTCAGATCCATGAAAGATGAGTAGAAGAAAAACCCTGCTGTGATCTCCTTCTCTCCTCTGCCTGTGTAAGCTTTTTGCCAGAAATGAATCAGAGTAGATGACAATATATTTTCTCCACCTAATAATGCATTCAGCAGAAATACTACTTCGAATACTTCAGTAGATAGGGTCTGTTTAAACAACAGAAAATCAACAATGTTAAAATGAACTTTCCTGTAATAAATTTTTTTGCATTTATGAAATTACTGAGTTTTTTAAACATAATTTTTCAAATTTAAATTAGTATCAATAAGAAAAAAAAGTTTCATATTAAAGGCTTTATAGCCCATAAATGAAGCATTTTCTCCTTTATTCTGAGGTCGAGCAAAACATTCTGGTTTATCCCACAATGAATCCTCTATTATTTATGCAGGTTTAATTCTGAATCATTGCCTCCAGCTAGGATGTGCAGAGTTTTGCTAACAGAACTTCTCCTGGCATGCAGACAAGAGCTGATTTTCTGTCTAGTAGATCAATCCCTTAAGTAGCTTTACCCTTTATCACCTTGGAAAAGGATCAGTGCCAAACATAGGCCAAGCATTTATTTTCCATAGGTAATAAGCTCATGATTACGGTGGTCATACAAAATGGGTTTTGTCTTTTTAGAGTTATCAAGGGGAAATGCAGCACTGATTTATGTTTTGTTAAACAATGCTGCTGACTTCTTTGTAAACAGAGAAATTCAGATGATCTGAGCACACCTGGGAACACATTCATCACTGGACTTGTAGTATTTCCCTGTTTCCAGATCTATTTTAAGTTAGGAGCATATGCAGAATCTGGAAGATGGTTTCAGTGGGAAAGTAAGCACAGCAGATTAATGAGAGGTTTGCAATTTTCTAGTCACTTCTTTAACATTCAGTTGAGTCTAAATTGGCCTCCTCAGGCTCCTGGCTGAAAGTGCTGTACAGAAATGAGTTGCAGAGAACATTTACAACAAATTTGTGGTACTTGACATTTTGTCTCAAACAATTTTTTTTGCTCAAATTGAATATTGTTTGCTTTAGGAAGCCTAACATATTATCTTACAGGTAGTATCTTACAGGCATTCAGAATTAGAATATCTAAGGGTTTCCCAAGATAATCTTACTGATCTGTAAGTATATAATGAAATAACTGGATAATATAAGCTGAGTGTAAAATTAGAAAAGTTTTCTTGGTGAAATTACACTTTGATTGAATTTCCATTCTGAAATGTTTTAATATTTGTGTAAAGCACAAAACAAGACAGCCACACTGCCATCTAATAATAAAAACCTATGAGTTAGAGTAAATAATAAAAGGTAATCTGCCTACTCACTGCAAATTAAGCACAGAGCAGAAGCCTTAGGATGAGGTTTATAGGAATAAAATTCATCAGCGAGCAATCCATGTCTAACATCTTGAATTAAATCAGTATTTTAAGTGGACAAAATGACACACAATGGCCAGTTCAACACTATTGCAGGAATTTCCTTTTGTTTCTGCAATGAAGCATTAAAAGAACATTCTAAATCAGAGCAGCCATAAGCCTGAATAACCCGTGGGTTTGACCTTCTCTGTTTTCAGTCCTTTATGATAATGCAGGGAGTTAAAACAACAATGGAGTTAGAATGCCTCAGCCTGCACACATTGTCTCTCTGTCAACATCTCAGAGAAATGCCAGCATGTCCTTAGTCTATCAGAGAGTGTGCAGGCATGTGTGTGTTAGCAAATAATCTAGTAACAACAGATGTACTGTAATTATGACTGAGCTGATTAAAGTTCCAGGAAGAAATTACTACTTTTTTTTTCTGTGATTGCTATTTCCATCACAATTCCAAACTCGATGCTGGATCCAGCAGGAATCCTGGAAATGAAGAGCAGCGGGATTGGATCCTTCAGCAAACATCCATTGCAGTGTGGAAGGTGCAGGAGCTGCCGTGGTGTGGAGGCAGCCCGTGCTCCTGACCCCTGAGAGAAAGGCTCTCCCTCACTGCTCTTCAGAAAAGGTGCCTGCTTTGATGGCTGATAGCAGTCCTGCACATGCCAGAGTATTCCTGCTGCAGAGCCCAAAGGCGTGGCTTGTCACCTCCAGCCAGAGGTCTCTATTCTCTCTTTGCCTCTACGAAACTTTCCTGTGAAAGTGAAATTTCCTCCCCATCAGTTCCCACCCAGGCAGGTCCACAATGAGGAGGGAGCAGGCTCTGCCTTTCTCAGGCCATGCCACAACGTGTTGCATTTCAAAGGACAGAGCAGAAGAGAACAAAACCATAGCACAGAAGTCAAGCAAGGACTGGCCTCTTCCCAAACCTCTTTAGCACATTCTCCCGTGTTACAGAAAATGAGGCAGAAATCACCCTCAGGATTTTATTTTAAAATGAGCACAGTAGAGAAGGCTTTGTATTTATGGAGGGTCTTTCTCTACTGTGGCTCTCAAAGCACAGGAGAAACCTCACTGCCCAGCAAAGGAATATTTCTACAGAATAAACTCACAATGAAGTGTTTTCAATTTGCCAGCCTTTTCCCATGATATAACTAGTAGACAAAATTTACAGTCTTCTTTATAGCCCATGCATTTTTAAAACATAGCCATGGCATGTATCCACAGAGTTGTTGCTCTATTCTACTATGAATTTTCTCCAAAACCAGAAGAAAAACTTCCTTTGCAGATCATCTTAAAATAGGTTACATAAATTGGATCACTGAGCCACAGGAATAGAAGGAAAAGGAATTGCAATATTTCTGTTCTGCTGAATTCATGGCTGAGATCAATCTTAGGCTGATGTTTGCACAGATTTTTAGATTCTGCCTTTGGATTTTGTTGTGAGTGCTAGAGGGAGTTAGGAGCAATGTGCAGAATGATCTTGTGCTTACAAATATTGCTTTTCAAAAAACAGAGCTTATGAACAATATTTCTGAAATATATTACCTACTTTGAAGGTTTATGGATCCCCAATGTGCTTTATTTTAAGATTAGTAGGATTCTTTCAGGCAGGAACAATAAGAATTGTGAAGCAAGTGCACTTTCTTTTGAGAGAATTGAACTCCCTTTTTTTCTATTGCCTAAAGTGACTAAATAGCAGGAGAAAAATTTTAGAAGCCTAGATGTTATCTTAATCAAGATTTATGAAATTACTTTTATTTCAGAAGGCTTACATTAGGTAGAAAAAGAAAGATGGGAGAAATAATCACAATTTTCCACTTAAATATCCACTTTTTTTTCTCTGAAGGAATTCTAGAGCACTTTACAAGTTATCAGACTTGGTGTGCCACAGGGCCCACCTGGAATGCTGCCTCCTCTGAGGTGGAGCCAAACAGACATTTTCCTACACTTAGTAGCAACATATAAAAATTTATCAAAAGAACTGAGTGTAAGGACTTTAAAAATACAGCTGTCTGTCTCAAAGCAGTGTCAAGGCCACAGAGGTAACTTGGCAACTTCTTTAGAAGTAATGGAGCCACCACAGCTTAGTTGCTTGAGATAAGCATGGAAGGGAGTAATTTTCAACAGGAAAGTGCTAATTTCAGCCCTGTTGGTAAGATATGGTTAGCACATCCTGGCTAATCAAAGAATCACAGAATATTCTGAGTTGGAAGGGACCCATAAGTATCACCAAGCCTAGCTGTTGAATGAACAGTCCATATGGGGGTCAAACCACAACCTCAGCATTGTTGGCACCATGCTCTGACCAACTGAGCTAAGGCATCCAGACAAATACCCTGTGACAAACTGTGGGAAAGGAAGCATCTGCTCATAAACATATCACCCCAAGTTATGGGAATGGCATCTTTGCCCTGTGGATACCTGGAACCTGGACTTTATAAAGGTGGTACCTGCAGAAGAACGACTCCAGCCCCCATCCTGCACGGAGAAACCCAGGATGAGCAAAGACCAACAGAACGGTGCTGGATTCACAAGGGGTCACTCTCTTCTGTCTGATATCTCTCTCTCTCCCCCCACGCTCTTTCTCCCCCCTCCCTGTCCCTCTTTTCTATTTCCATCTAGCTCTGGATCTCTCACTTACTGTTAAATAAAATCTGTATTACTGACTGTGGTACATGGTCCTGTTTGCACCTTAATTCAGGCAGCGGCATCTTTCACTAATGGGATAATAACACTGCGAAATATTTTCTCTGCCTAAAACTGGTTCAGAGAAGCTGTAGTGCAGCAGTCCTGATGGCTCCTCAGTCTCTACACACACATAATGACTTGCAGTTACAGTGTCCTTGAGCGCAAGGACAGCACTCCTGCCCAGGTGTGCACCTACCTGCTGCACTGAGGGTCGTTCTGTGCCATGATGCTTGGGGACACAGCGCTGTCTGTTCCCTTCAGCTTCTTCTGAGGTGAGTCATGACAGCTCCTATTACTGAAAGAAACCTCAGATATAACCTCCTGTGTTTCAAACTCCCATCCCAGAAGTTCTTTCTCCTGGCTACCTTTTTTCTGTTCTATGAGGCTTACAAAGCCTAAAGGACAATTTTAAGCATAATGTGGTACCTCAGCACAGAGCTGAATGTCCTCCAAAAACTCACTATCATTTAACAGTTTTGATTATGCTTCTAAAATGCTTCCCATGCCATTGGCTATAGGGATAATTTCTCACTTGTAGTTTATATATACGAACCTCACCTCCCTTCAGCCTTCCCAGTCCGGACAGTTGCCAAAGAAGGTGCTGTACCCTTTAGTTACACTTTATTAAACCTTCTGGTTACAGATCCATGGGGAGTGACAAGAGCCTGCACTGGGACACTGGTATATTGCACAGCCCTGACTTCAGCAAAGCAACTCAATTTTCTTCCCCCTGCAGCTGGGAAGCAGTGCCCTCTGCAAGGGAGTAGATTCCCACAGCATCCCACCATAGACAGCAAACTGCTTTCTCTGCCTAGTAAGACCATTGTTAGCAATTCTTCTTCCAGTGAAAGAGTCTGACATTTTCGTACTTCTCCTAAAAATCAGTAGACTACATCAATTTCTAAATTTATGAGGAAGAAGAATTCAAAGATCTAATTTTAGAGAATTCTACAATTCATCAGAATGTTATATTTTGTTGGTGTCAAGACAGTTCGTGTTGTTCCTGTAAATGTAGCATGCAGTGATACAGTTTAAAATCAATCTTTAGAAAATTTAAATAATTGAAATTTCAGTGAAATTTAAATGTAATTATTAAAAGCCAACTAAAAACAGGTACTAGCATCAAACTTGGAGGATTGGGATGGTGTGAGGTTCCTCTTTTCTGGAAACTTTATTTTAAAGTTATCTGCACTTAAAAATGTTTTTACTTAGAGGGTGATGAAACAACTGAACAGTTTTTCCTAGAGAATTGGTGGATGCCCCACCTCTGGAAGTGGTCAAGGCCAGGTTGGCTGGGGCTTTGAGCAACTGTGGTCTATGTGGGTCATGTCCCTGCCCATGGCAGAGGCATTAGAGGGAGAGGAGCTTTAAGGTCCCTTCCAACCCAAACCATTCTATGGTTCTATTGGAAGAGAAATAAAGAAAATTTTATACTATTTACAACTCTGTTAGAAATGTCATTGAAATTAAATGTTTTATCTAAAACATCCCAGTGTTTCTGAAGCAGAATTTTTCATTGAAAAAATCTTGCTCATCAGGTTTTTATTACCATTGCTCCTCTTAGTTAAAACTCCATATAGTAGGCATTTTCTGCCATATCCCAGTATGAAAGAGAGATTTTGAATAGCTTCCAAAGAGATCTTGTTTTGAGGAATTTTCTTCCTAATCTTCTCCAAGACACTTTGGGAATTATCATAAATGGGTTGATATTCATAACTGATCATAAGTGAAATAAGAGAAAAGGAGAATTATTTTTGCTTTTGAGAAGCAAAACATCCTTATTACCTCTACCTAAAAGTTCTGTATGCTATTGATGCACGTCTGTGAGGATTTTGATTGCCAAAATGATCATTTGATGGAGAATGAGCACCATTGCTTGTTAAATTTCTCAGCTTTTCAATGTAGCCAAGCAGTAAAAGCAACACCACTGAGCAGCACAGTGCAAAGAGTTGAGGACAGATCTGCCTGTCTGCACCTCAAGACACTGGAAATGCACCATCAACACATTGCATACAAGGTTTAATATCCTCAGATTGCACCCCTACTGTTAAATGCATCCCACCCAAGGAGTTAACCATAGCCCTAAGCTATGATAAGGAATGGAAAACATTTTTGCTGATCACTTTTGAGACTAGGGCTAGTCCCTTGCAAATTGGCTTAGGGGCATTGTTGTCTAGGGAGTAACCACATTGCCTTGAGACACAATGATTTAATTATTTTTTTATTTTCTAAGAATTGTTGTGTGGTTTTTAGATGAAGTTCAGATAGATTGAGTTGTGTTGCAGAAATGATTTAATTATTTTTTTATTTTCTAAGAATTGTTGTGTGGTTTTTTAGATGAAGTTCAGCTTGAACATAGATTGAGTTGTGTTGCAGGGCACTTAACTGAATTTTTATTGCATTGGAACATTTTGCTAGTCCTGGAGTCTGAAGGACTTTCTGTCTCTAAAGAACATTGACGGTAAAGGTGCAGCCCTGAAGGTGTGATGGGGTCCCTGACATAGACTGTGTGTAAGATTTGTGTCACTTGTTCTGGTTGTTTACTGCCAAAGAAATCCCAAATGTAAACCAACATCTGCACAATGCAGACAGTAAGGACCCAGTGCCCACCATGAACTCAGGAACTAAATTATCTGGTAGTGTAGACATTCCCTAAAAAAAAATAAATTCCAGTTAAGGGTGCTTTCCTGCTACATGATCACCAGGATGGAAAGGCATAGTGATTATGAGCTGCTGACAAAGCTGCCACAGAGTACACTTAGTTATCATTCATGTGGTTTTTCTAATTTCCGTAATAAAGTCCTTGTTTTTTCTAATTTCCATAATAAAATTCTTGTTCTTTTACACATAGACTCAGTGTTTATGAGTGAGAAAATGTGCTTATTAAAGGTTTCTCAGAGAAATAATTTCTGCCTTCAAAAACTCGGGTGACTCTTTCTTAGGTTCAAAGAAAATGTTTGCTATTTGACAGCAGCCCTGTGTCTGCTGTCATCTTATAGCAGGAGGCTTCCTGCTCTTAAACCAGACACAGGGTTTTCCATTGCACTAGGAATGTAACAGGAATGATGCTCATTTATATTTAGATATGTGAGATTTAGGTGCAAGTTCCTACAAAAGTTCTGCGCAGCTTGCTGGAGTCAGCCTCTGGCTGCTTGCTGAGGAGGAAGATTGGAGCACTCATGTAGACTACATGCCTAAAGTTTATAAAGATAAGTGAAATTAATCATGATTTGATAGGATAGCTCATGCTCCCGGGAAGTGCAACATAAACTTCTGTAAGTGTTTCTTTAAGTAAAACATTTATATGTCAATGTATAGCCATGGGCACTCAAAGAGAAAATGTAACTGACTATGAAAAGCATGGCATTTTCCAGTGTGTAAACTAGTTTGATACAGTCGATTAACTAAGTTCCTCTTATAAATGTAATAAAGAGGCTTCAAAGTGTCACTTTAGTAATGATTTTCCCTAATGTATATAGGTTATTTTGGGAGTGGAGATATGGCAAAATTATATATTTCCCCATGGTGGCACCAAGGACATATCTACATAGCAAACAGCAAAACAGCTGGAATGATAAAGGAGAGTGTCTGTGGAGTTTAGATATCTTCTTCCATGTTCCAGGGGATGATTAAAAAGAAAAAAAAATCCATTCTAGTCCCTACTTTGCTACTTATCTTAAACTTGGGAATGTATTTTGCTGCATTTGCACAGCACTTTACATTGTGGAACCCAAGCATTGCAAGCAGTAAATAAGAACAATATATTTCCATGTACAATGATAATTTAAATACATTAGTCCTTGTTTTCTAAAGTGATTGGAGAGCTTCCAGCTGGATCTTTTAATAGAGTGAGAAAATACCAAGGACAAGAGAAACATCACCATTGCTTTCAATAGGGGCAGGTGATATTTTTGTATCTGCATGTTTAAATGCAATTCATTAAGAAATAATAAAAACTGCCTTAGCACATTTTTGGTTTAGCTAAGAGGGGTGATTTTTCTCCTAGCTTGCTTGCAGCTTGTTTTATAACCTATGAGAATTTGACTCCCAGTATTACCAGTGCATTTATTTTTTACTGTATTATTATGTTCTACAGATAACGGGGCACACTTCAATCTCAGTTTGAGACCCCTCTGTGTTGCCTGTGGTGTTCCATATGGAATAATGTGAAGATTGATTTCACTGAGCTATTTCTAACCTTCACAGCATTACCTTGGACTCGTGTTGGCCTCAAACTAGACAAAGGCCATGACCAAATTCAAGTACCTTGATTTATTTACATGGGAGGCAAGGAATGTGACTTTCCAATTAAAGCTATTCCCTACAGAGCTGCAGGATCTCATTTACTTGGAATGCAAAGCCTTTTTCTTGTGAACTAAACTCCTCCAGATTTAGGGAATGCATTTAGCAGCCTGTAGTACTGTAGCTCTGGTTTTATCACATATCTATGCTTCCTCCTGAAGAGTTAGATAACATATGTGGATTTTTATTAAGGTATAAGTCTATATGGTCTGATTCAAAACTGCTCAGCAAAATGCTTCTAAGCTAAAGGGACTGATTCTAATCTCACTTAAACTTTTGGCATCATGAAGATAGTCTTAACATGTACTCATATCTGTGATTACTCCCTCTCAGCTATCTTCTCCCAAGACTGCAGACTCATGCAAAAGTCCTCAGTGCACCTTTGCAAGAACCTTCACTCTCTCACTCATTAAAAAAACTTCAAGGTGAATTTTTACATAAAAGAGATTTTTTTCCCCTCACATATTTTCTAATTCACTATAATCACACCCATGAAAGTCGGGAGTAACTAAAAGCTGTTTTTCCTTTCTAGAGATAATTTTTTGTGATGGCATTAAAAAGAGACTCAAGTATGCTTTTATGCTTTCAACTAAGCCAGTGTCATGGTTGTAAGATTAAAATTTGGCTTATAACCTCCATATTTCAATTAACTCTTTTTCCCTCCTCACTTAACCATTCACCTCCTTCAGAGCCTTTAAAGGCAGGTTAGAATATATGTGGGAGACAAAACCAAAGCATTTTTGTTATGTTTGTTTTCTTCTTTTTTTTTTTTTCTTTTGGCAGCTGAAATGAAAAACATCAGTTGGAAAGGATATTGGCCCTAAGTGAGAGAAGGGGCTGGAGATAAGTCACTGTCTGTGGGTTCAGAAAACATGCTGAGTGTATATCTTAAAATATCATAGAGTTTACAGAAGTGCAGAATGCTGTAAAAGCACTGAGGATCAGCTGTATAAAGATCATTTAAGCACGTCACAATATTGAAGTGTTAGCAAATGCTTACAGAGTCTTGTTCTGAAACACCCCACCCAATGTTTCTGTAGTGAATGGGTTTCTGCAGTGAATTGATAATCTGTGAGATTGTGGTTGTATTACAAATTTACTGATGCTCAGTGATTGGTCAGACACTTTGGTACAGAGCTGGGGGTCCAAAGGCTTGGATAGGATCCATTATAAAAACCAGAAGTATTTTTAAAGCGTTGGATGTCTCTGTGTCTGGAGGTTAAGCAGTCTCAGCACACAGTCAGCCCTGAACTTTCAGTTTATTTTTTGCGCTGGGTTTGGACAACCTTCTCACAGACTCACCCAGTGTCTCAGGGAGGAAGGTCCACAGAAGGGGGTCAGCAGTGACAGGGACAGCAGAGCACACATCACCCCAGAGAGAGGGGGGCAGGATGCCACTGCCTCAACTCCGCCTTCAAATAAATCAGCCCTTAATCTAATCACCTGTCTGGTCCTGTTCTGAATGGGACATTAAAAGCAGAAAGCAGAGCAAGATTTTTCTCTCCATGCTCCTTTCCCAAGAAATAAACACAGGGTGGAAGTGAGTTTTGTTGGCAGTATTGAATAATCAGAGGGTTTAAGCTCCTAGAAAAGGAAAGGAAGGAATGGTTACCATCCCAGATACTTCTCCCAGCAATCAGAGAAGGCTTTATGATTTCAGGCAGTATCATAATCTTCACCTGACCAGCAGTGACAGGGACAGCAGAGCACACGTCACCCCAGAGAGAGGGGGACAGGATGCCACGGTCTCAACTCTGCCTTCAAATAAATCAGCCCTTAATCTAATCACCTGTCTGGTCCTGTTCTGAATGGGACATTAAAAGCAGAAAGCAGAGCAAGATTTTTCTCTCCATGCTCCTTTCCCAAGAAATAAACACAGGGTGGAAGTGAGTTTTGTTGGCAGTATTGAATAATCAGAGGGTTTAAGCTCCTAGAAAAGGAAAGGAAGGAATGGTTACCATCCCAGATACTTCTCCCAGCAATCAGAGAAGGCTTTATGATTTCAGGCAGTATCATAATCTTCACCTGACAGAGAAAGCGGTTCAGGGAGCAACTACAGTTTGTTTTTGGTTTTTTTGGTTTTTTGTTTTTTTCTCTTTTTGTTTGTTTTTTGGTTTTTTTTTTTTTTTTTTTTTCCTGGTGCTTAATACAGAAGGAGCATTCTCCTGCATGTAGCTCTGGGTAGTCTTACAATCAGGTTGGGAAAGCACTTTTAGCAGACTAGAGCACAGCTGTAACCTCCCCCAGTGTTAACTGGACGACAACAGATGGAGCAGATGGAATAGTGTCAGAGGCTGCAGGAGCAATCAGCATGTTGAAGTTGAGGAGTCCCTGAGGCAAGAAAATTCTGCCTAAGTATACTTTACGTCTTGGGATTTCATTCAAGCTTTGTTGAACTTTTAAGACATGTGGTCCATTCTGAACTCTTATAAAAAAATATCAATAATTTGCAACAGCTACTGTGCTGCTTCAGTGTGCTGCCAACTCATTCCTGCTCCGCTGGTGACAGACAATCCAGGCAGATGATTTATTTGCTTATTGAGATTTTTCATTGCAGATTTTAGCAACTCATTAAAAAAAAAAAAAAAAAAAAAAAAAAAAGCAAAAAAAAAAAAGC
This sequence comes from Pyrgilauda ruficollis, assembly GCF_017590135.1. Classification (NCBI taxonomy): domain Eukaryota; kingdom Metazoa; phylum Chordata; class Aves; order Passeriformes; family Passeridae; genus Pyrgilauda; species Pyrgilauda ruficollis. The sequence continues at coordinate 6,206,774 of NW_024524711.1, read as the reverse complement.
ACATTCCTCATAATGTGGAATGTATTGAAATTTGCCATCTGCTCCACTTGAAGCATCTATAGGGTTTGGTTGACAACTGCAGCCCATCACTTCTGGCACTGGCTAACCTACAGTCCAATGCTTTTTACTCCCCTTTTTTCTGAATTTGGCATTCTTCTCTACAGGTTTGAAACAAAACCTCATCAACTCCTTACAATTGCTTTTAACCTTCAGGGCATCACTAGTGACAAGAATTTGCTTCTGGAGTGTGAAATTAGAATATTAACAAAAGTGTGCATATTTTCCTCACACCACACAAAGGAGCAGGAATGTTGGCAGATGAATTGTACACTCCAAAAATGCTGGCAGTTGAGGCAAAATACTGTGAAGTGGGTAAAAAATATATATATGGTGGGATGTATCTGTCTGTTGCAGCCAGCCCAGCTGGCACACACTGCACTCTGTGCACCAGCTGGCAGGAGATCAGCATCTATGGTAGAAACATTTAAGATGCCTATTAAACTTTTGGCATAGGGCATGGGGACTGTTATCACCTCTCTCCTGATCTATGGGATCACTTTGCAGTTTCATCCCAGTTCCTTGGAGAAAAACCTCCACATAGCAAAACTGTGGGTGCAGGAGGATCCTGAGGAAGTATCTGGATAGACTCCAAGGACTAAATGGCAACTCTAACTGCTGCCACCACTTCCACTCCGTTTTGGTGAGCATTCTGCTGCCTTCCAGACCTCCAGCAGCCTGCCTGCCATCCATGCTGCCTTCCAGAGATCCCAGCTCGGGACCCCTGTCCATGGCTCTGAATGGCCCTCAAGGGCTGGTTTCTGTCAGTGCCCAGCAGCTGGGGAGCTGACTTGTGCTTCCTCAGTGAATTCCTCAGCATCAGGTTCTTTCTCTGGTCCAGTGCTGGAAGACACAAAACAGCTACAGAAACCAGGCACTTTTTTATTTTTAACATTGCATTCCTTGCTCGTTTGACATACAATGGGACTATAGTGCAGGAAGGCATATACTCTGAATTATTGTTGTCAATCAAAGGCAAACCACGCAGTAAATTCAACAGTGACACAAATGACAAATAATTTTACAGGAAAAGAGAACCAGGACTTTGCTGCCTACTCAGTACTTTTCCAGGAGACAGACAAAGGACTTCATATTCTTGAGCTGTCAGTCTTGCACATTTTATAAGCAGCGACTTTGCTAAGAAATTTAAAAACACTAGAGAATGCTGATAAATATAGCAGCTATTTTATCTCCATTGGATTGCATATTCCCTGTAGCCTGTGTAATGATATTTTATCTATATTAATAGTTTATTCCAGGCAGCAACATATAGTTTTTGTCTCTTTCCCTTTCTTTTCCTTTCTCTTACTCCAGAGGCCTAAAATGTTTATTGAAGGAGAATGTGGTACAAAGAGAACTACTTGTTTGTCACATGATAACACCTTATTTTAAGTAACTCTTGATCCTATGACTCATTAAAATTTCCTGAAGCTCTAGCATTTCTGAAAGCAAAAAAATCTGATACCTTTGCAACTGGATATTAAAAGATGCATTGTACAAATTTTTTTTTTTTTTTTGGTAAATTTTCCCTTTAGATCTTTTTAAAATTTCCTGAAGCTCTAGCATTTCTGAAAGCAAAAAAATCTGATACCTTTGCAACTGGATATTAAAAGATGCATTGTACAAATTTTTTTTTTTTGGTAAATTTTCCTTTTAGATCTTTTACAAAACAACTTAAAACACTTTACATCTAAGCAATAGAAACATATTTTTCATGGTCTCAGTGGAATGTTATAATAGGTGAATAATGTATAAATTTTCATAATTTCAAGTTTACTTTATCTATCCAATGATATGACCTTTCATGTTGTTCACATTTGCCAATCACATTATGTTGCTCAGTTGATCCAATTACATATCTAGTATTAGCCATGTCAAAACTAATTTACTACCTCTGTCCTAGTCTCCTACTCTCTGATCAGTAATTAACATCTTCCACATAAAATATATAAGTATTCCATTCTAACAAAACCAGATCTTTCAGCTGTTCAGTTTTAAGATACAAACAATTGCATTTCACAGAGCAGTGCAGAACTCCCTTTTAAAATTTATTCTATGGTCTCATTCAATGTGAAAAAATCTTTAAACAAAACTACTGCAATTTATACAACTATGAAAACCCTTTTTTCTAGAAATAGCTTGTAAAAATAGAGGTCTTTATTCTGGATGTTATCCAAATAAATATTGTTTTAAAGTGATTATTACTAAAGCCAGGATGGTCCTTACCTAATAACCTTCATCTGTTTTCCTTGTGAAAACCCCTAACCACTCTGTTCATAATGGACACAAACACACCAGTGTGGGACTCTACCCATGGCAAGCTCTGAAGGAAGGCCAGGGAGTCAAGGGCCAGAGAAATGTGTGTTTCATGCAGGCTTCTTCCTGCAGGGTCTGAGGTCCCCCACAATCATTAGTGTGGGTAATTACATTGCTTCAGGCCATATCACAAGTTCCAGATTTTTTTTTTTCAAGAGAATTAATTTTAATTAAAATAATTACAGTGAGAGGAAATGAAAATTCATCTGCAATTCTGTGACAATGCACATGGCTATGCAGGGAAATCTGTGAGGGCTTCACTGCCATGCAGCACACTACTACAGAAGATCACACTGACATAAAACTTGTTTGCAATAGGAAATTGTGTTAAGAGTTATTGTCTGTGTAAGGAGAAATCCTGTTACACCAGTGTACAGGGGTTTATGCAGGCATGTCTTAGTCTGTGATGTGAAATAAGGTAAACCAGTATAAGATCCAAGACATTTCCTACCAGGCCTGTGGCAGTAAAAATAACATGGCTAATCCATCATACATGAACCCACATATTTTAACAGCTTTCACCCTCCATACCAGGCTTGGAATGCTGCTTGTTTCTGACAATCTTTCTATCAGCAATCAAGAGGGGGTCCTCTTCATTAATTTTCAAAGGATGTTGTTGAGGATTCTCTGTTAAATATATGTTGTATTGAAGAAAAATAATGGCAGGAATTTTATTGCAGAGTGTTTTGGCATAACTTTTTAGAATGTCATGTTGCAGTCACTGCTTTCCACTGTGTCACACCTGCTTGCACCATTTATGACATGTTACACTCCACAACTGTAATGCAAAGTGACTTATCTGGTGTAACACAAAGTGAGGCATTAGCAAATGTATAAATAGCTTTGGGAAGGTACCAGATTTAGCAAGGAAGTTTTGATTGCATCAGACAGTGCAGATTTTGATAGACTTTTAGTCAGTTTGCAACAGAAGTCTATACATTTGCATTATTCAGTGCAATTTAATATGAATTACAAGATGAAAAATGTAAAGAGACATTCTGGTAAACCTCTGTGCCATAATATGTTAAAGAATCATGAGAGCTATATTTATGGGCATTACATATCAAATTTAATGAAAAACAAACCCCAAGTATTTAAGAACTCATGTCATTTACCAGAACCATGGCCCTGTCCTGAAAATACTTAAGTCTACGAATAATTTAACATATGAGGAGTTAAGCTAATATACATCAGTTATTCTGTTTGTGCTGGAGAGACAAAGCAGGCATGTGCCTTCAACCACGGGTGGACAGTGCACATTTTGTCCCCCAGGCCTTTTATTGTCAAACATTTTCCCCCTTTACTTTAAGGAAAAGTACTTCTAGTAACAGGAAAATAAAATTTTAATATATGGAAATATATGAAAATATGTTATATTATGTAACTAAAATTTTACAGGAATATACTTTAGCTCAACCAAAAGAGTGCTTACGGTTGCTTCATTTTTTTTATTTGTAACAAGTAATAATCAGAAAATTAAAGAAAATGGCTCCAACAAATAATTGGGTAAAAAATTCACTGAAAGATTTGCTTAATATGTTTTGTTTAATAAATAAACTTTATTGACAAAAAGAGTAAAACTTTCCATGAAAAAATACTTTAGAAAAATAGCTAAATTTAATCATCATAAAACCTTGATGAAGAATTTCCATTACCATAACATAAATATAGAAATCGTATGTTTTATTACTTCCATAACATAATTGGAAACTATTTGGAAAACACGTACATAAGGATACATGTTAATATATACAACCTTTGAATTGGTGCCCTGTGATTTAAGACTTTTTTTTTGCTGTAGTGCTCTAGTACTTCCTCTTCATAGTTTTGGATGGAGAATACTTAATATTTTAAAGCTCTTACTTGATTACTCCAATATGCTTTACAGGAAAACATTAATTCTATCAGTAAATGTATAGGAAGCCAGCATGTCCTACTCAGATCTGAATTCTGAAATATTTTTAATTTATGTAACATGGCAGTGGTATTTCCATCTACTGAAAATTACACATATATTTCTGCAGTGAACCACTCAAAAGTGACTCACAACAGTTAAGAAGTGGTAGAACATGTGCACTTAGCACGATTCTGGCATTGTAATTTTTAAAACACATTATATTTCCAATGGGGGAACATTTCTGCACTCATTAGCAGAACCTGTTTTTTGCAACAGGGTTGCAGACATGTAAATTGAAACATATTCTGGGACACAGATTAACTCTGGAACACCAATTTACAGTCATAGCATAAGACAAGAGAATAGGTTTAAATATTATTAGTACCTAGAAATGCTTTGGTTTTTGCAATATGTTTGTGTTTTGGAAAATAGAACTTCCCAGGTTAAGGACTTAAACCCCAACATCCCTCTTGGAAACAGAAGCTCAACTTTGCCAAATCTCAGCATTTTATCTGACATCAGCCATTCATACACATGTGATACAATAGAGAATGAGCCTGCATGAAAGTAAGGCACAGCATTTCTTAATGAAAATATAATGATAAATGAATTTTAATATCCTCTAATGCTTTTTTGAGGTTTTTAGGTTCACTAGTATTAGTTGACTCTTTCTGGCATTGATAACATAGTTGAGATCTATGAGACAATCACTCACTTCCAAAGAGTAAGAATAACTGAGTTAATTAGCAGATGTGAGTGTGAAATAGCTTTCTCATTAAAGAAAAAAAATCAAGATATTAGCAAATAATTACTGCAAAAATGTATGAAAATTAAAAATTGCATAGCCAAGCACTCAAGGAGAATTGACTACAGAAGAGTTAAAACTCTAGACTGTTTTCTAGATATTTATATTTTAATAATTTAGAAATATTTTTACACAAGATAGAAAACAAATCTATTTTTCAAATCTTAAAATGTGATTTTTAGTTTTTTTTGAAGTACTGCTGAAATAATTAATTCATTACCATTTTGAGATGAAAAATGCACTGTCACCTAAACTTTCCACAAATTTTTAAAGGTTTCAGTTTTGACAAATAAACACCAGCAAGACCACACCCCCCCCCCCCCAAAAAAATAAATTGTTTTGTTCATAGGAACAAAACAAACCCTCATAAAACTTCTGATCAATTCTGTTAGTCCATTCCTTTCTGGTGGAGAATTCTTTTTCATACTCAGCTTCCTCCCACATTCTTCTGCACTGCAGACTCTTTCTAAGTAAAGCCATTCTTTGGTGCAATGGGGAAAACAAATTTTCTAAGTTCCTTAAATATATTTTTCCAGTTGTCCAGGCTGCCGAATCATTCTCATAAGAAAAAATTTTGTTGTACTTTCAGGTTTTTGAGGGCAGAACTAAAGAGTTTCTCCTTGCTACAGTGCAAATGTGAGCAGTACAAAACTCATCCTGTAGCAGTTAGATCCCATTTTATGTCATAGGACATGAGATACCTTCTACAATTATTTCATACTGTAAATTTTCTAAGACAGATCCCATGCATTTCAAACAAGGACTTTTGATTCTCAGTGGCTCCAGGTGATCCTGTTACAGCAAGATAAACACTGATGATTAACCTGAAACTCCATTATTTCCCAAATCCATACCCTGCAGAGCTGTATCAGAAATTAAATTTAAATGCATAACCCAGTTTTGCTTAGAAAGTACAATGTCTATTTATTTTCTTGAAATTTGACATTACATAGGGGGGAAAAAAAAAAAAAACCCAAAAAAAAAACCACGGACCTCCAGAATCCCTGAAAGAAGTAAGCAATGTAAGATTCCTAACTGCAGATTCTGTCTTGGGTTCAGCTGATACCAACTTGGAGCCATTCCCCTTTATTTCAAGTAATGACTCACGCTAGGAAAGAAATTGTCCAATTCTCTGTTTCTTGTGAGAATAAAAGCCATTTCCTGAGGCTGCTCAGACTTCAGGTGTACTTTGAAGAGCACAGATGTCAACATGACCAGTATGTTCTGAGTTTGTCAGGTAGAACAAAACCTGCTTCCTATGATAAGAAGGTGTTGAGGTCCTCTTTCAGGATGGTGACAACTGCAAACAGTTTTAACTCGGAAGATGGGGCTGCCAGAAAGAGCAAAATGTTAGGGGCTGATTCATTGAAAACAACCAGAACTGTGAACACAATAAAAAGGCACAATTTACACAAGAAGATAAAACTTTTGTTCTGCTGAAACATTTTTAGTTCAATCTGATGGAGGGGGTAATTAAGTGTCCACATGGTTAGTGGAGAGAAGGAACTGGTTAGGTCGTGGCTGTGTGTTTCTGTTAGAGACAGAGGTCAAAAGCCAGTGGGAAAACCATAAAACCAAAACACAACAAATCTGAAAAGCTATGACACTGCTGTATAAGCCCTTTTGGCACAAACAGAGTAAAACACCACATGGAAGGGAGAGGCTTCTTGATTTTGTTCCTGCAGCGTTGTCATAAAGAGGGTTCTATCTGGAATTTCTGTAAATTCACAAGGCTCCATTCAAAAGCAGCTACTTCTGATCAGAATTATTTCATCTTCATGGAAATATTCCCTGAGCCCCTGAATTCTGCTAGAATTACAGGATCAAAGCAGGCAAAGTATCTTCCTGGTCTTGTGTGTATAATTACACAGATTTTCACACACTTTATATTTATTGAAACGGCTGCATTTTAACTGTAATGTATTTTATTCTATTACTTAAGAAATACAACAGATAATAAGATTACTGAATCACTTCCTCTGTAAAAATTACTGTTACTTTTTAAAGCACAGTGAGGTCCAGGGCACTGTACTGTAACCTTTAGATTTCTATAACACATTCAGATGGGAATTGGAAACGCTTTCATAGCTGTGCATCCTATTAAAAACTGACCTAATATTACAGCTGAGTATACAAGCAGCAAGAGTAGAGAGAATAAATGTTGATGTGCTTTTTCCACAAGCACATGAGAGTTAAGAAATAATTTGGATTTTAGGCACAAATTTCGTATTTTCAAAGTAGATTTGCTCAGTTATTTATTTAAATCTCTTAAGAACAAAAATGCAATGTTGCATTATTTCCAGTTTACTATTTCTACAATTACACTATTTTACATAGTCTTTCTTTAAAGTACTCTTAAGTAAGCAGATTCACAAATAGATGCATATGCAGCAACATCTGGTTAGTTATTGCCTTTTTTTAATCTGGTACTGGTTAAAGGGCAAGATGAATGGTTTTTAAGCAGTCTAGTACAATTAACAGGCAAAAGCATCAAATTCTATATTAAGAGGATGTCTCAGGAAAGTTTCTGCTAAAATTCAACCAGGGTAGTTCAGCCATCATACAAATTTGATGTAAGACTATGTATTTAAAGCCAAAAGCACATTAGTTTCTGGTTTTGAGAGGTATTGGAATAGTAAGACTTTCTATTGTTTCTTTCTACATACTCCCTTGAAATTATAAAATCACCAGTGTCCAAACCATTGGACATCCATACCTTTTTTTTTGCTCAGAGCCTGAAAAAGTAGTGCAGGTCACAAAATAAATTCTTCATTTTTCCATTCCATTAAATCTTTGACTATTTGGAGAAAACACAACCTCATCCTTCTCCAAATCTACCAAAAGAGACTTCAGATTTAAAATACTTCAAGATGCTAGATAATAGGCGCAGATACAACTTGGTTTGACTACCTCCATCCTGCTTTTCCTCCTCCTGGGAATTACCAAGCAAACACACCCTGTTTGATGCCACCTGAAGCTGCCAAGTGAGAAGCCTGGCATGGGTGACTGCTACGTGCCACAGCAGACAAATGCTGCACGTCTGTGTCTTGGCTCCACACTGGTGGTGATATACATAAAGCATGATCGATATTACTGACTGCAAATCCGGGGATTTAGTCCAGGTAAGGCTGGAAAGTACAAATCTCTGTATCACTTCACCGGTATGGTTAACCAAAAGCAATCCCTGGCAGAATGTAGCCTCCCCTCATGCTGGAAGCATTGTGGTGGTGCTGTTGCACTTTGCTGGAAAAGCTCTTGTTTTTAGCTAAATTAGAATGCCTTACAAGGCATTTGTCATTCATGGTAACAGTAGGAGAGAAATCAATAGTACATTCACAGCTGATCCCCAGCAGCTCTTGTTCTTCCTATTCTTTAAAAAAAAAAAAAAAAAGCGCTGAGTTCCTCAGTCTGGATAACTTCATTATCTAATGCAAGACCCAATTAGAGAAGATTTAAAAGGTAAACAGAATCCAGCCTCCCAAGCCACAGAAATTCTGTAACCCAGTTTATGTCAGGAATGGTGAGCACCTCACATCGTTGCATTTTAAGCTACATCTACCTTGTGGAAATTGTGTACTCTTATCTTAGTGCCTGTTGGTTATGCAGCTGGTCAAGAGATGTGAGGGTGTGGGAAACCTGCCCCAGTGTTCAGCTGGTGGGTGGCTGTATGAAGGGACACCACAAATTGTCTGTACTTGAATGTGAATTTCCATTAGATGCTGTGGTGTTCTGAAAAGGGCAGGACTTACTGCCCCATCCTGTCTCACAGTTTTTGTTGTTTTCCCACGATGGCAATTCTCTCTTGCAGCCCATCTTCATCTTTAGGTATTCTGAAGCACATTAACACACACCCCACTAGCACTTCTCGGCATCAATGCAAGAAAAATGTTACCACCTTCCTGTTTTCTAAAGAAATTGAGTTCTGGTAAGTAATTACCAGTGTGTCCTCATCAGTGTGGAGTTTATTTTTCTTTTTGAACAAAGCAAACCCAGATGAGTTTGCTCACCTTAGACAATGATTCTCAGTTTTCTCTGGTTTCAGAGCACAGATAGATGTGAACTGTTACAGCACAGAGATTAGGCTATAATTGTTCTTTTATACAATTTGATCCCAAAGTACTGTACACTGCTATTCTTTATTGTACCACCTAGAAATCCCAATTGATTATGAACTTTTTTTCTCGAGGGTGTTTTATTCCTTGTCTTCTGAACCTGATAGTCTTCATGTTTAATGCAAAGCTTTGTCCTTAATTTATAAAGTAAGGACTAAGATGTAAAGAACCTAAGTGACTTCTTACTGTCACCCTCAAGGACTGTGACAGTGGAAACACTAAACTTGGTTTCTTAATTGAGAAACCTCCTTGACTTTTTAAGAAAATTCATTTAAAGAGGACATATTGCTTTAATCATGTGTGTGTATATATATATATATACTTACATATGTGTATCCTAGCATACAGGTATGAGGAAGGGCCATTAACAGGACTCTGCTGTGCTGCTGGGGCAGCCTCAGGGCTCTGCTCAGCACTGCCCTTCATGGGCAACACAGACCCATCAAAGTGAAAATCCAGGACAATGCCAACAGCAGAGGAACCTATGGGATGTCAATAAGGAAATAAACTTTACATTAGTCTTGTCACTGGTGCCTCAGGCAGCATTTTCCTTTATCTCTGTACCTGATTAATAAATTATGCTGGGGTGCCACAGTCCTGCAAAGCAGAATTCTCTTATTGATCTGACAGACATTGTTGGTGTAAATTTTTTTTTCCAGTCTGCCAGGGTGCAAGAGACATAATAGGGACATACATCCTAATATGAATCACATTTTAAGTATTTATTTATTTTATCTTTGTGCCAGCTTTAGTACCTGGAGCTGGATGCCACACCAGGGCTGTTGTGGAGAGCATCAACCCTAGCCAAAACAAAGGCCTGCATAGGTCACCCTTTGGTGAGTGAAACACTGTCTTTGAACACACTTTTATTAGCAGAGGTTTATGATCATTCTAGTGACTCTGGACCAGCTTTCCAAATTATTTAGTGAGTTTGATGATAAAATATTGGAACAGGTTATTTCTTCAAATTGTGAAATATTATTCCTCCAGGTCTTACTAAGAGAAGGTGAGACTAAAGGTACAAACATCGTGTAGCTGTTTAAAGTTGAATTTCAAAGTTTAGCATTGCATGAGACCAGCTCTGTGATGGAATCATGGAGAAAATTAGTTTCCTCTTACAAATATTAAGTCTTAAAAATATCTGCCCTATTCATGCACACCTCAGTTCTCCTTGACTTTCCTAACAATAGATTTCTGAAACTGAATTCCATATTGCCTATCAGGCATTGAATGCTCCACTGCTAATGTCAGGAGAGAGTAATTTGCTGCTCCCAGCTGTAAAGGTGGCATTTGAACCTGGATCAAAATCTATATCTGATATCAAATGACATCTCCATTATTGCCAATAAATTTCTGATTAGCCAGTGGTGTAGCCCTTGATAATCCATAACAGAAGAGTTGGTGACAGTGTATTATAACTCAGTTTTTCTTCCTCTTCTTAAACTTATTTCCTCAGTTTTTCTTGGATAATGAGTACATGAGTAATGTACAATGAGAAAGCACAGCACAGAATAAAGCTTATGAGAATCCAATAATCCAGATATTTATGAAGACAGGATAGGATAGAATTTATAGATAAAGTGATTACATAGAAGGAAATTAATTTCAATATTCATTTGGAATTCTACAGGAGAAAAACTGAAAGTTTTTCCTGGTACACTGCTGTATTTTGAGGAGCAACACCACAAGCCTGTTGACTTAAGAAAACTTACAAACCACTAGCAGTAGCTGTCATTTTTGTCAGCAGATAGTAAGTATTAGGAAATGGAAGGGTGGCAATCTTCTAGGGCTGTGGAAAGCTGTTGGAAACATTTTTATATTGATATGAGTGGAGAGAGAATGTGAACACACAGATGCAAAACACCAGCAGGAGAAGGATTGTAAAAACCACACGTGTTGGTGAGGTCTCCAGTATCAGGCCATGAACACCCCAGCACACACTGTGACCTCTCTGAACAAACAGGTGTGAAGCAGAGACTGACTAAATGCTAATGACTCACAGCAGTGGGACACAGCAGAAAGATTAATCACCACCACCTTCCAAGGGTATAATGAGACACATGCAAAACCAGCATTCTCCTAAGAAGCCAGTGGCTGCTGGGAAGGTTCAAAAATGCGTGCTCGTGGTCATCCCCAGCAAAGGAGGGGGTGTCAGCAGAAGCAGGACCTGCTGTGGCAGAAAAGGATGTGCTGGGGAAGAACTCTGACCTCTGATGACACATTTTTCATCATGTTTGTGTCCATCATTACCCCATCTGTCCTTTCTCCTACTCCAGGTGTGTGAGGGCTTCTCCAGCAGCCTTTGAAGCTGAGAGCCCTACAGTAGCCTTTTTATTTTGTCTAATTAATTTTTATTCACATTAAAATTTAACCATTCGCTTGCCTTTATTAAACCTGTTTTTTTTACTCACACATTTGAGGACATGTTTTTAGTTTAAATATGTTCAAATATAGGTGTTATATATAAATATGTAAACATATTTTTATATGCAGCTGTGTATATGCAAATAAAATATTTATTTACATATATTTTTACAATTCTGTATATAAATTTATATGTAATACATTATACATATAAAAATATCTCCTTATCTATGGAAGGAATGCCTATTGTATATTTTACATAGGATCACTTCCTGGACAAAAGGAAACATAGAGCCAAACATTGGTTTCAAAAATGGCAACTGGCCAATCACATTAATGAGAAAATACATTGGGTGTGAGGCAGTGGTGCACAGCAGCCACTGTGAGTGCTGGGGGCGGGGCTCCTGCAGTGCCACACGTACCTGGCACCACTGGTGGCACCCTGGGCTGTGCCCCTACAGCTCAATCCCGAGCTGCACCATGTCCAGCTCCAGCCCTTGCCAGCTTTGCAGCTCCAAATAAACACTTCCATTATTCAATTGTCTCAACAGATTTTCCTAAAGCTTTAACTTGGTTATTTTTAATTTTCAAATCTTGCCTCTATCTGTCTCTATTAATTGTTCCAGCAACTGACTAATTGCTGAAATTACTGCTGTCAACTGCATTGCTGTCTTCTTCAGCCACAGGGTCTGTGGCTAACCCAGGATGCCCCACCTCAGTAAATGGAAGCCTTTATTAATGCTCTGTGGTTGCTCTGTGTCATTTGCTTTCCAACTCTTGCCCAAGACAGGAATATTAAGAAACATATCTTAATCCCCAGCTTGCATCCTTCATTGGACATGCCTGAACTGCAGAGCCTGCTTTAGCTGAATGTTGTTGTGTTTGGTACAGACTACCACTCTGCCAAGAAGAAACATTATTTTTGTGGTCCAATGGTAATGAAACTTTCCAGTTACATGAAGGAAGTGTGTTCATATCAAACAGAAGATTATATGAAATTATTTGATTGATGCATCTGTCCTGAGCAGGGACGCAGAGTCCTGGGTATAAAATGGGCTCTGCATTTTCTTTTTTTTTTTTTTTTTTTTTTTTTTTTTAGTAGAGAAAGAATTCACATTGGATTTGCTGCTTAAGACCTAGAAAGCAGGCACAGCTGAAAATCCCCAAAAGGAGTAAAGATTCATGTTCACCTAGCCCAGCTTTAGCAACCAGTGTTATTCCTAAGTGCAGTAATCCTACTGCTGCTGTATTACACTGCTCCCTTTTTCTTCATGAAATGAACATGTCAACTAGGATGTGCTTGGCTACTAAATATTTCCACATGCTTGAAAAAACACTCGAAAAAAGTAAAGAAATCCAATGAGAACTATGAAATACAAAGACACCTGGAGATTCCTGAGGTACAAATGATTAGTAGCTGGGGGTTATTTGCCCTGTTCTTATCCATTTTAGGACTGCTTCTGTCCAGAGTCAGAGAAAAATCTAGGCAATGAGGTAATACAGTATTTATCATATCTCCATGACATTTATTTGCTTTGCAGCACTGCATTCAGACAGCAGTGCTGTTTCTCTGCAACACTTTAGTTTTCATTGCCATTGCAATACGGTGAAGATGAGCTATAACTCTTGATTTGCTTTGATTTATTGTGCTGAGCCATACTTTGTTTCTACAAGACCATGATGAAAAACTTGCGGAAGTGCAGAGGGCACAAAGGATGTGTCAGGTACCAGGTAACCAGGGGGTCTCACTGCCTACTTGGAATGTAGGTCAATACTAACAGTCCCTGCAACAAATACAAGAGAGATGTATGTTGACATATAACTCATGTTAAACTAATCAAATTCCAGTGAATTACAGGTATTGAGAAGAAGGGATTCCAGGTATTGATTGAAGACGGGAGCTTGGAAATCAAAGCAGAATTTGATAAGATGAACATATAAGCAGAAAATTACATAAATAATTATATTAAATACTTTGTACCTGAGCACAAGATTCTTCAATTTAGGGGTTTGCGTCCATGCTTTACTAAAGATGTGCATTTGCCTTATGTTTTACAGGTAAGAATCTCAAGCACATTCTCTTCTGACTGCACAACTATAATTTCTTTTAGTGTGCAGGAAATTTTGAGTAGGTTTACTCTGCTATATTGATTTGGGCTTGCCTTACCCATGCAATATACTTCAGACTCAGTGTATGGCTTATGTTCTTCAATAAAAACAAATCTTTCATATATGAGCAAAACCCAAGCATTATGGCCTCACTAGAAGTTCCATTTTTCTTAAATAATTTGTATTGCTTCATCTCTGTACCAGATCTATGATCCTAGTTCATCCTCAAGCTTTCCTAACAGTAATCCTTAACCATGACACCCTCATGTTGTGGCTCCACCACGTGTGTATGTGTGTTGAACATCTCCATTTGTAAGGGTGAAAGGAGATTCAAATAAATGCAAGTTTCAGTAAAGCTATAGAAAAGAGGAAGCATCTTGTCATTACAGAGCTTTAAGCTCTCAGTGCATTCAGATATTTTATCCTTTTAAATCTTCTATTGTTTCTTTGCTGCTGAGGTGGGAAATGAAGGCTCCTTATGATTCTGAAATGGAAAATCCTGAAAGCTTTCCAAACCAAAAAAATTTTTTAAGACTCCTTGCTCACAGAAAGTCTATATGGAAGAGTTGTAATATGAATGGGCATTTTCAATGCTGTTTGAATTTGCAACGAAACAGAGAAGTCTCTATGGTATGAATGGAAAGAGTAGAATCTTCAGAAAAATAGAGTTGGTTTTCCATATTTATTAAGTAATATAAATATTCATTGTAAAAGTATAAAATATTAAAGAAATTGAATATTTCCAACAAGATAGGGAGAGGCCATTAAAGAAATTATCAAGGCAAACTGCTACTCTGATAGCTCTATCAGGAGAATCAGTATCATGCTTGTACTGTCTCCTTCTGGGAAGATTAGTAAAAAATCATTTTTAAATGATTGCATTTCCTTTTTTGTCTCCATACCTTAAATTTGCAGAACAGTTTGCATTTTTCAGCATGCCTAAAAAATTATACTGACCATGTTTATTTCAAAGTATCTCAGTCTTTGAAATCCTAGTTTATTTCCATGGGTGTTATTTACTTTCATATTATTCTAGTTCCTCCTTAAGAGAAAAGTTTTCTGTTGTATTCATTTTAAACCTACCAAAATGTCCTTTTGTTTCTCTGTAAACTGGTTCTTTCTGGATGAGAACAATTAATTGCAGCTCTGAATTTGTCAGCTTGTAGGACTTTATGGATAAGTATGACATTCATTTTTATCTCCCCTAGTACATTGCAGGCAGTCTTAAGGAGTGCAGCTATAGTGTGAATATAGGGCAAGTGTAAATCCCCAGTAAACAGAGGAGGATTTAAAATATGGGTCTTCCATTTTGCATAAAATTAATATCCATTTATAGATATTGTCTAGCAGTGATATTTTGTCCAAATGTATAAGTAAAGAAGAAAGATTTCAAGTGTCATTCTGATTTATCAGAGTCTGAAAACATGAACCAACCTATGGAGAAGCAAATGCCCAATTACCTGATATTCTTTCCCCCATCAATACTGATCTGTCCAGGACAGGGACATAATACAGCCTGAATCATCTGGGAATTCAGGTCATAGGATCAACACAGCATAGCACATATGCACTTCTGGTTTGGTAAAATTAATAAACTTCTTTGTGTATAAGTTAAAAAATTCAAATCAGTTGCTTGAAAACGTGTAAGAAAATGGACTTGCTGAGCAGCTGTAGACAAATCATCTCTCTGAATCTGCAGGCAATACACAAAATTACTTTCAAAATTCCTCTGACATTTCATATACAATTTATTTACGCTAGTTCTGATTAATGATATTTCAGACTTATGTCTTCCTTTAGCAGGCAGTGGAGGCTGGTGCTCCTCTCACCAGGATTTCTACTAGTTTGGCTCCTATATTTCATTTGTATTTATGTTTTGGCATTTGTAAGTTTACAAAAGTTAATAGCCCCCAAGTGGAACTGCTGGCTGGCATTTAGAAAGTTCATCAGAAGCACTTAAACTTTTTTATCTCAGATGGGATGGTACAACATTCCCATGGATTTACAAGAGTCATTTATCAAAGATGACACAGGCTGCAACACAAATATCAGCCAAGATCATTTTTTGGTCTAATACACTGCTATGTCCATTGATTTTTTAACTCCTACTAACTTTTCAAAGAATCCTCTAAAAACAGATTTTTTAAATTTCCTCTTTAGTGTTCATAGCCACACCTAATGCACATTTCCAGGAGCATAACAGAGAAGAGGATAATTCACTTTCCACCTGCTTTACAAATGAGCAGGAAAATCTCCTGTCAATGCCTGGAGAAGAAATACTTAATAAATTCTATTAGAATTAATAAAAGTTTCCAGCATGGATCCCTGTGCATTTTATTGAGAGCAGGCTTCAAACTGGACTCTAAATGTTTTAATTTATTTTTAATTGTGTAAGTAAACTAATCTAAAAATCCAGTGGAGGATTTACTTCCTTTCTAAACTGTTCCTGGATGAAATGCTAGCACTTTTATAAGGGAATAAATATCAAGTTGATATTGCTGCTGAAGCCAGGTATTTTCCAGTAATAAGAACTATGCAAACACACTTCAATAAAAAAAAGGAAAAAGTAAAAAGAAGGGGAAAATGCTGTTATGATTATACATATATATATATATATATATTGAGAACAATTAATTGCAGCTCTGAATCTGTCAGCTTGTAGGACTTTATGGGTAAGTATGACATTCATTTTTATCTCTCCTAGTACATTGCAGGCAATCAGTCTTAAGGAGTGCAGCTATAGTGTGAACATAGGGCAAGTGTAAATCCTCAGTAAACAGTGGAGGATTTAAAATATGGGTCTGACTCATATATATATATATATATATATATATATATATATATGAGTAAGCAAATTTTGCTTTTAAATTAGGAGATTAACTATTAAGGATGAGTGGTCCATCCTTAATTTGTACCATTTCACACTTCAAGTACAATCTTGCCTGCAGTAAAGAATATGTTTTCTAGCAAATACAAAAGATTCTTGTCAAAGAAACATATTGCTACCGTGATGACTAAAGTGTATCACCTCAGTTAGGCCATCCAAACTGTATCTCCCTGATGTCATTGTCACATTCCCCAATTGTTTTGATTCATTCAGTGTCCCATGCTGTACATCAGAAGAGGGCTGCCAACACTGTGAAATGGCTGGGGGGAAACTGACAGCTTGCCAGGGATCGACATTCTGCAGACACAAGAATCAAGGAGATTCATTGAAAGGCATTTTCATGGGTAATGGAAGGAAAGTGATGGGGAGGAGTTGCATACCCACTTATGCAAGGGCTTCTGGCAATACCAAGTTAATTGGCAGAACATTAAATTACCTGAATAATTTAGGACATGCCTCTGAAGACCCACACTATTTTCTGCATTTGAAAAACTTTTAGGGAGAAGAGAAGCAGCAACATACATGATGCCATCGATGCATGTCAGCAAATGACGTGTCATTAGCATCCAAGATTTAGATATTGGCATGATATAACAAACAATTTAAATAATTTACTCTCCCTTCTGGTTAGTAACATCAGTCCTCCCCACTGGTCAAAGGGAAGTGTGGCTGTTTTCTGCTATGCTTTTTAAGAGGCAACTAGGAGTGATGTTTGCACTGGCAGATTGGTTGTTAAAGTCTTTACAAGGGACTCAGAATGAAAAAGCAACCTAAAAATTTAATTCAAATAAGAACAAGAATCCCCATTATGGTCAACCCAAAAATGCATGAAATTAAGATGGGTTTGGCACAATGCTTTATAATTAAAGAGCTGTGGGCTTTCAATCAGAGACAAACGTCATCTCACTCCCCTATTAGGTGCCAGAGTAACTTAGCTTCATTTCATGGTTCTTGCACATAAATTGCCCTTAGATTGATCAGTGTGGAGCAGTTCCTCAGTGTTGTACATAGCAATTTATGTCATGGCAATTCCTTTGGGTTCTAGGGAAAAATAGAGCCATCCTAGCAGAAATGTAATCATTAGATTTACCATGGCTATGCTGCACTAGTCACCTTCATTTTCAGGTGCTGCCTGGTCAGGAAGGGCAGGGAGCATAGGCAGAGGAATTGTTCACAAACTTTCTTCCCCTTCTCGTGGTTCAGTGGGAAGCTCAGTCCTACATTCACAGTCCCTATCAAGCTCTGGGAGGAGACACAAAATGCTACTTATTGTTAGTGTTGTTGTGGGAAGAGGGAGAAAAATGGATGAGTTTTGCTGGTTTGATGTGAGGCTCATTAGATCTGGTAGAATTTTTCTGACTGAAGGAACGTATCTCTGTGGTCAAAGCGAGTGGGCCAAAATAAGCTTTCATAAAAATTGGGACCTCAAACAAAAAAAATCTCTTCTCAAGGGAGATTCCAGGGTTGTTGTATCCATCCCTTTGAAAGTAAAGTCATTTATACTGCAGTTCCTATATAAGCACTGAAGTACTTAAATTTGAATGATCAAGACTAAGAATTATGTACAAAATCACCAGTTGTCTCAAGTCCTTTCAACCCTTCTTGAACACCTCCAGTGCCTCATTCTGCAGTCACTGGTTATTACAAGATAGTCTGCCAACAAAGGTTTTGCTGTAACCATGTGCTATAACCTAGAAAATAAACAAGAAGTATAATGAAAATCTGTAATTCTAAAAGCAAGAAGAGAAGCTAAGAGAAAATATAACATCTTAGTCATAGCTACAGATAACTTCCTGTGTTGATTTATGTCAATTAGGGAGGGAAGTTGATGCCAGTTTGGACACCTACCTCAGGTGAAATCAAGAGCAGATAAAGTCAGAATCCAAATTTTCTGTAGAGTCAATATTAAAAAAATCATTCCCCAAAAGATAACTGAGTCTACCCAAATCTGATTCTTAAATCTAAGCTGTGTCAATAGCTGTGTATGATCTTTCAGATATCAACAGGGTTCGTGAGAGGTATTTGAGGGTCTCAGTCCCAGGTACAGATGGCATTTTATCTTTAACCCCCCCCCAAAATATCCCAAATCATGAAGAATAAGAGTATCCTAAATCAATACTGACTCCTGTGTAAGACCTCCCTAGTAATTCTGAAGACTTTCTTATGACATATAGCAAATCACTGGCGTATTCTTTGTTAAAGTGGGTTCTGGAATAACACCAAATTTAAATCTGTATTCCTTTAGTTAATATTCCAATCAGAGATTTTTATGGTTCATTATAAATCATTAATTTTATCCATATAGATTTTAAATGGCCAATCTATTCCCCTAGTTGCTTAAACTCTAATTTTTTTCTTTCATGTGTTGATCTTGGGATTGAGCTACTTCTTCAAAGAGCCAAAGTACTGATTAAACAATGATTTATATTAAAATTATCATTTATTGATCCGTGCTCTCCAAAAATTACACAAATTGGGTTCAAAACCTTCCTTTTTTTTTTTTTTTTTTTTTTTTTTTTGCAGTGAGATCTCTAAATTTACTTCCATGTTTTTTGAAGAAGCTACTTACCAGATTAAGTATCACTATTACAGCAAAGGTGTCACAATACAACTAATCCTTTCTTGGGTGCTTTTTGTAAAATGAATACTTGATCGGTTTTTTGTTGAACAATATAATTCTATCCCATAGTTTCCACTAGCTTCTTAATAAACTCTCTTCAAATTATTTTGTGGAATTCTCTGTTTTGACAAAGTCTGTTAGAATATTTCAAATTTTTTAGTCACTGAAATTTAAAAAAAAAAAATTAAAAAAAAAAAGTGTATTCACTTCTGAAAGTAAAATGGGAGAAATGAGAGCATTCCAGTATTAAAATACAGTCTAATCACAGGAGTTCACATTAATCATTTTTGTAGGGGAATACAAACATGTAAACTGCTGAACTGTGGGCAGGTATTCCTGCCTCTCTCATCATGTAGGGATAATCCTGCAACACCTGCCACATTGCCAGCATGCCTAAAAAAAACAGAGCTTGGGAAATCTTTCCTCCATGCTCAGCTTGATCACAGTCAGAGATCCAGGGGCCAGTCTAGCTCAGAACAGCAGCAGAACAATTATCTTGCCAGAGAAGATCTAGAGTGAAGTGATGTTTGGGTGAAGTCCTGATTCCTGGGTGGAACTAAGAGGCATGACAGCCCCTCTCCCCTGGAAATGTTCTTTAAATAAGAGAACAAGATTTGGGCTATTTGTACAGAATTTATTGATCTGCTTTTGCACTGTGAGTTCAACATATCTAGAGCACATCTGGCTCACTCTCACACAGAAGGCAGCTGTGCAACAGGGATGTATGTGTATTTCAGACCAGGAAATCCCAAGCAGAAACACAACAAACAGTTCCTGGCTTCTCCCATCAATTTACAAACATTATGGATAAATTCTCAGACTAACACATTTCAAAAATCAGTGGTTTAAGAAGATGTCTTCCAGCTCTATATGTTATTTCAAAATGTGATGTCTAGTTTTGAAACATCTTGGTGTCACACAGTGATGGACCATGGATCTGTATCCTTATTTCCTCTTCAGAATTTTCTTGAAATACCTGGAGGAGAAGCCACTGAACTTGGTATTACAAACTAGTGTGCTACGATTCAGAGCAGACTTGTCAGTGCAGAACTCCTGTCCCAACATTCCCACACCTTTTCAAAACTTGCAGTTGAAGTTTTCCTAGAGCTGCACATGCTGGTTTTTATTTGCCCTTTATCCTAACTAGGCCCCTATGCAGAAAATGTGAGAGATGTGTACAGCAGATCATTTCATAAACATGTTGTGTAATTTTGTGTAATTACATTGGTTTCCAGAGCCATCAGAAACAGAACTTCAACATAGCCACCCCTCACTGCAAGTTTCTCTTACATTTTTTCCCTGTAAAACTTCTCATAAAAAGCCTCTTCAAAAAAAGCTAAAAGAAATTACATTCCCAAGATGTATCTGATTACACCTAAAATGAGGAAATAAATATGATTCTGGTGCAGCATTTAAGTTTTTAAAACAAAAACTACTAAAATAATTTATCTGCTACAGGAAACAGCACAAACACTTGTAGATACCTCCAGTGATAGTGGAGAAGGAATAGAGTGTGAACGGCAAAGCTTTGCATATGGATAACTTCAACACAATTTTTGGATGGGTATTTGAGTTGCAAAGAACAGTATTTAGTGGCAAATGGTATCTGTGACAATATATTCAAAGGTTAATACCTGTTAGGGGTTGGTAGATAACTGTCTGTTTTTCTCTACCCAGTTCCAGGCAATGCAGACTTGAGCATGCAAATAAATACAAGTGAACATTTACCAGTTGCCTCGAGACTTCACCAGAAAAAATATGACTTTATCTTGTGTTATAGATCATAAAAACCAGTGATTACGTCTTCAGTTTGCATTCAGTAAATTTATGGTGGTCTGGAGTAATACTTCCTGCCTAAAGGGAAGCATGGTCCAAAGCAGCAAACATCAGTTCAGGATCCAGGCTCTGTGATTTGGCAATGGTGTTTGAACAATCAGATGTTATTTCTTTAAGCCAGTTTTCAACAGATTGGAACAATATAATCGCCCAGCCATTGCAAACATGTACTGGAGTTTTCAAAACAAATCACAAGACAGAAGATGAACAGATTCCATTAGGTTCAAGGTAACACTGAAAAATGTATTTCATAGAGTCATAGAGACAATAAATATTGTTAGAGGTAGTTATGAAATACTTGGAGATAAAGAATTCACAGATTTTTTTTTCTCCTTTGTTTTCTGTGTATTTGCTTCCTACCCAGCAAATAAATCTTTTAGTAATTGTGGTCTGTTTGAAGTGTCATTTGTTATGACTTGCAAGAGTCTTCCAAAAGTCTCCAGGCAGGGCCAGAATAAAACTTACATATCATTAAAATGGGAAGAAGTAGCTGGAAAGAGTAGAAGACATGTTGTATAAAAATACTTTAGAGGTATCCAAATTTGTAATTAGTTTACTGTCTTGTTTCTTTTTGGAAAATTGTAACAAGAAAACAGTTTCCACAATAGCAACCTTTAAAACAATGTTCCTCTTAGAACTAATTAAATTTAAAATATCCTTTTAGTGACTTCCACCATAAACTGGTAAAAAGCAATAGTATTATTCAGGGCATACATGCTTCGGGCAAATAGATCTACCACAGTATTTCACCTATTAAATCTGAGCAATTCAATCAGCCTGCTTGACTGGATTGATGGCAACATCTGGTCTGCTTAAGACTGAGTGGTTTTGCTCTCAGTTCTGCATGTATCTGCCTTTTGTCTGTCTGGATGGATTTTGGTGTTTTAATTAGACAGCTCTGGTAAGTTCTCAATTCCCAAATTAGTATATTAATCACCTTGGCACGAATAAGTCCTCTTTTAAAACAGCGTCAGGTAGGGAATGTTAAGTTTGTATCAAACTGTGTCATGCAATTACACATTTCAGTTTCAGCTTTCATGAAGCCAGCAGCTGTACAATAGCCTCAGTACAATTTGTCTAGCCTGAGAAAGGATGTGCAACCCAGATTACACCAGGCAGTTTATGGCCAATATCTGAGAATTAAACTGAGTACTTGAAGAATTTCTCCTATGCTCTGTCCAGATCCCAGGGGAACAAGTGGGTCAAAGGTGAGATTTCCAAGGTTTCCAAGGGAAAAATGAAATTCAACTGTAAAGATTTTCTTCTGTCTTCGTTTTCCCTCTCTCTTGTGATATAAATACCTGAGATTTGCCTTGATCCAAGGGGTTGCTTTGCATGAACAAATGACAAGGAGTGGAGTCAGCTGGTGCCTGTAGTGAAATCACAAATAGTGGAGAAAATCTCTGTGATCTGACTGTTCAAATGTGAGATAGACAATAGATTTCCACCCCAACAGACATCTAGGGCAAGTCTGTTGTTTGGAAAGAGTGGCTTGAGATTGGAAGTGAAAAGGCTCAGATAACCCTAGAAATTCATTCAGAATTAGGACATTTCCAACTAGAATCAAAGTTCACCCAAAATCATACCCTTCATATTGCTACACTATTTAACTGCTTTCTGCATCAATTTAGATGAATTAGTCATGATGATGGTGAATTCAATTAGATGTAGAACCAGCACTTTCTCTTTTTGCTTTGTAGGGTGCCACATGTCCAGTGGTAATATAATGAGATCCAAGCTGCATTTTGAAGTCTTACATATCTTCAGTGGACTACGGTGTGCTAATCATTAATTATAAGCAAAGGGACAAGTAAAACTGTACTGGGTGAAGAGTCCCACCAGCTTGCAGTCAAAAGATATCATTGATACCCTTTTCATGACAGGATTTCTGAGGATTACTGAGTATCACAGGTTGAAATCTAATCTTCTGGTTGTTATTGAAGTATATCATAACAGGGAGCTGGATTCTATGAATAGAAAACAATCAATGAGATGAGATCTACTCCTCATTTCACATTGTGTATTTTAAGTTTCATATTTCCAATTTCTTATTTCTTTTCTCTTTCTCAATCTCATGTACAGAGATGATCTTGAGAATCCCTAGAGTAACTCCACTAGCTTTGTGAAGATGCACAAAGCATAAAACATCTCAGAACTCGGAGATGATATAACTGAAAATGCACTACTGAAAAAGAGAGTTCTATTTCCCAATCAATTGGGTTGAAGATGGGTGAGGTGTAAGCTTTACCTGTCATTCATTCATGGCTTGGTGTGAGTAAACCCTGTGAGGACAGGTCTCTGCTTCCACCTCAGCTTCTGCCTACCAGTAAATGAAGTGTG
Source organism: Pyrgilauda ruficollis (assembly GCF_017590135.1). NCBI lineage: Eukaryota > Metazoa > Chordata > Aves > Passeriformes > Passeridae > Pyrgilauda > Pyrgilauda ruficollis. Next base: position 6,183,431 of record NW_024524711.1, on the reverse strand, counting down.
AAGTTCTGACATCACTTTTCTATTGAATCTGTCATAAAGCAACTCAATTTGTTACATGATGAGATTAAAACCGGAGCTGGACTAGATGAAGTTCAGCATCTGAACTCCATTTAGCTCCTGAAAAGGACTGTCATAAGCACATCCGACACAAACCAGTAAGAACAAGTTATTCAGTTATTCCGGTAATTTCCCTAAGAATTAGTGCTAGGTCAGATGCTCTCGGAAGCAGCAGGCATCCAAAGACAGGGCATGGCCTGACATTACAATGACAGCAGAGTTTGGGTGCCCTGGGATGTACCAGTCTGCTCAGACAGCCACTGTGTCAGTGCCTGCACGGTGCAGACTGGCAGTGGTTTCTGTAGGTGGCACTCATGGAGCTGCAGCTCTAAGCCAGGCAGCAAACGTGTGGAATCCTACTACCTCTAGTCTTATGCTGTGACTATGCTTCATTGTCTAGCCCAGGCAATATACTTTGATTTGCATATAATTCATATTTTGCTTAATATCTAGCTTCACACAGCTAAAAAAAAAATGGCATTGATTAATTTATTTACAAGGCAAAAAAATTGCCAGTAACCATTAAGCAAAAATCTTATTCCACAAAAAGTCTAGTAGATTCAGCTTTACTTTCATGGTTAGATAATGTATTTACTCAGTGTCATTGGAGCATATGGTCAAGGCTAATAATATTTTTACTAACATCTTATATGCAGAGAAGTTTTAGAACATTTATTTTATTCTTTTTGGATTTTTATGCATCTGTGCATTCCAAATTCATTTCATTGCCCATAAAATTTTAATGATTTTTCAGTCTCTCCAGGTAGATTGTTAAATGTATAAAATTATAAGAAATATTTGGATTTTTAATGTATTTATGGTTACTAAGCACTACAAAGACAAGGTAGAAATAAAACCAACTATTTAGGCATGTGTTTAAAAAAAGTCACCTTGGATAAAGAAAAATTTTAGATGCAAAGTTCTTTCCATTGTATGATGAGTGAAATAGAGTTTTCATTCTTTCTGAATATTCTGTAACACATTTTAAGAAATATTTATCCCTTTTTGTAAAAATATGCAACCAAAAATTTTGAGGATACCCTTTTTAGTTTTATTTAGAAAGGAGTTGAGAAAAATTTTACTCAGAATTTTTATTAAGTTGGCTGCTTTTCCATTAACTATTAATTTAAAATAAAGCATATGATTTCTCTTCAATTTTCATTCATGTCAGAAACATTTAGTATAAGTAGCAGAAGGCAAACTATCCAGTTGCTGTTAATTCATTTTACAGCTGAGCAAATATTTGGGTTTTCTATCTGAACAATCACAGAGAATATTTTCATTCCAAGTACTTGCTCACTTTTACCACCTTCATAAATTCGAATACTTAGATTTTGTAAAACAGAAATATTGCATTTAATGAAATATAGTCAGTAAGTTAACTAGAAGCAGGAGAAAGGGATGTTTTAATTGTTTGACAACAGAAGATCACATAGATCACTTGGTGGGGCAGATGGTGGACACGGCACTTCCCGAGGCTGAGTGGTGGATGGAGTTACAGAAGGGTTCCAGAGCCAAGGACTCCTGAGGTGCAGCAGACAGCACTTCCAGGCGATTGAAACACCTCCAGGGAATGATGAGCCCAGTGTGGAAACGACAGAGGTTCTCAACACTTTCTTCACCTTTGACTTTCCAGGACTGTTGGGCCCCAGGTCTTGGGAACAGAAATCCAGGCTGATGTGAACACAGCCTCACTGTCAGTGAAGGAAGGATCGGTGTCTGAACTCTTACAGGAGCCTGAGCCCTACAAATTAAGGGGCCCTGGCAATATCTGCTGAGGGTGTTGAAAGAGCTGTCTGGCACCATGGCTAGGCCACTTTCCAAAAACTCAAGAAGTCATGGAGAATGGGGGATGTCCCAGAAGACTGGAAGAAAGCTAATCTTGAATCCACCAGATACAGAAGGCCCTAAGGAGGATCCAGGAAATTATAGGCACATCAGTCTTGTTCAGTCCCTGGGATAGTTATGGAATAAAGCCTCCTGGGAGCCATCAGAAGTCAGATGAAGCATGTGATTTGGAAAAGCCAGTATGGATTTGCCAAGGACAAATCATGCTTAAAAAACCTAATAACCCTTTATGACAAAGTAGAAGTTTGCTCTGTTGATGTGGCACCAGCAGGAGACATTGTCTACATAGATTTCTCCAAGGCTTTTGATGTGGTTTCCCAAGGTCTCCTCCTATGTCGTGGTCTGGACAAGAGGTCTGAGCAGTAGATGGGGAATTGGCTGATGAGCTGCACCCAGAGCCTGGTGGTAAATAGCTTCCTTCAAATTGGCAGTTTGTCATATTTGGGTCCCCAGGGATCAATATTGAGTCCAACACTGGTTGATAACTTGGACTAGAGGATCCCTGAGGCCCCTTCTAATCTGATATTCTATGATTCTACGATAGTGACATGGGGAAGTAGTGGAGCTCAAGGACAGCACATAAATATTAACTCAACAGTGCAGCAGAAGATAAGTTAATTAAAGAATAAAGAAGAAAGATTAAATTTTCCCAACTCAGAGCAGCTGTCAGCCTTTGTAAGCTGAGCAAAGTCATGCCTGTAAGGATGTCAGATCTCCAATGAAAAACCCTCTGCTTCTGGAAGTGATGTCCTTAATGTCACTATATGGGGGCCTGGCAGATAAGGTCAGTTCTGTAGAGCAATATAAGCATAAGACACATTCACCTGAAAATTCACATTACATTCACACCTGCAGGAAGAAGGATTGAATTTTAAAAGACATGGAATCAGAAAAACATTTTGATCATCAAAATGGCATATGTTCTCAGTGTGATGTAGTAGCTAATATAGTCTTTGGATGCATGGACATGTAGGGCTGTCTACCCATTAAGGCATGCTCGAGTTATCATTCAGAGCTGGAGGCATCAAGTCTGTCTCAGGGCAGTGCTCCACGCAAGACTAATCGATCCTGCTGAGAGGTGACACAGCCCTGAACTGTGCCAGGAAAAACCCACAGGAAAACAAGCCTTGGAAAAAAGAAAAACCCAATTCAATGCTCTTGTACACAACATTAGAGAAATCTGATAAAATATCATACAGGTTCTGTGACTTCTGCTCAACTTAGTGAAGATTAAAATTAATGATTCGGTCATGGTGTACCAGCACAAACTCCCAGCCAGCATCACTCACTACTGCTGGGCAGCTGTCAGACCCAATAAGATTGCTGTGCTGTTTTGACTGTAGCTGACACACTCGTGAGAAGCAAATATAAAACAACGATAGTAACTGTCTCCACACAACTTTTTTAAGTGTCTACAATGCAGGTGTTTACAGACCAGTCAGATTTATCAACCCTCAGCATGGCTTATGAATATCTGGTCTGCAAAGTCAATGAGTGAGAGCTCAGTTGCATGATTAAGGCTGGTGGATGCCATTTGAGATGCCCTGGAGGATATCATACATCTCTACAGGGATGGGCTATATGACCCCATCCCAGAGGAAAACCAGTGTTCTGCTGCAGCAGAAAGATGCACAGGTTAGCCCACAGCACCTAACTGGCACTAGGCAATGATGATTTGGCAGCTGAATATTGCTACTAATTTTTCTTTTCTGAGAAGAGGCATCGAAATTGGGAGTCCAAAAATCTCTCTGAATTCACTGTTTATTAAATTTCTATTGTCTATAATTGCCTAAATTTATCACACACACAGGCATTATATAACTCTGTAACACCTAAATTTGGTGTCTAAATCTGGAGGCTCATTTACGACAATCAGGAAGACACAGAATTATGTACTGGATGTTCCAGCCTATGCCTAGCTGAGGCACAGTGTTTTCCAAAGTACTGCTTCACTTCCAGAAATTAATTTTTGGAACACAACATTGATTTTCACAGACCTTCCCAAATAGTGATTTTCAAGGGATGATCCCAGGGATGAAAAATTTGTAAAATAAAGAATTCACAGGTGTGTGAATGCAGGGTAAAAACATGACAAGCTTTGCTGCAGTCTCCCTTTGAAACCCCTGATTTCGTGGACATTTGAACTTTTACTCACACCTGCAAAACTAATCTGTCTAATCCCAGTTACAGAGGCAAATGACCTGAGACATGTCAAATGAAATTTATCAATCACAATCACTAAGGCCAAATCTGTCTCACACAGTGGAGCAGTGCGCAGAGATTTAAGGTAACACAGGCCCAAGTTAGTAACCAGAGGAGTGTGTAAAGACAGCTTGGACCTGGAATTAATTTATTTATGTGTAGCCACTGGTAGAGTTTATCTAAGGCAAAGCCAAGGAGTAGTTCTGAGCAAGGTTTGCTGTACAGATTAAAGCCTTCTTGCACCATTCAACACTCCTAAATCCACAGCTGACATCCCTGTCCCTCTTTGTGGTGAGCCAGAAACAGAACTGAGGAAGCCCAAGCTGAAACCTCTTCATCCCTTTCCCATGAAGAGATACAACCTCCCATTAAGATATGAGTCAGATAACAGGAAAATCTGATCACCTGCATACAGAAAGATGAAAATGTCTCTGTCATAAAGTAGTCACTGTAACAGGAAGTGGATTATCAGGTATTTTGAGTTCCCTCTGGCAATGTGTTGATAAAAAAAGGCAAAGAATTTCAGTTTCCAATTTATCTCAAATAACTGGGCTCTTCTCCCTATGAATTTAAGTTTGTTTTATAAGATAAGCAAGAAAAACATAATTTTAAATTTATAAAATGCTGAGCTTGTGATTAAAAGTAATGAGTACAAGATCTTTTCAGGGGTTCTTCAGTTCAGTTTAATGGGTTTTTTGCATCTGCTGGGAGTTAGGAAAAGGAAATAAACCTGTTTTATTCAATAAGAACTGTAAAATAAAGTGCAAATAAACCCTCCTATTTACAGATACTTCAAACAGGCAAACTTGAAAAGAAAAAAAAATGGTAGAAACGCTTAGAGGATATCTTCTATCAAAAATGGAGACTTCATGTCAGGTGAAAAGACACAGTAACCAATCCTGGCTATCAAATATTAATACAGTCAATGTAGAACACACTTATATTTGTGGTCCTCTTAAACTAATGACAGGTAATTTTACATGTTTCCTCTAATTCCCTTTTACTCTTGCCCTTATCACCTGGAACATCACTGACAACCTACACCGTTTGGTTAAAATATTGTCCTTCCATTTTTCACAGAAAAAAATCTCACCTGCAGCAGATGCCTCAAGCAAGTCTTGATAGGTTACAAAGCTGCACCAGACATTAGATGGGTACGTGGCGAGCTTAGAGAAACCTGCCATGCACCGGGTCTGTTTTAGGCTAATAGCCAGGAGATCTCTTGGCCCAGGCACCAGGCAGAGACGACACAGGAGCTTCACACCGCAAGCCTCAGAAATGGCACACAGGGGCTTACATGCCTTGGCAGGCTTTGCAGTGGAATGTGAAGGGAGGAGATAACTTTTACATTTGGATACACTGAGACACAGTGATAAAAATTGCAATCAGATCACATTGCCAGAATATCCAATTAAATTATAAATCTTGGTTGTATCATAAATACATCTGCGTAGCCTTGGGCCCATATTCTTTTCCCTGCACTAAAATTTCTTTTGGCTACAGTACAAGTTTCAGTCAAGCAGTAAATTTCAGGGCCAGAAGAACATCATGGCTAAAAGATGAAACTGTGCCTGAGTGAATTTTGGCTTGACGGAGCAGAGGAGGAGGAGGAGCACAGGGGCACTAGGCATGTCTCCAACACAGGCTCCAGCCTCACACAGCAAAAGGTTCCTGGTTTGCTTCTGCCTCATGACTGTCCCTGGTACTGAGTGGCAACAGGGTGCTGAGGAACATGGTGAAGAGCTCATCCTTCTTGGCCTCAGGCAAGTCTCACACAAGCTCTTGCCTCTGAACCTGCCCCTCTGAAACCACATTTAGCTTCACTGAAACAGCTTGTGATAACTCTGGCCTCAAGCTTCACATAACTCTTTACACCCTGCTGAACCAACAACCTGCTCTTAAACCCATGGTTAGACTTTGAAGGCAGTAAAGTTGTACTCCAGATAAGGAAAGTTGTGGTTTGTCTACTGCTAAATGCAATTTCACCTAAAAGTTTCCTTGGTCAATTATCTCACTTCAGCTGTCACACTGCTTGGCCAGGTCTCCAGTGGGCAGCAGTTAGAGACACAGAAGCCTAAACCTCTTTTGGGTTCATTTCAAAGGTCTCAGCACCGTGTTGGTGCTACCAAAGTTGCCATACAGTTTTGTAGGAAAAGATAACATTACATGTTGGGCACTAGAGAGACTGGCATGATATGAATAATTGTTTCAGTGAGCAAGTCCTGTTGGACTAACACTGGATAGCTTTGTAGGGCAGGAATCAACCATTACTGGCATCAAAGCCTGAAAAGAGCAACAGGAGGTGCAATGAAAACCCTATTAATTCATTAATTTTTAACAAGCTTGCTAAGGTGTGTGCGCACAACTTGTAGCAGTGAGAGCAGAATCTTCATATGCAAACACAGGCACGTACACAAATCAAAAATCTGTTATTAATGGCTGAAACAGAGCTTGCTTTGAAACCTCTTTCTTTCAGTTGTTGCAAGTACATTTATTAACTCCATAGGAGTTGTGAGCGTCCTTTCCTCCAGCAGAGAGGCTGCTGAAAAAGCCTGTATTTCTGTAATGGAATGGGCTTTTCTGACCAGTCTGATTAGAAAGACAGAGCAATTTTTTTGCAAGCAGAGAATCCATGATAAGGCCATTTTTCATAACAGCCGTAGAGGTCAACTATATTTTCTCCAGACTCCTCAGCATGTTAACCCTGAATATATCACAGGATCAAACTCTTAGTTTATCTACCACTGCTTTCTGAGCTGAGCATTTTGTTTTGAAAGAATCTGCTCTGATCCATGCTTTTGGACATTTTCCCCTGTTCCTTGTCATTTGGGCCTTGTGCTAACTCCCACACAGATCTAATACAAGCCACCATAATTGTGCAGATATGGATAAAATAATTTACTTTTTCCTTATATCTCACTAACAGAAGTATTTATCATCCCAAGGACTGTTTTTGTGAGAGGAAATCTTCTTCAGCAGTGCATGAATTCCCTAAGGATTATTAGCTATATCACAGCAATTTTCTAATTTATGGATGCAAATTTTAAGGTGACTTATAAAGAGAAAAAGAACAAGTAGACTCTTTGAACTTATGTGAGGAATAAATAAAGACTAGAAAGTTTCTGCTAAGAATTATTTCCTCTATTGTTACTATTAAGTGTACTTTCCTGTTTTGTGGGAATCTTCCAAGATCAATCAAAGTACTGGATTTATGACAAAACTCTAATTCAAATATCACTATCTAAGGTGGGAAAGGTGTTTAGTAAGACTTTTGTGTCATTAAAAATTACATAAATCAAAGTTTAGCAACAATCTTGATAGAAATTGGCTAATAGAATTAAATTCTCATGCTTCTTCCATGAGATAACATGAAATAAAGTAAGGGTCTATGTTCCTGAAACCACTTCCCTTTCTGCATCTTCACAATGTATCAGTCAGTTACTGAGAGTTTTTGAACCAATTTAACCAATTTCAAACAAATGTAACTTTGGTGCCAAAAGTACTACATTCATGTAAAATTAATGGGAAATGGTGGTTCTACAGGGGAGGAAAATCCAAATCAGCAATGTTATGGGGGAAAATCTGGATTATTTGGTATCATTGTAGACCTCCATGGCAGCCCTTTGGTCAAGACATCTGTAGGTTCAAGTGTGAGGTGGTAAACAAGAGATCATTGGCAAACACTGAGGGTGCTTAATGGGACATGCTGGAAAACAGGGATGTTGTATAGGTTGTAGGGAACATGGAGATCACTAAATGTTGCAGAAGGGATCCTTTTTCCTTGACAAATTACCCTTGAAAGAAAAGAAATTAGGGCAGTTATATCTGGGTATAGACTACCATGAACTTAGTTATAGTTGTTGATTATCTGGCCACAACGGCAGTACCAAAAAAAGGGAAGATTTAGGTCACGAAGGAGATTCTAGACACAGACAATGCCTAATCATCTTAATCCACTCTAATTCTGTCAGAAGGTCCAAAAAAAATTAAATACTTAGACCACGCTGGATATAGCCAGCACTCTGGTCAAATATTAATAAATGATTTCTCACAGCACACACATGAATAATGCATGAATTCTAATAAAGCAAGGTAATGATAATAGTGTGGAGGAGACTGAAGCATTGCAATTCCTTTTCCGGAAGGGAAACGAAATCTTGCGATTTCAATGGGAATCAATTGGGCAATCTTTAGTCCATGTCCCTGCAGTTCCTGGCATCCCATGCCTTTTGATGGCTTTGACTTTGACGATGAATTTTTTAATTTTTTTCAGTATCCCTGCCATGTCACTCCTATCCTCCCCTCTGAGTCCTGTCTTCCTCCTGGACTTTTTCTTCTGCTTTTGCAATATCTCTGAGGTTTCTTTTGGCATGTTTGGGCCCTTTGCACTGCACCTCTTGTAATCCGGGTCCATTTTCTTGTAGTCATTAAATTTCCCAATTTTTTTTTTTTTTTTTTTTCAGTATCCATGCCATGGCTCTCATATCTTCCCCTCTAAGTTCTGTCTTCCTCCTTGATTTTTTTCTCCTGCTTTTGCAACATCTCGGAGGTTAGTTTTGGCACATTTGGGTCCTTTGCACTGCACCTCATTTCCTCCCAGACCATTTTCTTGCAGTCACTTATTGTCCCAATTTTCTGGTTTTTTGGCTTTTTTTTCAGGCACATTTCATTTGCTCCCATCTCCTTTCCAGAGCATTTGTAAGTCTTTTCTTTTCTGGGTCGCAAGGTTTCGTTTCCCTTTCCAAAAAGGTATGAGATTGCTTTTCTTGGTCTAGAATGTGCAGTGTGTCACATGGTCTGGAATTTCAAGTAGCTGTGGAGGTCCCAGGGGGAGAACTTCAGCACTGCTGGAATCACAGACACTGAGAGACTTCCCAACTCTTATCTCATCTTGGGGAAATGAGGCAGATAATTATGTCTGTCACCAGTTACACTGGGGGAGGTGTTGGCTATTTATCGTTCATTTACTCTTCAAATCCCTTTTCTGCAAGCCTACATGAGAAGAGCTTTTCAAGTCATACTCTCATGAAACCCACTAGGCTGCTGAGCACATGATTTGCTGAAGATTGTTCCACAATCTTTAATGAGACCCTCTCTAACAGCTTTTACTTCATCAATCAAAACAGCAGCATCTGCATTCTTTCTTCCCTATCAATTTTGCCATATTTTTATTTCTTCCTTGTGGGCTCTTCATCAGCTGCATCTCCTGCCAACCTCCCCCTCACCACCCATCAGTTTCCACTGCAGAAAAAGATGCTGATTTCCATACTGTGACAGCATCTCAAGAAACAAAACACAAGTGGTTAACTCTGAATTATTTGGACAACAGCCATGACCTCCCCAGCAGTCACCTCCTGTTTTTCTCCTAAATATTCTTTGTGCCACAGAATTGCCACAGCAGGCCACACGGCAGGGAGCGCAGCAGCTAACAGAGCTGGCAACTGGCTAGCATGGGCTGTGCTGGGGCAGGGTTGTGGGGAAAGATCCTGTACAGGTGGGATAGATCCATGCATATGGAACCCCTAAACCCGGCAGGGGTAGAGATAGATCAAAAACATCAAACCTTCGAGATAAGAAAGTCTATTTCAAAGATGTTGCAGGAAACAGAAGGGTGGAGAAGGGTGGAGGTATTTTTAATTTGGGTTTTTTTTGGGTTTTTTTGCTTGTTCTCTTGTGTGCTTAGCTCAGGCCAATGGAAAAGAAGATTAATTCTATGATCTGGCAATAAAACTGTGCAGCAATACTTTGCTTCTTAGTAATAACTTTCAGGGAGTTTCTCATTAAAAGTGATTAAAACTGCAGTCCTGCATTGCACACATGCACAGAGCTCAGCTTAACAGTGTAACCAGCAACAGAACACTTCACTGCAACTCCCTTATACCCAGCTTCAGTGTGAGGTGTAAATCATGCTTTGTTTTTATTAACACCCTGATACCAGAAGGCAAAAGTTCTATGTTTAAGCCCATCCCTGTAAGCATTGCTGATATGAACAATGACTTTCCAATATCAGGCAACTATAACTCACTATAGGAACAGTCTGGATGGAATTTAAACTGCAAGAACAGGTTCCAAAGGGGCTGGACACATACATTAGCAAAGGCAGGCCTGGCATTTCCTGGGAGACAGCTCTGGGAAATATGTATTCTGGTAAAAAAAGCTGAAAGGATTTACTGATGCTCTCAGATATAGTCCCAGACCATTTTCAATATTTGTCCTGGAAAACAGGAACAGAAGGAGGGTGAATAGTGGCAACAGGCAAATGGGATGCAGAAAGAAACAGAAAATAGAGCAAGAAGTAGAATTAGTGTCGCACTAATTAAAAATAAGGAGGAAAATATAAATCTTGGTTACTGGGATCAGTAGCTGCCTTGTGAAGAGAGGCAGGTTAAGGTAAGTGTGACTCTTACTCATCTGCCCCTTGGTTTGAACTACAGTTATGTACTCTATAACAGCTACTTTACAGAAATTATCCCTTTCAGGCAGGGATAAATAATGCACTTTCTATGCAAGCTGCAGATAAAGGATGATGCTGAGATATCATCTTTCATATTGTCTTGAGCAATCTATTATCAGCATCGAATGATACTGAGAGATTGGAAAAATGCGGTCTTAGGTCAATTTAAAAATTTTTTTAAACCTGGTTTTAAGGCATTGGGTGAATGTTGCCATGTCATTTAGTTGCAAAGGCTTCTTCAGCAACAAAAGTAGTATTTAATTACTAATTCCAAGCTCAAATAGCCCTTAGTTACATACGCTTCATCCTGGACTATTCCAAGGTCACTCAGACAGCCAGTACAGAGATTGAAAGGGTCTGATCAGACTTTTCTCAGTATTTCACTATGTCTGAGATGAAAACTGCCTTCAAGTCACATCTTACATTTCTTTCTACTCCCTAAATGTGTCTCTCTTGTTGTGAGACATTACAGAAAATGATGACCGAGAAAATGGGTTTCTACTTTAAATGATGCCTACCCACTTAAATCAGCATGATGCTATTAGAACATCACATGACAGACTCACATTGAGTTAACCTTTTACTATTGCATATTCACTGCTTAATCAGATGAAGAAAAGCCTTGCTAGCTCTTGAAAATGTTTTACCATGAACATTGGCTAATTATCATATATTTACATATATTCAGGAAGCTTCTGGCACACTGCAAGTGTTTATCTGTTAGTATGGTAACTGTCATTTACTTTCACAACTAAAAGGTCTTACAATTTTTAAATTTACTGAAAATAATCTAGCTGGTATACTCTAAAATATCCTCTACTCTCTATAATAAGCCACAGGTTTCAAATGATAACAAAGGAAACTTGATGTAATAGATTATATATGTTGGCTGATATTTGTGTGACAGATATTCTGGATGAGAGCAGTCTATATTTGCAATGCATTCAGGGACAATTCAGTCAAGTTTTACTACCTCTTTTGCCTTCTTTGAGGCTTGAACTAGAACTAGTACAAGGCAGTTACTGAGTGATGCAGGCTGTTTGTCTCTTGAAAGCAGACTGCTGGCATTATGGACCATGAAAACAACCTCCTAAGATGTGGGGCACCCACTCCTTTTCTGAAAGGTTCTCTTCTTTTTATGGCATGCATTCATAAATTGTCTCACTTAGAAGAGACATTTTAATCCCATAGAGTAAAAATGTCTCTTAACTACATCAGCAATAATTAGCAGCACAAGCAAAGAACTAATCTACCTGATGAGAAAACTTTCTGAGAGAACAGAGATGATTTTTTAAAGTTGCCGAAAATGTGCTTATGAATGGGTGCTGCTGCTGACAGTGCAATTCTTCTAATTAGTTTATCCCCAAATTCACTACTGCCTCAGATGAAAGACAGTTCTAGTATTACTCACTATAGATTACTGCCCTAGATAACTACCTAGATGTCAACAGATTTGTATTCTGAACAGACACAGTAGTTTAATACATCATTGATATTATTAACAAGAAAGTTCCCAGAAGTATACAAAGGAAAACAAAACCACTGAATTTTTCACCAGCTGCTCTTTTAAGAAAAAAAAACTTTAAAATCTCTGCTCTAGTTCACAGCCCTGACTACATCAACGTATGTTTCCAAAGGCTCATTAGGATACACTTTGGGTCATACTTGTACATTTATGTGTAAATTTAAGAGGCACATTAGGAATATTTTGCGTCACACCAGTACATTCATGAGTAAGTTGAGGGCAAAGGCCATAATTGAACTCTCTAGTGTTTAAATAGGAAGACGTATTTTCCCTTTAAGAATATTACTTTATTACTTTAGTCAAAGTCATGTTTGCATTACATCAACAGAACATCAAAAATAATTGCCTTTTTGAGCAGCAGAGCACAGAGGTCTCGAAGTCTTGTGTTATAATAAAGTTTTAGAGCATAATGGTAGTTATAAATTTATGAAGCTTTGTTATAGACTTGAACATGGAACAGACAGAAAAGACTACTACAATCTGTAGTCCCCCATAAAACAAAAAACTTAATTTTCCTGATTAACTTTGGCTTACAGCAGAAAGCAGAGGAGTAGCCAGCGATTTTTAAATTCCTGCAGTGATGGAAAAGTTATCTGCCATCTACTCTTGTTAAACTGTACTAATGATTAATGACCTTTACTGTTAATAGTATGTGCTTTGTTTATTGACTAGCCTTCTCTAGGTTTAATTTCAAGCATTTGTAGCTTCTTGCACATGTCTTTGTGGAACAGAGGTGCATCTGGCTTAATCAGATTTTTGTTCCACATGTAGGTATTTAAAAAGGCAATTGGATCACTGCTTGTAACTTCCTTTTTCATAAATTCTTATGTACACTACAAAGATTTTATTAGTCCCTTGATTAAATAATTGTATTGGAGCCAAGGCTCAGCTGATTATCACAATTGTCTCAGTACGCCTGTTTTAAAGACATTTCTGATGTGGATAGATCTCTCTATGCTGTAATCAGGTTCTGTATTCTTCCTTCCTAAAGGTGTAATTTTACAGTCAATTTTATTGAAGGTCAAATTAATTGTGTGCAGCCTGATTTATCAAGTAATTATTGTGATTGGTTTCTGTCTGTAACGTATCTTTCTTTCTGTAACATATCCTCACCATTACTTATCATTCTCATTACTTGTGTCCTCCGTGAACTTTGTCACCAGCAATTTTTGATTTTCTTCCAGATCAGCAGTACAGTGTGGAATACGTGAAGCCAAGGACCAGCCTGATAAAAATCCAATTTGCAGTGGCACGTTGAAACATAGTAGTTGCCTTGCTCTTTGAGTAGTCTAGGTAGGTTGTGGATTCTTAGTGACAATTGTTATAAATCTGCGTGTAAATGCGTCACAGAATTCTAAGTTTGCAAACTTGTTAGCTCTAACTTAAAAAGAAGTAGCAAATAAATTTTTAAAATAAATTGTACATCATCCACTTTTAAGTAGTTTATTAATTGTTTTTTAACAAAAAAATTATTAGTTATGACATTATTTGTTTAAAATTATAGTTGAGGTCATGCCTCTAACCCCCTGTTTCCATTGCTGCAGTATTTGCCTCCTTTCAGTGCTCCAGACCCTTCATGCTCCAAGACTTGAGACTCAGGGTGGAGGAGCCAGAGAGTCCTTAACCATCTCACTTAAAATTACTGGATGCAAATGTTCTAAAGCCAGTAACTGGATAATAAATTTCTGCAGCTAATTCTTAGCATCATTCTGATTGTCTGTCAAACAGACAGGTTGTCAAGTACTCTGAATGTCTCCTGGTGTCTCAGATCTGAACTATTTGTGGCACATGCTTTGTATTACAAATCACAATCACTGCCCCCGGGCTGGTCATTACAGTAATCAGTGCAAAATTATACTCAGGAGAAAATCCCCTGCTAATCTCTCCTTTGTTAATCTAGTCACATTTTCTCTCTTTGCCCAACCCTGTCTACCTGTTGTAGAACAGTGGCTGTAATGTGCTAAACCTGTGTCTGTTTCTGTTCCCAACTTAAGTGGAAGGAGTTGAAAAAAATGCTTCTTTCAGTCTTTAAGGGTAAACCTACTTATTTTTTGTCTCTTTATTTACACCAAGGGAATTGCGTTCACTGTTGGGCAATGACATTTCTTAAGCCCTACCAAAAAACCTGAAGTATCCACTACTACTGTCCTTCAGCTTTATAATCAGAAGTATGCCTGCCTGTCTAGTGGTATTTTTACTGTAGGAAAGGTTCACATCATTGTTTTGACATCCCTCAGCAACTGTCACTTATGCTTTTATTTGTGTCATTTATGCATTTATTTGGGTGGTCATACATGTGCTCTGCATGATGGGTGACCTGAATTTCTTTTGTTCGTTTTGTAACCTGGAACTCTTAACAGAAGTTACTTGTAAGACAGTCCATCTGATCAAATTAATTACTTTTTCTTATTTTTTCTTTTTTTTAAATTTATTTTTGAAAACTTAATTATCTTTTGAAAAAAAAATTGGCATTGAAGAAGAAAAAGAATTGTTACTACTACATCATTATTGTAAACACATAAGTGCAAACATTAAATTTCAAGAAAACAATATTTTTTAAAGAAATACCATTTGAATTGATCTTCATGTGAATACAGAGGCTTTTTCCCCCCTTGAACTTACTTGCTTATCCATGTTGTACTGAGTTCTTCTTGTTTTACTAGAAACAAGAGAAAAATTCCTGATGAGATGAATAACCCATCTTATGTCTTAACTAAATCCCTGAAAGACATCTGCCTGATCTCATGGCAGTAGCCATTTTTAGGTTTCTATGAGAGGAACAAATTCCTCCAGTTTGCAATGTGTTCAAAAAATCCAAGCTGCTCATGGCTGATGAACTCTTCTGAGGGCTCAAGACTTGTGACATGCTTGACAACTCCTATTTTATGAATCAGATGACTTTGTTAAAGTGGTTTTGAAACCCTGTGTGACAAAACTCTCATTTCTTTAACCCTTCACTAACACCAATGCATCTTCTGTGTCACAATCCAAGATACACAGAGACCTTGTGGTTTATATTCCATATCAAGCCATAGCTCATGAGGCTTCTGTATCTTCCTCAGTATAGCAGGAAAACACCTGCTTGAAGAACACTCTCTGTTACAGTCATAAATAAATTTTTCAGTCTGCTTGAAGCAGAGGCAGAGGATGTCAGAGATCTTGTCACATCTTGTCACTTAAAGCATGTTAGGGTGGTGTTGACTAGAGGTAGCTAACACAGGGTCACTCAGATGGATCAGATGGCAGCATTATATGAATAATAATCAGTGTGCTGGCAAAATGGCAAACATATCCAATTGCATTCCTCACAGTTCTGCTTTGGGTAGAATACTATTCCATATTTTCATTAATTACTTGGATGATGGAACAGAGTGAGTCTATTAGATTTTTAAACATCATCCACTTTAGAGGGACTGAAAGTATGTTTTGAGGCAGTCTAAATGACTTTTAAGGATAGAAGAAATATTTTGGAAAAGAAGGATGCAATTTAATAGCCAAGTTTTATACTTTGAGAAGAATAATAACAACAACAGGAACACAGGATGTGAAATTACTAATCAAATACTGCAGTCTCAGCTTGTGATACAGTAGTGACTCAAACTGTAAAGAAATCTAATAGCTTTGAGGCTGCAAAAGAAGCCCAACACTGTACTTGAATCCAAAACAACACTGTCACATGAAGCGATTTTCTTACTTTGCTTATCTGGAGTCCTGAATTTCATTTTGGGCATACAGTTCAAGCATAGCCTGCTTGGATAGAGGCTGGTGGAGAACAAGGTGAATATTTATAGTTCTTGGATATATAACTCACTGAAAAGCAACAGAATCACGGAAACATTTGTGTTGGAAAACACCTCTAAGATTATGGATTACAGCCCAGCACTGCCAAGCCATGTCCCTAAGTGCCACATCTACAGTCTTTTAAATTCCTTCAGGGACAGTGACTCCATTACTTCCCTGGACAGTTTGTTCCAATGCTTAACAATGCTTTCAGTGATGACATTTTCCTAATATCCAATCTAAACCTCCCCTGGTGCAACTTGAGGCCATTTCCTCTTGTCCCATTACTTTTTACTTGTGAGAAGACCAACCCCCACCTATTTACACACTCCTTTCAGGTACTTGTAGACAGCAATAAGGTGTCCCCTGAGCTGCCTTTACTCCAGGCTGAACATCCCCAGTTCCCTTAGCTGCTCCTCATGACTCCTCGCAAATGGTGGCTGAATGAGCCACACTTGATTTTTTTTCTCAAGTTCCTGCTGAGAAACACATTCAGTTTTATAGGGGAGGCCATGAACATACCATCCAAATAGAAGGATTTTGCATATTCCTGCACACAGACTGTCATGCCTGCAGCATGTGTTAACGCTGCCTGGAGCATAGAAGAGTTACTTTGATTAGCAGATTTCCTTTCTATGCTGCAGGTCCTGGTTCAAAACTAGGAACCTTGTAGGTGGAAAAGTCATTTGGATTAGATATATCTTTGAATCATATAATGGTTTGTGTTGGAAGGAACTTTATATTTCATCTAATTTTCATCTAACACCCTGCCATGGGCAGGGACACCTTCCACTATCCCAGGCTGCTCCAAGCCTCATCCAACCTGCCTTGAACATTTCCAGGCAATGGGCCATTCACAGCCTCTGTGGGCAACCTGTTCCAGTGTCTCACCACCCTCCCAGTAAAAGATTTCATCCTGATATCTAATCTAAACCTACTTTCTCTCAGTTTAAAGGCATTGCTCCTTGTCCTGTCACTACAAGCCTGCATGCACACATCTATCAAGAGGCATTGTCTCTATTAGGGAGTGTTAAAGGCTGCTCAACACAAACACTTCATGTTTTATGTTTTCAAAGTTCTCTATAGCAGTGCAGTGTCTTTGTTCTTGGTATAAATGAAAGAGGGCTCAAAGGATATGGTTTGCTTTGGGGGGTGACCAGTTTAAATACACTACGATACTCTTTAAGAATCTACTTGGTTTTCTCTAGAAAGTTTACAAAAAATATTTACAAAGACATAGCACATGAATATTCTATTTTTCATGGATTCAGCCCTTTGAATTTGTCTTATTTTTCCTTTTATAATAAAAACTATTTTCATAATTTTTAATGCACTTTGAAACCAGCATTGCTCTGACTTTTTGACTCAAGTATCACCTTACTATTATTTGAATTCTTGGCATTCTTTTTCTTAATGATAAGGATGTTCTTTTTCAAATTAACACATTTCTGACCAGATTAGAACAAAGGAAGTGCTGGCTTCAATGACATTTTAATGTATCATAGACTAAATATAATGCTTGAAAAGATAATTTTTTTCTTGTCTAGTAATTAGTCTTGTGATTGAAGCAGGAGTATTTTATATTTATGCTCTATTACAAGATAACTTAAAATGTTACTTTTATTTAATGAGTAAAACAGTAGAAGTGTTTTGGCAGGACAATATTTTTACTGTACCAAAATCTATTTTTTTATTTCAAGCAGTACAACTCAGCACCAGAAATATTTTGTTCTTACTCATAATATAGTAAATATTTAATCTTTCATTGTCACTGCTATGCACAGCGTTTCCTTTAGCTCTTTCTTTACAGTGTGACATGACTAACTACTCTTGCCATTATGTTCCCATTTACTAATGTCATCGTGAAGCAGTAGCTTGTTGTCTTCATAATGAGATCAGTGCCTGGAAAAAACAAAGCAGAGTAATCATGCATCATATTTACCATAACTGACATGTTATATAAGGGGAGACCTTGTTGCAGCCTTACAGTACTTGAAGGAGCCTACAAGAAAGATAAGGACAGAATTTTTAGTAGAGTCTATTGCCACAGGATGAGGGAAAATGGCTCCAAATGTAAAGAGGGTTGAGTCAGACTAGATGTAAGGGAGAATTTTTTTGCAATGAGTGTGGTGATGCATTGGACCCGGTTTCCCACAGGGGTGATTAATACCCCATCCCTGGAAATATGCACAGTCAGGTTGGATGGGATTCTGAGCAACCTGATCTAGTGGAAGCTGTCCCTGCTCATTGCAGGTGTGTGGGACTGGATGACCTAAAAGATCCCTTCCAAACAAACTCTTCTATGATTCTATGCTGCGTTTAGAAAATAATAAAATGTAATGGATCAGGAGCATTAAATGATGAGCAATGGAACTGCAGAAGCAAAGAAAAACAAGGTAACACTCTCATAACACAAGACAGAGGTTTTGCACCAGGCTGGTAAGTGCAGGCCTGGGTACACCTCTGTGGAGGATGTGAATTAGGATAGCTGAGCTGAGATGAATGGAGTTTATACAGATGTACAATTTAGCTCATAAAATAGAAAGTGAGCAGTGAGGGGAAGGAAATGTGAAACAGAGCAAAAGGCCGACAAAACTATTGGGAAGTGTTTTCTGATGATGCCCTCTCAATACCGTGGCAGAGATGTAGGACCACTCACTGCTCTCTTCCATGAACCTCAACAATACAGTGAAAGAGGCTGGTTAGAGAAAAGTAGCAAGCAAAGCAAAGGTTAATTACCAACACTATGTGACCTGTAAACTGAACAAAAAGAAGTTAGGACTATTATCAATCCTTGATTTGAATTCTTCAGATATCCCTACCCCTTTGTACCCGGCAGCATTGGGTTGTGTGTGCAGCTGGCATGTTATATACACAATCTGCCATTTTCTGCTTCCTTGTAGGACATGCCATTTGCTCAGTGCATAGCTCCTAATACTTACACTGCTTTCAAAAGTTACTTAAACAGTGATCTTGTTCTTTGAGAACTTTAATAATGTCAGGAATTTTTGAAGGGGGCAATATTGTTTTTAAATTTTATACTGTCCAATCTAGCATGTGAGGGTCAAAAAAAATGATCTTAAATGTTAATTCCAAAAATTCTGTATCCAAATAGGTGCTAGGGTTTCTTCATGCTGATTACATAGTGTTTTCTCTGCTTGAATCTCCTCCAAAAATGCTGTAAAGCATTACTTTCTGAATATGCCAGTGTTGTTTGTATTAGTTCATAAAAAGTGCTTGATTCACTTGAATCAAAAAAGAACTCCTATTCCCTTATACCTTAACATTTTCTCAATCTAAAGAAAAGGAGATGAGCAATGCAAAGGTCTACATCTGTTTTAGCTTGGGTAACAGTGCCCTGTACAGAAGGAAAGAGAATTCATTCTTTTGTTTGGGATGTAACAATGAAGCCACACTGGAGGACATTGCTAAAACTTTCATGCAATGCATCGGCTGCCCTGCATGTTTTTCATGAATAAGAACTGGAAATGGAGAACTTACTTGTCATTCACACATAGCAGGAAATAGTAAAAATATCCAGCTTTTCTATAAAGACATCATGATGCTGTCATGGAGTTAAATATTAGAAAACAAGCTCAAAGATGAAGGCTCAAAGTGAATTCTTGAGTTCACTCTCCGTGGGTTGGGTTTTTTTTATGAGCAGGAATGCACTCAAAAGAAAAAGTTTCACCAATCTAGATTATTTTCATTTCCTCAGAGTGTCCCCATTTAAACCCTGTTCTGTGCTCCACATGACACTGACTACATGAGGAAAAAATCTACATAACAGCTGCATTAACAGTGCAGGTGCATAAACTTTATTCTCTATTTCCTTCAAGTAATTCCTTCTCCTAGTCCTGATATCAGTCCTGGTCTATTGTGAGCTGAAGAAATCTCTTCCTGGCTGAAAATCTATATGATGGAAGTACAACAGTGCCAACACTTTATATATACCCAGCTGCTCAGTGGGATCTCTGAGATGAAAGAGAAGAGCAGACTTCACCCCCAGGTCTGACAGAACAGGGAAAATAGTTCTTCTCTTTTCTAGGAGGTAATGGCAATTGTCATCATAACAGTGACATGGGAGAGGGATGGAGCTCACAATCCCACTGTAAAATTAAATATAGCTTATGAAAAGGATCAAATAACCTCCACATGCATAGTATGAGGAAACAATGAGATTTTGCCTCACCCTTCTATATGGTGCAAGTAACCAGGTAATCATTCTTTGCAGATATAGAAGGAGGGAAAAATATTGTTATAACAACCATTTGTATTTTTTTTTCTTGTCTGAAGAATGCCTCCAAATCTCTGAGGTTCCAGGCAGCTGGGAATTTTACAAGCTCTTCTGATATATAAATTGTTATTATGCACAAATATTTGCACAGTGTTGTGCATACCTTGATGATGCATTAATTAATTACTGGTATCATTAAATTAAAATTACAGTATTGTTAATTACAACAGCAGTAACAACGCTTAAAAGTAAGGATCTTGGTTTCCTGTCCAGGAAAGTAACAGCATCAGGAGGATATCTGTTTGCACAAAATGTAGTGATAGAAATGAACATGAAATCAAAGCTCAGTAGAGAAATAAACCATAAGGGCAGACTGGGTGAGATGCCTGGCCAGCTGGACAACATTTACATTCCAAGCAGCATTCCCATGATTTACTCTGAACACATGGTGAGGTCATGACTAGCAAATAACTCCAGAGCAGATTCACATCTTTATGCCTGAAGAGAAAACTGAAGGACAAAAGGACTAAAAACTGATCATTTAAAGACATGTTTTAATATTTCACAGAAGTACATAACTACTTCCATCCACAAGGATTTTCAAAATCTTTCTGTAGAGAAATCATTTTCTCCTTCATTGACTTCACAAAGATATTTGATATGGTGGGATGAAACCAAAGATAAATTTCCCATAATATCTAGATGAGTTTTCATGTAAGCTTTATTGCAATAAAAATATTTGTCAAAGCTGAAGGCAGAATACAGGAGTGCTTTGTCATTATAAAAGATATAAAACAAGGACATATATTATGGTGCTTGATTTTTATCTATTTTTTATTGAATTTTTTTGTCTTTTTAGCAGATAGGAAAGAAATTACAACAAGTTAAATAAGGAATGTTAGCAAATTCCAATATTTATAAATTCATATTTATCAATTAATATGCAGATTGTACACTCTTGGCTGAATAGTGGATTCATCTCCACAGCTGCTTGTTATCAGCTTAATCCTAAATTTCAAATTCCATTCAGTCTTCTGTGCTTTTTCCATGTTCTACTAAGGGTCCTCTTTTTTTTCCTCAAATATGCTTAAATTATTGACTCCTTCAGTGTCTTTCATATCTGACTACATGCACAAGACATATTGTCTGCCTTCTTTTAATTGATTGAGTACTAGTACTCACAGCAAAATGCAGTTGGTGACTTTATCATTTCCCCCAGAAATCTGATTATTTCCCCCAGAATTCTTATTATGAGCTGACTTTTCTACTTTTCCAGATCCATTTGTTATATATGTTGTGTCTGATGTCCTTCAAACAATCTGCTAATATAAAATAACATAAATTATTAGGTCTCATCTTACATACAAGATAAATTAAAGATTATTTTTTCTCATATTCAGACTCCTCCTTTTACTCCAGAATCATCAGAGTTTTCTGTCATTTCTTTTGGTTGCTGTTCCAAGCTGAGGTTGCTGTTCCTAACATGAGCTCTCCCTTTGATGTATCTTATTTTTTTGTTTATATATAGTCTTTCAACCATATTCCTCAGGTGATAAAACAGACAAAATCACATATTCTGTAAACCTTAGACTTCTAAAGAACTTGCTTCCTGCCTTAGGGCACTGCTTAGTCTCACAGGATTTTGCTTATTAACTTTGTTAAGATAAAAAAAGTGTGATCATTGTCCATATAGAAAAACAAGTTACATTCAGACAGTGGCTAGGAAATAACTCAGGTGAAGACAGCTGAACATTTATTGAGAAAGAAGAAAATATTCAAAAAGCAGGAAAACACCCCCTATTATTTGTTGAAATGAACAGAGACAGAAAGAGAAAAGACTAGCAGGTGGATCTTGGCTGAAATACAAATTCAGTAGGTCAGTTTTAACAATTTTACAACCCACAAAATAGCTTTGTCTCTTTAGTAATCATAAAGCCAATGTCTACAGTTTGTGACAAATCTAAAAGGTGACAACTCTTATGATACACTGTGTAAGGGTTTATTATCGGTGCCAAGAAAAAGACAAAAATGCTGTTCTCACAATCACTGTAATGGTAGATTGCAGTGTCATGTCCTGTCTAGGGACATCACAAACACACAATACATAGGAAGTGCTGAAAGAGCAGAGCTAAATAAATTGTACTGCAGCCTTAAAAAGTAACAAATAAAGTTATATTTTACATAGATATATGAAGTGTTAGAACTTAAATGTTGAAGCAGTCTAGATGTGAAAAAAAATCATAGTAATACCTTTATGATTTTCATAGTTCCATTTTTTATTCCTAGTATCTGGAGACTTGCTGCCTAAGAAGCAATGCTATTAAAGTGGACAATTAAGTCTCATTCAATTGCTTTAGTCATTACAGATTTGGAGTACTCCACCTATTAACATTCAGGTTTCATTAATCCAAATTTTTGTAATGGATGAAGTGAGGTGTTATTATTATTATTGCAAATTACCTTATTCCTTATGTTTTCCAACTGCATATAAAGTACTGTTGACAGATGGAAAGTTTTACTTTGTTCACAGTGGCAAAGACAGACATCAACACTGAAGTTCAACTGATCTTCAGGCTGTTCTACTCACAACCACCCACACTACTCCTAATCACACACTTAGCTGAGATGCAGCTCCTTGTCCAGCCCAGGGGTTGATGAGAATGACCACATATAACACTCAGGTAATATAAATTTGCATTGCTTCAGTCTTGGATTCCTGGGGGCAAAAGGAAGGGGAATCTGTTCCAGAGGGATCTGTTCCATGGCTCTCCTGGGGGTTGCTGAGCAGCCCCTGCTCCAGAGGGGCTGTTGAAAGCCTGGCCTTTGTCTGTGCAGGATCACAGTGACCTACTGTCATCTCCTGCCATCCCCAGTCATGTGACAAAGTCCTTAAGGCTCATTTTTTAGGGCAAAGGCAGAAAAATCTTCCAGCCACCATCAGCCTGACCTGGTCAGAATTTCTTCCTGTCCCTGTGGCTGTTGATGAGCACGTTCTGAGCTCATGTATTCTATTGTTTGTGGTGGAATAAGTCAAAGGGGAGCACATCAGCTGTCCTGGCTGCTTGCCAATGGCCCTGCTCCCAGGATAACAGAAACTAAACTTAGACCCTTCCTAGTATCTGCATCACAGTAGCTGCAATACAAAAACCTGCCTCAAAGGTGCAGAATGTCCTGATGGGGATACCCAGAGGATATTTTTATTCTCATTCCTAGGCTGAGTCCAACCAAACTTCCAGCTGTAAACCCAGTGTAGCATTCTCTCCATAATGACATTCAACAAACACCTTTTTTTTACACTTTTCTGATTTAAGTAGTCTTCCATTTGCTAATTATAATTAATGAGGTGCTTCTGAAACAACTGTGATGGAACATGAACACATTAGGATTAGTTTGCCACTGCAATTGCACCATCTTCAATTTTTCTATCTTACTGTCTTTACCTTTCACACATAATAAAATACCAAAAGTCCTTCCTCTAGTAAACACCAGAATATTAAGTTTCTCTAATATTCTGCAATACTCAAGTGTGCTACATTGAAAAATAGCTGCATTAATTCTAAATGTTTATATTGTATTTTCTATATTGAATTATTAAAATGACACATTAATTATTTATGTGCAGCATTGATGTACTTCCTAGTAAGACAATGTACGAAATAGAGCTGTCAAATATAAAAGAAGGGAAAAATGTTAATATTTGCAACAGAGGACTCCCTCCTCATTCCAGACTGAAAAGTTTTTTGTTACATTATCCATCATAGGTTGCCAAAAAGTGTTTTCCACTGAGATGTATAGTTATAGGGACACCCAGATGATTACTGCCTTTTCACATTGACGGTATTAGGGACCAAAGAAATGCGCCCACTCTAGATTCAAAATAACTAATTGATAATTTTGGTTGTCCTCATTCCAGACTGAAAAGTTTTTTGTTACATTATCCATCATAGGTTGCCAAAAAGTGTTTTCCACTGAGATGTATAGTTATAGGGACATCCAGATGATTACTGCCTTTTCACATTGACAGTATTAGGGTGCCCACTCTAGATTCAAAAGAACTAATTGATAATTTTGGTTATGATTGGAAAGTGACGGAATATTTTAGAGGTTTATGGATTAATTTAGATGTAAAAGGTCCTAAAGAAAAGGAGGGGAGGAAAGCAGAATCACCATTCCTTAGAGAAAGGTTCATTTGAATGTGTTTTATGCTGGTTTCCTACAGAACAGAGCTATAAAGTTCTGAATATGAGGTTGTTGT
The DNA here is from genome assembly GCF_017590135.1 of Pyrgilauda ruficollis. Taxonomy (NCBI): domain Eukaryota; kingdom Metazoa; phylum Chordata; class Aves; order Passeriformes; family Passeridae; genus Pyrgilauda; species Pyrgilauda ruficollis. Next base: position 6,159,073 of record NW_024524711.1, on the reverse strand, counting down.
CTGATCTCTGGACCATGTCAAATATTTCAATATTTTTGGGTTTTTTACTAAATTAGAGCAAGTGAAATTATAAGAAGATTGATGTGTCTGAAATCTTTTATCTAAAAGAATCAGTAAAGAACTCTATCTCCTTTGAACTGCAATGCATCCTAATGTGTAAGATTGAAGGAAATAATAATTTCTTTATACAACCAAAGAGAAAGAAACTTCTTTATGAAATTAATATTTTGCTTTTCTGCATCATGTGACATAAGAGTGATTTCTGAAGGCACATTCTAAGCTTCATTAATAGAACATATTTGCTGTTTGTCTATAATTTAGATGTAAGAGTTTTATCTTTCCTCTAAGCATTTAAGGCAAAAACTATCCACAACACAGCACATTGTTAAATTCATCTCCACAGCTATTGAAGGCAATGGAATAATGGATTCCACTTTATATTGACAATTGGTAACACTGGGTTTTATCAACAATAAGAATTATAAATCCAAATAGTGCAAATAGAGTAAAGTTACAAGAAAAAATAAAGTGCCTCATTATGACTATAAAGCATTTAAAAACTGATCAACTCCCCTGAAGTCTCCAAAACTGCAATTATTTCCAGAAATTTGAGATATTAAGACCAGTCAATATGTCCAAGCTGAGACCAGCTAAGAGCAGCAACTCTCTTAGCTCAGAGGTCAAACCTAAAGAGAATTCTATATTTGTTAGAAAGTGATGTGCAATATACGTGTACGAAAAAGAACTATTTGTTGTTCCCTGAATATTATTAAGATATCAATTATTTAAAACATGTTAATTTTTCTCTTTCATCTGGATAAGGATCTATGCTCTGCTGCTTGAATCTTTTTAATAAAAGATTGTAGAATTTTTTCCAGTCTAGCTTCTAATTTGAACAGGTTTCCCCTGCACTGTGCAGCTGATTAGGTGTTCCATCTACTATTTGAGTTTGCTATAGCTTTAATATGATTCTTAGGTAGTTCCTACCTAATCTGCTGTGAAGTAATCTATGATTATGAAAATTCATTAGAATTGGACTACACTGTGCTTTTATTCATGAGCAAAGTGTGGTAAAAGAGGAAAAACACATTCTTTGGATTCGATACAACTTGTAACAGAATCACCAGTCCATGAACATCAATTGTAGAGCATGAAACATCTTCTAAGACATTGGTTTCATCCAGATAGGGCAGAGGAAATTAAAGGACTGTTTTTTGCAACCCATTCCCTTACCCTCTGTTCTACTAAATCCTAAAAATTTTGGAGGGAAGAATTAGAGCTTGAATATTTCATGAGTAGTACAGGGTAATATATTTTAAGAAGAAATTTAACCTGTGAAGATAATTCTCAAAATGTCTTGTGTTGTTACAGCTGAAGAATGCTATATCACTACTGATTAGATGGAAGTTTCACTGAAGATTAACATTCCTTTGGGCTACTTGAAGACATTCAAAGCTGCATATTCTATAAAAAAAAACCAACAAACTGTTGTGTTTTATGCACATAAAATGGTAGGAACAAAATATCCTTGCAAGTCAAATTCACAAAACATTTCTGCAGTCTCAGATTTGTGCAGTAATGAACAGGAGATTTCTTAGTCTAGAAAGAAATGTCTAAATTGGGTATATCATTAGGGAACATTTTAGCAAAGCAACTAGACTCCTTTTTTAGAATGGGAAAGGTCAGTTCCCTGAGGAATTGTCCATTTTGTCATTTCAGTTACAATAACTTTGCTTTCAAATTGAGCAGTATTCTCTAAATCTTCAGGCCATAAATGTATCTCGGACTGTTAGAAAGAGCAGACAAAGCAGATAATATTGGGAATCTGCTGAGGCACAGTGGCTTCTGGATTCTATGGATTTTTTTTTTTTTTTGGCAGTACTAGTTCTTATATTCCTGCAGGCTTACCAATTCATCTTGCCACACCTTTTCTAATTTTCCTATTAGCAGTTGTTAGATGGATATTAATTGTAAGCACATAGATATCACTTAAAATTCCAAGGTCTCCATAAAAATTGTAGGGACTAAGTCCCTGCAAACAGGACCTTAGGAACAAGAGGGAGAGCTGCTAGAGCAAACCTGTTCTCTGCATGGTCTGTGAAAGGAGTTGGTGGTCATGACAACAGAAATTTGAAATATGCAATACAAGATTTGCTTATTATCCTTGAAGAGCAAACTGAGAATGGAAAATTTCCCTTTCTTGTTTCTGTGCCCCTCTAGTCAATTTGTTAGCTATGGAAAGCAACAATAGTAATCTAGCTGAACAAACCAGGCAAGCTGATTGATTTTAATTTTCTTTTAAGACAAAATTTATTAAAAATAAATATAATAGGGAAGAATATAGAGGAGAATTTCTAAAAAAATCTACATTTCATTTCATAGGGGTTAAAATCCCACTAAGCAGAAAATTCAGTAAGTCAATCTGATTCTGATTCTGATCCTTTCCCCAGTCTACATCAACAAAAAATAATTGATCATCTATTTATTCCTGAGAATTTTCATTTTTTGTTCTGTGGCTCTGTGGCATGTTCAGTAAGTGAATGCTTGAAATTATTGCCTCAGAGTTTTCCCTATGGTGAAATAGGCCATTGAGCTTCAAATCAATGTGGATGATTGCAATGTGAAACTAACAATTTTCTTGAAATTAATACTGGAAATGAGAAGTTATGGTGAAGAGGTAAAATCAAAATTCATTTTTAGACACACTCTCACTATTTCCACAGAACATAGATAATTAACCTATATAAGCATCTAACCACATTTTTGATTTTTAGCTCAATGCCCATTTTCTTAAACCACTAAACTCAATGAAAAGATTTTTGGACCTCTCATTCTAATTCAAATGTTTTCCATAGAATTACTTCACTCAGATTTATAATACCCAAAAGGCCTAGGAAACCCCTTGGAAAGAGGATGGTTTTTGATGAATAATCCATGTGATATAAACTCTGACCAAGACTACCTGTGTCAATCCCCCAGCAGATAAGCAATTCCCACAGAAACTGCTGAAATCTCTTTTTAATTTCTATAGCTAGAGCCTATTTCGATCTAGGGCAAGAAGGAATAGGGGTTCACTCATCACAGAGGGCAAATGGCTTCTCCAAATAGAACATATGCAGGTTCTGTAAGACAGCTCATTAAAATAGACAATTAGAAACTGTATTTATCATTAAGAGCCTGAAATCTAAGCAGCAAAGAATGTAAATGGGTAGATAAATACAAGTACAGAGCAGTCAAATGGGTTTATCAAGGTTAGTGACCAAGCTGAAATAAGAAATCAAAGTACCTTTAATTCCAACCAAATTATTTCAGATCTACTAAAGGATGTGCATGGCATGTGACTTTAATGAAGTTTTAAAATGCATCACAAAGGAGAAACTTGTTCATGAAAAAATATCTCATGTTGTAGCAAGGCTGCAAACAAATTCAGGTTTTCATGGAAAGACTACTTTTTTCCTGTCTCTTGAAAAAGAAATGAAGAGGCAGAAATCAAATTGAATTTTGATGAACAACTGGAAAATCTTGTCTGCTGTTCCAGCATATTTTGCTGGTGTAGAGCAAAGAAAAATAATATTAAAAAGAAATGCAGCAAATGAAATATATATAGATTAGCAAATTTGGATTTATTGAACGTTACTCCTTTATTGAAACATAAAAAGTCTGGTTTAATAGAGGAGAATGTGAGGGACAGATATTCACAGAGACTAATAGAATACTTTGAAACAACTTTTTTTCAGTGATGCGTCTGGACACGTACTTGCTTCCTCTGACACAGCTCTGCTAATTTTTTCTTAACCTTTACTGTCCCAAAGACCAGATTAGATCAGAATATACCACATATCTACAGCACATAAAACAAAGCATTAAATTTTCAGAATTGCACTTTCCAAGTCTTATTATTTCTTATTGATTTCCTTAAAAATTACTTTTGGTGGGGGGGAGGTTAGTGTTAATTATTTTTGCAGATGCAGCACAGAGCTCAGGAAAAGAAGCAATAACACATGCAAGCACCCTGATCATGAAGAAATCACACCTTCCTGCAGCAGGAGGCTATGAGACAAAAAAATCTGAGCTGTTTCCAAGTGCTGTTATGGAGATCAGCAATAAGGCAGAGGGAACCACATCCCTGAGGTGCTGCCTCAGCCAGTGCAGCACCAGGGGCAGCTGATGCTGGTGCCAGCAGCTCCTCACACACATGCTGCAGTGGGAGCAGCAGCATGTGCACATGTATGAGAAAGGCTGAAAAAGTCTGATGTAGGAAGGCACACTTGAATGACACAAAATGTCTTTTTCTACTATTACCAGTGCAACACACAAAGAAGAGCAGATTATTCTTCTGAACCTGTGATGTAGTGTGATACAGTTCCAACAACACAGGGTAATACTTGAACACCCTTCAAGTCCTTTGTTTTTTGGTGTTTTTTTAACTCATAGCATGAGGTTTCTTATATTCTTTGGACTATAAGACAAATTTACTAACAAAATTTACTAACAAAATTTTGCAGCAATAGGAAAGGAGAAGATAACTGCAGTATTTCTGATGTTAGCAGCTACACTATTCTATGAGGATCAGAAGGTTTTCACCTTTTGAGAACACAGGAAAGGTGCACAGTGAGTGCTCTGCAGTCCTGAGTAACTCAAGATGAACTATTTGATGTGTGCAAAGTAAAAGCAAAAACTCTTGAAGCATAAACATTTAGTTGAGAGGGCTTTTTTTTTTTTTTTTTTTTTTTTTTTGCAGTTTACACAGTGATAATGAAGCTTTCATTTGCTTGAACAATTACCTTTCAATATTATACATCCAGCAAGGATATCTTGAAAATATATTGAAAATATATAGGAGCAGAAAGATGTTCATGCTAACTTGGGATCTCTACAATACTTAAAACTGAACTAGTCAGCCCCACCTCTCTAGTCAATGGAGAGAAATAGGCACTTTGAATGTGTATTTTGGACAACTATCTTAGGAAGGCATGAATCATGCCTTAGAAATATTCATTTTTCCTTCAGCCTTCTAAACTGTAAATCTCTTGAGATAAAGATTTTTTATATGAGTTTGTGACTCTAAATGACATAAGACATTGACATGTAATGCCTGGTTTCAGGCCCAAGAAAGAACAGCCTTTGAACAAGTTTAAAGAAGAGGTAAAGGACAATCATTTAGAGTAATTCTGAACACCATCAGAAGACTCAAAATGGATGATCGATGCAAATGGCCCAAAGATAGGATGAGAGCTTTGTGGATCATTGACTTTTCTGACCTTGGTCCAGAAACCTATGTACTAAGAACTGATAGAATAAATCAGTGTGGCTAAGTACAGAGTCTTTGTCACTGGATGAAACATTCCCTCACAAATCTTCATAGCCTTCTGCAAACTTTAAACTTTATATCTCTGAGGTAAATTATTAGCTCCACTGTCAGTGTTTCCCAGCTAATGCAATGGAAATGAGGAACAACTTTACCAACATTGAATAACAACCTTACATTAGAAATAAGAAATAGCATGGGAGTCTTCTTAGCAGGTTTGATTCCAGTTCCATTATGATTACTACAGTAATTTTCCAGTTAATTAATCTAATACACTGCAATCCTGAAATTCAAATTGCTCATGCTTTCACAAAACACTTTCCTTTGATGCATTGACCCACTGCATTAAAGTAATAAGCAAATTGTTTAAGAACATCAAGTGAAAATAATTTGAACCATTTTCTTTCTTATTCTTTCAAAAAGATCATCTGTACCATGTAATAGCCTGCTCCAGCCTCCCATTAATTTCATAGAAAGACTCAAATCCATTTGAATGAGGGCTGACATAGTCCTGTAATTCTACCAATTTAAACCAACTATAAATGAGTCCCCTGGTTTTTAAAATACATGGCACAATAAGCCATGTAAAATACAAGGCCAGGAATAAGCATGTGCTCCACAGTATTTTATTTTTCTTTTATTACTGACTTGACATCTTTTCTCATTCCCACCAAATACCTGGGAGAAGTGAAGAATAAAAATTATTCCCCAAAGAAAATATAAAATCCTATGCTGAGAGTCTTGACTGACTGTGTTACCAAGCTCAGGAGGTGGCTGTTTGCCAAGCTAAACTCTCCCCAGAGCTGGTGAGTTTCAGTGCCCTGCAGAGGGTGATGGTTACTGCTCCCAGCTTCGGCAGCACCAAAGGAGCCACCAGTCCTGTCACGCTCAGCCCTTCCTGGCGCTGAGAGCAAACTGACCCTGCTGCTGTGTGCGTGCAATGAGAGAGGGAAGAGCTCTTAAGAGCAGGAGCATGCCCGAAATCACCTGCTGAAAGGGAAAGTGATGCAGAAAACCACTTTTTAGCTAAATCCTCCGCTGATGTAAACCTGCCTAGCTCCACTGAAGTCAGCTGATGTCCCCCCAGCGGGTATGAGCTGCAGATCTGGCCCACTGTCCCTGCACATGGGATGGCCTCACCTTCACACCGTGCTGCTGCTGGAGTCACACAGCCACAAGTGGCCTCACAGCTCCACTTTTCCCTTGGGCCCCAAGGGACATCACTGCAAGAATGCAAAGTAATCCTTGTTTGCTCGCTGCTTCACTGCTCCTACCATGTAGTTATTCACCTAGAAACTGGAAGATATTCGAGCTTATATACATCCATTCAGATGTAAACTTACATGGACATTCTTCTACGAAGAAACAATCCATATTTATCAGCAGTGAAGGCATGAAAAGAGGCAAATTGTGCAGCATTTGAAACACCCACTTCAGCTGATCTTAGGCCTTCAATAGTTTATTTGACAAAGAACTGTCAAGCAAGTACTCCAGAGCTGGCAAAGGGAACAATTGCTGCCTTGCCTTGTGTGCACTGCAGACATGGTGCAGCATTCTGTAGAGCTTTGCTCACTCTCATCCCCAGGAAAGACAGACACAGTGGAGGCCCTGGCAGCAGTGGGTTGTCTCAGGCACACATTTATTTAGCAGAGTGGGAAATCTGCAGAATTTGGAAGAGTGAGATCAATATTTAGGGCAATTTTTTATTTCACCTCTTCATTTTTTCTTTATTCTCTCTTGGATCAGCTGCTGAGCTCTGTTTGCTTCTGAAAATTATCACCTTCTTCCTCAGTTTCTGGATTTCAAAAAATGATGTAATGCACAATATTGAAAACAAGCAACAGAGAGACTCAGAAACTGTTGCTAGTAGTTCTTTTTCAGATTTTTTTTAAAAAGCAGTTTATATTTCAAGATGGGATTTCAGGATTGATTACCTTTTGCCTTTGCTGTTGTTGCAACCATTATTTCGGTAAGCAGCTCTGTAAAATCAGTGTGTCTATTTTGAAGCTGAGTCAAATCATGCAGAAGCATTTATTTGTGTCCATTTCTTTTGGTACCTAGTAAAGTTAAGGGAAAGCCTTAGAGTACTGTCAAAGGCCTTGAGTGTGGGCTTACTGAGCCAGTCAGAAAGCCATTAGGCATGTCTTACCTGACAGGTCACCCTGCAACCTTTTCAGGGAGAATATTTTGACTGTTTATAAATAAATGCTGTTGTTTGAGATACAAATTCAATGGAAACTATGACAACTGGTGAAAAACATCACATCTTATGGCTAAGGCAATTTAATTGCCAGAGTTTCTGGTCAATGCTCAGTAAATGTACTGCAAATAGTTTGTACTTCTTGCTATTAACTTCCCCATGTTTTCTTAATAACATTGTTTTATTTTAATAGAGAGTTCCCATAAGGCTGCTCATGTGACTGTGATTCATTATAGACATAAAAGCATTTGTTTTTATCTGAAGAGTGCAGAAATCAAAACACTGCATGCAAATACCAGATAAAAGTTGAGAAGCACAGGAGAAATAAAACAGAGTTACTGATCTTGCGCTAGGAAGAGCTGAGCACCACGGAGGGGAAGGTTGCACATCACCCAGTGCCTCAACACCACACTGCGGTCTGAAGCACAAGCCAACAGAGTTTAAAGCTTCTTTGGTCATCCCTGCCCGGTCTTGTTCCTCAAGGTGAGCTGCACAGCAAGCAGAGGGCACAGACTCCTGTGGCAGAGAGCTGCATGAGCATTTACCATCACCTGTGCAAACTGCCCCTGATCTGCCTCTGCAGAAAAACCTTGGGGCTTTTTTTGTTCTATGCAAAGCCTTCCAGAATCAAGGTGGTGGCACTTACATGTATTTACACACACATCCTGGAGGCAGGCTGGAATGGGTACATTGCAGCACAGACCCTTGGGCACAGCTGCCACTCTGACTTGCCCCTACATGCAGTTCTCACTTCTACTTACGCCTGCAGGTTTGTACTTTGGACTTTCAGTCTTTAGACCTCGAAGTAGCTGTGTAAAACACAAAATCATGTGTGTAAGTATGAGACATAAATTACATTTACATGTAATGACAACATTTAATGCTAAAACAAGTAAAACACTCTGATTGAGGTGCTTGTGAAGACTCACTCCATTGTTGATTACTTCTGAGGGCAGAGAAGGTTAATGCAGCATAGATGATCCTGATGAGTCCAAACACCCAAGAGAAAAGCTGCCTGTGTGTGCAACGAGAAGGGTAAGAGCACCTTTGAAGGGGACCAATAATTTACTAGCTTTTGTCTAAGTAGAAATACATTTGCTTGTATCTTTTGTATTATTAGAATAAGGATTTCTGAGACAATGAAAGCATTCACTCCACTGCCCATTCAAACAAAAGGCAAGTTTGGAATTAAATGCTGTCTGAAGTTTAAAATATATAGTTTCATGAAGTTTACATAGCAGTTTGCATAACTGCTGCAGCAAAACAATTCAACTGTTCTTTCTTCAACAAATGCTTTGCATTACTGTGAAATATTATACTGTGTGACTAACATTTTTTGGAATGGAAACTTCACAAATCTCGATTCTGGACTGTCTAAATGTTTGGTGCAGCAACAATAGAGTCAGGTCACACCTGAAAAGTTTGCAAGAGTCTTCCTGGCAGTATCCTGGAATTGTTGAGACCTCTAACTTCTGCATGTTCAAAAGCAAAATATAAGAACTCTAAAGCATATCCTAGCTTTTCAGGACTTTAAAAGCCATGTATTTTGAATTTTTGATCTGGAAAATAGGCTGGAAATTATATTTTTCCTGGTGATTTGGTTGTTCTAATTTAAAATCTTGTCATAACACCAGCTGCAGCCTCTGGCTATTTTATTCATTACAAGAATGGTGCTTGATAAAACAACAAAATTTTAGCTGAAATGTGACTTCAGATCCATGACTTAGGAAAACAACTTCATCACTGCTTGCTTCTTCTGACAAAGCTACCCTGGAAATTCATACCAAGTAACATCATAATGAGCCTGCTGTTACAAAAATAATCCTCTTGGTTATTAATAATTAATAAGGTTGGGCACTGATTAATTCATAACAAAATATTAAAAGCATGTTATGAATTACAGTCAGAAAAAATTGGATTGTATATGAATAATGAGTTCTTTTGAACCATTTCCAAAATCAATAGATGGAGCTTTAAACCTCCTGTGTCTAATGCAGAGCACAATGCTCTGGCCAGCAGCATCTACTGCTCTTTTAACTGGGGAGCTTCTGCCCAGGGTCCCAGTTGGTCTGGCTGGAAAGCTCCTGTCCTGAAGACAAATGTGCTCTGAACTCTGTCCTTCCCTATTGCTCGGGAAAACTGAGGCAGTGCAGCAAAAGAAACAGCAGAACATGTTGCAGGACCAGAAACAAAATATCAAGGGGAATTAATTAATTAACCTGTCCACTTGACTTCACATTCATTCCACCTTTCTTTTAAATATTGTACACTGTTCGTTGTTGCTGTAGGTTCAAAACTTGATACCTCAGCTTCTGGTTCAACTTCCTCCAAAGAAACAAAAATATCAACTTCTATAGAAAAAGGATCATGACACAAGTGATAACTTAGCAGTGTTTTCTCTTTCCTCTAAAAATGAGGATAGCCACAAAGCTTAAAAAAAGAGAAATTCTCTAAACAAAGAGTAAAAGAAATCACTGAACTCCCCTTGGGGTTTAATGAAGAAAGGCTGCTGGGAAGCCTTAATGACTTTTTGCCTACAGAATCCCAGAGAGATCCTCAGAAGTGGATCTGTGCCCCCTCCAGCAGCAGTGAGTCCAACCAGCTCCCAAAGCCACATCTCCAGTGGTAGAAAAGTCTGAACCTCTGCATGAATGCATTGCAATTTTTACCATATTACCACGAAAACCCTTGTCCTATGCCCAACTTAGATGTTATTCATCTGGGACATGGAGGACAGCTTCTCTCTTTGCAATAATTTTCCATGTATTTAAAGATTCTTACCAGAATCTCAATTTTTTTAATACATTTCCATTATATCTCCATAATGCTAAACAGTTCTACTTAATTCAGCACCTCTTTGCAGGCTCTGTGTCCTGGATCTATGATTGCTTACATTTCACATTTCTACCTATTTCTCTCACACTTTTGCTATGCTCTGTAGCAGAGGTGAAGAGCTAAGTATGTTCAGTGTGTCCTAGACCATCATGAGTTCTCATTCTATTTAAAAGAAGCTGATAAAACATATGGAGGCTACAAAAAGTGCTTTTTTTTTTTTTTTTTTTTTTTTTAGTGAGAAACAAATTAATAGCAAGTAATGAAATGTTGGGTAAAAAGGATTCAGTAGTATTTAATATAATGAGAAAAAATAGATTAAAGGGCAAAAAACTTTTCATGGATAAAGAACTGGATAGGAAACAAAACAAAAAAAAAATTAAAAAATCTTAGCAAAGTCCATCATGACTGTGTCCACTATCTTACTTATCAGTGAACTAGAAGGACACAAAAACTATTTGAAAAATACTGTGTTAAAGAGGGCTATCTGAAATAACTGCATGCCTTATCAGTCATTTCCTACACAACAAGAAAAATAGCAGCATGCATAACAGTAATTTCTCCAATTTTTCTTAGGTCAGCTTTTTATGATCCCTGGTTATGTTTGTTTTTACAGCTTCTCTTACTATTCATTATGTTTTGTAGTCACTGATAGGCAAACCCTCCACTAATTTAACTGGTCCCATTTGGTCTCGACAGTGTATTATGTCAATATGTTCCACAGTTCAGTGATGTACTCCCTGAAAAAGGCTTTCCTTTTATTGTTTTAAGCCCATTAAACATTATTTTCTTGGCTGCCCTGCTGTTGTTGAATTGTGAAAAACAGTGAATAATCAATGTCTATTCACTTTCTTCAGGAATTTATAAGTTTTTTCCAAACTGCCTAAATCATCTATTTTCCAATCTATTTGTTCTGCTCTGTTAATTGCCTTATTTTATAGAAGCTGTTCAAACTTTTGATCAGCTTTGTTCTACTAAATCCCCTCTGAGATGAAGTGACCAGGAGTCTACAAAGCATTCATGGCTGGACATGATGGATTGGGTGCTACTTGCCTTGTTATTTTTACAGAAAATACATAGATTTTTTAATGTGATTCTGTATTTTTCCAAGTGCTGAAGTAAAAGTTGTAGTTAGACAATACTTTGGTTTTCCTTTCCCTCTGTTTGAAACAAAAGCTAAGGACTGGTGTGAAACTTTACTGAGTGTTATGCTTCCCATTTCATCTCTCACAATTCAAACAATTTCAAATGTCTACCAAATATAAGTATTCTTTACATATTTCTATATTTTGTGGTACACCTTGAGCTTACCTTTTTACTGCCCTAATTGCCTTAGCTGTCTGACCACAGCTACTGTTTCTGAAGACTATTGTTAAAAACTTCTCTGTAGCTGACCAGCTCTTCCCAGGCTTCTTCCCTTCTTTCTGAAGGTACTTACAGAATATTTTCTTGTTCATCTTAATGACCCTTGCAAGCTGTACCTCATTTTATACTTATTTTGTCCTTTCTGCTATTGTCCATGAACACTTATCTCTACTTATCTGTCCCTGGCTTAATTTGCCCATCTCCAGACTTCCTTCCTGTATTGCCACCTGTGATCCAACCACAGAAATCTCTTCCTGCATTTCACCCTCAGCACTTGCACAGTTTGTAGCTGTGCTGTTACTGTACCTTTCTTAAGAGAGCTCCCTATTAGCTCATTTTCCTCTTTATACAGATTTGATTTGAATAGCAATGCTCTGAGTTTGATGATGCCTTGACAACACGGGGACGGAACAGACAGTCTCAGTCTTGAGGACTTCCTTCCTTAACAGACCTTGACTTTTTCAAGAGCCCTAATTCCATTATAACTTGTACTGGGACTGATTTCTCTGCCTACTCACAGGAAACTGCAACTACCTCATTTTCCCAGAAAATTTGTCTGTAGAGGATCCCTGCTATGGCAATTGCCTTTGTTGCTGTTTAAAGATTTCCTATAAGTACATGTATGTGTTCAGCACTTAAATACAAACCTTTCAGATGTACAGAAATGCTTTTTTATTCCTACAAAAGGTGCATATTTTCATGCTAATATTCTGACCATGTAAATAACCTGTTACAAGACATAAGAAAGTAAATAATGTGATCAATGTAAAGATTTTGTTAAAAAAAAAAAAGAATGGACATATATATATGGAATATTTGTAACACAGGCTGCCTTCCCTGAAACGGTATATCATAAAAGTAAGCATTCAACATAAAAACGAGGACAATTAAACTTTGCAGCTCACACACGGGGACTCCATCTCCCAGACTTTGACAGCAAAAACATTATTTGTATGTGTGTGTGGAAGGTACTGCAGAAGGGTTTCTCAGTGGCTTCACTAAGATACTAAAACTTCACAGAGCTCCTAAAGGCTGCTCACAGGTGTTACAGAATATAAAGTTCATGGGCCATTTCTAAGCCAGCAACTTGGAAAAAACTTTCTGTGTCTCAGTGTTTAGTCAGGTGGAGTTCCAAGGTCTTTAAATTTCTACATGGTCCTTTTCTTGAACCCTACAGCAGAACTCAGCTCTTCAAGTCAAACACCTCATTAATTTTATTTCACATGATAAATATTACTTTTCCTATGTCTGCCAATCAAATCTGGGATAATCCTGCAAGAAGCTGAATTCAACTAATATCAGCAATACCATATTTAACTTCAGGCCATCTTGCCATAATTCATACTACATTTTATAGCCACTGCTCTATTCAGTTATTGTCTTGGCTTTGTTGGAAATATATCATCATTGCCATTATTCAAGTTCATTCTCTATTCTTTGTGAGATTTATATTGCTTGTTTTGAAAGTCCCCTCATTTTTATGAGTATGTATCAACTGTTCTGCTTCATTGTCTATACTATGTCACAGAAAACAATGTTTGGACTTTTTTTCTCAGCATTTTGATGAACTGTCTTTAAAAGTCAGAGGTTTCCTTCGAATTTTTTATGTACAGAAACTCCTTGATTATTCAAAAATAAACCTGGAAAAAATCCCCAAACCTCAAAACTTTATTAAAATGTAACCAAATTTAAAACATAATATAAGATGAAAAAGGAAATTCAAAAGTGATCTGCAATTAAAGGTCATGTCTTACAAAACAAAAAGTGAATGCTATTTTATTTCTTGATTAGCTAAGTTGTGTTTCTGGATGAGATGATCTGTATCAGCCATTCAGAAACACTTCATAAAAGAGTGAGCCCAAAGTACATTATCAATACTTTTAGCTTCTAATGTTAAGATTTTAACAATAAACTTTCTTTTTGAAGGAAAAGTTTGGTATCTGCTACTATATAAGTCCAATTTCTAATAAGCCCTACAGCATTAATGGAGAAGAGACTCATATTCCATATTAATGGATCCCAGAAGTGCTATTTGATGACAAATGTACAAGTAGTTTTAACTTTTGGGCACGGTAGCTGAATTTATTTGACTTGGCATGGAAAGCACCAGGGTCTGCCTGCAGCCTGAGTGTATTAAATAACATCAGTACTAAAGGCAGGAATCTGGAAGCATCCAGAGAACAAAATCCAGGATGACCAACAGAAGATGAAGAATATAAGATTTTTTTTATCCACATCCTATAGCTGGACATGGCTTCCCTGTTATTATAAATATTTTTTTATGATTTATGCAGTCCTACTGAAAGACAGCAAACACTGACTCTGAGCAATGCATGCTTCTAAGAGTGCATTTAAATAAACAAGTAAAGGTGTCTCAGCCACACACCACTGGGCAGCTCTAACCTGCACACAGAACTTTCCTGCCATGGGATTCAGGCAAACCTTTCCATACACAAATATAACACAGAAAAAAACCTGACTGGGTAAACCAATCACACCAAAAAGGATCCCAAATCTCCTTTCCTCACATAAACCTGGATGCAGGTTCATTGGACTTGCTAAAGATAAATTTGGTGTATTCCTTGTTATCAGGTGTTTTCATTCATTTCTTCTGCAACTTTAAAGAGAGAGACTTATTTAAGGTAAAGTTTTATTTTATTTATCAATTTTGTTTTCTACACGCTACTTTGGACAAAAGGACCAATTGTTGCATTTATTCATCTAAAACATAGTCTAAATTGTATTTATATTATATTGTGTTGAGGTGGTTTTTGTTTTAAATTTTCTCCCCAGACTGACATGTTCTAACTTATATAGGTAAATCTATTGTAGGCAGTTTTCTCTTTCTGATATGCTGTTTTAAGCGTCACTACAAGTGCTATGGGTCCCGAGGTTTTTATGCTCAGCCATATACCTGCAGTCACAGATTCTCATTTTAAGATGAAAGCATTTATACAGATTGTAAAAACCCTCTGTCCTGCAGCTCCTCACAGACCCATCTGTGTATTTAATGCAGATAGTCCCCCATATTTAACTTTGGAAAGTCTCACTTTATTTTTTTTAGCATGTCAGATAATATATTTTTCTTTTTGGTAACACTTCATTTAAGAAACAGGGTTAATCTGTGGAGCTGGTCTGTGCATGGCCCGGAACACGGGAACAATTAGGCGATGCCTCTTTCCAGTAGCACTGTGGTTTCAAAGGCAGCAAGTGGGATCATGGCTGAAGCCCTTTTCTCCCTGGGAGGCAAGAAGGTAACAAAAATCAGGCAAGGCTGTGAACCAGGAAAAATTCAGTTCAGATGGCAGAATGTTTTTAACCAAGGTTCAGAAGGAAGCAGCCTTTCCACATCTGCACTGATGAGAGAGAAGGAAAAGACTGAGTCAGGCGCTGGTGGTGCCATCGGTGTTTGCATCCCCTGCCAAGAGCAGCACAAAGCAGCTCTGCTCCAGAAGCCATCAGGACACACAGCTGGACACTGGTGGAGCCCAAGGGCAGCAGATCAGAGCAGCACTGTGCTCAGCTGCCTCTGAGCACAGGGAACACCAACAGAGTGCTCCTGTTGGCCGTGACACACCAGGAATGTGGAACCAACCACAAGCATGGGCTATGCTTCTCTGCTGCTTTTTTAGTTATAGATCCACATAGACAGCATTGCTCATGGTCACCCTGTAAAAGTCCCCAGCTCAGTGACTATGGGGAGAACAAAAAATGTTTTTGCTCACTTATCTTTCTTCCAAAGCCCATCGCTCACAATCCTATTTCTGTAGTCAGGTTGCAACTGTTCAAGCTAAGGACTACTTCTGAAAGCAAGACTGTTCCTTTTTGCCTGAGTAAGACAAGCCTACTCTGTGTTTGTTATTTCCCCAGCAAGGGTGGGTGGCTGCTTAGGCCCTGAAAACTTCATTTTCTGCCCGTTTTTTTTTTTTTTTTTTTTTTTAATAGGGGAGCGAAGTGTAGGAAATTAGAAGTGTGGGAATTGTTGGGAGCAGGAGTGTATTCACGTACCTGAATTGCTGAGCTCACCAGCAAGCAAGCAAATTGAGATGAACCTTTGCTGCATTTTAGTATTCATTTTTTTTCTGCTTCTATCAATATCTCAAGTTTGGATATATGTTTTTAAAATTTTTTTCAGGAGTGTGTTCATTAACAAAAAAAAGAAAATTCAGGTTCATACTATTTTCAATTATTTGATTTGTGTGAGGTTAACCACCTAATTTACAGCATGAAATACCTGAGTAATGGATAGGAACATGGTTCTCCTCATTCATTTTATAACATACAACTTTATGGTTTTATTTCTTGAGATATATTTGCAGTCATGCTGCAAATAACACACAGTCTTGGGGAAGCAAAACAGTATTCATATATATTTAACAGGGCCCATTTAAGTTAATATAAAATCACTGTTCCTTGAGATTACATAGGAAAGAGGTTTTACTTCAAATGTGGAGGCATGAAGGCACAATTTTGTGGGCCAAAGCAGTATAATAGTTATTTCTGGAAAGAAAATAGCAATCCTAATATATAATCTCATTAAAATATCAAAGCAAATTCATCGAGGCCCCTGAGAAGTAACATCACAATGCCATCAAAATGTGAGGTTACTGAAAAGCAGGACGTGATTTTGACAATAATGATTATTTTCACACATGATAGTGGGGAGCTGCCATACCAAATGCTGTTCCTTGTGGTTTCTAGGCCTTCCTGGATTTTAGCTGTACAAACACAGGTGTCTGTTACCAGATCCTACATCTATATGTAGAGTTAAGTTACATCTCCCTCTTTTAATTATATGCAATACAATTTTTGACTATCTAAAAAAGGCTTCGTGCTGTGTATGCTTTTTTTAGCTTCACTGTGCCTGAATGTTTTATTGGAACATTAACTCAGGTAACTTGAGAATTACTGGGTAGTAAATGCACTAGTTAGGGAACTTAGATGTGGGATTTTATGTTATTTTTTAAATAATGGGCTAAGGTGCAACTATTTTTTTTTTGTCTAATTATTCCTCTTTAAAGGCTATTAGTCATCCTTTGCTACAGATTAACCTTGCAGGTTTGAAGCACTTATGAAAATAAACCTGTGATTTCAGAAGAGAAGCACAAAACTTTTTTTTTTGCATGTATTCCATAGGAGAAATTATTTTCATACATCCCCTGTCTAGTTTTAGTTCTGATTATTCATTTCAATGGATTTTCACTTGAAGTTGATCTCTCATTCATAATGAGTCATATTTGACCTTTGTTCTTGAGCTATAAAGGTCTTAATCTTTTAGCTATATCGTGTCTGCAGCCATCCATTGGCCACAACTTTTTTGCTTTCACAGTACTTCTGATCATTTAAAATGTGTTTCCTTGAGGAGAATTCCAGCCTTAAAATTCCCTAGTTAAAACTCATGACTCAGTGTTTTTACAGTGTTCAGATCTTTAGGGATATTGAGCCACATACTGCTGATTCAGTAGCACATGAATTCTGTAGTGCTCAAATTACTGTATATAGATGTACAAACAAGTATTTGGTCCAAAAGATTGATTCATTGCATCTGCCTTAAATACTCAGGTTCCCTGTCAAACAGGGAGATACCTCTCAGAATGAAATTTTTAAAGTCTTTAAGATGACACCTGTCTCTTTAGACTTTATAAAGCAATTATTTCCTAACAGGTCTATTCAGCTTCCCACAGCCAGTGAGGAGCTACCCAGAACCAGTGGCATATGGAGCTCAAAAGGGAATAGTCTGAACTAAACCCAGACAACTGCCCTGCACAGGGCAGCCCGAAATCCAGACTTGCTATACCAGACCAATTAAATTACCAATTTAAATTGGTTTTATCCAGTCATGGGAGACAGAGGTAACAATGATTACCTGTAAAAGGAAATCTGATTTTCAATGCATTTTCCACTGATGAGGGCTAGGAGCAAGCAGACTGGTGGTCACAGATGATTGTTGACAAGTTTCCCCTTATTTCCATGAAATTAATTACCTACAGACTTTCTAATCTCCCTTTACATGATGTGGAAAAAAGTCTGATTGCCAACCTCAGTTATTTAAACACTTTGGAAATCACTGCCATATGTTGACATGTATGTACAAGCCCTGATCTTGAACATGTAATTTTCATTCATCCTTAATGCAGCTAAATGCTTTTGTTTTCCCAATCTCTGAGCAGACTGGGAGCTGTTTGCTGCAAAATCCAATTCTTTACTTCATGAGACTGCAGCTAATTCAGGGACCATCTGTGTGTACTTATAACTTAAATAATTCCTTTCCATGTGCTTTATATTGTGTTTGTCAAGGTTCAGCTTCATCCTCAGTGGCGTTGCCTCTTTACCTAGTTCTGCTCTTTCCCAATGGAGCTCATCACTTTCCTTCTGAGCTTGCACATAAATAATCTTGAGACAGCACCATATTTTACAAGTTTTCCTCATTTTGGTGAGCCATGCAAAGAGGGCACTTTTTGCACAGCTAAATTGGGGAGGATTCTCTGCTGGAATTGCTGCCCATCCTCCCAGTGCTCACTCTCAACTGGAGAGCACTGCCCCATGAAGCATCCAACAGCAAAGTGTAATTGTTACCCTAAACACAGGCAGGGCAGGGCAGGGCTGTCCTACCTCAGCCTCCCTGATGCCCGTGTGTCCTTGTTCAGATCAGTGAGGAGGAGCAGGTGTCTGGTGGAACAACAGCTGGCACCTTGAAGAGTCCACTGAAGATTCATGTGACACATGAAGCACCTCCTGATGGATGACTTCTTTCAGAGAGCATGACAATAGCACAGAGAGAGATAATTAGCTCTAAGGTAGCTGTCTGAGGTACCATGAGCAATGATGCCTAAGGCTTCACTGCAGCTATATAACGATTTGCCAAAGACTGTGTTGCTGTGAGTATTCTGCATATCTAAGCCAGATGGACTTAAGGTACTGCAGTCAGATCAGCTGCAACCCTTATGCACAGGCAAGTGCTCTTCAACTTGCTTTCTGCACATTTGCTGTCTTTTCAGAGATGTCAATATCTCTTTTTAGGCCCAACCACTTATAGGAGATATAAAGGGTTTGTGTTTCTGATGAGAGATTAATCTCCCTGAACTCCAGTTCTCAAGTACATGCAGCTGGAGCTGCAGTACTGGCTGACATTTCTTCGTCACCCTGCTCTGTGTCATCATCTCATAAGATCTTATCATACAGCTTTTTATTCTTTGGGGACTTTTCTGAAAGTTATAGTTCTTCTATGACTCTAAATTTTTCATAATGTGACTTTTTTTGTTGTGGAAAATGTTTCATCTATAGCCACAAGTGCTGGAAAGGAAATAAAAGACTAACATCTATAATTGCTAATGCCACATGGTTTTTTAAAGCCTCAATTAAAATTAACAAAAGTTGATCACTGCTAAATGTAGACCCCAGTCAGAACTGGAGACAACTTTGGCAAGCAGTGCATACTGTGATTACTGTCAGCTATCCAGCTGCAGGATTGTCCAAGTCTTCTCATCCTGAATCCTGGTCTCCTCTGAGGAAAGGAGCTGAAGGACCCAGCAGTATTACAGGGATCTGCAAGTAGATAAAGGAGGAAACAAAAAGTAATCAAAATTAGAAACAAAACCACTTCATGTCAGGTGTGTAAGGTACACAAGAGGAGGAAAGGGAAAAATGACAAATCTGCAGGTGCTCTGAGAAATGGAAGAATGCAAGCAATGAATGAAGGTGGTCGCAAGGAGAGGAAAAGGTGAGGAAGGAGCACAGAAGAGAAAAGTGGGTAAGTCCCTTTCAGACATAAGCATCAGTGTGCCAGCTCCCATCTGAGTGTCCATCCTCTCCTGTGGAGTCTTGCTGAACAGGAATCTGCCAGATGATGATCTTAGGTGAAGGAAAGCAACATACTTTTGAACATCTGTCCAGGGACATTTTGCACTTGGAGAAAAGGGACAGTCAGGAGAAATCTTTTGGGAGAAAGAAGGAAACCTTGACAATGGTTTACAGGGAGTATTGCTTCTCTCAGCTATTTATACTGCACGTACTTTGCAACAGAATCTGTGTCTCTGTATCTGTACATTGTCAAGCACATTTCAAGAGCTGCACCCAAATAAAAAGGAAAAACAGTGGAAAAAGAAACCATGGGATTTTTGCTCCCAAGAAACTCAAGACAAATCTACTGAGTGATAGTTTATCTACATTTAAGGGCTTCATTCCCACAACATGTTTGTGGTGTGTCTTCAGCTGAATTAAAACCTGAAATGTGATTTTATGGAACATAGTTTTTTAGTTTGGGTTAGTTTGTTGGGGTTTTTTGGATTTTTTGTAGACATGTATTATATAATTATCTAAATGTGTGAAGAATGTCATTTAAAACTCACTGATTTTCTGTTGTGCTGATTTCCTTCACAGTTTTCTGGGAACAGCCATACAGATACAAGCTTTGAAAGTCAGAGGAAAGGTGTAGGAAACAAATACTCTTTAAAAGGACAGAAAAGACAATAGAAAATTAGATACAGGAATGAGAGAAAAGGGACGTAAAATGTAAAGAAATAGAAATGAAGAGCAAAACCAGAAAGAACTACCTATCTTCATAAAGTTAATTATACCCTAAGAAACATTAGTTTTTTTAACAAATCGTACAATATTTCTGTACATAAAAATACAACCTGCTATTGCACAATTCTGCCAGAAGGCTATGCAAGCCTGAAAATGCTCATTCTCTTCTAAGAAAATCTTCTCTTAAATATTTTTTATCTTGTTTCTCCAATGAGTGAAAAAAGTCAGCAAATTGTGAGGTGTATTACTTTATGCATCCTCCTTTGAAAACTGTATTGTATGATTTCACATGTATGGCCAGAACCTTGATCCTGCATTTTGTCATTAAAAAAGCCCAGGAACATCAGTAGCATTTTCTGACCTGTGGTGAAATACATTTTTTACATTAATGTTGCTCCTAAGAGTCCAGAGTCAGCAAATAAATGGGCTGCTTTTGGTGATTCTGATTGTCAAACATGGCCCCCCTGCCACACGGAGCTTTTGTTTCAGCAATCACAGAAAACTGCAAAACTTCCAAGGCTTCCCAGGCTTCCTAAAAATTTTTAATCATTGTAAGATCTTCCCAAGTAAGTGTATGCTTATTAAAGAAAAGATCATCTACATAAAACCAGAGGTTATTGCAGTGCCTTGACTAGAGTTATGCAATCCTCACTAGAGGGACTTTTCTCTTAATTCCAATTTCATGCATTTTTCAGCAATGGAAAACAATAAGGGAAATGTATTTACTAGCTGTAAGTTGTTAAGAGGAGCTTACAATATTCAATGTAAATGTCTAACACAGATCTTATTACGAGGTAAATGCTAATAACCTAAAATGCACTTACAATGCCACTGTGCACTCTGCTTATGTGAGACAATTAGAGCAAATGGGAGAGTTTTCCAGAAGAAAGAGTTGTTTGGCTCGTCTCCTCTTAGTACACAGCTGTAATTTTAAACTCTATGTATCATGGCTTTACTTTACTAGATAAATTAGTAATAAATAAATAAATCCATCACTTATTTGGTTTATAACCTTAGAAAATCTCTCCTGCTTTTAATTTTCTTCTCTTTTTTTTATATGCCTTATCAATCTCATTAGATTTCCAAGATTATCCTATGACATATTTTGCTCTCAGCTATGGCTCAGTAGAAAAGACCTTGATCTCATTTGGAGTCTGCTTACTACTGTGATATAAAGTAATGTTAATAAAGACTTCAAAATAGCAACACTTCTGTTGCTGTCCTTGAAGACTATTCTGTAGATCAACAGTCAAAGGAAGTAGACTTCAATCAAAGGAAGTTTTCTTTTTTCATGTATTATCACAGCCTTTTCTTTCTCTGCATAACTCTTATCAGCTCTCAGCTCTTCTGCTCAGTGCTGTCCTGAACACTCCTTATCTACCTCAAAAGTCCGCTCATCCAATATTTATAAATTAGATGAATGTTTCATCACTTCTTAAGTTAAATACACAGATTTCCCTTTCCAAACCCTTCCTCTAATCCCCTTCAGCCCCTGGATTTCATTTTGTGGTTTGCCTTTGGCCATCCAGTATTTCGTGCAAAGGTACCCTTTTTCCTACAGACAGCACAAACAAAATGTCACCAAGAAAATTTATGACCCTAAAAAATTGCTTCACAAGACCTGAAATAACAAAGCATTCTTATTAATCCTAAATGTGCCATCCTACAGGAAAGTAACATGGATCCCTAGTGACAGATCATAAACCACGTTTCTACCAGTTTTAGTACCTTTCTCAGAAGAACAGCATCCGTGTTTAAATTTTAAAATAAATGTTAGATATTTAAAGCAAAAGGATTCCTTTTGCCCTTCAGATGCTTAGCCAGTCATAAGGCACAACAGGAACTCCTTTGCCAGCACCGACATCCAGCTCTTGTGCTGCTGGTGCCACAACTGATTACACTTTACAGAAAATGAGAACTGTTAACAGCAGGTCCAGGAAGGCTCAGCCTTCCCCCTTCCCCCACCTTTCAAAGGCTTGGATTCAAAATGTGATTCATAGCTCCTATATGATTTTTTCATGTGTAGATATAAATTTGAAACAGTATGACAAGCAAAAAATGTTTGCTTTTCTTTTGGGGGGTATGAATACAGCACATACTTTTCAAATAAAATAACTGAGAACAATATATTGTGATGGACTTTTTTTTTCACACAGAGTTATCTTTTCAAGGTCAAAATCTGTTCCCAGTGAAATCCAGAGGAGATCCACAACTGATTTCAGTGGCACTGGGATATTGCATTGAAGTCCAGGTTCTTTCCTCAGAAGTTAGCTTTCATATATGCAACAAAGTCAGTGGTATGTGTATGACATTGTATTATGAAAACTTTCTCATGATTCATAGCATTATTTTTGTAACTCCAAGTGAGAGCTGGAAAACAAGAGACAAACTGTAGCAGAATCCATCTGCCTGAAATATTTTGTGAACAATCACAACCTATCTAAAAAGCAAAATGAGAAGAAAAGCAGCTTTGTTTTCTTGTAGGGTCATTTGAGTAATTTTCATTCATTCACTTTTTTTTCCATTCTGTTTTCCTTCATTCTCACATGACATCCCCCAATCTCTCTCTTCCCTCCTCCCATTTCTGCCATCTTAACCCTTACATAAGAATAAAAACATCCTTCTGCTCTTAAGGTAGATGGATATATTTTATTTTTCATAGAGCATTTATGCTGAATATCATGTTCTAATATAATTCAGTAATGGCTTTTTGTAGATATTATCTCAGATTTTTAGAGAGTCCAGCTACAGACAGCTTCACCTGAACTATTTTTATGCTGATGATAGCTCTAGTGATGGGCAAGGTTGTAAAACAAACCCAGTGACTGTCAGAGGTGTTCAATTGCCCAAGCAAAAGTGTCTAGTGATGAGATACCCTGGGACATCTGAGACATCCCCACAGTGGTAGCAGACACAATAGAGGGGCCCTGCAACCTCTTGCCTCTATTTGGACAACTGAATCAAGCCACTTTTCTTTGAAGATAAACTGCTGAAGGAGCTCTGTTCCCAGAATTAAGTATGTCTCTGATGTCTATATACATTCTATAAGGGAGCTTAGATGCCATAATGTCATATGAACACCTACATAAATATGTTTAGATTATATACCTTGGTTTAGATCCAAGATTCATTCACATGGTTTCAACTGGCACCAGTAGAATTATGATCATTGTCATATATTGCCAAAAATTTTATTACTTGGTCATAATTTTGATGCCAAAGCAACGTGGGTTTCTCAGAAGACTCAAAAAAAACCCAACCCAAAAGAGACAAATGCCGTTACCTGTTACTTAACAATCACTCCTAAAGGGAAGGGATGTCTCCAGTAAGTTTCTTGATACACAACCAAAACAATACCAGACCAGATAAAGTATAGGAATGACCTAATACCTTCCATCTGCCATGCTGAAATCTATGCAGAGGATGATCTTTATCCAGAGGGGGAATAAAGCCTCTCATTTTGGCACAGCATGAACTGTAATTCCAAAGATTTCTAAGTATTAGCAGATAAGCTGGTGATAAAATAAAGTAATTACTATTAATCTTTTAGTTGATTTATAGTTGATTTAGTTGATTTTTTTAATGTTTAAGAAATTTAAGAAATTATTGCCTTTCTGAGCTTGAGCCTGTAGAGTAAATAGCTTTTGAAAAAAATAAACTTCCACTATTGCAGTTCAGAAACAACTGTCTGGCTTTAGTGAACTCTAATTCAAAGATTTTGGTTCCATACACCAATTAAAGCCTGTTTATAAACATGGTGTTTTATCAATACCAAAGTGCTAGATTAAAATCAATACTGTAACTGATGTTATTTTTCAAGAGGAGAGGCGTGTGTTTTATCTATTACATAACAGAGATTAACTAGATGCAGACCTTAACAACAGTGAGACAAGAAATCCTTGAAAAGCAGCAACACCAAGTCATGATTCAATTTCACACAGCTATGGCAGATTCAAATAACTGCAGATGGCAGAAGGGTCTTGAGACAGAAAAACCTTCCATGGAGTTTTACATGGTGGCCATTTCTCAGTCTTCATGCCAGAGTCAGCTTTGATGATGCTCTGTGTTCTTGATCCTGCAATGTGATGAGAAATCTGAAATAATGCCTAATTGAAAGCAGACAGAAGTGTTTAGAGCTTCATCTGCTTCTGATTTACCTGCACAAAATGTTGGGAAGAAGTGCATAATAAAAAATGCTGGCCAGGTTAATGCATGAACAATGTCCTCTTCAGTAAAGTAGAAACCTGGCAGTTATACACAACAGAAAAGAGCCCTTCAGATGAGGAAAAAAAAAACCCTATTCTAATGTTTTACTAAAGCTACTCTTCTTCAACCCACCAAATTCCCCAGCTCTGAGACTATAAAACAGTATTCAGTCTGAGGCACAGCAAGACAACTTAAATGTTTAGAATTTAGAGTTTGTAAAATAACAATGGGTTTCTACTGTCCCTTGTATTAGTGATTTTCAGCGTCATTTATAACTTTACTTATACATTTTAGCACCACATCAATAGATAAAACTGATATGCTCTTTACTTGGGGCACAATCAGGGACTGTATGCTCAGGAAGCAAATACTTCTGAGATTATGTGATCTTGATTGTGTTTTAAGTGTCTGAAGTGGAGCATTTCAAGGAGGCACCAAAAGGAAATGTATAATGAATGATGTCCTGAAAATTTCATGAAATCTGTGTTCTGATGGAGAAACCAGTTAACTTATGGCTCTGTCTGGTCTGATACCACATGTCTAAAGCCATTTTAATGCAATCAGTGAAGCTTTAAACTGTGGAAAGCTAACACTGTCTTAAAATGTGACCCATTTTGATTAAGTAATCTTTTAAATCAGCTTTAATTTACTGTATCTATCTCTATAGCATTTTCTGAGTTTTAATTTTATCAATAAATTAATACTTATCACAAGTCTATTCTGATTAAAAATAAAAACACATTCAGATGCCAAGACTGTGAAATGACACCAGGTACATATGCCATTAATGGAAGCCAGTGCTGCTGAATACTCAGCTAAGACAACAATTAAAGTATAATGTGTTGTTCTTTCAGGCTTTCATGCAATGGAGGTTATTACAAGCAGTCCATCACTTTTATAAAATAATTTATAGGGAAAAAATTGTGTATTAGGAAATACAATAATATGGAAAATTAGATAATGAATAGAAAGCAGTAAAGCTTTTTGAAAACCAGAGTTTCTGTAAAATCTCTTGCTCTCAACAGGCTTGTAAATATGCTAAGGTTTAATCATCTCACCAGAAAAGGATTGCAGGCAAGGTAACTCTGCTGCACCTTTACTTGTAATGGCCATGGGGGCCATGCATCAGGCTCAGGGTGCAGTGTCTGCTCTAAAGTCTGCACACACTAAAATTTTGGTTCCATCTCATTTCATTAAAGTGGGTAAGGCCTTGGCCAATGTCTGTGCAAGAAATGGACTAGAATTAGAGAACAGGCTGAAACTCATTTGAGTCTATTGGGAGAAGCAGAGAAAATGGTGATGCAATCCTAGACTCTGACTTAAAGCTTGTGGCCCTTAAACCCAAAAGATGAAAAGCACAGAGATGGCCTTAGCACATGCTGGTCCTCAGTCCATTTTGCTATTTTGGCATAGGTAGCACTGAAGTACCCATTCTAGATGTGGCTTGCCTTGTCTATTACAGCCTTGACCACCTTCAAATGAGACTACCAAAACATGTGGCTCTGTGGCACAGGAAAAAAGCCCAATGCCTCCCTTTGCCTGCAAAGCCTGTGCTCATCTGCCTCATGGTCTCCAAACTGTTCCCAAGGTGTGGAATTGAGCCATGCCTTGGATGGCACAGAACCTGTCTGAAGAACACTTTATTTGCTTTGGGTGTAGTTACAGGGGTGAAATGAGCTGAGGGACTGATTGCCTCTTGTTCTAAAGGAAAGGGCATCTCCAGAAGGGCATTTCCCATGAAGCGTGGAACTGATTTCACAGAGCTGCTACAAGATCTTCTCATGCATGCAGAGGTTATTGATCTGGCAGCTCTCAGGGAAATCTTACAGATTTGGTCAGAAAGAGAGGCAAAGTAGAGGTTTTCTGTTGATTTTCCTTATTGGTTGGATGTCTGAAGCCTTTACTTATGCCTAGGGGCTTTTTTGTTTGTTTGCGTCTGTGTAAACAATTGTAATTACAAATCTATTAAATTAAAGTCCATAGAGGTCTTGTATTGATATTTTTATTGCTGTTTAAATCAAAAAAATGCAGGTCTGTGTCATTTTTTTCAAGTGCACAGATGAGTGTAAAATCCAGATATGTTCCAATAAGGATTATTTTTACTTTCTATAATGAAGTAGGATTACTGAGGTGAGACTTCAAGGAAGAATATTGCAGACCACCACATTGAAGATGTGGTTTTTACTTTCAGAAAAAATTAGAGTTTAATTAAAACTTTAAAGAGGGACTTAATCAGTCTTAGATTTCAATACATCCATAATAAACAGGAACATGAAAGTCTATTTGCACAGAGATACAATAATGCCTTTGATGACAGAAAAGCACATCTGGTTGTTTACCAAATACATTCTCAGCCTTCTTGTCTCTTCAGCTCTCCACCCAATTATCACAAATTTCAGGGGGGAAAAAAGAGGATTCACTTGTCCTGACGTGCATTAAGAAATTTATCCTTAGGTCTACAAGGTTTGCAGCGCAATTTTTTATCATCCAAAATATTTTCATGTTAAATTAACATGTGCTACATGTTAATTGCATGAGTATCTAGTCTTTCACCACAGCATTGATCAGAAGATGTTTTCTCTTGCTCAAATTTTCCTGTCTCTGTTTCGCAGTTTTATCTGTTGTGACAGATGAGTTTTGAGTTTCAAATGGAAGGTGATAATGTGCTAGTCACATCATCCCATTTGATTAGTTATTTAGTAAAACTATTTTGATGACTAATCACTTTCACCATGTCAAAATGAATCCTACTCAGTCTGAAAGGTACTGTACTGACACAGTAGTAATGGATTAAAATTGCATGAGGATAATGACTTTAAAATTTTTAAAATGCAGAAACATTAATTCTCTACACAGTTTGTAAACCACACATATGCCTATGCATAGCAATAAGGGAACAAAACTGGCTCCTGAAGTGCAGTTGTTTGATGACACATATTGTATTATTCTGTTCAGAAACCAATATGGCTCTCTGTCTTAGAGTCAATTGGGTTTTATACCCTTACACTTCTAATTTGAAGGCTGTTTCCAATTCTTGTTTCTCTCACGGTTAAAAATCTCCTCATATCCAACCTAATTGCATCCATAGCTAGTTGATATGCATTTGTTCTTGTGTCAGCACTGTCCTTTGCCATAAATAGTTTTCCTCCTTCCTGATGCTTACCCATCAAGGATCTTTATAGAGCAATCATATCCTCTCTCTGAGACTTCATCTGATGGACTTAACAAGCAAAGCTTTTTTAGTAACTTTTTATGAAAAGCCTCTCCATTCTACTGATCCTCCCAGCAACTGTTGTATTTCTGATCCAGATTTTGATTTAACTTCTTAAAAAATAATATTTTAGATAGGTTTTTCTCCAGCATCTTGAACAATCCCTAATGATTATGTGATCCACCTGTTACATCTCAATATTTCATTTGACTTTTTCATTGTTATTTACATTGTTTCAAGCTTTGATTGGTGCATGCCAGTCCCTGCTGCTCCAAAGATTTTCTCTACCTACTGGTTTGCACATGCACACTTTTGCATTTTCTAAAATCACTAGCACTTCTGCTGTGATTAATCACAAAAAAAAATAATACAGAATAGCTGTTATTCTGCAGAGTATCTCTCTCTGCACTTGATTTATGGATAATTCAACTTTATGTCAATCTGAATAGTGAGAATTCAGAGAAACATTATTTCATTATTTTGTTCAAGAGATTACAGGCTTAAAGGTCCTGAACTTTTCTGAGGTGGCTTTAAAGTTTGTTAGCAATGATTAACCAAGATCCAAGTTTTTAAAACAAGTCTTAAAGACCTTATAACTATCAGGACAGACTTTAAAGATATAATTATAGACCCTGTAGATTAATTCCCAAGATCTCAGATGAGTCCCATAGACTAGGAATGCAGAGTTCAAACTGAAAAATCTACCTGGTGTTTTGGGTAGAGCAGATCGACATTGACAAATGACATAATGAGGCAACAACATATATGTCTTGGAGAAAGCAAATTAAAAATTTGTTGTGTAAAGGAAAAACAGTGCAGAAATACTCTCAGACATCAAACTTTCATTAAACTATAACATGTGAATCTGGCCACTTTAGATGCATGTAAAAATGCAAATTTCAAAACCTTAGCAGATGGACTGGTTATAAAGAATAAGCCAGAGAGATAAAATCATTCACCCTTTTGTTTTCTTCTCTTTTTCTCCTTTTTATTCCCCCTTACATTTTATGAGAATACTGCAACTGGAAAAATAATTTTGCCAGAAAACCTTTCAGCTGAAAAACTGGGATAGATGGGACATACCTTTACAGTCTAAAATATAATGTGTCCTTGATTTGAGAAATCTGACTCAGAACAGAACAAAATTATGAGCCAGGGAAATTCTTACAATTAAAAGTGATTGCTTTTGCAGTGAACCTCTTTACTGCAGGCAGTTATTTCAGGAACTTTGTCAGTTTGAATGAGTTTGCCAGCAGCTGTCACACATCTTTAGCCAATTTTTCCTTGTCACACACTAAAGAACCAGAATGACTGTCCTTAGCTGTTATGAAAACCACTTGGATACCTTGGAATACTTTTAAGTGAAATTTCTGTGGCATTTCTTGAACTATTTAGCATGGCAGCCTGGCTGTCTGGGACAGTCTGCTGATACTCAGGACAAGTGCAGTGCAAATGCATTTTCCCACAGATTCTTGCAAAGGAGTGTAGCTGTGTTTGATCAAAGTGTGTGAACCTCTAGGAGCAAGGATGGCCTTGGGGAATATTCTGCCCTACACCCTCTGTGTGACCATGGTCAAACAAATCTGTCACACCCTCTGTGTGACCATGGTCAAACCCCTCTGTCAAGCAGAGCTGAGGAGGGGATGACAGTTCAGCACTTTGTGCTGAAACACTTCAGTGAAAGATGGTGGGATGATTGGATGGGGCTCATAGAGGGAAAACTTTGCTCATGGCTAGATGCCAATCATTACCAGTAGCCATGGTAAAAGGGGAAGGTACCTTGGGATACTGACATACTAATGTAGATCTTTGGCTTCAGGAATTGCTCTTGTTCTCACAAATTGGAACACAAGCAGGGAAGGTCATAACTGTCCAATCCTGTCGTACAAAAAATCAAACACCTGAGACATGCTCACAGGTATTTCTGTCTTCACCTCCATTGTGAGTCTGATTAATAGTTTGTGGGGGTTTTAAATTATTTTGATATATTAAATACTCTAAAACTGGCTTTTAGCACAGAGTTATACCAAACCAAAAGAGAAACCCCTTCTCTCATTTTATGAAATGCTGCTGCTAAAAAACACCTCATGGTGGTGTAAGAGTATCTACACTAGCTAACTAAGCATGTAAATTCCTTTAATCTTCAGACAGAATCTAACACCTGTTTGCTTGTGACACCTGTGCAAGTCTCAGTCCTAATCATATCTGCTGACCCATTACTCCTTTTGGGTTATATGTCAGATAGTCCACATGGCTGTACTGTGGTCAGTGACTTATGAGCTAAAAAATGTTTGAGGTGAAGGTCATGCCAAACCCCATATTTTTTCCTCACTCTACCTCACTCTACCTCACTGCTGACCTAATCACAAATTCATGACTGCTGTAAAAAACTCAGGCTGTGAGCTTTATTGACCCAAGCATGACATCCAGCAACTCAGGAGAGACCAATCTAAACATCTCGTTTCATTTTCTTTCATGAAGCCAAGAGCCCATATCACTTTCATTTCAGTTCATTTCAAAGTTCATTTCAGCTTCCTTGTGTGCTTCAGCAGAAAACAACCCCCCTATGTACACTTTTGGGCCACTAAAGTTATATGAAATTTATCTATGCTAAATTTCACAGTTTCTAAGAGCAACATTTTATATAGTTAGCCATACAGAGAAATGTATCATGCTGAAGAAAAAGAGCAAAATTTGTATATTAAAGTATGTAATGTCTCTGTTATTGTATCCTTTAAATAGGATACTCATTGAAAAGAGTAAAGAACTGTCCAGACCTTTTCAGAGGCAGGGATTCAGCAAGTGCCCTGTCTGCTTGTGTAACACCATAGGGAATGAAAGAAATTAAAAATCTTAAGATATTGAAAATCAGGCTAACACAGAATGAATCAAAAGAAGGATTGTGAACAGGAGTTTATATATATATATATATATATATATATAGTCATATATATATATATATAGTCATATATATATACATACATACATACATATATGATTTGGAATTTCCTTTCTTTTACTTGGAAAATCCCATAGATATTCTTTCACTCAAGCTTTCACTTAGTAAATCAATTTTACTGGAAATACATTCAGTTTTCCAGAAGAAAATAACTGTACATTTCTTCTATGACTGAAGCACCAAAAAATTGACTAAGAGGGACTTTTCCCAAATTATGTGGTAAAATCAACTTGTATCTATAAAAAATGTTGCTTTTCCTTTGTTTGTTTGAGACATGGACATTCTAAAAGTTAATATGAGGTTGGGTTGAAAATTTTTTAGTTAAAAGGCTAACAGCCTAACCTTGGGTGAGTAGTTTAATTCACTTCCAAAGCAAAAATAGTGAAAAAATTTGCAAACAATTGAATTCTGAATAAAGGTGCTCAATCATGGATTCACAGCTTTCTCTTTCTTTAAAATTATGGTTTTGATTTTAAATAATGGCCCTGAGAGTCGTCACACAAGAAATTCTGAGTCTGTTTGACTCACTCTAAATTCAGTTTTTTTCCAAAGTGTGAAGCTGTGGTAAAATGGACAGATGTTTTTTTAAAAGGTGATATATAAAGCCTCCAAAGAATCTGTCATATGCATACAGATGTAGATAATAAAAAAGTAATAGTAGCTGAACATATCAGGATCTTTCTGCGCCAAAGAACCATGAGATCAAATCAACAAATTTTAATGCATTTGTTAGGAGAATCTCTTTCAAATAAGAAGGAGGGAAAACTCAGGGAGAGCTTGATCAAGCAACAGAGGAAGGGTAGATTTGAGGAGTATGGCTGTTTTTCAATCAGCTATTTAGGTGAGATATCACTGTATTTATTTCAGAGAGATATCGCTGTATTTATTTCCCACTTTATTTCCTCCCACTCCAGAGAATAATCTTATTTCAGGTCACGTAAAAACCTGAGAAACTTCCTTTGCACTGCTATGCAGATCAGGATTTCCATGGAACACAAGCAGCAGATACTGGCCCAAAATATCTGCCGCATTTTCTGTAGTGCCAGAGTGTGCACATGGGCCCTACTGTTCCTGCCCAGAGCCCAGGACCCCATTCCAGCCCCAGGACTGTCCCAGCCCCAGCCCACATCCCACCCATCCCCAGGGCTGGGGCTGCCCAGGAACCCCCAGCCAGCTCTGCTCCTGTCTGGAGCTCCTGCCCCTCGTCCCTGTCCCAGTGAACACAGAGGGAATGGGAATGATGCAGCAGCCGTGAGTAAATCAGAGCTGGCAGCAGAGGAGTAAATCTCAGCCCTGCAGGAGATTCAATAACTTGTCAGGTAAAAGGGTAGCAGGAATTCTCTTGGATCGCTAACAGGACAAAGCACTTACCAGCTCTTCTTTATTTGGAGAGCAGCAGCTGAAGCTGACTCATACAAAATGTTAAATCTTACACTGACCTGTCCTACCCTCTATTACAATTGCTGTGTCTCTACTTGGAGACTTATGTTCTCCATACAATATGTTCAGCTCATCAAAGTGATGTATGCACACAAGCCTCCATATTCATGCTGGCTCTCAGGAATAGATACAGATATATATATATAGAAATGGATCCTTGAAATTATATAGATATAAATATACACATAGATAGGACAAAAATCTCCATGGAATATCTGTATGCGAAGTCAGATTTTCTTTTAAGCATGCAATTCAGTCTTGGTAATTGCTCACACCAATGCTGCCTGGAATATAGTAGGAGCTTTAGCAAAGATGTCCAGAAAATTCAGATCTATGCATGTATATTTTATATTTACACTAAGCAGAGCAAAATATTTCTTTGTGAAGATTTAAAGTAATCCATCAGAAAGGTCATCAATCAATATTTAGGCAAGGAAGCCTAAAGTGGAAAGTCATTTTTACTTAATGTCAACCCCTCTCTCTGAAAAGGAGCATTTAAAATAATGTAATTAAAATAATATCAAATTATCAGTAACATTTTTCAGATGTGGCATTTCAAATATTTTTATTTTAGGTAAAATTCTTGATGTTTTCAGAGCCACAAACCCTCCTCGGAAAAAAAAAAAAAAAAACACTTTGGCCACATGTACATTAATTTTCAATTAATGTATGAAATATTTCTAAGTGCCAAAAAATCATTCATAATAGTGATTTCTTTACTAGCAGGGATTTTAATAGCTGGTTCCCTACCAGCTCTGCAGCAGAGCACTACCGTGGTGTTTCACAGATCTCTCCATGCTCCTCAGCTGAATGTTTGCAAACCTGCCCTCAATGACCTTTCATAAGCAAGTGATTGGTATTTTTTCTTTCTTTGACCACCCTACACATCATGCTTTGCCAGTCAAAGCCTGAACTGAAAAGAACTCATCATCACATTGACAGATTGTCACATTTCTGACTTGATTCTGCATGTTCACATTAAATTCATCTGTCTCTGCAAAAGGATTGAGACCATTGTTTTATAGACAAATGTGTCCAATTGATCAATAATATACTCTCATCAGTCCATGGAAAGCATTTACTTACTCTCAGTGAATGCCAAAATTCCCTGTCTAATTCAATATGCTAGCAAATGAGGACACATTAAATTGCTTTCCTGTATGTATATGTCTATTGACAAGAGATTTCATGCTAATCTCCTTTATACCACAGAACTATTTTAATGGTTGAATGCTTCAGCCTTTGTCTCTGCTGGGTAGTAGAGGTAATCAGGCTTTCTCTTCCATAATTTCTCTTCCCTGCCTGCAGATATATACAGAACATAAGCTTAGTGGAAAAACTTTACATTTTAGGAGAAAATGCATGTACTAGTAATAAGCAGAAAGCTCTGCAAAGTTGATGCTCAGGCCTGGAATTCTTCATTTCATCCAGGACTATCACACACTTTCTACGATGTCAGAACACAGCTTTAATACCTTGCCTGTTTGCCAGACCTAATCTGAGCTGTGTTTTCTTGGTTCAAGATCTTGTTAGAGATTCCATTAGTTTTATTCACATGACACGGGTTAGAGACATTATTCTGACAATCTGATCCAGGTTGTTGTCAACAGCTGTATGTATATCACATCAGGCATTGAGAACCTCAGGGGAGCTTGAAGTTAATCTTTTTCTGCCTTACATCAGGGCCCCACAGCAGGCAGGGTAAAGATGAGTCGTGCTGCAGTTCACTACCACCCCAGCCCAAACTGAAGCAAATTATACATGATTTCATTGGCACAGAAGTGTGTTCCAGTGTCTCCTCCACCACACCAATTCCAGGACAACACCTTCATTACAGACTTGGCCAACATTTCACCAGGCTGATGTGTAAGTCAAATCAGACAGGACTATCTATGAAAGATATACCTATAATATGATCAATATGCTATATATGACAAGGATTTTACAAACATACCATAAAATTTGGTTTTTTTCAGATTCAAGGATGCATAAGTATATTAAAAAAAAAAAAGACAAAAAGAAAAACTGTAACACATTCACACAAATAAAGCAACACCAAACAACTCATTGAAATAGTCATAGAGCAGAGCTGGTCATAGGTCCGTGGTTTTCAAAATACCACTCTGGCATCTAATTCATTATCCTGTTCTACAGAAAATAGAACAATAATTATTTGCCACCCACACACAAAGTTTGCCGCAGTATCTTACCAGGGTCAGATGAAAGAAATATTTTTATTGCTTTTAACTGTTAGTTAAAAATTTGATTTATATTTTCTTTCTCATGTAAAGAATTATAATATAACTTCAGAAGTATTTGATCAGAAGTATTAGAAATTTTATGTTAGCAAGTAGTGGATATTCTTTTAAAAGAAAAAAAAAAGCAATACCTTATGACTTTTGAAAGACAGCCCTGCCATTTGTGAAGTAATGTAATTCAGGCAGTATCTCTTTGTGCTGCCATGACTCTGAACAGGTTCCTATCTGCATCATATGTGTTGATAAGATAGTCAAATACCACAGGTCTGTGATTTGTAAACATCTGAACCAAGGGCACTGCTACATTCCCTGATCATTCGTGCAGTGGAGTGCAGCAAAATGGAACAGAAAATCTCTTTGGAGCTCTAACTGCAATGCTCAGAGTTCAATAAATTAGCTGAGTCTGGGGAAAGGTTAAAGGAAACAAGCTGGTTTGATTCAAGTTATAATTATTTTTCTTGTATCATTTTTGGCATTCTCGAAGCTTGTTTATGCCCTAGAAAGGCATGTACTTCTGCCAGCTCCATGCAAATTATTACTCTATGCATGACCTTGTCAGGCAGCCACATTGAGCATTTCATTGTCTATGGGAAAACTCTGCTTTAATTCAGCCAAATAATTATCACAAAAGTGGTGCAGTAAAAAAAGAAATCCCTGGGTCTAAAGCTGCAATACTCCATTTTTTTTAGTGATTTGCAAGACATACAAAATGGAAATAAGGTAGTCAAGTGAAAATAGTAGTAATTCTCATTCATGTAACTGATAAAACAAAAGCTCAAGGCAACAGGTTCAATGTACATTTTTATTTCAATCATGAGACTACATACTGTATCTCAAAAGGGACATCTGAACTGTCATTAAACATGTGGCTGCAGTTCTTGCTAGCACATTATGCTCACATGGAATTTGCCACTGTCTTCCCAGTTCTGAAAATTTGTCTGAAAGGTACAGATTTTTGTGTCTCAGTAAGAGCTTTCTCTTAATTTGGCGATTGTTCCCTCCATTGTGAACATGAAGCAGTACCAGAGGATCCCTAGCTTCTCTCATGTTTTTGGCATAAACATTGCAATGATGCCCTGTTTGCATTCATTACCTCCAAAGAAGGGAAATTGCTTCAGATTCAGCCTCTTTTCCTGAGTTCACTTCCGAATACCAGGTCAAGTTTAATGCCAAGAGAAGGGATTTTTTCAACAAGTGGAAAAGCTCATCTCTTCATTATAAATTGAAAATTTTAAAGGAAGCATTGGTGCCTGGGGAGCAACTCACTGCCTGAACATTGGTAACTGGTAATGAGGGCTTGGCATGTGGTTTTCTATAGGTTTTTTTCTTTTTTTTCCCCCTTTAATAAAAGAAGCCATAAATGATACATTAATCCAAGGTATATGATATGTGGATCAAATCTGCTCCTTTTTTTGCGCACACAAGTACCCTTAACTTTCAGAATCTCTGTTTTGTGTACACCCAAGCTCTGTTTCATATAGTGAGATCAGGTGAATAACGTAGTTATGGAATAGGGCTCAGGGCCTGTGCCAAGTGCTGCTGCTGTGTCATTACTGACCACCTTAGCTCTCTGTGCTCTGGAGCTGCGCTGCCTTTGACAGCAAAGCTGAATAAAGCTAATTCCTGGAGCTCTACCTGACCTGCTGTGGCACTTTGAAGTGCACGGTGAATGTACTGGTAGAAGATGAAGCCCCAGTAAGAAGAGGTTCCAGGGGGACCCAAGGGACTGAAGTCCCTTTACCTCAGGTCTTAACCCTGAAAAACCTCCACTTTGCCCTCCAGAATAATGACTTTCATACAATTTAAATGTAGCACAGAAGCAGCAACTTTTCCCCCTGAAATAAGAGTCCTAAGAACCTTAGGTTTAGCAGAATGAATTAAGTGGGGCAAAAAAAATACTGTAATCAATGTTCATTTTAGGCTCATTTAATTTTAATTTTTATTTCTGAGTTTCAAAACTGGATGAATAATCTTCTTTATGAACATTTATATTGCACTGTAAATTTGATGGCTTATATCTTTGCAGAAGTGCTAAATGTTACAATATTTAATTTGATTCTGCTGGTTTAGGATAAAATTTATATTCATTACACACAGATTTTCTAGCTTAGGTTTTACATGGATATATGTTTTTCATGTAGCCATAGAAAAAATAAAAAGAGTGTAATTTCAGATTTCTTTAAATCATTACTTTAAAGAACAACATTTTCTTTGACAATAAACTTTAACATTCCATTTCATTTCTTGCTTTCAGGTCTTAAGACCTCATAAGAAATGTAAGGATGAACTTGTTATTTAAATATTCCTCATGAAAACTAATGTTTTTCTCTTTGAGGTCCTGGGACACTTATTGATTGAAATGTCTTCCAAAGCCAGACATTTCAAGGAAGAAAAAATTCAGATTGTATCTATTATACCTTTTAAGTCTTGCAGCCATGTATCCCCACTGTTTTCATATGCTCAAATCTTGTTTTTTATGTAAACCAATAAGGTCATCCTTTGTTTGGTTAAGTAAATATAAATAAAATTAACAATTGTGTAATACCTGCCTGTACTCACATGAGAGATTTTGTGGCTTTTTAAACCATAAAATTAAGCCTCAAACAATGTTGCTACTGGCTAGAATTTCAAGTCAGAAGAGCTTTGCATTGCCATGTGCCTGAGCTCTTTGTATCATGTAATAATCTCAGTTTAAATGAACCTCTCCCAAGGGCTGCATGCAGACATTGCTGGTGGCATCACATGGGAAACACCAGGAAGGATCATTGCCCTCAGTCATGGATAAAACAAGAAAAAACAGCCTTTAACTGCCTTCTCTCCCCTTCAAAATAATATTAAATTTAAAAAAAAAAAAAAAAAAGAGCAATCACAGTACCATTTTGTAGGACATGCAGCAGAGCAGTAAGACTTGGGTACCTTCTCACTGCTTACTAGCCAGCACAGGAAACCTCTGATACTGGAGCTCATTCCCAGGCCCAAAAGAAACTTCACATTTATTATTAAGGACACAGAAGCAAATAATATGTGAAAAATAGGTGCTCGAAATGTTTGTGGAGAGAGAACCAAAAATTATGTTTGTGAGTATGATGCATTCTTATTAACTAAGTCACAGACAGAGTGAGAGGAAAATTGCAGTGCACATCTCAGCAGTCCTGTGCTCTTTCACATCTCCAGGAATGCCAGATATAAACTACTGTTTATTTGAACAGAAAAAGCTCTTTCAGAAGACAGGTTTGTTTCCTGCTGGGCTTTCAATGCAACTGTTCTCCAAGAAGCTCTCATCTGATTGTTGGTCCAAATTACATCACATTATTCATGAAATTGTAATATAATCATCTAATCAATTCAACAGCCAGGGAAAACCAGTTAGAAAAACCCACACTGAGCAAGGTTCCAGACTTAAAGAATTAAAGAATTTATGTTTTTCCACTTGAATTTATGCCTTTGAGAATCTGGGTTAAAACTACTAAGTCATCTCTTGCCAGTGCAGATTGCACTTTTAAAGTAAAAATAAGCTGAACAGTTCATTTATTACAATTTTTAGACCAGGTATTGAAAAAAATTATTTTTAAATAATATTTCTGAATATCTTGAAAAAATATTTCTGCAAAAGAAAGATCAGAGCTTTTAAGCAGTAAGGAAATGCAGAAATCACAGAGAATTAGTAAAGTGTCCTGAAACATGATGAAATCAGAGTAAAGAACGCAGGAGAATTGCTTATTTCTGTAATCTGACTTCTTCAACATAGTTTTGATAGTGATCACCAGGATAATTGTGATACTGAACTGTATGATGTAGGATCACGCTTTCATTTTCTATTTGCTGCTCTGCAGTGGATATTTCCTGTGCTTTATGGTCTTCCTAAATTCTTGATACCGTGAAAAAAATGATGTGCCACAGTTTTCAGGATGAAGTCCTTGGTCATCTAAATGTGCCATGGTTTTGAGGAAATGTTGGTATGCACCAGGCTGGAGGGGTGATCCTAGGGCTGTTTTCCTGGAGGTTGTGTACTCTGGGTGACCTAGCATGAGGTCCTACACCTGCATGAAGACCTGAGGTTCACCACTGTGCATCCCGCAGCCATGTGCTCCCGTTCCAAGTGCTGCACACCCCAGCAAGGACTCTGAGAGTGCAAGTGTGCTCTGTGTGTGTGTGTCTGTTTGTGCTCCAGCCTTCTTACATGACAAGATAACTGAGACCAAAACACAGAGGAAGGGTGAAGGTATGAGTGAATCTTAACAATCTCTACAAAACCAGAGAGTTTAGCTTTTTTGTTCACTGGTCTGCTCACAATGTAGCCTCACACAAAAGTGACAGGTAGAAAGAATCAGTGACCAAGAAAGGACTACAGACAGGTTCTTCCAAAGACAGAGCCTGCATCACCATCTCAGTTATGAACACAGAGTTAGAGAGGTGGCCTGACACACGGGAGCTCTTCTGCACCCCTTGTCCCTTTCCGGCAGCAAAAGGGCTGGAAATTCCTGCCATTCCTGCACAAGCAGAGCTGCACAAGCTGTTTGGCACTGCCGACCAGCCAACACAGCTCCTGGCCAGTGCATTTGGAAGTCCTTGATGGTGCCAATGTATGCAGTATCAGAGGATCTCTGAGTGATCAGGGATGCACTGGTTCTGGCTGGGATAAATTAATCTCCTTCATAGTAGCCTGCATGGGGCTGTCATGAAAACAGTAGGGATGACACATTAATTTTTGCTCACAGAGCCAAGGCCTCACCTCACCAGCGAGGAGTCTGGGGGTGCACAAGGAGTGGGAGGGGACAGAGCCAGCACAGCTGACCCCAAGTGACCACAAGACATTCCGCACCATACAAGAAGGACAAAGCAGGGGACATTCAAAATTACAGTGTTTGTGTTCCCAGCTAACCATCAAGCAAGATGAAGCCCTGTTTTCCTGGAGATGACTGAACACCTGCCTGTTCTTGAGATTTGTGAGTCTTTGTGAATTTGTGGTTTGTGCATTTTTTGTGAATTAAGTCCTTGTTGTACCTTGCTTGCACACACTGTTTCTGCTTTACCTATCAGACCCACAAGGATTCTAACTTTTGCCCTTTAATTCTCTCCCTCATCCTACTGTGGGGAGAGTGACCAGTGAGCTGCCTGTTGGGTTTAAACCACAACAAGGGATTAATCCTGTAATAATCCTGTATTTAATCCCATTCCTCAGCCTGAATGTATAAATTAACGTCACACTGAAAGGGAACACAGTGGGTTTATGGGTCACATCCTTTAACACTGGATTTCAGGACACATTTTCACCTCCTAGCTTACTAAGAGCTTGTGAAGGACTCAAAGGTCAGAATCCTTCGAATTTCATGGTATTTGTGCAGGTGTCCTGATCAAGAGAATATCAAACAGATTTCAATCTTTCTTTTCTATTTTTTTTATTTTATATAGATGAAAAGGTGCACAGTTTTACTTAGTGGATGTTAGAATGTAACTCAGAACATTTGGTTATTCAGCTTCTGCCTGGGCGTGTTTCATCACAGCCCAACATTTTCTGAAACTCCACAGGGATCAAAGAATGTAAGAGATAAAGGGCCCGTTAAAACACCACAGTCCTTATAAATTCTTGTAATGTCAATTTTTCAGTGGCAAAGGATGACAGAAGCATGAAAAAGCATCCTAACAGAGTACAGAGTCCATCAGTGCCCTTAAAAGAGACATGAGCCTAGCAGTCTTCCAGTATTGTTGTCTTTGCAGGATGGATAAGAAAGAGCTAGAGGTTGCAGCCTGCAATGAAGATTAAAAGCACTTTTCCTGTAGAGAGGAGCTCATCTGACATCTATTTAAAGATAATGATAGCAGTCTATTAAAGGCAGGTGAAACAAAGGGACAAAAGGAAACATGTCTAAATAAAAAATAATGGTCATGTAGCTTAAAGGACTCAAAAATAAACACACATCAGGTCACTAAGCAGTAAACAGTGGAATCTTAAGGGCCATTTATCACAGCACTGAACAGATATACATAAAAAGAACAATGTTCTTCACCTCAAATGGTAAATCAAAAGCATGCTTTTAACCAGCAACAGACCAAGAGGAGAGCAAAGACGCTCTTTTGATTCACTAGTGACATTGCAGACATAATGGCATCACCTCTCAAGACAGTGAAGGATATGTCTGAAGTTCCTAGGGTTTTTTTCAGTGTATTTGAAATTAAAATTAATTGAAGGAAGATGACTTGGTTTGTATGCTGGGGGGTGAATGACAGCTCCATCCAGCTGAATTGATATGTCTTAAATGGTCTATAAAAACCCATAAAACTCAAACAGTGTTTCCAACCAATCTGGTCACCAAGCATAAGACTCGTTTCACAAGTTTTTTAATTTTCCTCATTCAGGATGAGCTAAGAAGATATGAAGACACAAATACAGATTTCTGCCAGACTGCAGTTCACAGAACAGATTCACAGCTTTTATACATGGTTGCATCTTGTTAAACTCCACAGAGACATGCAGATTCAGAGATGAGTATCTTGTCCGTCAAGCAAGTAATGCTGCTGTATGTGTGGAAAGGAACAGTTTATTTTAGGACTAGGAAAGGAAACTATTTTATGCAAGACTGCACTAGCCTTGCAGAGTCTGGTTTGCAACAAATTTTTTACAGAGAAAGTGGATTGAGTTTACCTACTTGAAACTTGTAAATAAGGTATTGCTTCACAGATGAGACTAAATTTCCTCAACAGCTCAGAGTAGAACTTTTCTGTCTCAAATGTCTTCCAGAGCCTTTAAACCTGCTGGCACAGATGCCTCTTGTATATGCTAGATAGATGCTTCATAACAGGAGAATTTCTAATGTCAACCTTTTCCTTTTTATGCCAGAGTAAAGTGATTATTTGCTTGATCTTTGATACAAAGGGCTTTTGATGCCGCCCAGCCACATGTG
The DNA here is from genome assembly GCF_017590135.1 of Pyrgilauda ruficollis. Classification (NCBI taxonomy): domain Eukaryota; kingdom Metazoa; phylum Chordata; class Aves; order Passeriformes; family Passeridae; genus Pyrgilauda; species Pyrgilauda ruficollis. The sequence continues at coordinate 6,117,866 of NW_024524711.1, read as the reverse complement.
CAAGTTTGTGTGTGTCCACATACACCTATACATGCCACCAATCCATTGCAGTGCTTTGGAATAACTTATTGCATATGAACTTTCTAAAATTCCACATCCTACTTTAGGTGTAGCCCACTTGGAAAATTCAAATGCAAAGCAGAAAGATGAATATTTGACTTGCTATTCTAACAGACTTGGATGACTGAAACACCCACTGCCAGTAAAACTGTTCAAGATCTCTCATGAGAACTTAATATACAATTTCAGTAAGTTTACTGGCCTGGTAATGCCTCTGGAAAGCTAGTCATAATCATCATCTTAATTAAAAGATGTCCAAAATTAGACTGACAAGGACCATCAGTCTAAGTCTGTCTACTGTCAGACTTGCTGTTATATGTTCTGAAGATATCCTATATCCCACATACTGCTTTGCTTGTGACTATGTGGCTGTTAAGAGAAAATTTTTTTCTTTGTATTAGGAAGCATCAGAGAAGAACTTTCCTACATAGTAAATATTACTTACAGATACAGATTTTTCATTCCTCAGTGTTTAAAAAAAAATCACAACTGATTTCTACACGGGAAACGTGTGTAAACCAGTTGATGGAACAAGTCACAGTAGTGCTTGCCTTGGTGCCAATTCCATTAGTGCCACTTCAAGGTGGAAACTATCTTGGGGAGAACAGTTTAAAATGTTTTATACAAAAAACCAGATACTTAAAGAATTTGTGAATTTTGCTCCACAAAAATCACAGATGTGTTTGATTGAATTTCTGAAACTAACTCAGAATTAGGAATGCATTAGAAATGGCCAATGACCACCTTTTTAAATTTTCATTTTTTAAAATCAGAACAAAAATCTACTGAAGCTGAAAATAACCCACTTCAAAGCACCCTGGGTGTTACCTCTTTGTCTGGCTTCAGATTGTCATGATTTAATGTTGTTCCTATCTCCATTGAATTCGCATTAAAGAGGACATAGGACAAATCATTATGCTTGTGTTTAGAAAACTATTGCTTCTTTCTCCATGTGCCCAGGACAGCCCAGAGGAATTCTAGGCAAAGCCACTGTTATGATCATCTCTTCTGAGAAAAAAAAATACTGACAGCTTTTACCTTTGCTTAGAGCACATAAAAATATCTAGAAATTCATTGCACAGGTGATTCTAGCAGAAAACACTCTCTTTCCCATGTCAGTCTAGATGTACCTAAGTGGAATGCACATTGCTTGGTGACTCAAGGACGTCACTCTGAGATAATGTCTTCAGTTCAGCAGTTCCTAAAAGTGCATGGGAAAGGTTTGACTGTGAAGAAAGAAGAGGATTTGGCAGAAAGAGCAAGTATTTTTTGCATGGTCCCACCAATCTCTCCTGCTCTTCTTCCCTCATGGAATGAGTGCAGACTCCGATGTGGGAAAGCACAGGAGGAGAAAAGGGACCACACAAAAAGATTTTGAAAATCAGTGTATCTTGTGTCATGCTGTTCAGGGACTAGGCCTGGAACCCTAAGCCTCCTGAACTGTAAATCCAGTGTTTTTTCCTACTTGCAGACCAATTGTGCCACAGCCATTCTTTGGTTGAGGGTTCCATGGTACTCTTTGCAAGAATAAGTTACAAACACAAATCAATTCTGTGACTGTCTAAAATATTGTTCGCAGAAGCAGGTGAATGGTGGAACAAATATTAATACTCTGTAAAACAGTAAGAAATGTTTATTCCCAAGTTCCTAATGAACTTATCCATGCTGTATAAGAATGACTTTGCATCCTTTCAGTCAGTTCTCCTTTTGGCTATACAAGGGACTCAGGCTCCATAAAGACTGTGGTACTTTTGAAAAGGTTTCCCATTATGAACTAAATCAGACTTTTTCCTGAACTTTATGAGGTCCTCTGAAATGGCAGAACATTGAACTGCCTTTGATATGATCATTTTCTCTCTGAGTAATAATTATAATTAGCTCTTTTCTAATATCCTCTTTTGGCTTTAGTACAGCTAAGGCTATAAAACAGGCCTGAAACTTTTCCCAGGCACTGTTGGGAACTCTTTTGTATTTTAAGTCAATACCTAAATATAATAAGTTTTCTTAATGTGAATGAAAATCCTGTATGAAGTCAAAGGACATTTATGATGTTCTACAAAGCTATTAGACCTCTCTTCCCTTGAAGTAACCTTGACTAGATGGCTAGAAACTCATGAGGGGTATTCTAGAATGTGTCTTGATTGTGTTCCTTCTTCCCCCATTTTGTCATTTTACCTCTTTCTTACTCCTTTCCTTCTACACAGAATCTTCCTTTCCATGTGACCCGATCCTCTTAAATATTCTTGACTATCTAAAAACTTACTCCACTTAATTCCTTTTCATTTCCAAATACTTCACACACATCATTTACAGCTATGATGTTTCTTTCTGCAGTAAGAAATCATCCTCAAAGACACCTGCCCATGGCTCTCTAATAAACAAACTCATGTCAAATTGTTTCATAATGGTTTTCCAAAAACCAAGTATTGAATCTCAGCCACTCCTGTTGAGGATTGTCTCACCTACTCATATTTTTGAGCTGTTTCTTGCTATCAACTTTCACAATGTGGCCTTGTGGTGGGCATTCAGGTGGCTGCATTGTCCCAGAGGGTTCAGGCATCATCTGCTGCTCTTTCCCTGCCACGCTCTCACTGAGCAACAGCATTCAGAGCACTTTTATTCTGAGGATTCTCCATTCTACTTCTCTGGGCAGCTCTCACCTCTGATAGAGATGTAAACCTCCTCCTCTTGTGTTTCTGTTGTATTTTTATCAAAGAAATTTTGGATGGGAGGACAACAGGCATTCTCTAGTCCAGTCTGCTGCTCGAATCAGGGTCAGCTCTGAAGTCAAATCAGGCTTCTCAGGGCTTTATGCAGCTGCTCAACAGCTTAAAAACCTTCACGGAAGGACAATGTGCAACCGCTCTGAAAGCCTCATCTTGTGCTGGGCTGTTCTTGTGAATCTCAGTCTCAACACCCTCAAGAGCTCTCTAATGGAGTGCAGCTTTTCTCTAATGCTCACCTACTACAGAAATTCCATATGGTTTCTTGTCATCAGGTTAATCACCTGGCTGCTGGTGTTGCACAGACTCTCAGAGACAGAAGTCTTTGTGTAGAAATCAATTATTTGGATTGTGGCATAGGATCAGGGCACAACTGGACTGTCTCATGGTCTCACCCAGGAGTCCCAGTTTCAAGGATTCTCACAGCAGCACGTTCAGCTAGATTGAGTGAGACTCCCTGAGATTCTCCTCTGCTCATTTCATACAATCTCCCTGCCTGTGGCTGTACGTGACCACTTCAGTTCATGTGTGATAAAATGTTATTGATTTTCTCCACTAGATCCAAAACAGCTTTGAAACAGCAAACCAAAGAGCTGCCCTACGTGACCATTTCCTCATCTGTAGGAATATTTTCTATTGGCTGTTTACACCTTTTGCCCACGTACGATTTGACTGATCCTGCAGCAAGAATCTCTGTGACACTCCACCCACAGCATTAATCAATAGGTGTAAGCAAATAAATTGGACTTGACACAGCAGGAGCAGCCCAGTGGGATATCTAGGGCTGTCTAAAAATCCCACCTGGAGAGCTCTTGCAATAATCAATAAAATATTTCATTTTCAAGGTGGCTGGTGTTTTAGACAATCACCTAGATTTTTAAGACTCTGTTAGAAAGGGATAATGACAGCAAGCTCAACCTCCAACTTTCTTGTGATGGGGGAGTAGCAAAGTCCTGGGAGTCTTTTGCTGTCACTGGTATGTATCTCAGCCATTTCAAAAACCCATGTACTCCTCCAGGCACTAAGTGGGAGTTTCCAGCTGGGATTGAAATTAGAAAATTAGTTTACTGTAGCAACAGCAAATTGACAAAAGCATAGGAATGCATTTTTGTTTGATATTTTTTGGCTTCTGCTTTTAAATATGTATAAAGAAGAAGAACATTGTATTCATGCATATAGCATGGACAGATCTGTTTTTTTTTCTCAGCTTGTACATATATTTGTTATGAATGTATTTATGTTTCTTGTTCCTGATGTACTTCTTGTATTTTATTCAACTCTGCTAAGGGTTGGTGTCTGGTATTCTTGTAATGTGGAAAAAAAAAATCCACAAATAAAACCATACAAACTACAACACCTTCTACTTTTGTTGCTTACTTTAGATCAATACCTTATTCTTGCAATGAAGGACTGAATTAAAATATTCTGCTGTCACCTCATTAGTGAGAACTCAGGGCTGACACTTGCTTGTCTGAGTCTTTCAGTTACCTGTAAGACAGCAAAGTTATTCATTTGATCAGCTCAGAATATGCTTAAACTCCAGAATTTATGAATTTAAGATTGCAAAGAGAGGGGGGTTATATGGCCCAAAGAATTCATTAGAAAGTTTTTACACAAAATAAAACTTTAAATCCATTTGGACCTGGATATCTGAGATGAAATGACAAGGAGTAAATGAAATGACAATGAACATAATTTTCTTTTGTGTTACTTTAATCTTTTCTGTGAAAACCACTTAAAAGTCTTGATCATGGTACTTGCTTGAAAGCTGCAGAGGAAGAAGTACATTAAATTAAGTTTCCAAGTCATTCAATTACTATTTAGTCAAACTGTTCAGAAAAAACTCTTCATACTTCAAAAAATCATACTTTTTCTATTGTGTATGTGTGCATTAATATTTTGAATGAATACAGCCCTTAAACATTGTAAAACTGAAATATTCATAAATACATTTGACCTGACTGCAAGCTTTACTTTTTCTTTACTCTGAAGATCACAGTCAAGTCTGAGAATGAATTACAATTGTACACAGATGCTCCAACCCATGAAATATTTTGATTAATCGTATTTTTGCAACACAAAGCAGCTTCAAAAAGCCTGCTATTAGCTTCCTTCAGAAATGTTACCAAACCACCTTGGTAAAAACATAATTGCAAGTGGATATGTCCTACACAATGACATATGTAGTTTAATATAAGAACAGAAGTCCACCAGCCTGGCATTCTGTGACAGACAACAACCAAAGCAAATATCCTGGGCATATGGGAGAGGGGTAAGCACATAATGATTTCTCCAGAATATTTTCCCACCTTCCTGCTATTTGAAGTTCAGAAGTTTCCTGGAAGAAATGTGATACTTCTATATTTAAGAGAATGAACGAGAAAAATCAGCACCTGTGCCAGCCCTCCACCACCTCCATGCCCAGCTTAAGATAAGAAAAAGTAAAAGAAAAAGAAAAAGAAAAAGAAAAAGAAAAAGAAAAAGAAAAAGGAAAAAAAAATCAACAGATGTGAAGTATTGTGGGTGCAAAATATCCTTTTGTATTTTTTCCTCCTCGTAATTGATGTGATATTACAAGCACAAATCTCACCTACATGGCCCTGTTGATTCTAACAAAAGATAGGGAAAAGAACAAATTTGGAGTTTGGGGAATAGCATCTTTGTGCTTGGCAGTACAGCATTTGGATGTGTTTCGTGCTTCTGTGTCAACATTCACACGTTTTTGGCAGGGGACAATGTTCAGGGCACCAAAGGTTCACAGCCCTTTCCCAGCAGAGCACAGCCTGCCAGGGGCAGTGACTCTGCTTTAAAAAAATGCCTTGGACTAGAAGGGCATGTGTATTGCTTTCTAAATGTATTTAAATTTCCTGAAATGCAAAATAATATCATCAATCATTTCAAGATTTCCTGAGGTAGAGACAGTGCTGATAGCGCTTGGGGTTTGATCCCAGCCTGCCCTACATCCATAATAGTGTTTCTATCACCCATGAGTCTTAAGGAAATTTTCATCCTCCTTACTACTATTTTTTGTTAACTAATATAGTTAAGGAAATCTAATCTGTTAAATCAGTTTAATTAAATGAGTGTGAGCTCTTTGTGTGAACATTATTGTTTTTGATTAAATGAATTTAGTTTAAATATTCTGAATCAATATATACCAAACAAAAATAAACACATTATTAGACTGAAACAGTTGCTCACATACAGTTTTCAGTGTTCCACATTTAACTCCACAGCTTAAGTTAAGATAGTGTAAATTTAGACTTTGGACTGTGTATGATGCCATTCCACAGTACATCAGATATTTGAGGCAAGGTTTTCTGGGGTTGCATTCAGTTCCTCATGTATTTCTCCTTAAAAAATTCAGCACTGGGCAGAAGCATTCGCTAAAATAAAAGAGCCAGAAAACAATTTTCACGACTATCAACAGCAGATAGACGCTTGGAGTGTATAAATGTCAATATACAGAAGCTGTTGAAATCAGTTGGAAAATGCTTATCAACATTACAATTTTGTATCCTGTCCAACAGACTAAATATTTACAACCAATAGCAAATTTTGTGGTAGCTAATGATTTCCTACCAAAAGTTTTTCTCTTATTCAAAATAGCAAAAATAGCAGTTTCTTTAAGCTATTTTACAAAGATAAGCATTAAAAGTGTTTGTTAAAGCCAGATTAAAGTTGTTAAAAGGGAAAATTTTAAAAGCAATTAATAGGGGTTTTTGCAAGCCACTGTCTTGTAATCTATTTGGGACAGAAAAGAAGATTTTTGCACTCAGACTGCGAAAGGAAACTTTTTTCCCCACTAACATTGTGTGTTTAAGCCCAGTGAAATTCTTGTAAGATGAAATTATTGGTGCAGTAATTTTTTTTTCCACCCATGGGAATTTACTTATCTTTAATTAAGATATGTGTTAAAATATTGTCTACCAATACCAATTTAATGTTTTATGAGGGACTCTTAGAAATTGTACTGAGATACAAACACTGGTGACTGCAGAGGATGTTTGTACACAAATGTCAGGGCCATCCAAGTCCTCAGAATGTAAAAGTCCTGCCTGAAGCCTTTGAGGGGAAATGAGACATGAGCTTTTGTCATTGGTTTAAAAGGGGCAGGGCTGGGTCCTGTGGAAGCAAGAGCAGGATGGCAGCAGAATGCTTTTCCTGGTACACTCACAGTGATGGAAACAGCGCAAAGAACGGCATGGTCCACCCCAGCAGGGCCACTGCCAGGGAAACAAGGCACAGCGTTGCTTCATTGCTCTCCACAGCTTCTTGAGAGGTGGAATGGGAGGTGCTGAGCTCTTCTTCCAAGTGTTCAGTGAAAGGACTTGTGGGAGTGGTTCCAGGCTGCCCCTGGAAAGGTTCAGACTGGACATTAGGAAGCATTTCTTTACAGAGAGGGTGGTCAAAAACTGGGTCAGGCTTCCCAGAGAGATGGTTGATGCCCCAAGCTTGTCAGTGTTTAAGGGGCATTTGGACAATGCCCTTAATATTTTGCTTTAAATTTTGGTCATCCCTGAAATAGCTGGATTGGATGGCAATTTTAAGTCCTTTACATCTGAAATGTTCTATTCTATTCTATTATATTCTCACAGACTCCTCAGTTTTAAATATCTTTTTCCTTCCTTAGAATCACAGCATGCTGAATGATCGAGGTGGAGAAAGAGAGGATATTCCTCTTTACCAAGCTATTTGCCTCTCACCAAAATATCAATTTTCATCTATTTCTCAGTGTGTAATGTATTCCTGTTTACACTGTGATTCCCTAGAATTTGTGAAAGAGATTAAGTTGTTAGAAACAACCCAAATCTGCATCTTTAAGACCCTGCAAAGATGGTAGAAATAGTATCTTGGTTTCTGTCAGTAATTCAGCAAATTTACTTCTTAAAATAAAATAAAAACTTAATTTTCATACTGTTTTTTTTTTTTTTTTAATATTACTTATTCTTTGAGCTCTGTCAAGAATAGGGGTAACAGTTGTTCAGTAGATGAAAATAAATTATTCTCTGATTCTATCATTAGTTTTTAGCCAGGTTAATCCTTTCACTTTCCTGGCAGATATGATCTGAAGCTCCTTCACAAAGCTTTTCTAGCTCTCCTCTTGTGTACATTAGAACCAGCTCCAAAGGGAACAGCAGAATAGAGAGAATATTACATGAATTCAAATACCTCATGTTCTTGTCCCAAAAAACTTTACTCATCAGGCAAGCCCATGAGAGCTCATTAACACAAAGCCTGATTCTTGGCTTGGTCCATCAGCTTGATGCCACTGAACCCATGGAGTTACTCCAGAACAAGATTGTTTTGACAAAATGAGGGGAAAACCCCTTCTCATCATCCACATCTTGACAAAAGGTACACATTTCTTCTCTCTTCCTGTGAGAAATTTGTATTTGCTGGGAATGAGAATTGGGGTTTATAAAATGACTGCAATATTTTTCGTCCCTCTTTTTGTTTTTTTCCCTAACCAAAATGAAGCTGAAATTAAATATTGAACAGGTATGTTTCAACTACAGAAGTCACCTTTACTTTTTATCTTTTATGCTTAGCTGGGAAGGGGTGCCAGAATCACAGCCATCTCCCAATATTAGTGGAGACAGTCCAGAGACATTTTTGCAAACTGTGGTTGTGTTATCCTTTCTTGGCCATTCAGCCCACTTTATGTCAGCACCTGTAACAGTTCTGCTCCCACTAGGCTGTGGTCAAATCATGTAAAATGAGCTTAAGCAGAATCCAGTTTTGTTCCTGGCACAGACAAATTCTGGAAGTAATTTCCAAGGGGAAGCAACTTCTCAAGGAGATCTGAGAAGTTTTTCTCTCATTCCCCACTAGAGTCAGCTTGGTTGTATTTATGTGAGGATACCAAAGCAATCTCAGGAAAAAAAAGGTAGACTATGCCCTTTCTTCTATGTGGAGTATCTCCTGCAAGAAATTGTAAAACATGAAAATCCCTTGGTTTTATTTATTGTCAATGTTTATGTTATCTCAATTGTTGTACATTTGCAACAGCTGTGAAACCCCAAGACAAAGATATTCCTGGAATAATTATCTCCTGCTGCAGTGTAATCAGAGTAGAGAATGTGACTGGGTCAAGGCTCTGGAGTTTTTTAAGATGAGATGCATGTGATTATAAATAATGTATATGTCTAATGTGTTGCAACAAGATGTAAAAGAAAATTAATTCCAGAGGCAGTTTTTTGTTATTCTTGAGTCTGTAACCTGTCATCTTCACTGTGAGTCAAATGCCAAATTACAGCTAAAATCCTGTTCTGCAAATGAAACCCTTTAGTCGTGCTAATTTTAATTTTAAATTTGATTGTTTGCATTTTACAACTCTTACTATTAACCTGCAAACCAGTTATACCTCCTAAATTTTAAGACACACAAAAAGATCTTTTCCTATTCTAGCACTGCAGAGGTAAATCATGATGCCACAGCCTCACCTCAAGTGCATTTCAGGAAGGCTGAGGGTAATGAACTGAGGAGGAAACTGGGCCTACTGAGAAGGCCTGGAGGAAGCAGAAGAATTAAGGCAGAAAGGATCTAGAGACCTTTACTAGGTATAAAATGTAGGCTACAAAGCCATAGAAAACTGAGTTTCATCAGTTTTACTGGAACAGTTTGTTTCTACAGGAAGGTATACCATGTAAGCAATAAATTTAAACAGTTCCTGAGGTTCAGCAAGCCATCAGCAGGGTCTGGTACCCCTTTGGACTCGAGCTGTGTCTCAGACCTGAGAACAGCCACTTCCTGCCACCTTTAACACTATCTAGATCAAATGTTCCTCTTAGACCTCAAGATTTGTAGCTGGCCCTGAGCTCCTAATGTTAAAGCTTCAAAATTACTTCAAGGTACCACCAGCCAAAAACACTAAAAGATTTACTTTCCCTTTAAAAAAAATTGCTCTGGAATGAAATACAACTTTCTTTTTTTTTTTTTTTCCCTTTCCCCCCCTCCAGGATGAATCAATTTTAAACAGTATTTTATTACAGGAAATGAAGCATACCAGGTGGAGCTGCGACACGCTTTTTAAATTGGCAAAATTAATCAAACCCCAAATTTGACAGGTTAGTAGAGTTAATATAACTAGAGTTTCAGAAAGTGCCCGCTAGTGAATACTGCTCAAAAGTGCTACTTTCCAAATGGGAAGGAGAATTCAAACCATTTAGATATCATCTCCTGCATGCTGTATCCCCTTGTTCCCAAAGAGGTTACAGTAGTGCATTCCAAAACAAGTGACTGGCCATGTACAGACAGCATAGGTTAATCTTTTGCTCTAAAAATTCACTAGCTCCAGGCAGATCTCTGTCTGGAGCAAGTGGGAATGTGGGTTTAGATGACCTTGATGTGTATAACATCAGGCATAGGGTTAATCATCTGAGAATATATATCTAAATCTTAACTATCACAGCTAAATGCTACAGCTCTATGTTCAGCTGAAATTTGTTGAACATATTTGCACAGCAGTTTGGCCAATATCTAATTTTAACAGCAGAAGTTCTCCTAATTGGTTCACTATTTAGCGACTCAGGCTTCGAAACATTTTTCCCATTGAATTAGACACAAGATGCATGTCTTATGAGAAGGCAAGTTATCTGGAGAGGGGAAAAAAACCTGGTACCACAGTGCACAGCTCAACTATTGATCTGGCAGCTGGTAGTTTTAAATCTCTATCAGGGCATTTCTAATAGCCTAAATAAGCAACTGAAATAAGCTGAAAATACTTCTAAAAGGAAGGAAAATGGAGGAAGAGAAGACAAGGACAATATTCACTTTGTCATTCAGAACATGAAATAACTGAAAAGTTAAGAGTGAACATAAAGTTAAATAAGAGAGTTGACAGGAAGATTTGAGGTGAATGTAAGATTGGGGTTTTTTTTAGTACAGGATTTTTTGAGATAATCCTCTACTTTTTATGTGACATTAAGTTGTCCTGGGATTCAGTTTCTCAACTGACAATGTGAGCAGAAAGTTACTTCTTTAAAAAATCACTCCCTCAGTGAGGGGCATTGCTATTACAGAACCAGCAAAGACACTCATACCATTTGTTCATGCAGGCCAGTCTGATAACATATATGCATTTTCACACTGTGTATCTAAGAGATCATGTAAGATCTTGAGTTGAGGCAAATTACTCAAAACTGGGCAGGATACAAATGAATAAATGAGACATTCTGATTGAAGGAAATATTTGGTATTCAGCACCCATCATAGGAGCACTAAAGTCAACATGTACGTGGACATCTTGCTCCGAAGATTCCCAGACACCCAAATTTCTGATTTTATGCATATCCAGGGTCACATCGATGCCAAAACCTCTACACCAATCTTACACTCAGCTTGGAGCAGGACTGGAAGCCCAAGGGCCTCACGAAGATTTTATTTCTCTAAAATTTTACTCCAGCTTCATCCCTTCAAAACAGACCTGCGGGAGGCATTTGCCTCTCGACTGCTGTTTTCAAACTGGGGTACCAGGGTCTGCAGTTAGGGGGTGGGAGCATCCCCCACTCTTTCTGATGATGCTGATCAACAAATAATTTGGCTATAGTGAGGGAACATAACTCAGTACCACAACAGTTACTGTGATCCCATGGGATAACAGAAATTACAGAATTAATAGTTACCTAGTGACTAAGCAGAGTTTTCCTAGTTCCAGGTGGATCTAGGCGCTCACATTTTCAGCCACAGGCCTCCCTTATTCTTGGTAAATGTTAGGACATTTCTGAATAAATATCAGCAGGGGCTGAGGTGCTCGGGGGTCAGGTATTTCATCAAGGATGACCATGTGTCTGGAAATCCACACACGACCAGGGCTCATGTGGAGTGTTACTAACAAAAGGTGATTTTTGGAAAACATCTAGCTCACTAATCCTCTGCAGCAAGTCACAATGTACAAGGGGCCTGACATACTGTGCAATGACTCTGGAGTCACTGCATGGTAGCCTCAAGGGCTTACTACTAAAATGTTTATTTCTCTAAATAAATAAATGTATGTATGCGTTTAGATGGGTGTCTTCATTTCAAAAGCGTGAATACTCCTCTGTGCCTCCAACTTTGCACACAGAAAAGCTTCATAAAACTACAGCTATTTTTGAGGTTTTGGGTAAAATAATATAAGGGGTTGAGTTGGTAGTTATGTAATCACAAAATAATAATAATAATAAATTCTTATAGCCTAAGTATCAAAAGTTACATGAGGGTGATACACATACATACATTTCTCTTGGAATTATCTATAATTGATTGGAATTATCTATATTTGTACTGCAGAAATTTCCAGAACTGAACCTAAGATCTTAAAAAAACAATGTCAGAAGAAAAAATAAGCAAACAAACAAAAAAAAAACCCCAGAAAACCTGTGTCTTTCTGCTCTCCATATAGTGTAAATCCACATAAATTCTGTAACAATAAATTGCAACAAAACCTCCTGCTATCTTCATTGCAGCTTGTGTATGCAATAAACTGTATACAAATAATAAAATAGTTCTTGATTCAATGGTCTAATGTTTCGGAATTTAGAGGGGGACATTTTCTTTGAGTGATGTTGCAGTACATTGCTACACTAAAATATGAACCACTTTTATGAGGCAGCACTACATATCATTTGGATCTTTTTGTAAAACCTCTCCTGGCAAATGGTTCCTATCACATTGATTTTTGAAGAATACTTCAAATTCTTATGCTTTCATTATGGCTTATTAGCATACAGTAATACAAAAAATACATCTATTTTTGGACATTTTTTCTATTAGTATTAATTAACTCTTGACTATGCTAGAATGATTAAGACAGATTACAGTTTTATTTTGCCTTTTGCTGGATATCTTGCTCACAAATTTTGAACTATATATGCATATTTTCATGAAGAGAAAAAAAATGTAGTATTGAAATTCTCTTGAGTTTTCAGTCTCAAAACATCAGAACAAAAAAGAAATTGTGGAACTCATATATTTAAAAGAAGAGGTGGGAGAGAAAGAATGGTAGAAAAATAATTTCTGCATGTAAATACTGTCATTCTTACATGGATCATAAAGAGGAGTACAAATAAGCAAGGTGAAAGAAAGATTGTGAAATAGCAGATTTACTGATGGCTTGTGAACAGCGAGTTCTGTGCCCTTAAATATTGTTCTCCACAATACAGTGTTGTACTCACTTCTCATTAAAAATCTGCTGCCAGCAACAGCCTGAAGGCTTTTGGCCTTCAAGTTATTGAAATAGAAAGCAAAACAGAAATAATACAACCAGTTCCCTCACGTTTGACAGCTGGGAGCATGCTGGACACATACAAATTTTAATAGCCAACGCAGAAAAAAGGAAATTTCTTAATTCACTGGTGTACAATGTGCTCACCAATCACAACTGCTAGACTCAAGATGAAGAAAATAATCTTCTAACCAATAATCTTGAACTGAAGGTTTAGACCAAAAATATAAAAGGAGCCACTAGAGACGATCTCATCCCATACCTTGTGGTGCTCATGAATGAGTCCTTGTTTGATATAGGATCCTGTAAATAGATTTTGAGCTTTCTTCTCTTAAACAGATGTTATCTACCTTAAATAGATAATTTTCACAATGATTAGAAAGTGTTTCCTACATTTAATTTAAATTATTCAATGCCTAAAGTTAATTCACTTTCTTATTTACTTTAGCCATGTAAAAAAAATAGCTTATTCTCTTCTAATATAACCTTTGACAAGTAAAATACCATTACTATGATTTTCCCTTTGTATCTTTCTTAGACCAAACAGCACTAATTCCTTTATGGGTTTGGTTTGATAGCTTAATTACTGCTCTAGATAATAATGGCTATCCTTAGCAAATGCTATCATTAGTAATGGTGAGACTAATTTTTGTCTCACATTCCCTTTAATAATGCTTGGAAAATGAAAGTTTATCTGATGTCGAAATATGGAAAGAAGTGGAGTGTTTCCAGATGGCTAGAATAAAACTGTTCATTACAAAAAAACTTAATATCATGTGTTTGCAAGGTTTCTCTTGACATGGCCATTGCTGGCCTTATCATTTGAAAATGTTTTGGTGTACAGGTGACCTGCAAAACACGTGACATATTAGAGTGCCATGCGTAGAAAAGATTTTGTTTCTCTTCTGGCATGGAAGATAAAGGATCTGTCTATCAATATCCTCTTCACTAATAATGCAGATTTCTCATAATTTTTGTAACTCTTTGTAGTATTGTAACATGTAATATTGTAATTGCAACTTTTGTAATATTTATTAAAGGTCCTTGAAATTGGACATATCTGACATCAAGACATTGTTTATTTTAGTGCAAAGGTCAAGCCTTTCCAGGACACACACACAGCTTGAACTACCTCATAATTTATTAACACATGGCATCATTCAAATAAAAACCTGGAAAAGCCTCTTGCACACCACATCCTGCAAGGTAATAAGAAAAAATATAAAAGAAAACCCAAACCACATGAAAAGCTTTGCCTGTAACTGCTTACATTGTCTTAACAAGCATGTCAACCTACCCTCTACAGCAGGGGCCAGCCTTGACCATTTCTTACAAACATGGTACCTGCATCCTGCCAGCATGAGCCTGTGTTTGTGCATGATTGTCTACTGTTCCAAATCTCATTAATGTCTTAAAAGAAATAGGAGATATTTAAGTTCAGAGTGGCTTGGAAAAGTCAGTCTGTTAGTGAGCAGTAATATTGTTTGTGCCTACTGAGCTTTCAAAATAAAGACAGAGATTTGATGGAGGAAAGAAGGAGATCACAAAGTTGCTGTGGGTAATATCACTCATGAGCTGAAGGTTTTGGCAAACAGCTGATTTTTTGATCACTGCCTCTTTGGAATTTTCACTGTGAATGGAAACTTCTAAATCATTCTGAAGAGAGAGGCTCTTTAAATTTACAGAGTTGGATCCTAAAAATAATATGATTTATTAATAACGAAATCAAGGGTAAGAGGACGGGAGTATTTGCACTATTAGACAGAATTAGTTCTGTCCAGAATAAGCTCCTGGGGCTTCCTTGTGTCAAAGGAAGACTTTCCCTCACTTTCCAACAGAGAGGCCAATGGAGAGATCATGTATAATAATTTACTGTTATTATACCCGGGATCCTCTGGTTCTTAACAAAAATATGAGAGATTCAAGTTAAGAGTAGAGCAGAAACACTGTTGTGTCACCAGTGCACTACAATATTATAGTCAATTCAGCATTAAACAGCTTCTGTGGTGGACATAAACTGTATGCAAAGCACTCTCAGGTCAGAGACATTTTCTTCCACAAAAACAACATTTACAAGGCAGTCAGAGAAAAAAGATGCTGCAGCAAGTATATTAATCAGTGTTGGGGCTTGGACTTGTGCTCAAGTATGCAAGTGGAGAAACCTACCGTCCACCCAGACATAAAGAAAGCCAGTTCTATTGCCCAGAGAGAAGTCAGTTTATCCCACCCATACAGGACATTATTCTATTTAATGATTTTAGGTGGGTTTTTTTATAGCATTCTAAATTTTAAACAGGAGAGAAAAATGTTAGTTAGATGCATTTTTAAAATTAGATTTGTGAATATCTGCTGGATTTTTGTATTTAATAGATATAATAGAAGTGAAATCCATTAGATCCTAAAGAAAGAGACCTTTTCCTTCAGGGTTTATACTACCATTTGCTGTATATTGACTATTTGGAGCTAGCACCATCTATCACTTTAATCAGGCAATGTAATTCTCTCTTTTCATTCTATATAATGGCATTCAAAATCCCAACAAACTTTAAGGACAAAACAATATACAGCCTCTAGGAAAAACTTTGTATGCCTTTAATATATGCTTTTATATGCCAGCATCTTCACTATGACTGAGCCTGAAGAAATGTTACCTGTCATCTCATACGCTGGGAGGGTAGAAGGATGATCTTTTCAAAGGCTGAGAAGCATATTGGGGTCAAATTGCCTTTAAATACTTTGTCCCCTGAAGAAAATCTATTGTACTGATCAAACCAATTGTTTGACAGATGGATGAATAGTGCCTTTCAAGCACAAGCTGATGGGCCTCTGGTAAGAATTCCTACAAGGAATTTCATGCCTCATGTGTTATGGAAGAAATCAGGCTACATGGTCACTTTGGTGTAACCTGTAAGTAAAATTTACATGTCCATGAGTGTAGCCCAAAAACATATGAAGAGAAATCACAATAAACGTGGACTAAAGAAGGGCAAAAATCCATAAAGTGACTATCTTTCAGGTTTGGGGTTTTTTTTCCTGGAAAACATTGATTGCTTGCTTCTTTTTTCAGAAACAATTATTTGTGTTTGGCTTAAAATAAAAAACCTTCCTAACCTTCACTGATTAAACACCAGGATTTTTAGCATTTGCTGAAAAAAAAGTGAAAAATTTGAAAATATATGATGGAGGAAAAGTCAAAAGGACCCTTGGAACAAAATGGCAGTGTGATTACTGACAAAAATGATTATTATAAAAATGACAATATCATAAAAGATAAATGGGTCAAGAAGTACTGGTGTATGTTTTCCCTTCAGCTTGAAAAATACCAACAAAATTATCCAAATTCTGAGAAAAATGTGAAGAAAATATTCTGGAAGTGTACCAGTGGTAGAATTCAGTAGACAAATCTGGTAAGTTTGAAACCAAAAAGTATTTAACAGATGTGAATACATCTGAGGTTGAAAAGGCAATTAATGATAGAGGAGAGAGTAATCAACAAATATTGAGATCATATTTTTTTGTGTCATAAGAGAAATGCAGTAGAATCCTTTCTAAATAAGCATGCAAAAATACTTCCAATTAGGTATCATGTAAAATTATAATACAGAGTTACTGCAACCTAATTCAGAACTGGTCATATGGCCAACCTTGAGTAACTGCAAATCCTGTTGTAGTGATAGAGTAGAATAGTTAATTCATACTAAATTTTTACATCGCCTGGATTAACTGAAAATGTGCTGCACTGTGAAAAGAAATGGAAAAAATGGGGGAAAAAAATGCATTTGCCTTAAGAATCAAAACAACCTTCTGTGGAGTGCAGTTGTTTACTGAAGCATAGCTATAAAGCTTATTGCATCTGGTAGAATGGCTGCAAATATAAATTCTCTGTAATATATGAAGGGACTTGATTCAGGAAAGTGCTTTAGAAAAAATTCTTCTTGAAAGACTGGGTGAAATCCAGATCTCAGATTCACAAGAAGAGTGCAAATGTCCACCCAGGGAATTTAGTGCAATGCCTAAACTTGGCTTGGCTTGAGGTCACCTGAAACCTTGATAGTTCTGCTACCATGGTGTGCTTTAATGTCACTAAATTTCCCTCTAAGAAAACTGCTACACTAATGAGCCTATAGCTGAAAGGCATTCACTGCAAATACATCAGGCAAGGCAAAAGGAAGGAGGCTAGAAATAGTTGACCATGGTCTTCAAAAAATTGATGGTAAAAGAAATTGTATTTTCCATTCATCATGACATTTTCTAGAAATCATATTAGATACCATTAAAAAGGCAAGAAATAAATTTTGCAGGATACGCATGAGAGCAAATAATTTTTGCAAACATATGAATAATCAATTTACATCAACAAGTGCGGAATGGTATACATGCTGTGTGCTCTTGTCTTTAAATTGGTGCTTACCCTTTCTCTGGGTTTACCCAGGAGTGACTTTTCTCTCTATTAGAATCAACGTATTCTGTGATGGTGTGCAAAAAACTACTCTTGGCTAATTCTGCAGAGCAGAAGCATAAGCAATTGTAGTTCCATTTTTAAAAAAGGGTTTGATGTCAAATTCAAATAAATTTTAGAAAACAAAACAAAAACAAACAAAAAAAAAGTTAGAGACAAGGTGTTCTAATCATTCAGCTTAGAATGCCTGAAGTCAATTGTGCAAAGACTAAGTGAATTCTGTAGGAAAGAATTTCATATATAATAGAAACTACAAAAATAGAAACTTTTTTTATTGAAACAAAGATTGACAGAATAGTTATCAAAGGTTCATTGTGAAAATGAAAGGATTTACTGCATGGAGTTCCGAAAAAGTCTGCTGTGGAAACCAATTGATATTTTCAAGAATGACTTGAATGATGGAATTCAGAATGTTTCTCACACTTGCTAGTGACATCATCCTGGATGAAACTGCAAGTACATTCACCTGCAATTCAAACAATCTTGATAATTCATGAGAGCACCTGAAGAAGATTAAGGCTGTCTGTGAAACAGGAACAAGAGCAAGATACTGATTATAGGGCAGGAGAAATCAGCTACAAAACATAGGAAGGGGACGACAGATTAGGGAGTAGTTCTGCAGTAGTATATCCCTTAGAAAGATTTACAGACAGAACCTGAATCAATCAAACTTTCCTGATGCAAAAAAAAAAAAAAATACAGATACCATCCAAGTCGTCCATGCAGGAACACATTTTTCAAAGTACTCGAGTCAACATCCTGGAGGACTCAGCTGATGGACATTCTTGGGCTCAAGTATGTTAAAAATCAGTTGGACGGAGTTTGCAGAGGCGTAATGAGGCAAATCTTAGTCATGTACACAAGTTCACTGTGAGGAACTGGCTGGCCAGAGGAAGAGGCAGCTGAGTAGCAGCTCCATAATTACTCAAAATTGCAGAAAGTTGCTGCAGAGACAAAGGAAACAATCTGTTATTCATGTTATTGGTCAAAAAGACAAGCAGTAATCAGCTTAAATTCAAGTAAGAGACATTAAAATTAAACAGCAGGAATTGTTTTAATAGAAATGATAGTGAAATATTGAAGTTTAGTAGGTGGAATAACCTGTGTACCTGGACATGTCTGAGAGCAGGTTTGATGACCATGTTGCAGTGATCCTGGTTCGGGACAGGAAAATGAGCTACATGACCTCTCAGGGCCCTGCCTTTTAAGTCTTCTGAGTCTATATTTAAGGTATTAGAAATAAAGTGATACTGCAATCTAGTGAGACTTGCCAAAGGAAATGCTGAGAGAAATCTTGGAAAGGATTCCAGGAAATAAGAACAAATAAAAAAAAATCCACATGGTTTTTATCCATATAAAGACACAGAAGAGAAAAAAGGTGCAATATAAGAAAGAGTTTTTTAAAACAATATTAAACTAGAACAGATGTGTCAGATAAATGCTGAAAAAGTAATTGAAAATCCAGGTAAGTAGAGGGTGGTGAATTTATCATCTGAGGTAAAAGCAATAAGGTTTATTTAGAGTTTTAGGAGGACAGGGCAATTTCTACTGCACAATAAATACATAAATATTAGGGTTCCATCCAAGACAAAGTATATTTTCGAGAAAATATAAATACTATAAATGCATCTTTTAAAAATTGAAAATAAAAAACATATAGAAGAGACATCCATAGGTACAAAACCACTTTTGTCAAACCTTAAAATTATGTAAGACTTGAGAACAAATTTTTGGAATAAAAAAACAATGTTGAAAACATACAGATAAATCATAAATGGGATGACCTCCATTATCCAAACAACAGATTGCCAAAGGCTTGCCTGATTTCTCAGTAAGAAACTATTTTTAGAGGAAAATTTAAATATAGCAGGTATTTTCTATCTGATTTTCAAATATGGTGCTTTATGGAAAACAGTTGGTAAAACCTAACTGAGTAGGAATTAGTAAGTGAATTCTGATGGGAAAAGGAAATGACTTATGGAAAATGACACCTGGCCATGCTGGAGGGAAAAATACCAATCTGGATAGAGTTTACCATTCTCTACCATTGATCTTTTAAAGTGTTTTTGACAGCCTAAGCACTGAGGGTAGTGTTATGCTGCTAAATGGGGCACGGTCAGCACATAGAGGGACTGGAATAGCACCAGGAAAGAGCAAGGCAGCCATGGTTTGTGCACAATAGAAAAAGGATGGAATACAACATACAGCACATTATACATGGAGACACTAAAAATAAATTTGCAGTGTAAAATAGTAGAGAATGGGACAAAGAGCACCAGCCTTGTGGGTGACAAAAACTGGGTCTCCCCACCCCTCTCTTCCTCAGGGTAACCTTCTGTCAGAGCTGAAAGTTAGTGATGGGAGGTCAGTAAAGCCCCCACAATCCAGGAAGAAATAGTTAGTGATATGCCATGCTAATTCGACATCCACAAGTCCATGGGCCCAAGCAGGATCTATCTGAGAGTAATGAGGCAGCAGATAAAAGAACTCACCAACCCATTTTTGATAATTTACCAGCAGTTGTGGTTAACCAGAGACGTCCCAGGTAAGTGGAAATTAACACACATAATGCCAGCTACAGGAACAGCCAGAAGGAGGATAAAGGGAACCTGTCATGCTGACCTTAGTGCCAGGGAAGGGCATGGAACAGATTATCTCGGA
Organism: Pyrgilauda ruficollis; assembly: GCF_017590135.1. NCBI lineage: Eukaryota > Metazoa > Chordata > Aves > Passeriformes > Passeridae > Pyrgilauda > Pyrgilauda ruficollis. The sequence continues at coordinate 6,097,756 of NW_024524711.1, read as the reverse complement.
CACCAATTCTCACAGCATTTTCCTGGAGAAACTGGCTGATCAAGGCTTGGATGGGTGTCCACTTTAGTGGGTGAAAAACTGGCCAGATGGCCATGTCCAGAGGATGGGGAATGGAGTTACATCCAGCTGGCAGCAGTCACTTGTGGGGGATTGGCTTCTGCTGAATGCAAGAGACCTGATATGGCACAGTATTACACAGCAGCAACTTGGCTACAGAGCTCTCCCATGCCCTTGCCACCAGCCAAGGTTTATGACACGTATCTGTTCTGATTATTGCACATGTCATTTTGATAAGCTCCAGCCTAAGCATCCCAGTTTAATCACTAAAAAGGTTGTTCCTAGTTCCTCTAGGCACTTACTCAGGTCTGCTAATTTTATCACTGTTAGTACAGCTTCCTTTTGTAGAACAACACAAACCTCCCTTCTCCATCTTTAGTATTAATACTTCTGTGGGTGCTGAGTTCTGTATAATTAGGCCCATTTCTGAAGTGAAGAAGGTCTGGCCAGTCCAAGCAGTCCTGGGAACACTATGTTTTTCAACTACTACAGTGGTCCCATGGGACGTATATACTGTCTTGGGGAAAAGTAATAAACCCCTGATGGTGTAAGGCACCAAGTGAAATTCTATATCTAGTTCCTGTTGCCCCTATTCAAGAAAGACCAGGTGCAGTGATGGTTATTAAGCTGATGTGTTAATACAATGCCAGTGTGCCTGCATTAGCATTTAGCTCAGGTCAGGAGTGATAGGGTCACAGTGGGTGACTGGGATGCTGGTTAGGTCAAGATAACTGAACAGGGGGTGAGAAATGGCTGGACAGGACACAATAAAAAGGTTTGGTTTAACAAATAACAAGGTGAGAAGCTGAGAAAAGTAACAGCATCATGAGGAATAGCTGAATTTTTGAAAGGTATGTGAGAAAGAGAAAGAATTCTTAGATAATTAGTAACAGAATAAAGGGGACCTTTAGGAAGCCCAGACTTATAAGAACACTAGTGCCTAAGAAAAATAGTAATGCTTTGTAATTTTGCTGCCTGGTTACCTGCGTAAGTGTCAGAAATACTCAATATGGGTACAGATGCAGAAACAGTGGCAGCAGTGAGGAAAAAGTAGGGGAAGGTAAAAAAGGTACTAGAATATACCAAAAATTCCAACAAAAAATAAAAATAACATTTAATTTTTCTTCTTCTGACAAAACTGAAGATTTGTTGGCTGTTTTCTGACAGAAAAAGAGGCAAAATTTTGAACTCACAAAATATTGATGCTATTCTTCCACAAGTTCAGGTGAAATCTATTTGTGTTATTCTGGTGCAACAGCCTGACATAAACATCAGAAAAGGGACAGGCTGACCCTGTGAGAATAAGTGACAGAAGGAACTGTAGAAATGAGAGTAAATAAAAGAAAATTACTTTCACTTCCCAAAGGACCCCAACAGCCCTGAAGCTATGCAAATCAGTGTCTTCCTAACCTCAAGTAATCTAAAGCAGTCCTGCACCTACCCTTGCTCAAATTGTAAAACCAATACAACCTTGCAGGGAACCACTGCACGCTATAATGAGCAAAATCATTCAACTGCAGCCCCATAACTGAAGTGATTAAAGAATGAGTTATTAAAAAAAGAGCTCTGTGGCAACTTAATCAAATTTGGGATGAGAGAATGAGCCCCACCTTTGTGGACAACTTCTGTCTCAGACTTGGGAACAGCTAAGGCATTTTTGCTGAACGTGACGAAATCCATCACTCTGTAATAGTGGCTAATCAGAAGGAGGAAGAAGGGTTCTTGATGCATCTCCTTACTTCAAAGAACCTGATAAGAAGAGAACTTGAATCAGAGGAGGATTCTTATCCACATGGATCCATTCTTCAGCAAACAGATTCACTCAAATCTAATAGCACAAATGGGAAATTAAGAGATGTATTTGCATGCTGATATCAATAACATTGATGGAATAGTATTTTCAGTGTAGGAGGTCTCCAAATTCTCAAAATATCTAAAATTATATTTAAATTTTAAATGCTTAAATTATGGCCACTGAACTATTCCCAGTTATTCTGGAGCTATCTGTTCAATCTCTAACTGAGTTCAATAGATTAGCAGAAGAAAAAGACTATTTTCTTTCTTATTTCAGCATTTAAGCATTTCCAGATTAAGGAATTTGTGAATTATGATGGTGGAAGTAGAGTGTAGGAGAAAAGGGCAGAGTAGAATAGAGCAGAAAGAACACATGCCCTTGTCAAAATATTCTGTTTGCACAAATGAAGCCAATTAGGAACTCAACTGACAAGATCTCTTTTCCCATGCAAGGGAAATCTTTTCTAGACATATATCTTTATGTTTTCAACAGCTATTTAAAACAAACAGACATTTATAAAGAAAATAACAGTGATGATTATAGCTAAGCATGAAAGGTCTCTTGTTTAGTGAATCATCGATATTTTTAAGTGCTCACAATTATAAGTCTAAAAATTCCATTTTCTGGAATTGTGCCCCAATTTGTTCTCAAAAAGAGAAGTAGCTTTAGACCCTTAAGGGAAATTGGTTGAGCTTACTGTAAACATTTTGAATATGTAGGAACAGCTTGCTGACATAATTTAGTAGAATTGTCTCCACAGCAAGAACAAAAATGCATAAACTTTAAGTCTTGGCTTCTGTAGCTTTTAGAGATATATATGGGGAAAGGATAGCAACAACTTCAAATGTTATTAATTTTTAAGCACATGAATGATGAACTTATTTTGCCCTTGTAAACCTAGGAGGGGATATATACACATTAGGGGGTTGCCATGGCTTGTGAAGACATCAACATTAGTAGTAACTCCCAGTTACCATATATGAATCACACAGAATTTTTGAGCAACATATATATATATATATTATGTATTTTAAATTAATTGTGACATTTGAAGCAGCACTGATACAGCTGCAATATATAAAAGGAGAGACCTGAGTCATTTCTGTCAAAAAATTCAAAAAAGAATCTAGGAGTGACTTTCTGTATTTACTGAAATCAATCATAAATCTTGCATTCAATTTAGTGGCACCGACCTGTGCACTTATTTTTGCCTGAAGTTGTCTCCTCAGTCTGCCTCACCTGAAGCCATGCAGGTTTGTAAGGGAATCATGATTCACTGGTACTGTGCAAATAGGGAGAAGTGGTACACCTGCTGCAAGAACATATCTTAGGGGGATTTATTTCTAAGCAGGTGGATACAAGAGGAGGAAGAGTGACAGTAAATTGATTTTCCATTGCTCACCAGAAAGGTGGGAATTCTTATGAATGTGAAAACTCCATCTGGATATTGGGAATTGTCACGCAACCAACGTAATGCAGTAAGCAGTCCAAATAATGGTGTTGCAGATACCTTTGTATAAAACCTCTGTGCTTAACCATGATGGCAATAGATGCAGCATCACTGGAGGCAGCACTCTATTCTTTAGCAGAGAGGGGCTGACAGACCGCCTAACCCCACAGGAATGAGCTGTGCAAGTGCACCAATGTATGTCTGCATCCTGTGTGGCCAGCAAATCTTTTATGACAGCTTTTATAAGTAGATATTTTTTCTTGCATAGTAGGCCCCCTATTCAACATAATCTTAGATTAATATTGCCATTGACACAAGCAGGAGCCCCTGAATGTTCTAGAGTGTGCACAAAAGAGCAACAGACTCTAAAAGAAAAGCCATCTTAAAGTAACAAGACCATACAATTGAAGAATAAGGGGATCTCTCTCATACACTAGGCATGCCACAGAGGAAGGGTCCTGTTCAACAGCTAAGGAAATAGGATTGGGCAGAAGAGATAGTTAATTATAGTAAAATAGGGAAAGATAGGGGAGAAAGAGAACTAGGAAGTAAGCCTGCCGCAAAAATCAAGAGCTGAAATTTTTAGTAGCTGCTGGACACTTTCAGTTCCTTTGAATTTGGTAGGAGTTTGATGGCTTTACTGATAGCTTGGTAGACTTTGAGTAATTTGCACCAGACTCCTGAACTAAGTATGAAGTCCCTGCCAATGACTCTAAGGCAGACGAAATGGCCTCTATTTCTAATATAGCATGAAAGCAGCAAGAAGTGAATATCAGCAAGGAGAGCCTTGATGAGATGAGTTCTGTGGTGGATGAGCAAAGGAGGTGTCAGGAAACAGCACTTATGGATAATGCCAAGGTGTTCTAACAGGACAACCACAGACTCAGGCAGGAAATGGGTTTAAACATATAGCTGACAACACAGGAATAAAATTTTTGGAAGTCCTAGCCCAGCAAAGAGATAGGTCTGGCTCAAGTAAGGACACCAGGGTGCAGCTGCCTTCCCAGTGACTGTTAATGCTGCTCAGAGACTCCAGATTAACACAGCAATCTCCAGCCACTCATTTATCACCAAAGTTGCTCCATGAGTCTAAATGCCAGAACAGTCTCAACCAAAGTCCCTAAACACAGGCAGTATCATTTATCAGACAAAACAGAACCTCACCAGTTGTGAGTTCCATGCAGGAAACTGAAGGTCTCCAGTCTGTGCAGCACAAAGGATATGGGTGACAAGTTTCAGGTTGTTGTACATTAAGAACTCGTCTCAAGATATTCTGTCTCAGTATACATCCTAATTAATAATTTAAGTGGTCAAATTACAAACTTTTTTAAACATGAGACCCTCATTTTTCTACAACTGGAATTATTTTTTCTCATCCGTAGCTCAGTGGATTTCAGCTCTGTTTTCATTTAACAGCAGGTCTTTAGTAGGTAGAAAAAACATAAAATCACACTGTAGTGCTACTTTGCCCTGCAGAATTACAGACTCAAAGATGTATCCCTGACAGATAAAAAACAGTCTGCAATGAACATAGGTTCATAAATTTGAAGGCAAAAGATTATTATGAGCATTTATTCATTCCTGCATAACTCAGGTTACAAAATTTCCCACAAGTGATTCCAGTGTCAAATCCAGTAATTTACAGTTGAATTAGAGTACATACCCTGAGAATGATTGGAATTTTTCCATAACGATGATGCAGTATGCTCTGTAATGTTCTACATCAGCTTCCTTACTAGAAAGGCAATGAGGAAATATAAAAAAACCCTCACACTTATAAAACTTTGTTTTAAAACATTTTTTAGCATTCTTCCATATCTTGTTTTTAATTAATTAGACTGAACTTGGTCATGAGCTTTGCTACATGACACATTCACTGACAATTTGTGCAAATATCAACTCTGACAAACACAAGACCCAAGACATAACTGGGACCATGGAGGCAATTCTGAACTGAAGTTTTATATTAATTAACAGTGTACATGACCAACCTCTTTTTGCATTCTGCTCTGTATTACCCTTTTATCAGATGTAGTTACTCTGAATTTGTGGTCACTGTGCATCTGGGTACAGGAATGTTGGAACGTGCAAGGTGGATCTAAGGCAGTGCCCTGTGTGTGTTCTGTAAATCTGCTTTTAGCTGTGTCAACTTTGTGTGCCACCATTTGTTTGGTGCAAGGAGCCTGCAATCATTCAGCTAACACTCATTAACAGATCTGCCCAAGTGGAGACTGCAAAAGCAAATTTCATCTTAGCATTCTTTCAAGCAACAAGCCTCATTTCTCAGCTGACACAGAAATCGTTTAATTTACTGAAGTCAAGAAGACTTTAAGAAAATCAATTGTCACCAATGGGGATAATGTCATCAAAAACTCCCAAAAAGGAAAAATTCCAAAATATTCCAAAAATACCTGGAAAGAACTTTCCAGTCAGCCTCCATGGCTAGACCATTTCTCATCTGAACTGAGCTGATTCTATACAATCAGTGCACCCATCAGCCCACTGCATGCAGTCACCCTGGAAAACATGCAGAAGAAAGGAATTCCGTAGTCTCTTCTGCCCTAGAATAACCATGCAGCTATTAGAAGTCCACTCCTAGTTCAGTGCATAATTATTGTTATATTTCTTTTGGAAATTACTGACTTTTATCAGCCTTGATTGCTCCTCCCCTGGAAAAGGTCAGTGTCTCCCCAAGGAGGTCCTGCTCACAGCCTGAGAGAGATTGCCTGGGAGTCATACCCTTTTGTCAGCTGACCTTTAAATACAATAATGTCAGTTTGTTAACAAAAAGTTTCATTTGTTAAGTCCTTAGTGTTAGTCTGACATGCCATTTAGAACATTTATCTGTTTTTTTTTTCTAGCTGGGATCCCATGATAATGTTACAGTGTTAATCTTTGAGGTCACACACTAGGCAGGTTCCCTCTCCAGCCCTTACTTGCAAGCTGAATATAAAAACTTTCCTCTGTCATTACATGAGTTTTGAGGAAGTTCAAACATAAGTTCAAATAAATAGCATACAATTTTCAAAAGCTTTTACTCCAGAGGCTAAAAACATTCTTTCTGTTTCTCTGTGTGATTGAAAAATCTCAGGAAACTCGGGGGAAAGTTTATGACTGGTTTCATGGGTCTGTAAAAAATAAATACTGCATTCATCCTCTATGTACTAAAGGGGCAAATACTGAGCATTTAATTAAAGACAGTGATAGTGCAAAACTGTTTTTCAGACAAAAGTTTAGCTGGAATATTGTTGGGTGAATATCAGTCGTCCAACACTGCAGCATAAATTCAAACATGCTTTCCTGAACTCCAAGACATTCTTCTGGTGCTGCCTGTATTCACAATTACAGGCATGATATTAGGCCTTTTGATGAGCACATGCATTACTGGTAAAAAGAAGAGAATTTTTTTCTTTTGGGGACATAATTTTTCTCGTAACATTCTTACAGAAACAGAAGGTCAGGCTCTTAGGGATCCTCTCCTAGGAGTCACTGAAGTAGTTTACACACCACGGGCAGCAAGCTAAATGTAAATCTTCCCTAGAAACTGAGTCCCTGCTGCACCACCCTTCTCCCCAGGCTGCTTGTATAGGCAATCTATCAAGATGCACAGGATGCCTTTCTGCCTTCCCAATGGGTTTGCTTCCAGAGAAAACTGAGGGAAGTATGAGTGCTGGTAACCACCACGTGGAGATTAAGGCTATGGAACATGATGCAGAGCACACCTGCCTCCAGGATGGACATATCAATGAAAAAGAGAAGAAACAATGAGGCCACCTAGGCCTGTAAGGTCTCAGCCCCTCAGTCTTGTCAATGTGAATGAGGGGAGGAGAAAAGAGTGACATACCATCAGTCTGAGAGGTGGTTAGAGTCAAGACACTGAGAAGGGGAAATACAACTTATATATCACTTATTCCATACTGCAAAAACCAAATTTAAAAAAAAAAAACCCAAAAAAATTCCATGCTACCATCCAAACTACCCTTTCCAAGCCAAGGAAAAATGTTCATCCAAACTCTAATAAACACCTTAAACATGAATGTGTGATTGCTTTACATTTGCAGCACATCTAAGGACATGGGCTCCCTGCAAATCTCTGGAGCACTGACAGAGCTGTGCTGATATCTGCCTCCAGCTGTGCCCCCTAAGCAATGCTCCAGGCAAAGACACACACAGACACAAACTTCAGATTATTTTCCTACCTCTGCTTGGTGTAACTTCCCCTTAATGTAATTCTGAAGTTCACATTACCCCTTTTAGTCACAGCACTGCAGGCATCTCATGTTAAGGTAATTATCTGTGATGACCCTGAAGTCCTTCTTGGAGTCTAATGTACCTATCATGCTCATTATCATAATATCCGAGTCTCCATAGCACCGAGGCATCTGAGTCAGTCATGTCACTGCAGAGCACAGCCTGGAGAACAGCAAAGAAGGAAAATAGATGAAGATAAAGATTCAAGAGCAAAAGCATAGGCTTTTTAATTATTAGAAGATATTTAGGAGATCAAAAGGGTAATGTAAATTTTCTGTAATGAAATGAAGTCTGAGTGACAATGTTCCATTGGAAATAATAATGCTGAAATCATTTTGCAAAGCACAGCACAAAACTGCACTGTAGGAACTGACAGGAAATATTTTTTCTTTTTTTTTTTTTTATTAATAACAAATAGATTGAACAGAAGCAAATTACAATAGAAGATTAATGACACTGCCATGTACACTGACTAAACCAGGAGTAACTTCATAGCAAACCATGCAGCCACACATGTGAAAGAGTGCTGTGAATAAAGCTCAAAGTGAGGGAAATTCAGCTCTACTAGTAATGATGTGTAAGAGTGGACAGTCATGTAAAAATAATGCACATTGCCCAGCATGGTTTCTGTCAAATTATATATTCATTCTGCTCTTACAGATCTGTCCTTGACACTTGTTTCGTGCTGGTTAATCACTGAGTGACCTCCTTTAACAAATTACACACTTCACATCTATAGTTTTTCGCCACTAATAGAAAGAGTATCAATCACATTTTCTCTGTTGAATTGTGCATCTCATGTCTGTGACTGAATTGAGGGAAGAGTCGGGCTGGCAGTGCCTCAGGGTGGGAATCATCTCACCTGACTTTCCATGTCTACACCTAAAGCAGCCAGACTCAACTCTTCCTACAGCTAATTACAGGCTTTTCTGCATTAGGGCATAAATGGCATCTACTTTAAGTGTGGATGAGTTATGATCTAAAAGTTCCTGTTTCTCTTTATTGACTGCAAAGGGAGCCAGGAGTGACTAGATCAAATAGAGCCTACACAGAGTCAGCTGAGTCACCCCCACAGTTTATAATTTTGATAAATCGCACACATTTTAAACCAAATTTGTTCAGTGAAACATTCTTTTAGCAGAGCCTTTGGCAGCTAGCATGCAATTAGAAAATAGGTCTTCCTGTGTAAACCTTCCCTGCCAAAACACATGCAGGGAAGTCTGTGTCACTGTGTCAGAGTATCTCTTAGACAAACACTTTGCAGGTTAGCAAAGAACAGCAGACAAAAACTGCCTCCTGATTGCTTATTAGTCCTCTGTGGCCTGGCCTATAGTAAAGCATTTTAATGAAGAGAGGGAGAGTGAAACAATGTTCATGAATAGTTTGAAAATCAGACACTTGTTAGACATACCAGGTTATTCCAGAAAGCCCGCTATGGATGCCTCTGTGGGATCCATTGTCATGCACTGCCTAATTAACATGCACTTGAGTGGTGTCCTCAGCTCATCTTTTGCTTTTCTCTTCCAATTGCCACTGCATGTACCAAACCATATAGGATGAGCTAAAGGCACAGCAGTGCAGATGCCCAGAGTTGCACACCTGCTTCAGGCCAATCTGGTGCAAGGGAGTTCTGGTCTGCGGCCGTGTAATCAACGTAGGACCAAAGGGTAATGACCAGGTTCCCTTCTCTGTTTCATGTTTATTCCCATCATAACTGTGACACAGAATAATAAAATCATGGAGTGGTTTGGGTTTGAAGAGATCATCTGGCTCTAACCCACCTCCCATGGGCAGGGACACATTCCACTAAGCCAGGTTGCTCAGAGCCCCATCCAATCTGGCCTTGAAGACTTCTAGGAATGGAGTATCCACATCCTCAGAGTGAAGAGTTTTTTTCTAATATCTAATCTAAATCTACTGTCTTCCAGTTTGAAGTCACTCCCCCTTGTCCTAGCACTACATGCTCTGGTAAAAAGTCCCTCTTCATTTTTTTTGTAGGGTGCCTTTAGGAACTGGAAGGCCAAAAATAGATTACCATGAAGCCTTCTCTATTCCAGGCTTAACAAATCCGATTTTTTTAACCTTTTCTCATAAAGGAGGTACTCAAGTTAACTGGGTGGCCTCCTCTGGAGTCATTGCTGCAGGCCCACGTCCTTCCTGTGCTGGGGACTCCAGAGATAGGTGCAGTACTCCAGGTGGGATCTCATAAGAGTGGAGCAGAGGCAAAGAATCCCTTCTCCTGATCTGCTGCCCACACTGCTTTTGTTGCAGCCCAAGATACATACCAACAGCTTAAGGATTATATTTTTTACAAACAAACAAACAAACAAAAATTAATCTCAGATTATTAAAAAAACCCAAACCTCTAGGAAGAAAACCCCAGGTTTTCCTGAAGGAATCTTCAGGTAGAACAGGTGGTTGTGGAGATAAAAAATATCTGGACAAGGTCCTGGTTAGCTGGGTCTAGGCTGCCCTACTGAGCAGGGGTTTGGACCCTTCCAACCCCAGCCAGTCTGTGACTGTGAAAACTCCCACAAAGCAGCTGCTGGGGAGGCAAGAGAAAATTGATCTGATGCATTTGTCCCTGTCCCTGCAAAACCAATGTGTGGAACAACCTTTAAATATGCAGTGAGGAAAGATATCAGTGCTGTTGCTATTTGAGATTCTTGTTCAGGTATCCAGGTAAAACCTGAGCTATAATCTCTGCCATAGGAAGAAATTGGAATGTCCTATAAGCCTCTCTATTCATGGCTGCCTTCAGCAGCTATTTCACAGCAAAACTCCAATTTCAACTGTACAGTTTCAAATATAATAGATCTATCCAAGTTACTTCATAACAGCATCTCTCATTTGTATTGATTTTAAGATTATTCTTACATAGTAGATTTTGGAGTTACTACTGCTTTAGTCTGCTTATATACACTTGTAGAAGATCATGTAATTTTTCTTAAATTAACCAGTCTAGGGAAAAATCATGTGCAATAACAAAATCCATCCAATCCCAACACCCAGCAGGGCAGTATTTTCAAGGTCTGAAACTGCACAAAAAAAAAGAGAACTTTTTTGTCTTCCCAAATAGTACACATACAAAATAAATTGCCTCTCTTCACATGAAACATTAAAAAAATTATATGCCTCACCATGTTTTTGATATTTGTCCTTATTTCAGATTGGCTTAGACTTCCCAATCGAGTTCTGTCAGATTAAAACCAAGATCTGAATGCCAGAAAACAAGTCTTGCTGAACAACTCTGGTTTTGAAATTTCAGTTATTTTGTAAATAGAAGCACTGGGTCTCACTTGTGGTTCTCTGGCTTACATGAAATACTGATTTCAGACAGAAAACAACAGTTCTGGGGTTTAGTGCTTGCCTTAGGACAAGCCTAGAGTCTATAGGATCCTCCAGTCCCAGAACCCTGCTGTGGAACTGTTTATATCACCCTACACAGATTATTTGGTTTTGTACCTTCTAGAGGCGCTGCAGTTTCAGTATTGAACAACACCATCTTGTACTTTCAGTAGTATTTTTTTAATATCCCCATGCAATGCCTTATGAATAGCAGTCTGATGATGCAGTTTTCTAGATAGCCTGATCTTCCTTTGGTATTCTGTTAGTTGTTACAAGATGAAAGAACCACTGAAGGAATTGGTGTTAAATGTCAGTCTCAGAGAATGACGTACAAAACAGCCTCATTCTATTTTCTGCACAGAGATTGACTAGAATTTTTCTTAATCTTTCTTTTTGGGGAATACATATGGAAAATTCTTATGTGATCCTGCATTTTCTTGGAATTTTAAGAACTTATATGAGACGAGAAGTTGCCCTTTTAATTTTTTTCCAGAAATTGACTTTGAGGACATATTTAAAAATTCAGCTAAAAACAAGATTCTATTTTTTCCATCCCTAGAGGGGTTTATAGTGTTCTGTGAATAAATATAATTACATAAACCTAAAGGAATTGTTTTCCATCTTGCTACTTTATAAACATGTACTTACTCATATATTTACTGTAGCATTTTCATGCTTTGTGGCTTTCATATTAAGGAAGTACAATGGGAGGTGAGGTAAGTCATGTAGGCAAACAGAACTTTTTTGGAAGTCACTTTTGCATTAGGTGGAGAAGAAATGAAGGGGAAACTCGGCAAAAAGGGAAACAGTTTCTCAGTTTACCCTCTGACATGCCAAATGCTGAGTACCTGCTCTGTGGGAAAATGTCACAGAGCAATTGTATCAGCAACATGAAATCTTCAGAGAGAGAATTCAAGTCCATGAGACTTGGAAGGCTGAATAACAGGAATTGAGAGAGACAGAAAAATTAATCAGCAGCACTTTCATGGACATGCTGGAGGCATCTAATCTTGGAAGGGGCACAAGTCTACCTAATGAGATGGAGCTGCTCATTAAGAAATTCAGAAATATCACAGAAGATGGGAAAGGTAAAAAAAAATTACAGGTGACACATCTTCCCCATTAGATAATATCAGTGTAGCATCCAGCACCAAGGATGCTCCTCTGAAATTAGGAATTCAGACTGGAGGAGGGGAGAATGCTGGTAAAAGTGTAAGACATAATCATTAGGCAAAAAGATAAATATTTGCTTCTTTGAGGATGATTATATAAAGACTTTTGCTCATCACAAATGTGGTACACATCATAAAGGATGTCTCTAACAAGACAAAGAAAAAGGGACGAAAATGCTTGTTGAGTCATTTTGTTTGCATGCCTAAAGTAGGGCAAGAAAGCTGGTGAAGGGTATGGAGCACAAGTCTGATGAGGAGTGGCTGAGAGAGCTGGGGGATTTCAGCCTGGAGAAAAGGAGGCTCAGGGGGGACCTTACTGCTCTTCAATACTACTACAGGTTGTAGCCAGGTGGAGGTTGGGCTCTTCTCTCAGGTATCAAGTAGATGAGAAGAAATGGCCTCAAGTTGCACAAGGGGAGGTTTAGGTTGGATATTAGGAAAATTTTCTTCACTGAAAGAGTGGTCTGACATTGGAATAGGCTGCCCTGGGAGGTGGTAAAATCACCATCCCTAGAAGTGTTCAAAAGGTGTGTGGATTTGCACTTAGGGACATGGTTTAGTGAGGACCTGGCAGGGGTGGCTTAACTGTTCAACCCAACGGTCTTGGAGGTTTTTTACAACTTGGACAATTTTATGATTCTGTAATGGAAAATAATAAATACCTCATGTTCATTGTAAATAAAAGTGATTTGAACAGGAGAGACAAAACCTAAGAGAAAAAAAGGTTAGCTGGCATTTAAAATCAAGAGGGTTTGAAGATTTTTTTTAAATAAATTGTGGAGGAGTGCCAGCATTTGCAGTGATATTTTTAAAAAGAAACCTGGAGATCCCTAAGTGTAAAGGAAAGCTCAGGAAAGACAAGTCCACAGAAGAAGGCAGATTAATTCTTCAAAAAGGCCTTCAGTAAAAAAAAATTGGGGCGTTCTTACACAAAAATCTTTCCTTAAGAGCAAGGAGAAAAGGGTCAGGACTGCCCGCAGAGAATCTGTTTGAAACAAAAGTAACTGTGGAAAAGATTGTGGTGTAACTACAGAGAAAAGATATATTAGTGGACCTGTGGATAAATACTGTTAGATTAAAAATTCAACATTGCTTTGTTAAGGGCAAGTTCTGCTTTATAAGTGTCTTAGAGGGTTCTAAAAGAGTAAAAAATTATGAGAATAATAATTATTTGACTGGTTTAATCTAACCTGATTTCCAAAGACTTTTTAAAGGAAACTGAGCAATGACTTAAGAAAGAAGGTTCTGTCATGTAAAAAATATTTGATGAAATACAGAAAACCTAGAAATGGAGCAAATAAATAGTTCTTACATATCAAGGATGTCAGCAGTTTCTTCTATAAGTATCTCTTCTGAGACCTCTGCTGGTTAATATATTCATAAATGACCTAGAAAAGACAGTAATCGATGATAAGGTTTGCTGATGGCTCCAAGTTATTAAAGATAGTAAGATGAGAGCCAACTGTGAAGTGTTGCAGAAGGACTGACAAGATGGATTGGGCAATAAAATGTCAGAAGAAATTTAGTGTAGACAAATGTAAAGTCATGCCCCTGTGAGAAGCCAATTGTACCTTCAAACAAAGTGGTTTATTCTGGATTTTACTACTTGGGAGCAAGAACTTGGGGTATGATGGTTGGTTCTAAAAAACACCAGCTCTAGGCTGGTTAGTGTTAAAAACAAAAATTTTAAAACTGAACACATGATAGGAACATGTTGGACAAGAAATAGCTAACAAAGAAAGCACCTGTATATACCTTTAACCTGCTGTATAAATTCACAAGTTACTCATGCCACATTCTTCAGTTAGAAGAAGATACGAGTGAGACTTGTGACACAGATCTACAAAACCACAATGATCAGAGACAGTAAGGAGAGAGATGGACTGCTAAACAGTAATTCAACCAGTGAAAAAGAATCAGTCTTCGTCCATGCTCAACATCAATAACAAAACAATAATACAGGAATCGGACAGTTTGACCAAATAGATTTTGGAATCCACCCCTGCCCAGCTGGAAGTCTTATGAACAAGATACATTTTCTTTAACTTTAGATGTCTACATTGTGTCTGTACCTGAGTTATTTGACTGGACTTCTTTTGTGCTCAACAGGAAAATATTTTCAGCATGCAAAACAGATGATCATTTTAGACATGCACAAAAAGAGTTGTAACCACAATTCCTGCTTGCTCCCTGTGACCATAAAAGGAGCCTAGATAATTTTCTCAAATACAGAAAGCTGCACTCCAGTCATCTCAAATTTAAGTGAAATATCAGAGATATCCATATGTTGAACAGGAGAACTATATTTCTTACCCAAAGGTATCAATAATTTTGCAAGACTGTCCCATACTCAACTGACTCCACAGATGGAGCCCACTGCCTACTTCAGGATCACCTTTTATTCTTCTAACTCCCAAAATACATGTTCCATTTCTATCCCTTCCCATTGCTATTGTCTGCATCCCTTTGGTTGTGCTTTTCCTAACTACAGTAACACCCCCATGTCTGTCCTTCCTCCCACAGACAAGTGACTCTCTTCCCCTCCCTTCACTAGAACTGGTCTCCTCCCTTGTTCTCTGTGTCTGGATTAGGGGCTGCTCCTGTACCTTCATGTGCCATCAGTCAACCTTCATGTGCATCTTCTTTAAAACAAGACCCCTCATACCTTTACCAGTTCTTTCTGTGAGATAAGACAGGCAAAATGATGTAAGGTGAACACCACAGGTTTTCTTTGATCGTTGGCATTCTGGCAAAATTCCAAAACTGTTTTCAGCTGATTGGGCAAGACCAATGAAGAAGCTGCTATTTAAGGAATGCAGAAGCTATTGAAGAGAATAAGTTTTAAATTATACCATAAAAGCATAAATAGCCAGGGTTTATTTACACACATGTGCACAACACGTACCTGCTGTTTTGTACCAGATCAGTAAAGAGATAAAGACTTCACTTTAGAAGAAGTATATTGTCCAGTGTAAATATTATCTTTAAAAGAAAACACAATTTATACTCTGAGTCTTTAATAGCACCTTAGCATCTTATATATACAATTAAGAAGAGTGGGTTTTCCATCACAGTTTAAAAACAATCAGAGCATGAAGAGCTAGGATTTATCAGTTAAAAAACTGAAATCATGTTCTGTTGAGCTAATTTTTGACAACAGTTGTGTTTTGTGAAAATGTACAAGAATATGTTTCATCTCAGTTTAGCTTCACTACTTCAGCTGAATGCTGAGTTGAAACAAAGCTGTGAGAACCAGAGCATGTTGAAAAAGGAGGAAAGCTCATTTTCCATTTTCAGTTTGTAAATCAGTGATGAGGTGCGAGATGGTGAGATTTACCCATTTTAAAAATTTGAAGAACATGGCAAGAAAAAAAAACCCATATTGGTAAATAATATTTTCATTTAATACCTTAAGTTTCATTAAAGCTTATTTTGGGGAGCTTTTTAATGCATTTTTTGTAGTTTTAAGTCCCAAATAAACAATATCAAAATACCATTAATCTTTAATTGGGCATCAACCAAACTGAATTTCCATTCAAATGTAACCTCACACAAATAATAATTAAAAAGACAAATTATCCACTAACTAATGAATTCACCATTCATTGATTTCCAGCATAATAAAACTATAAGTACTAAGTAGCACAATAAAAACATGTAGTTTTATTACAAGTCAAACAAATATGTAGCAGACATGCATTTTTCACTGAGCAAATAACTTCATTAAATTTATCAAAATGTTTCAGCTAATTAGAAGAGACTATTTTGCAGAATATCTTTGAGAAAAGGATAAACATTATTTAAAGTAATCCTTGTTGATTTAAATGGTGCTTAAAGTCGCTGTGATACAAATCACTCATCTTGGTGCATGTTCTGCATATACACTCTGGTTTTATATGCAAGCAGTGACATCTCGTTTGGAAAAGGTTGCAATCTATTCCTGTTCCTTTGTTAGCTATTGACTATTTACATTTGCAATTAATTTAAACTGCAAGCATTTCCTGCTTAGTCTGCTGGTAAGGATTTTGTTAAGAAATCTAATTACAAACAGAATTTCCACAGTTGTCATAGATGCAGCTAAGGCAGCTAGGTAGGAGAGACACATGGGTGTGAGAGCATCTGCACTTTTGAACCTTTGCAAGTGACAGTGCAAATTATTTAGTGGCATTATTATTTGCAAATAATGTGAAAATAGGAGTTTCATAGTACAGCCACAGGATGTAAAATGGTGGGAAATTATGAACTACTGAACCACACTCAGCTGCTGAAACTGAAAGCTTTACATGAGGCACAGGCAATGCCTGCAAACTCTCCACGATTGTCACCTAGGATAAAACAACATCAAGGATGCTGAAAGCCGAGATTAATTTCTAAAAGACAATATGCACAGAAATAATGCCCTTGAAAATTCACAAAATAAAGAAGGAAAGTTCATTACACAAATCCCGGGGGAAAAATGGAGTTGGCATTGGTATAAAATAATTGTATTTAGGAAACCTCTTTTGAGCTAATTCACCTCAGCATCAGTAATCTTGTGGATCTGACTACAGCAGTGAAATTCAAATTTGTACAGAGTAAGCAGCCAGTTCATGCTGCATCAGAGGATGCAAGAGTGACAGAGACTACTGAAGCACTCAAAAATGCTGCATTACCTGCCAAGCAAATCCAGAGGAGGCATGGCACTGACAAAGAAACAAACACAAGTCAAATAATCTCTCCCTGCCTCTTCATGTTTGCAGTAGGGAAAATACACGTTTATTAAATACTTTCTAAATTCAAATAAATGCAAATACTCGTATAGTACCAGTCAGGTAGCATAACTGTAGAACAAACTGCCTCATTTGAGGATATAAAAAATCATAGTCATACATAAAGTTCAATATTCAGAGGAGATTATTTTTTGTAACTACTGAAACCTTAAAAGCCACAGAAGAGAATAGCAGTTGCTTTTAAAGACAGATTGTGAAGAATATATATATATATAAAAATATATATTTATATATTAATAAATAAATAAATATATTTGGCAAATTACATACAAAATCACACATCACATTGGAATTACACATTAAATTGGAAGAATGCAGGTGATTCAAACAGGAGTAACACTTTAATGCTTGCTCTTCTCTAGTCCTTACAAAAAATAAAAAAGTAAATTTTTAATGAACATAGCTACAATATTTTTTCAAGGAAATAGACTATAAGTCAGACTAAGAAAAACAACTTAAAGAAAAATTAGCTAACATAGATGTATTCAGTTAGGCACGGCCACATGTAATTCCTCTTTGGATGATTAAGGATATAGGCAAAATAAGCTCTGATCACTATCTCTTAAAAGCTGTGAGAGACAGATAATGCCTTGAGGACTGGAAAAGGACTACCAAATTCTCTACCTCCAATTTAATGTGGAAAAAGGAGGTCTCAGTGAAATACAGATCTAATCATCCTAGTTCCAAATCTTGAAATACACTGGAAAACATATTAAAGGTTCATTTTGTGAATGTCCAAAAGATAATTAAATGATAAACAACAACCAACATGATTTTGTCAAGAAAATTAATAAGAAACCACTCTAGTATCATTAAATAGCTTATTAGATAAGAACAAAATAAAAATATATTATGTAGCTTTGTTTTAATAAGGCTTCTGACATTATGTAACATGATGTACCTTAATGTAATTAAATAAGTACTAAGTTAAAGTTGAACAAATAATCAGTTCAAAATTGGATTTCAAATTGGCTTTTACCTATGGTCTGCTCTTAAAATGTTATGCATAGTCCTAAACATGTCTGATCTGCTTTTCATTCTTCTCAGAAATACGTTTTTAAAGAGGAGGCTGGGCATGTATTAAGTTTCCTAGCTGACCTAGAAATTTCAAACATTCTGCAGAAATCCTAACAGATGAGATGCACTATATTTCTCTTTCTAGAAAATTAGGCACATCTTAGATGAAATATGGCAAATTAGTTTGGACTGATCTGATTTCATAAACCTATATTGCATTTAATCCCATTTTCCATTTATCTCTATGTCTTAATTATTCTTCTCTTCCAAATTTGTTCAAAAGGTTTTCATTATACTTAGGTCAAACTGACATATATCTAGTTTTCAAGATTACTTTTTTTTCTTCTCTAAAATATCATTACCATAATGCTTTTCTCACTGCTGTACCATCTCTAGTTTGACAGATTCAATACAATGCCTTGCTGCCAACTTTAAAACTTAATGTACTAGTTCTTTCCAGTATTATGCCATGTACATTATTCTTTCCCTTCCAGCTAAGCTTAGGAACTTTCCTTCCACCTAAAATGGACATGCACATTCATCACTCATTGTCTTAAAACTACAGGGGAGATGACAGATGCTGGTGTCAACCCTCCCTTCAAGGCCATGCTTCTCCTACCAGCCTGCTCTCTAACTCTCCCAGACATGAACCCAGTCCACACTGAGCAATCATCAAGTTTGCTTTTGTTCAAGAAAATCCAGTTTGTCAAGGCCCATGTCGATGGCTTCTTGCAGGATGATCGATCACTGACGTGTAGCCCTCCAGAAGGTGGAGGCCTCCATCCTACATGGTACTCACCTGTCAAGGATAACACAACCTGGGGGCTTTTTCACTCACTTATCCTTGTTCTTTCTTACCTCTGCATCATCTTCTTTTATAATATACATTATTGCAGTCATCTCTTTTAACACTTCCAAAATATTTTGACTTCCCTCACTTAAAATATACCTTACTGAAGATTTCCTGCCAAAACACGGTTCATGTATAATACCGAGAGTATTCTCCCCTCTAAAACCTCTCCTCACATCTTGGAAGAAATTTTCTTCAATAAAAGGAATTCTGATTATACAGTCCTTACTGTTGATTGAGCCCTACAATCCTAGTATTAACTTCTTCTATAATTCCCAGTTTCTGGGTTAATCATGCACAAATTTTATTCTACTAAAGCAAGTTGAAATTTTCCCATCCACTGCTGTGCTTGATTTACGACTACTTTCCTCTCTATGCATACAAGATCATGGATTGTACTAATTCTAATACCTAATTGTAATACAGCATGTCACTAGTAATTTTTTGCATGTAATTCTACAGCCGTAATAGCACATATTTTTCATTTTTTGTAAAAGCTAGACAGATATTTAATCTCCTTGTATATTTTTTAACAGGAAGTTATTGAAATTCTGAAATAATATTGATTTACACATACAGATACAGAGACAAATTTATTGTTTGCTTTTAAAACACCAGTCACAGAAAATAATAGATCCTGGGTTTAGTGATGATATATGATTTTAGGCATTGGGACCAAAATCCTATTTGACTCATACAAAAGATCCAGTAACTTTCTGTGAGCCTTTAGCAGCGAAGGTTTTGGCCCCACAAACGATGCAGGGGCTGAAAATATATTTAAAGTTGATTTAAGAGCACAGTTTCCAATTTATGATTAGAGATTTCTGCACTTAAAGGCTTGCTAACTCTGCAATTGCCAAAGCTCCATAATACTTCAGGTTTTAATTTGTTAAGTTCCCAAGCACATGAAGCTGTGCCACAGCTCATTTCCAGGATGATCTCTTTCTTGACTAATTTGACCTCTTTGCTGCCCAATTTATGCCAATACACCAGATGGAGCAAAAGATTGGTCACACTTACTGGTCTCTGCTTGTGACCTCCATACTAACAGGGAGAAGATGACTGTCTCTAAGAGCATACAGAAAAAAGGCCAGGTTATCATAGCACACTGCGTCTCAATTAATGGGTGCATACTCTTGAAATCTACAGCAGATGGCCATTTCCTATATCAGAACTTGCAACACTATCTATAGAAAAATCCTATGTTGGACTTTATTTGTGCAGAGGAGAGGAATTGAACTCCAAGTTAAATAAAAACAGTTGAAATGGTGCATGGTTCTGTCATGTTTTGTATAAACCACTGAAAGCTGATCAAGTGACCCAGGTTAACATACGCGTTAACAATTTATTCTAGTAGATGAAATAAAATTTTGACAAATTTCAAGGCTCTATTTGCCTTTCCAGGCTGCTTACACTGAGTCAGGATACACTCTGTTCTGTCAGGACCAGGCTGTTGTACAACTGGGAACAAATTTAAAGTAAGCACATTGCTGGCTGGGACTTTCACCTGGAAAAGTGGAAAACTGTGACTTCACAAGCCTTGTCTAATTTTTATTACGGTGAATGTACCATGTCAATTATATGAACAGTTCAATTAGTAGAGCCTTGATCAGCCTGGAATAGCTTGTGCTGAAAACTCAGAACGATTGCATGAAATAATACGCAATGCAACATGAATAGTCAAATAAAGAAGAAAAACTGTCTTCAAAAGTAAAAACTTAAGCCTTCTATTGTCTCTTCAGTCATATCTGATTGTCACTTTTATTTCAAACCCAGGGCCAATGGAAGGCACCAGGATGAAACAGCCCATGCCTTATCCCAGTGGCTGGAGCAGTTTATTCCCAGCAGCTGCATAGTCATACACCACGGCATTAAAAACTGACTTGTCCCCAAAGCAGGAAGGCATACTAATCCAATCTGCCAGCATTTCAACACAGCAGCTTTAGGTGCAGAAAATGGAAATGCTAATGGGTTTCAGATAATTACAAAATATATTACTCCTAGTCTGCATTTGAGATTTGAGTGTTGAGGTCTGTTTATTCCACATTGGACTGGAAGAGTAGAAGGGAACACAAGCACGTAATACTTCTCCATGTGAAACATATGAGAAGAGTATGAGACGATAAGGATTTATGTTCATCTCTGGTTTTCCTAAAAGTTGAAAGAAGTGTAAAAATTAAGTCTAGAGATAGTCATGCCCAGAATATACTAGTCAGGCTGCAGTCTGTAAAGGATAAAAGAAAGGGTACAGGGAAGTTATACACTCCCCATGTACGTTTATGAAGTGCCTCAGAAATAAGTTTTGCTCAATTGCCTTGATTTATTTCTTTATTCTTTCCTTTTATTTTGTTTTTTTTGGGTTTTTTTTATTTGTTTGGTTGGTTTTTTTTTAGTTTTTTTTGTTTTGTTTTCTGTTTTCTCTCCCTTATTTTCTGTTTTTCAAGTGGTCATACTTTGAAAGAAAGCTTTGGAGATAATAGCATTTTGCAGTGCAGGATGTCTTTTCAAGAATTATGCAGTTTGGACCTGGTTGACGGGTGAGATAGTGTGCTCACAGAGACGTTAAAGACAAAGTTGCATGGGCAGAAAATGTTGCAAATTCCTGGCCCTACAAGTAACAGCAAGTTAGATAAGAACAAACACTGCTCCTTGATCTCCTTCAAGGGTGCCTTGGATGAACAGATTCATATGGTTCTCTCATATATAAAGAAAACCCCAAATTTGTGGAGAGACATTATATCAGAGGTTTAGGAGCAGTTAACCACTGACGCTAGAATATTATATTGCTGCCACAGAGATTGAAGGAGAACTAAGGAATGGAGAGGATTCAGGATGATTGACTGACTGAAAAACATTGTCTTCAACAAAATTTTGAAAGGCCTGAATCCATTATGTTTAAAAAAAAAAAAAAAAAGGTGACTTGATTATGGGTTGTTAATTCTAATTTGAGTAACAATCTGATTGTCGCTGGCTCATCAACCTCATAAATAAAGATAAAAGAAGATTCAGGGACTGCAAATTGAAGCAAGGAAAGTTCAGACTGAGAAATAAAGCAAGGTGAGAACTTTTAGAAGAGGTATAAGCAACCACCAAGATAACCTAACAATATTAATGTTAGGTTTATTTTTAGCTTGTTGATTTGGTTTTCTTGCTTTTTTAAATGAAAAAATATTTAATTCAAGCAAATTTATTCAGGAAAGACTTATGGCATGTATTATTCAAGAGTGCAGAATAGATGATGGTGATGATGATGATAATAATAAGACAGAGCTGACATCTGTTCTGAGTGGAAACCCAAGCTTATTTAATCCACAAGTATTATGCCACTGGCTTGATTTCATTGTTGCTTTTGATTATATTAAAAACTCTTTCACCACACTAAATTTAGTGATAAAATAAGCACACACAAACACCAGCTGAAGTAGACCAAGGGATCTGGTCAAAGACAACACTCCAGCAATAAAAAGATTTGTTGGATTTTTACAGCCAAGTACCCATGCACCTGTGTACAGCACACCACTGCAAACAGTTAACCTGGCACAACAGAAAACACAGCTGATTGTGCCAGGACAGCATGATAAATAGTCAAACCTGGCTTTGGCAGAGGGGAGCAGGAACTTTCAAAGCCAGCTTTGCTACCAAAGACTGTATCTCATGTGTTTCCTAAAGTAGGATACTTGGCAGAACAGGACAGTACTGGTACACTGACCCCTCATTGCCAAGGTTCTCAGACAATAGATCTTTTTAATGCAGTTGATTTGAAATGCTTGTTTGTTTATGAAGACTAAGAGCTGAAGGTCTTTTACCACAGAACAATTTTCATGTAAACCACAAACCCACATTTCATTTGCTAATAGCTCTCTGTCATATTTCCAGTCTCTAAAAGAAATAATAGACAGTCTTAACATCATTCTTCTTTTTGAAATACAGTCTCTGCCATAGGCTGTACATTACACCCAGCAGCCATCACAGACGGAGAGCAGGAGTGGATTTTTCTTAGTGTTGAAGACTCAGTGGGCTGCTGACTCAGAATCACCTTTCTTGGAGACATGCCTTCCTCACATGTTAGTCCTTTGCTTAGACCACTAGAGCCATTTAAAGAATGTTTGATTCACCACATGGCAGCATGAATTTTGAGTAATATTCCCCTAGCACTTACAGTGCAGTTCAAAATAGTATCCATAGACAGTTATATGTTAAGATGATAATTTATTTTTAGAATACAGCCCAGAGCAATTTTTAATGCCCACACTTACATTTGTCTTTGATTTGTGCTATGGAGAATCCCTAGTAAATGAAAAGTGCATCCAACAGATATTTTTACAGCATTTTTTAACTGACATGCTATTTTTAGATAAGATTAGTTGTTCCCTCATCTAGATACTATATTTTGATCTGTTGCTCAAGCCAACTTTAATATGTCATGTCCTGAAAAAAAACAGTAGAGAAACAGTACAAGGGAGACATAGCTGAGTATCTATAACTACACAACACATACAGCATAAAGAAGCTCGGCTGAAAATGTCCATAAGCTTCCAGGGAGTTGACACTTTAGCCAAAAAGCCATCCTCAATACCTTCTTGTAGGGCTTTGGGAGGAATGCCACAGCATTTTGGGAATCTGCTAGAACAAGCATTCCTATCATTGCCCTGACCCTGGTGAATTACTCAAACTACCTCACCTGTGATCACCCAAGCTTTCGTAACTGAGGCAGAAGCAAGGCCAGGGTCTTGGTTCAGTTTAGTCCCTACCTTGATGGGATCCGCTGGATAAGGGCTGGATAAGCCTGACCTATTGGCTGGGCAACTGCTGGTGCTGTCACAAGGGAGAGTGGCAATGTGCATCTCAGAGGGAGTTTTGAAAGTTCTTCAGTCTGATCAGCCAATGGATTCACTCTTTTTACAAGTGTGTTAAGTGCTTTCCTGGTAAGAAATTAGAACATATTCAGCCTGTTTGAGCTGATGTAAAATCACTACCACGTACATTATTACAGACCATTTATTGGGTTTTATAACAGATAGTCTTAGATTTAAAACCAAACTGTCATGGCAATCTTGTCTTGCACAGAGCTGACTTCAACAGTCCCTAACCCAAGCACTTGCCCATTGTCTCCCAAAGCCCTGCAGCAGCACACTGCCACTGCTGAATGAGAGGCCATAAGGACTGAGGCTTCCCAGGGTGCTCTGCCCCCACTTTTCTTGACTTACCTGCAACTCTATGGCTAATTTATTCTACTTTTGAGTATCTTTATATGGTACAACCTTGGTTTTATACAGATAGCTCTAAGAAGGCATCATTCTGTGGAGAATGAGACACTTACACCTCTAACACAGCAACGAAAGGTAGAGAAATGCAATACCAAACAACCTTGGGAAGTGGAGAGGCAGGATGCAGCATAGAAAAGTGCCTGTCTGGAATGATAAGAGGTGGGCCCAGGCTGGCACTGAGGTGTGCAGAGATATAAACCACTCAGCAAGAGGCAAAGGATTGCAGACCAGGAGCTGGGTTTGATGGTAATGGAGAGCAGAAAACAGCAGTATCTTCCACAAAGTGAGAGTGAGAGAGCAAGTGTGAATGTAACATGGAATTGTAAAATCAGGAACCAAAGCAAAGGTGTATGGTAGAAAAAAGTGTATGGTAGAAAAAAGTGTATGGTAGAAAATGTATAAAAATGGGCAGAGTAAGGGGAAGAGACCGGTAAGAACAAGACTGGATCCTTCCCACTGAATCAGGGGATCCCACTGGATCCCCTGGATCCCACTGGATCAGGGGCTGATGGGTTATGGTCTTACCCTTTCCAGCAGCACAAATCTGCTGACTGTTAGTTCAGAGGAGATATAAAAGGGTAAGCATTCTTCAAGAAAAGCATAGAAAACCAAGAACAGAGTGCTAATATTTCAATTGTATCGCTATTATTGGGACCTTTTGTGTGGAGAAGTACTCTAATTACATAATTAGTTTCTTTTTAAGGTCAGAAATAGGTCCAGAGTAATAATAATAATTGAATTAGGCTGCTGAGATTTCCATCATGCTAACAATAAAGCACTGGATTCATGCACATGTAGTGTGCTTCCCCCTTGCCCATAAACACTTTGAAACACCACCTTCCCCTCAGCTGCACTTGTACGAGTTTGGGAACAGCAACTGCTGTTTGAAAAGGGCAGTGGCCCTTCTGATGGAGTGGACCCATGGTCAAAACAAGTCTGAAAGAAAATCCAGCAATCCTCCTAACAAAACCACTCTTTTTGTTACTGGTTATCAGCTCCTGATCTTGTCCACCACATGATCCACAAAAGCTGTGCTGCCGTAACAAAGGACAGTGCAGACACAGAACAAGAAGAAATCAGAATAGCTTAAATCAACATTATTGAAAAGGAACAACAGCCAAAGGGACTGCTCTGGCTTCAGAAAAGAGGTGACAAGACTTACAGCCTCCAAATGCTCCAGCAAAAGGTTGAAGATCAGATGTGTGCAATTTAATTTTGTTATTTGTGAAATAATACCTTTGAATCTCTTTTGTTTTTAAATGAGAGGCTAACCATAATGTAAACCAAAATAATCAATTATATTTTGCATATGTAACACAACAAGAAGAGAAAAAAATCAAACCTGGAGGCACAAATATTGGAGGCATCTAAAAACATTTTTCAAATCAGCACACATAGGTTAAGCAAATAAACAGCTAAAAATGGCTAACTTAAAATTTCTATCCAGATTTTTCCTGTGTTAAAGATGGCTCTCAACTGATTGCATTACCTATGAAACAAACACCAAGGGGGCTATGGATAGCTGTGGTCTGTAGGAAGGAGAGGTAGCTGTGCCATGAAATAAATAATGGTGTACAGCTGATAAAGGGACATGATGTAAAGATGTACAGGTCATTAATAGATTTACATATATGGAAGGGGGAAGATGCTTAAATTGCTTTAATATTGACTAACCTCCCTTTATAAGAGAAGCATTTTCTACAGGAAAACATCAACACAAAAAAACGGGCTTTTTAAATGAACTTTAAATTTACATCTTTTTGCAAAATAAAGATTTATTAAATTAAAGAATTTTTTCCTTATTTTTAATCAATGAGAATGTTTCAATTATTTAGAGAAATTTGTTTTGTAATTTTTCAATATAAAATATATTTTGAAATTGTATTGGATATTTCTATTATTTTTCCACATTAAATACTATTGATTTTTTCAATATCTTCTCTTTAGTAAAAATGCCAGAATCAGCTTTTTCAGGAGCAAAAACCAGAGCTTTGTGAACTGCATGAGCTCAATGAACAGCTTGATTAAGTCTATTGTCACTGAGATGAGTGAATCATTATTTTACAAATTGCTGTTTATTAGTTCTGAAATACCCATTAATTTTTCCCAATTGAAAATTAATAAATGTCTTTGTCAAGTTGATGTCATTCATTCCTGACTGTAATTTAGACCATTGTTTCTTTGGATTTCAGGACTTTACATGCGTTTCTGCATCTGTTATTCAAGATCCTCCTTGAATAGTAGAAAATACTTAGGCTTCTCTTAAATTCTTCGTTATGCTATTGATTGCAGCATATTCTTGACTCCAGCTCAACTAGGTAATTAAAAACTTCTCAGGTTGGGCATGTGAAATGTTTAATTAAACAAAATTCTTCAGTGTTTATCAGTACTTAAAAACTTGGGTGAATCTGGCCTTGGAGAATGTTTCTTCTCTCAGAGCAGATTAAACAATACTTCTCTCTCAGTAAATTACGTCCTTGTCACTGATTTCTCTACTTCTGGTCCTCTTCAAAGAGAAGAGTGCTATCTTTTAATTTAGAACTAGATCTCAGTACTTGGACTACAAAACCTGCTCATTTGAAGTAATTAATGTCTGTGTCAGGGATATTTATTACCAGGTTTAAGTTGTTTCATTAGAGGTACCGCTTGTTCCAAGGGAAAATAAAATCAAACAGACACTGTAACACTGAGCACTTTAATGTCCTGATGCTTATGTTCTTTGGCTCCTTGTCCTCAAAGGAATTCAAAATGGTGCCACAACAGTAAGAATTGTGCCAGCAAAGAGACACCTAAGCATAATAGGACCCACAGGAGACAGGGGTACCTCCTAAATCCCATATGACCCCAGACCACCCTAAAGTCCCTACCTGGACAGTTAACTCAGCTCCAACCAGAGCTACTCTCTGTGTGGTACCAATAGACAAATGCCAGCAGTCCCTTGTCAACTTGAGCTGGTGAAATACCTGAAGGAAAAACTGATGGACTTGAGTGAACATACACTGTCCTGGCTCTGATGCACATCCAGGAAATTGAGAATTGTCCACTGCTGCAAATACTGCACTGGGCCATGTGACACGTCGATCTGCACTGATACAGCCAACTCTACATCTCTTACTTCTGCTAAATCACCCAGGGTGGAAGCAACTCCCATGCTTTGCCCTTCTGAACAGGGCAGTTGAACTCTTCTCCCCCACCACACCCACATGTTCCCTCTGCAGCCTTGGCCCTGGGAAAACATTCATGTGTGTGCTGAGTCCTGAAACTAGTGTGAACCCAGGAAAATAAAGATTGGCTTTTGGTTATGGGGTTTTATGACTGGAGAAGAATCACTTACAAATCCACCCACATGCTGAGAGGAGCCAAAACTACAAGCTTTGTCTCTTATGAGAAAAATAATTCAAGACTACAAATAGTCTGTGAAATCCTGCTCTACCTGCTGAAATTCTAACAGATCATATCCTTTAATTTGTGAGATTTACCAACTCTAATGTGACTTTTTCAGACACAAGGAAAAGGAAGGTTTCTCCCAAGATGAAATCTATCACATCAATGAATTCTGTTCATCATGAACAGATTAATGAGGCCCAGTGGGGAACCCACAGGTCAGCCCAAACATCAGCTCTGCAGTACCCTTCTCTGCAGCCCTCACGTGTGTTCAACTCCATCTTTACTTTGTAGGGTAATCCTTTTATCAGGGTGTCAGACTAGAATAACTCTTGAATCTCTGCATATATAATCTAGCTATGCATCTGCCCTAGATATAATTTCTGTCTGTTTTCTAGAAGGAGTGGACATTAGTGGTTGGACTGAGAAGCAAATTTTTTCCCTACGCATATCTATTTATCTACCTGAAACAGCAGCCTAGAGATACCTTTATTCCTTTCCTTAGCTATTAACACTGAGAAGCAAATTTTTTCCCTACGCATATCTATTTATCTACCTGAAACAGCAGCCTAGAGATACCTTTATTCCTTTCCTTGGGTATTAATCCATTAATCCATCCTGTCCTCAGATGTTGTGACTCTTGGTAGCATCCTTGTCATGTAACATGGCAAGTAACCATTTCTACATTTTAAATTATCTTTTTTGCATTCTTAAGTCCAGCAAACACAAAGAAAACATGAATTTTAAAAATTCAAAATTGCTTTCAATCAGATTTTTTTAATACGGGGAAATAATGTTATAATATATTTAAGGTTTTACAACCTCACAGCTGACACATGGATTAAAATGTGACAGCCCAAGTACACAGTTATTTTATATTATTTGACATCCTCAGGTCACAGTAAAGTAATACAGGTTCTAACCTGAGACATCATGTTTAAATTCTTCCCTAAGTCAAATGGCATTGAGGTCTGGAAGTAGCAGTTATTAAAATTATAAATAATTGCACATGATGTGTAAGGTCTTAGTGCAACACAGACAGGAATAATAATTTTCTTTTTGTGCTGAAGACTAATAAACTTAATTATTCTAAGAAAGTTCCTAAACATTTTCAATGATCACATGTGATCACAGTCTTTCAGAAAAAGGATAATCTTACTTTTAAAAGTTTTAAGACACAATTCTGAGCCACAAGTAATTATCTATGAAATTACTTTGGAAGATCTACCTCTTTTAATCTACTCAAGGTTATGAAAACATTTCTATTTCTACTGAAAACAGTTTCAGCAAGTTTCAAGTCAGGGTCTGACAAAGTTTCTTTTATATCACTACTAAAATATGGATTTAATATGGCACACCTGCAGTCAAGTATTTGCATCACTCCTATAATTGCTATGAATGGTCACTAATACTTAAGGCTCTCACTAAACCCACTCATTTTAATGATCCAGCTAATAGGCTGTAAATCAGGCTCTTCCTCAAGTGTCTAATCAAATCAAGACCTAAAAGAATAGCTGGATCTGCATTTCTTGAATTCCTTTAATATTATGGTAGTAACTTGAAAATTATAATATCAAATATTATTTTGCCATTCTGTAACTCCTTGTATAGAAACCCAGAAGTGAGCCAGAGGGAAAAAATTAAACTTGAAAATGATCCATTATTGTCCATTATTCGTTATTGTTTTAGAAAATTATGCCATAGAGATGATAAGATCATATGTGTCTATCTAAAATCACATACATGAAGTATTATTTTCAAATATGATTTCTATCTCCCTGTGAAGCTGAGGTTCCTGAAGAACCTTAGCTAAAATTACTCTTTTTTTCAATTCCTCTGAAAAATCAAGGTGAAAAATGTCAACATTTTCACGTATGTGGCATCCAAAGATCACCAGTGTATGTAATAGTGTTGATCGTACAATCCAGAAGGTCCCAATTCTGTTTTTGCCATCAGTTCTCATGAACTTTGACACGTACTGTATTCAGTTGTTCAATGTTACTTTGTTCAGAATATATTTCAATATTCATCAGAACGTTTCTTAACTGATTAATAAAAGTTGCTAATTTGTTTGTATGAATTTGATTTTGTTTCTTAATTTAAAACATATTCAGATCTTGAGACTACATCTTTCTCTAACAAAATGCAAACTTCAGTGTGTGAACAAAGCCAGTCTGTTTCCTTTGTAACTGCCCTTTCAACACAGAAAATATAATGGGTATTAACACTGAATACTCACCATGCTGCTCTACTTTTAAAAACACTGAGAGCCTTATTGGTAACCTCATGTTCTATCATTAGACTCAATTACTGTTCAATTGACCACAGAAAATAAAGGTCTTGATATGCCTTCATGCAGAAGATGAATAAAAGCCTCTCTCAACATATTATTCATAAGTGTAGTGTCTATTTCTATTAGGATTCCTGGAATGTGATGCAATCACAGGAGAAGAATGGACCATTGACTGCAAGAGCAACCTTTCTTGTATCATGATGCTCTTCACAGATTTGTCAGCAAGGGCAAATACTCTCAGCTGAGATGGGTTCCTTTACAGCTGGAACAGGTTCACTGTGCCTTAATTTTTGAGCTGCTCACAAGCAATGGCATAAAAGTCACATTTGCTTGTTTTAAGTAGCTCCTAGTTATATGGATGAATTGTTGTTATTTTTTCACCTCGTCCTTTGTACAGCGCAGAACAAAAATAAAAAGCTCTTGGGAATGATTTTTTCCTATAATTTCCCATTATCATAAGTGAACATTAACAAATCTCTTGTCTGGGTTATTAAAAGAAAGTCGGGAGCTACATAACCATGGAAACACAACTTCCAGCCCCCTCAAGCACATGACTACTCCAAGCCATGACAGGCAAAGCCCTGGCAGCAGAAGCATATGATCCATTGGATCTGCTGACATTCTAGGCATTATATTTTGCTTGAACTTGTGCACAGTGGAGTTTTTTATTATTACATTTGGCTTTTTAAAGGAAAATACAAAGACATAAAATGATAAAGAGGTTTTTCCATTAACTCAAATGAGCTTTCTGTGTGTTTACCACAGGCTATGCTAGCACCTGGGGACCTGACCACAGATATATTTTGTTTTGGGTATTTGAACAAACACACAGTGAGAAACAGTTCTGGTCCTAAGGATCTTACACGTCTTACAAATAAAGTATTCAAAGTATGTGAACAGAAAAAAAGTCCTCTTCTGACCACATCGTTAAATACACACTATAATGACATCATTGCAAAACCAAGTTGCTTTACTGAGTCAATGCCTAAGGATCTTAAGGATGCACAGAAAGTCTGCCCTGGTTGTGAACGCTGAGTCTGTTTCCCATGCACCACTGTTGCCTCAGCAACAAAGCTGGACAATTTTCCTCAAAGAGATGTGCATCTTCTGCTCTGCTGATCAGGTGCTTTTCACAAGAACATATATCACTGCAAATTTAAAAAATGTCACTATCACACTCTTTTCACTCCTCCATGGGGAAGACTACAACCAAAGATCTTCACAAATGTCTTGGGAACAGCTGTTATCTTCCCAAGCCAGGTACTCGGGGTGGTGACAGCGAGGTGTTGAAGCGCAGTGTTATTGCAACACTTCTACTGTAGTTAAACCTGCCATTTCACCATCTTCATTCCCAAAAAGTTCAGCTTCCACTAGGAAGTTCCTGACAGACTACCCTGTGAAAGGCTGTTTCCAGAATGAGGGCATCTTCCACACCTAAAATTAGAGAGAGAATCTTGTTTGGAAATAGCTTCAAAGTTTTCTGCTCCTGTTGAAGCAATTCTTAATGTACTCAGCAAAGCAAAATCATCTTTGCATTCTAAGAGCTCCCTAGTCCTAGTACCTCCCAAATCTTGAGAGGGACTGCATCATACTGCTGGGAACACTCCCATGCTACCTGGGAATGCAGGACACCCAGAGGCAAGCTCAGACCCAGCACAACCATTCATTGGCACTGTCAGGCACTTTTTTCCTTCTGAACACACCTTCAGCATTTTTACCAAGCACAGATTTCACAGTATGCATATAATTTATCAAATAATCTTCAAAGACGCATGAAAAGTTTCTCCTTGGGGAAAGAAAAGAACTACTCATGATGCTGGATGATCATGTTGCTTACAGCAGTTTCACAAGGGTTTATTAGTGCAGTGGTGTGAGCATACACAAACCAGGGAAGAATACTGACACTGTTTTAAACAGAAACATCCCAGCAGTACCCAAGGCTTCCTGCAGGCTTTAAAGGAGGAGGGGATTATGAGGATTGGAGATTTCCTGAGCTCCATCTGCTTTCTGTCCTGTGAGGAGTGAAATGCCAAGATCCAAATTGGTGGCTGCAGGCTTGTTTCAACATCAGGGCCCTGTAATGGGATGTCCTCTGTGAAATGTGACTAAAGTTGTTTTTTTTTTCCTGGCATATACATATACACATACATACATACATGCTTGCTGGTCACATCCCTTCCAAGCAGAACGCCACTTGCCCACACAAGTTCCTAACATAAGATTATCTCACCAAAAAGATAAGTATTTGGCTCTGGGGTCAGCCCATGATGCCTAAAATATCTGCTTGAGATTTCTGTGGTCTCACAGTGCTGCTGAAAGCATGCAGAAGGGAAATCACTTGGCCTACAGTCAAGTGTCCATGCAGGGTAGAAGAAATCACTAGGAAATATCAAGGTTGTTCATTCACTTGTCATCCAAATTACCCAGCATTCTTTCGAGGATGAGAACAAAATGGGCCAGGGCTGCTGTGCTGAGTATTTAATATTTTAGTTCAGAAATTAAAGCAGACACTCAAGAAGTGAAAATCCTGAAAACACAACACTGATAATTATTCCAGGCAGTCTCGTGCATCAGCATGCTTTGTTCTCCTCCTGCCAAAGACAAACCACTGTAAGTCAAGAAAGCAGGACCTAAATGTCTAGAAGGAGACCGGGCAACTGGGTACCTGCTCTTCCTGTTTGAATGTATTTTCTGAACCTATAAAGCCTGTTTATATAAGTAAATCTGAATTGAGCCCACTAAGTATGAAAGTCTTGTATCATAAATGACAAGTGTGGCAGAGCTAATGCAGTGTGAGCTGCTCAGCTCCCAGGTAACTGTGATCTTCCACTGCTGCAGGCAGACCTGCTCTGCTGTTCCTGTGTCAGCCAGCTGGAGAAAGTCCTTGGACATATCACACTGCCAGCTGGAGTGCAAGAACACTTTCCTCTCGTAAAGTTAGAATGTCAGATTTAAACAAATATAGTTGTAGCATTGTTAGGAATCCTGTCCAAAATGAGCAGATGTAATTACATCCACCTGCAAGAACACTGTGCCAGCCCAGCTCAGAGAGGCTTCTGCTCAGGACCATCACTGAGCCAGGTGAGTGTTAGGAGAGGGAAAAGAGCAGCACGGGTCTTCTACATCAGGCACTGAAACACAGCTTCAGACGTGCAAGGGCAATTTCATCAAGAGCCACCAGGTGTGGTAACTATAACTATGTGGGCTTTTTTAACCCCATCAGCTGCCTGATGCCATTTTAGCCATCCCTTATTGTTCTGCCTCATCTTAAAATGTCTGATGGGTCCTTGCATACTACAGCTGTTAAACTAAAGGAAATTTGCTCTCCCTATTCTCCAAAGCAGTTACCTTTATCATGCTGCATAAGCCTTTTACTTGACTATTAAAGAGAAGCCAGGTAAATACCCACTCTTTAATTGGGTTCATCCCAGCAGTCACAGAAAGCTGTCAGAGTTATTAAAAGAATACTGTCTTTTTGCACAACAGAAATGAAAAATAAATTATCCAGTATTGTTCCATAAAGTATGGGCACAATACCCAAGTTTTTTGGACAACTCTTCATTATTAAATTGTTTAGCACAAATTGAAAAGATAACAGGAGAGCATCACTACTGCCCATTTTAATGTTGGCAGTTTCTCCAGGAATCGTGCCAGAAATGGGTGCCCTTATGGTAACAAAGCACCCTTAGGGAAGATATGAGAGTTCATCTCACTCCTATAATCCCATGCAACTGAACAACTATAGTTAGGCATCCAGAGAGATTTAGGTTGAACAGAGGGGCATGCTATGATTATAAGCACTTACTGGCCAATACTCTTGGAGAATAGATAGGCTAGATTGGTATTGAGTTTTTGAGATTCTTAATCTGTATTTAGGCAAGATCTGAGTGATCAAATGTCTTTAAAACTGAGGTTTAATGGAGAAAAACACATTATAAAGACTATTTCCTTTATACACTAAGCCTTCTTGTCTGGATGGAAATACAAAAAAACCAAAAACCATAGAATTTGAAACAAAGAACTGAAGGAAAAGCCTTGTTGAGTTGTCTCTTGGTCATGCTCCTTTATCTCCACAGATGTGTTACATACCTTTTCATTTGTGAAATTTAATTACTTGTGTATTTTGGCTTGATACTTGAAATACCTTATTTTATTTTTTAGACCTTACATTTACATCACTTCAGCATCAACCACATCATTAGGACTCCAATGCCATCAGAGCTTGACTTGGCCAGTATTGTCATAGGTTTGGCATCAACACAGTTTGAATTCAGAAATATTATACAATCTCAAAAGTAAATTATTTAAATACATTCATACTCATATATTTAAATAATTACTCATATGCATGATGTAGTCCATCATACTGATGAATAAAATATCAGAAGGCATCTTGGAACATTAACTGATTTCTATTTATAAAGACATTTATGTGCCTTAATATATATACTAACTTTTATATATTCATATATATATACATATATAACAAAATCTTTGTTTTTCTTGAATCAGCCTCTTGCCACCTGTTTAACCATTTGTATCTTCATCCTGAGTCCTATTTAATCATGAAGCTGATGCAAAAGCCATGCCAGGACTGATATTTATTCTACTGCGTAGGAGGTACGAATGTATGATAATATACCAGGTATCTGACCAACAGAAGTAAGTGATTCTAGCCCCAGAAAAGTTCTTTCTTCTTCATTTTTATTTCCTTTGAAGAAATGAAATAACCAAACACAACCAGAGAAGAAATGAAAGAACCAAACACATACTAACAACTGATGTCTGTGGTTTTTTGCATTTTCCATTCAAACACAACTCATGTCGCTATATAAAAAAAAATTTATGACCACAAGATAACTTTTGTCATCACTATATCTGTTTTTTAATGTGATATTCTTCATAGTATCTAGTAACAAATGCACAATTATCAGCCTCCAAAGGTTTTTTACAGTATGTACTGACAATAGCAATTAAGTTGATAGTGCCTTCTGAATAAGTGACTATCCAGATTTGTTGACCCAAGAGTTAAGTATTAACTGAGAAGATTCCAAGGTCAATATTCTCCTAGAACACTAAAAAATCCTAATGTACTTCACAATAAAAAGGATGCACCTAATACCATATATACTGAATTTTTTTTGCCTGAATGCCCCAATCTCTCTACTAACCAAATAAAGGATGTTCAAGAAAGGGGGAAATCTTTGTTATAAGTGTGAATAAAGAGCAAAAGGTGCAGTAATCCAGGCCAGGATACATATTCCATTGTATTGTTTAAAATAAGATGTCCATTGTTCTAACATATGTCAGGAAAAGTTTCCATCTGTAATCAGTGTCATAGGTGGGATACATATTTACAAATTTGTTTAATGTATAGCACAAAAAATAATTGCAGCACTTATAAGAGGTCCAGTAAAAGATTTTATTATGCATTGCGTGTAACTCTTACCTAAGGTCAGAATTAAAAGGCAAAACAAAATCTTGTTTTAAGCCAAAACAACCTTAAAGCAGCTGCTTGCTTAGTTACTGTTATGAGATCAAAGAGATAAGCCAAACTGCACTGTGAGATGCAAAGTGATTAACATATCTTTATTTGATTGATTAAGCATGGTAAATAGATACTTCCACAGATAAACCGTGTTGCCATGTTCAGCATCAGGCTCCAAGAGAGCAGCAAAATTATTCTGCTCATAATTTGTGCTTTAGGAGCAAATGACCTGTGGAAAATCCTGACCTGATTGATTTCAGCTCATGGACTGAAAGCTGTGTTTTGCATATGGATGCAAGGATGGAAAATGTAAGAATGGAAGGATAAATAGTGTAAGTAAACATGTCAGCAATATGGGAAATCCCATTCCAAGAAGAAGAACATTACATTCAAAAGGTTCTATATACCTTAACTAGTAATTTTGAGTTTTATTATAGGTCTAAAAAGACTCACTGCATATTTTTCACCCACATAGTTTTTTGACACAAGGTAAGATTCACCCTTCCACAAGCAAGCTTTCTTGGGCTCTGGGAATTTTTGAGGGAGGGTATTTTGTTTTTGCATGTGTGTTCATTGATCCATTATTTCTCTATACAATTTCCTTGGAATATGGGCTATCACCTAAATACAGATGAACAGATTTTTTTTACCAGTGGCATTTATACCCTATGTCAAAGTACGTGATCCAATAGCAGTTAAGAGAATTTTCAAATATTTACTTGTATTACTGTATTTTCTCCCATGTAAGTGCAATGTTAAGAATACTTTTCATTATTTATTTTTATACTGCTTGACACCAATTTTGGGGGGAAAGAATGAGAAATTTTTCTTATTTGCTCACTCTAGCTACTGATATTTAAATGCAAATTACCTACTGTTATCTGGATTGTTATTCTTATCTCTCTGAACCTTGTCTTTCTTGTACCTCTCATTTGTTCTGCTTCACTATCTGTGAACTGTCTTTTTTTAATTCCTAGAGGCAAATTCCCTCAAGCCTGTTCTAAGATGTACAGTAGTAAACATTCTCTTCTCTCAACTGGTAGAGCCATTCCTATACATTTCAAGTCTCATGCTGCTGGAAACTGGAAAATAATCAGAAGATTTGTTCTAAAACAATTATTACTGTTGTTCTAAAGTTCAAACCATTATAATAAGAAAGTCCTATCCAGTATTCATAGAGACAAAATGTCAAACAGAAAATATGGACATATCAGGTATACAGAAGACTGAATCTCAAACAATATTGCACTAGGGGAAGGGAACAAAAGCAATTTTGAAGTTCAATATTTCAGAAAATGTAGGAGATGAATGGCAGGCAAAGGTCTCTTAGTCACATCTTTTTTTTCTTGTGCTAAAATCCAAAATCGTAAGACTGAGCAGAGAGACAGTGCCATGAAAACTGTTTGGTTCACTTTTACACTAGGAATGTACTGCCATAGATGAATTTCAATTTCCAGTGACAAAATTTTATTCGAAACTGACAATTCTGAATACTTTCAAGATGGAAAATATACTAGCAATAATATGCATAAGGGCATGAGTTTGATGATGGATTCTTATGAGTTTTCCCTGATTGCTTTATAAAATGTTTAGGAAAACTGTAGTGAAAACTAAAGGGATGATTCTTCTTATTACAGATAACACAGGTTTAGAAAACAAATACTGGCCTTAACTATTTGCTGCTGCTTTTATTTTTTAAATTGAATTTAGTGTTCATGGAAAATGCTAAATCAGGAAAATTTTTCCACATTGAAAAAATTGAAAACAGCCATAAAACAGCTTTCCATGCATAGCCCCATAAATGCTTTTCTACATTAACAGACCTTCCTGATCGAGTTTTCATGTGATGTGGCTTTCCATAAGATGGCCCTGCTCGAGTGGGATTATTGCTCCAATTGTGACCTCCAGAGCTCCCATCAAAGTTCAGCCATTCTGGGGCCCTGTGAAAGGGGAATAAATGTCTTGGTGACTTTCTGAGATGGGTACCTGTCTACTGTGGTCTTCCCAGAGCCTATTAGGGTTTGTTCTTGTGGATCACAAAACTGCCAAGAGATTTTAACAAACTTCCCTCCCTTACGACCTGTCAGGTTCACACCTCAGTACAGGAGAGCCATTTAAGCACATGAGTAACTCCAATATATAAGCAGTGCCACTAAATCAAGCCTGTAAGATTTTTACTTATTTCTTTAATGGGCTATTGATATGCTTAAAATTATGCATTTGTGTTTTTACACAGACCTAAGCTTTGTTCTGATTTTCCTTCAAGCTGAGCCCCAACACAGGCACTGGCTGCTCAGGGGGGTCAAGTACTAGGGTTGAGTGCCCCTCATTTCTTCCAATAATATCTTTAGGCTGCTTT
The DNA here is from genome assembly GCF_017590135.1 of Pyrgilauda ruficollis. Taxonomy (NCBI): domain Eukaryota; kingdom Metazoa; phylum Chordata; class Aves; order Passeriformes; family Passeridae; genus Pyrgilauda; species Pyrgilauda ruficollis. Next base: position 6,060,256 of record NW_024524711.1, on the reverse strand, counting down.
CTTTCTCTTTATATTCATCACTGCTTAAACTTCAGTACCTTTCTAAGCAGATATTCCTCTCAATGTAATGCTGTTAAGTTCCCCCAGAGAGTTTCATTCTTCACTGCTATTCCTGGGTTATTGCACATAGAGCCTTGCAGCCAAGCAGAGTGCTGACCTCTGGACAGGGTTGGGCTTTTTCATCATCAGCTTGTATGGGTTTATTCTTTGTAAGGTCAATATTTCTGCCTATGGCCAGGGTAAATCCTCAAACGTTATTTAAATTCCTTCCATCAGCTTCTTTCTCCTGTGAGTTCAGGGATAAACTTTTCAGCCTGGTTCTTCTAGCAAATGCATTGTTTTATTTAAATGGGAAAAAGGAAATTTGAGAGTGTATTACCACTTCATCTTCGTGTACAGATTAATAGCTCAGTAGTAGGATTAGCTAGAGAGCTAAGGAGGATGCCACCTGTGACACACTGGAAGTTTCTTTGTAGTCTAGAAATGTTTCTATAAATCTGGTCCTCTGGGGCCAGGTTTTTCTCCAGGCTTTGCTGTTTTAAAACAAGATTATCTTCCTGACTCCTGCAAGATTGTAATTGACTTGCAAATAAAGTAATTCAGAATAGTCCTTGATTTTAGTCACACTGAAAGAATTACCAGTTATTTTCTTTTTCACAGTATAAACTTATACTTTAGATCTTGGTTTTGCTTTCAGTTAAACACATGTGTTTTCAAAAAATAAATACTAAAAATCCCAAAATCTAATATTTTCCATTTGTTACCCAATTGCTTACTTATTTTTATGTAATGAAGAGCTGAGTAGTAGACATATTTCATTATGTCTCTGAAGAAAAATAGCTTATGAAATATGCTGGAGCATTCTTCAGCTATGGAACTAGACCTTAACAGGGATTGGATACAACCAGAATCTGACAATCAAAAGACAATGCTTCATAAATTTTCTACAATATTTTTTCCCCAGAAAATTACTTTAAAATGAACTTATAATCTTTTCTTTTTGAATTGCCTCAAATCCTACTTCATTAATTTTTTTAATCATATAGAGCAGGGAAAAAGTCAGAATCTTGATATTTCCACTGCAGGTTTTATGGTAGTGCCAGTCTATTTTCCCAGGAATTTGTTCAGATGTTGTAGGAACTGGCAATGATAGAAAGCATATCACTGGAAAGGTCAGAGTGCTTATCAGCCATACTCAGGGTTTAGATGATCTTTCCTCAGTGCCAATGATGGTGAATTTAATCTTATTAGAAATTTCAGCTGCAGAGGTAATAGGTCACTGGTGAATTGTATGGAGAGTTTGTGTAAGAGAGAGTTTTCCTATCTGTTTTCATTATATCTAATACAGATAGATGGGCAGTGATTGTGTTCAGATCAGATATAAACTGAATGAATTGAAGATGAGGCTTCAAAGTCTAGACCTGAGTTGTGTAGGTTTGGTTTCAATGATCACATTGTCCAGGCTTACCTTGTAAGGTCTCTGCCATCCCAAATCAATAAAATTTTACTCTTATAATGTTATTCCCATGTCTAAAGTAGAAAAAGAAGAATCAGAGTATTAGTTTGGACATGTCCTAAGTGTGACTCCCTAGCAATAGATGGAAATTTTAATATATGCATTTCATATTTTGGGGAATTAAAATATCACTTTTTGTTTTTCAATCGTCTTTGAATCCTAAAAATTTGCTCTCCATTTCCAGTTTCTTTTTGGGCCACATTAATGTCTTTTTGGAGCCAATTCTCTTTCAAGCACTTAACATTTACTTGTTTTCTTCAGTAATCTAAAATATGGATTAGATTTCAATTCATATGTTAATATTGTGCCAGTTTCTTTGAAGAGCAACTCTAATCTTTCATCCATTTTTGTCCTTATGTGAGTTTGCAGTGAGAAAAGAAATGCCTGGCTAGTCAAGTGAATATTAAAATACAATGCTAATAAAGATGAACAATTGAACTGAAATATGGAATGTTCAGATGTCATCTTTTTTTCATTTTTCTTCTCTGCAGCACCCTTTCTTGGTCCCACACCACTAATTTAGCTGATAGGTTCAAGACTCTTGGGGTTCACTGATGGTGCTTTGCAAAAGAACCATTTCTAAGAACACAATTACACGAATCAGTTGGGTCTAAATGCAGTGAAGATTAGTGTCTTCCTTCTGAAAACTGGCTAAAGAGCGGAATTTCATTTAGAGAGAAAAAATACCATACTTTACTATAAAAAAAAAGTTTTTATAGTATTTTAATGCATGAAAACTATAGTGGTACTAAGTCTTTTTTTAATGGAAGTAATGCTTTATGAGACCTTTAAAGGGGAGGATGACTTAAGTGAATATTTTGCAAACTCTATTGTCTCTATGAATGAAAAGATGAAGTCTAGTGACAGCCTAAATAAATATGACTTGAGAGGTTATTGGGATCAATACAAAGTTACATTATGTCAGAGGGATGCTCTATTCCTTTAGCAGCAGAGAACACATTTTATGGTCACTGCACTTTACAGCAACACAAGCACAAGAAAGAGTCATCACATTTCTACTTTGTTATACTTTCAACTTTAACTAAAGGCCAGACACTTTTACTATATCTTAACTAATTTGTGTCAAGAATATTCACAAGCCAGCTATTTCAAAATGAAAATGAACACCTCGCTCACTTTGCTTTGGGTTAACTGCTTCACAGAATCTTGGTTATTCTTTCTTGATATTCAAAATATGCTGCACTGTAACCTTGAAGTGAAATGGTCAGGTGAAAGGAAAGACATCAATTTGTTATAAAACTATAGTTTTTAAAGTCCATAATTCATTGGGGCAAATCAAGGTTTATTTGTTTTTGATATTTTCCATTTTTCCTCCTGGCCCTTTTCCAAAAGGGAGTAGAACACAGCAAGAAATAAAGAATGCTAAATGTTGAAGTAGTAATCGTATTAAGGTTTGTCAGTCAGAGTTCATTTTTTCTTAGCTTTCCATAATGCCATTCATCTGAATTAATCAACTCACAGAGTGTGGTTTGTGTTTTAAAAAGAGCTTCCCCCCCAAGGTACAGCTCAGAAACTGGCAAGTGAAAACAGATACAGAATGCATTAGTGGGATGAAGTTGGCTGCCTCAACAAAAAATTCAGATTGACACAACAATTAGGCAGGACTCTCAAGTAGTTCCTGTGTCAAATACAGCTTCTCAACTGGATTTGAAGGGGGAATGGCATAAAACCACTCTTGCTAGAGATAAACCTGGGATCATCAGGATCAAATGCTTCCTCAGCCATTTTGCAGATGACTCCAAGCTGGACAGGAAGGTAGGAGGGTTCTGCAGACACATGTGAACAGCTTGGATTGGTGGGCCACAGCCAATTGTGTGAGGTTCAACAAAGCCGAGCACCCGGTGCTGCCCTTTGGTCACCACAACCCAGGCAGTGCCACGGGCTGGGGCAGCGTGGCTGCAAAGCTGCCTGGTGGAAAAGGACCTGGCTGTGCTGGTCAGCAGCAGCTGAACGTGAGCCAGCCGTGCCCAGGGGACCAAGAAGGCCGATGGCATCCTGGCCTGTACGAGTAACTGGTGAGGCCACACCTCATATCCTGTGTTCAGTTTTGGGCCCCTCACTCCAAGAAGGACATTGAGGTGCTGGAATGTGCCCAGAGAATGGTAACAAAGCTGGGGAAGGGTCTGGAGAACAAGTTTGATGAGGGACAGCTGAGGGAGCTGGGGGTGTTTGACCAGGAGAAAAGGAGGCTCAGAGAGGACCTTATCACTCTCTACAACTCCCTGAAAGGAGGTTGTAGCCAGGTGGGGTCAGTCTCTTGTCCCAACAAGTGATTGAACAAGAAGAAATGGCCTCAAGTTGTGGGAAAGGAGGTTCTGATTGGATACTAGCAAAAATTTCTTGCCTAAAAGGGTTGAGAAGCATTAGAACAGGCTACACTTGTAAAAATTTCTTGCCCAAAAGGGTTGTCAAGCATTAGAACAGGCTACACTTGTAAATGGGATCACCATCCCTGGAGGTATTTAACAGCTGTGTAGAAATGGAACTTACAGACATGATTTAGGTCTCGACTTGCTAGTGCTGGGTTAAGAGCTGGACTCAATGACTTTAAAGGTCTTTTCCAACCTAAACTGTTCTGTGATTCAGTGATACTTTCTTAGCAACAACATTGCAATATTTGATTTACGTAATTAATGCAATTCCTCTTGCCACCTGCATAACATGACAAACAACTCACAATAATTTTCAAAACGCTTTACAATACATTACCCTGGATGGTGGCTTTCCAGACTAACACAGGTGAAAATCATGTGAACTGAGGAAAAATACTTAAGGATATTTGTGGTAAACAGGGTTTATATGCATTTCTTCCAGCATTTCTTGTATCATTACAGGGATCATTCACAGTCAGTGCAAGTTTTTGTCAGTAATTTTCTGTGCTTTCTTTTACAACTGTAGAAAAAGATATTTTTTCCCTGCTAGAATACACACCTCTGCTGAGGAATTTTGCTGCAGAACTTAATTGCTATATTATGTTCTCCATCACTTCTATGACACCCCAGGGAAGAACAAATGAGAAATTTATAACTGCAAAAGGAATCTTTTCACCCCTTTGGGCAGTTAGATCTTGAAATAGTTTTAAATGGTATTTCAGGCATTATTACTTTAGCAGTCATCCTCTTTCTAACCATATCTGGTACTCGCCCATCACTTGCCAGTCCACCAAAAGAGTAGCCCTTTTTTACCTTAAAACAATCCAAAATGAAACAGTTATGAGTGTTTTCATTAGGTCTTTATTACAACTCAGTTAATGATTCAAAATTGTACTGAGCTAACTGGCAAGATTTTAATTCTGTCAGACCCATGAGGTTTTATCTCAAAATAAAATTCATACCAGAATTCATTTGGGTGAACTCAACAAGCCCATTATTTTCATTTGTTTTAGCAACTCAAGAACCTGGTGTTGTTTTTCTGAAGATAGTTTCAAGTTGAGCTTCATTTTTTATGCACTTACACTGTGCCACAGTTCTCCCTGGACTGGCCTTATCTGGTGCAAATCCAAAAACACTCTTCTTCTCAAGCCTGATAGAGTATTTAGAACAAAACAAAATATATTTCTGGTTCAGCACTAGGAGCATCATCAACATAGTGACTCAAAAAGAGAACACGTAAATGCTAACTATTCAGGAGAGAAGAATTCATGGCTTTGTGATAGTGTAATTCTTTTGTGCTTGTTTGGTTCAAATTTTTGCCACAGGAAAATCACCTGATCAACAGAGAATACACATTGTGTCCTTGAATTCATCCTATTCATATGTATTGGAAACTCTCTGTGCACATCCACCCTCCAAGACATTCTCTAGCACTCCTCACCAAACCTTTCAAAAAGCCTACAGATCATCTCAGGCTTCAAAGAGACACTGTTATGTGTTTCTAGTAGTTCTGACTGTTTTGCTACCTCTTCCTTCCAGATTATTTGCCTGAGTTGCCCATTTGACTCTTTGGCTCAGATTCATCTCATCCATATTTAGACATCTAATATATGTAAACCATAAGCTATTGGTGGCTTGGGTGGACTGAGTCCTCCCCAGGGGTGGCATTCCCTCTCCTCTGTCTGAAGAAAGATGCTACAAAGACTGTCCATGACATGGAGATTCCTGAGCAAGGCACACAAAGTTACGTGCAATGCTCCAAACATGAATTCTCACCCTTACATGACTTCAGTTTCCATGGGGACAATAACAGGGCTTTGGTTTGAGAGGGTTTTGGTGCTATTGTAACACCATTTGTGCTTGATGCTTTGGGCACATCTTTCTTCATGCTATTATTGCATTACCAACAACTTGTGGATTATAAAACAAGACAACCTGATGTGTAATATTATATAATCAGAGCAGTGATGAGACTCAGAAAAACAGATGGAATTCTTGATTTTCTTTACCTTCACAGGCCTTTTGCTTTCATTTTCATATCAGTATTGCCACAGAGTTTAAAGATCTGTTTTCTAACGGCTTCTTAGCAGAACAAATATTATACTCTAATAGACAGCTCTTTTCCATTCAACCCAAACAACCAAAAATGGCTGTATTAAAATTTCTAACTTCAACTTTTCTGTGGTATGAGAAATAGTTTGAAGTAAAGAAGCAAAAATCCTTCTCTCTTATCCTTTCCAGATACACTTGAAATGGCAAGGAATGACTTGCATGTTGGTGGTAACAAAACAATCTCCACATATAGAATTGTACTAGTAGCTATCTGAATCCTGGAAAAAAGGATGAGAGGATAGGAGGAAATGCCCACACCACAGAATAGTGCTGCTGCAGTTTGAAGCCTGAAGGAACAGGAAAACTTGTTCCATATATCCCAGAACTAGCCACTCATCCATCCCTCAGATGAGCTGAGGTGGAGAATATAGGGCATGAATTCATACCAGAGATGGATATTATTGTAATCAAATCAAATGGAGACTAAACTGATGTCTAACTCTTGCATTCAAACCTTGAAAGTCCATCAAAAGAGTCATAGCACTGACCCCAGGTGAAATCCAATTTCTTTTTCATCACACATCTTTAATTTTCTGGACAGTGTCTCTGTCCCTCTTCCTGTTCCTGTACTGTATGAGTGTACTTAGCTAAATTTATCGTCTCTTTCTTCATTATCATCAGGAAAGATTCGTTTTATTATCTTTCACTTAACATCATTTTACCCTGATGAAAAATACCACCTACAAACATTCTGTGAAGCCTGGCAATGCCTGTTTACATACCGTGCATCTTTTCTCTCCGGCTAATAAAGTTGTGTCACCAACCAGGTTTTGCATCCCATCTGGCATGAACACAACACATTAACTACTTAACCTGAGCCTACAGATAGCAACTACTCTTCAGAATTATCTAAATATTATTTAATATTGTCATTTATACTGAAATTGAGTGGTAACTCGCTCCTGGCAATACTTGCTGGGGTTATAAATGCTTCTGGTGTTAGGACTGAGGGGAACAACTAGAGGCTACAGGACTTTGAATATTCCCAGAGTTCTCATAGTGTGTTAGAAACTCTGCACTTAGGATGTCATACTGTGAGCAGGAAATGAAAGGCAAATAATATGAAAAGGCTGTGCATTAAAAATGCCAAGGGTATAACCTTTCTGACAACAAAGCAAAGATTCTTATCTAATGCTACACTTCCACAATAATTGTTATTAATATTAGCACGTTAATTAACTTCCCACTGCATATAGTAGGTTACTGTTTGAATATGATTTAGAACCTGTAACACATCTGTGTAGGTTTCTTACGGTGGGAACTGCTTACTCAGTTTGGAATCAACAACTTTTAAAGCTATAAGGTAGCTTTGTGTCCTGCTGATATTTATAATTTCTATGGGCCATTTTTGGATAGTACCCAGTGACAGAAGCTGTATTTTTACCGTAAAATACCATAAAGGAAGAGATGCACAAAAAGACGGATTTACAGAGGCAATTGAGCACCTTGCAGGCTGAGAAGCACCTACACCTTGGGACTTAGGGAATCATGTAAGCACAGCCTGCTCTGGACAGTGGTCTTGTCCAGCCAAACCCAGCCATGTTCCCAAAATTTCTCTGCCATGTGACTGAAACTACCCTGCTTGCAAGAGCAAAGTGCTAATGTGCACATGCCCCTGAGCATTACTGGAGAGTCCCTTTTCAATATGCCTGCAGGTCTCACCCAGAGCGAGTCTGGGTTATGAGCAGATTCTGGCCTGAATTTCTGCTGTCACCTGGAGCACCTGACATCCAGGGATTATACTCTGGCCCAAAGAGAGAAATTACCCAAATAATCATCATAAGTAAATGTGGAATAACAATTCAAAAGTTTAGTACTCTGGAGGTGTGCCAGGAAGAACATTTTTCACTATGCAAAGATCTCAGATAAATGTATGTCTGTGGTTTGTGTTAAAAAGAATGAGAAACAATTATTTCAGAAGGAGTTCTGACAATCAGACACAGATTCCATTGCTAAATTCTCTCTCATAGATGCAAACAAGCACATAAACATTAATCTAAGCATTTTATTCTCCAGTCCCAAATTTGTCTCACTCAATTTGGCAAATAGCACACACTCAGTGAGTGTCTGTGCAGAAATAATGCTCTCCCCTGTGCCTCAGCTTCCCCTTTCCATCAGTGGAAGCTTCTAATCTAATATTTTTTAAATTTGTACACAGAAAAATGTTTTCAGGCTTAATATACCAAGATAAATAAATTACACAAGATGTTTGCAGAAGAACACTGCATCAGTGCTGAGACGTTCATCATAAAGAACAATTATAGCAAATACACTTAGAATATTAAGCCTGAAATGTTTATAAGTGTATAAATCTTCAGAACAAATCCTTTGAGCAAAGCTGCTGCTTTCACAAGAAAGTGCTATGCAAGAAAATGAATGAGATTAAATTTTGTTTATGTATATAGCATACTATAATAATGTAGCTGCATTGGCTAAAAGCACTAATGACATCACATTAATTACTTTAAAGTGTTACATTGTCACCCAGTACAAGTGTTAAAGGTCTTCTAGATGTAGCTGAGTTAAGACAATTCCCCTTTAGTATAAAATCCAATCTTCAAAGATTCACTTTTTGCACTTAATATATATCACATTCGTGTGCATGTTAAATGAAAACCAAGAAGAAGAGAAGACACAATTATTATCTCTAAGCAGTTGAGGTGCATAAATATCAAGGAGAGAGATGTGTCATGAGATTATAACATGATACAGACAAAATAGTTCAGGCTGAATAGGAGCAAAAGTGTCTTAATAATGATAAGGTCTATTGGACCATGGAATAGTCTTTAAAGGGAAATAATAGAACCCCATTTCTGGGGATAGGTATAAGCACACTGGAAAAAATATGAAATTAAATATGGCAAGAAACAGTCCTGATGTGACTTAAGATGAATCAGCTTGTTGTATTTTTTTTTTTAATTTAAATTACCTGTGGTTCATGGTGGACAAAGACAAACAGAAAACACACCACACAAGCACTCCAGACTTTCAGTGACAGAAGCAGTTTAAGAGATTAACATTTAGAAGACACATTTGCAGACCTATCAGTCATTTCATGAAAGCACTTATTATACAGAATATATATTGATAATAAGGATCATTCATATTTAAGTTTTCAAGTCCCCATTTCTTCCCCTCATTACCTCTGGGCTTCATTTAAAAACAAAACAACAAGGCAATGGACTTTGATATTTATCTCTCTAGATCTTGTCAGAGCACAATCGCTATGGGAATTGTGTCGCTAATGAACTTCAAATTTTTTTCAATTTTTTTTTTTTATTGCCATGGATATTTTCTTCCTTATAAGCACTAACATAGAGAGTTGATAACATGCTTTGTCATATTACGACTCATGGAAAAAATACTGACATAGTCTTCTAAATTGAGGCCCTTTAGATGAATGTATACAGAAGTATTTTCCATTGGTAGAGAAGGACATTCATCTCTAGGAAAATGAAAAAAATTAGGGTTTGGCCAGAATGCGGCCAGCAACCAAACATTTAGTCTCCAGAATTGCTAAGGTCACAGTTTCTAGAAGGACTGCAGTTTGAACAGCCTCCCAAATCTATGTTCTAGTTATAACATTAGCTCTTCAGAGAGAAACCTCTGAAGATTCCTCCACCTTCTAAGTCTGGATCTGCTTGAGCAGACAGGGAGTTTAAAGAGCTAGTGACTGACCTTGGCAAACCCTTGAAAGCTGTGTTCTTAAGAGACAATGGCAAAGCACCACAATGTATAATACACAGATATCTTCAGGATGTTATCCCTGCCAGAGATCCTGTGTTACCCTGAAAACCATAGTAATTCCTGAAAGTTTCCCATCATTGCCTACAGATCCAGCATCAGAAAGAGATTAAATATTTTAGCTAACCTGGCCACTATTCAGAATAGAAACTGCATATAAAATTGTGCATATAACTTTTGTCTGGTTGTTGAACTCTGTAAACCCTTATTCCTTCCAGAAACACAAAATCTGACCCATACCTGAAGATGGGGCACATAAGGTGTCATGGCACTGAATGATGAGGTTATTTTGATACAAAAGGGATACCCAGTCAAACATGAAGTTTAATGTCTCCTAACCTGTCTTGCTACAAAACTAAAATACATGGCAGAAGCAAGCTGGTTTTGTCTGCTTTCTGCAACTGAACTCTTGATTGTGCCTGTAGTGTAATGTTTTCTGCTTTTATTTACACTCTGCTGCCACAGCATTTTAGTTCTACATTCTGATTCCATTCTAAATGTAAAGGTTAACAGAATAGAGACTTCTTAAATAAAAATCCTCACCTTACTTCTCTACTTAATATGAAACATTTCCTTTTAGTGTGTAACACATATTTTCACCTCTGATTCATGGTTCTCAGGTGTATGACTTTATGTGCTCACATACACTCTCCATCACAACTTCAAGTACATAAAACCCAACAGTTCTGTTATTCCAGCTGCTCTGATTCTCATCCCTCACCTTCACTAGCAAGACAGAAACAACATGAGCAGTAGAGGGCTAGTCCTCGTAGTTAAGTACCTCACATGCCCCTTTTCCCCTGAACAAGTGTTTTGTGTTCCAAGTTTCCACGCCACATCCCTGTCAGCTCCTCAGAGCAGCACATGCATTATCTGCTTCCGAGTTTGGAACGCACTGATTGACAGACGTACATGCTGATCAACAAACCTGAGGGTATTTTTGGCTTCCCCAAAGCAGAGGGCAGTAATTTATTCCTTGTGTACTTGGCTGCAAGTTTTAATGACCAGCTGGTTCTTTATAGGGCTAGAGGGAGGCGCACAGATGGAGGAAGAAAGAGGCAGAAAACTCACTGTTGCTGTTGTTGATCAATTGTATGCGCAGAACATAACTTCAGTCTCTTCGTAAAAAGAAAACTGCTCACAATCGTAATCCAAATATTTCTGTAACTATAAAATGACAAATTATTTTACTTTTTTACAGTCAGCTATGTTTTCTAAAGATCATTGCTATAAATACCCAGGATAATGAAGAGAAAAATTCTTAATTTTCTGACACATCCAATTAGAATGTTGGATATAGGGTCATTATAACTTGTTCATACCTGGATGATAAAAGAATCTGCCACTATCTGGTGAGATCAGTTTTTCAGAGAAATTCTGGAAGGAACCTGAGAACCAGAATATCAATCTATGTTAATCTACTGCTTTGGATAAAGTTTTAAAGATTCCAAATAATGTTATGATTTCCAGACTTTGAGCTTTATGTTAGCATGTAGCTAAAACACTAAGACAGGGTTTAGAGAAAAGCATATATGAAAAAAGAGTAATCCTGAAGAGTTTTTCTTTTTCTCTTAAGTTTGAAGGGAAGTGGCTTGAGCAATTAGAAATACTGTGTTCAAGGGACGAAATTCCCAAATGCAGGTGATATCTATATTACATTTATCCATCTGAAGTTAGATATCCAATCTAAGCTGGTCATCTAGATTCACTTTATAGGTGAAGAGAGGTCAGCCTTCATGTCATCCTCCATTATTCACCTGAGAGCAATGAACTAGCTCTTCAAGGAACCTACTGATTTCCACAGATAGTTTAAAACACACAGTTAATTTTGAAGTTTCTCAGGTTGACTAGATAAGAACCAACCAGGCTGAGTGTGTGCTGTGCACAACAAAAGATTTGCAGTCAACTGGAATGAAACACATAAAAATCACTGGAAAAGTTTTGTTATGGAGGGGTCACCATGTGCTCCTGGGAGGGAAGCAGAACCAAGGTGCAGAGGCAGTGAAGGGCTTGGCTACCTCAGCATAGCAAAGGCAAAATATAACACTTGAATACAAATCAATGTAAATTTGTATCAACAGAAGAGATGAAAGCAGCCCAGCAGACACTTGCCCTTCAGACTTGCCACATTATTCTGCCTTACATTTGACCAGATGCTGCTTTACTTTGGGCCCATCTCGAACTGCTGAGCACCTGAGAGCTTGCCTCCAGTGCCACACAGATAGGAGCTTCTTCGTTTAATTCCCAGGAAACTGGGACCTTGCCATCTTCTCAGAGCACTTCTATGCACAGCAACCTGTTGTCTTCTTGAAATGAAAAAGAAAAATGCAGTAAAGTTGCCAATATCTTTTTACTTTTTTCCTCATCCTCATTCATTTATTAGTCTAACAGACAAACCACTTTCCTATGAAAGCAGCAAATTAATGTTCATTTTCTCCTTCTAGCTGAGAGAAGTTTTGAATGGCAAAATATATGTATTGCCAGTCATCTGTGCAGATATAGATTTTTATCAACAGATTTTAAACCATCTATTTGTAAGCAACTATTATGTTAAAGAAGCTATTAAACGAAATCCATCTTAATAATTTAGCTGCATCACTACAATCTAACAAATTGTATTTTCTCCCTGGGTGCATAACTTGGGTATGTAATTTGTCTTTTGGTTCTATAACTGAAGTTTCACAGGTCTGATGCCCACTTGCACTTTGGTGTATCATGAAGTTTTCTAAAAAGTAAACAGAATACCCATGAAACATTGCTGAATCTGAACATTAGTGTAGCACATCTGCTGTGTAAGATGATACTGATGCAAAACACAGGACAATGCAGAATCTTATGTCTTCAGACAATAGTGTCCTTTTCTTCTTCTGAGCATTAATATTCCTCCATACCTTTAAATTTTCAGAAGCCAGTAGTATTTTAGATCTGCAGGAGGATGTGAATAATAATGTGCATTAATAAGGTAGCAGAGGACACAAGTTGCTGCTGATTGCGTATCCAAGGTTGTTGTTGATGACTACAGTACTTGCTAAAAAAAGTAAACAAATTCCTACACAGAGAGATCCAAGATATGCCAGTTGCCTAGATGCTAAAGAATATTAATTTTTCAACAAAAATGCTCAACTCTGCTATCATTTTCAAGAGATGTATTTCACAAGTAACATTTTTTTGGAAAGGATATCAAAACCAATAGAAAGCATGATACATTTTTTGAAAGAAGTGTAAGGATTTTATTCTTTTCATTGTCCATATTATCATGGTCTCTAGCATCAAGTCCAGCACTAAAATGCCCAAGAAATCAAGCAAACCCTCAAATATGCAGTATAAATTGTTTTTATGAAACTGAACTTCACTTTTGTGTGCTATAATTAAAATGACTATGTTTGTTTAACCAGCAGCTTATTTTGATAACCTTATATGTCTGGTTAGAGTGAGAGTTCATCTTATATCCCTGAGTCTTTTGCATTGACTTCAGCTGGGCTTTTCCCATGAGGATGGTTGGTAAAAGGATTAGGCTGCTTTCAATTTTTATTTCATATATTTTTATTTAGGCATATGAACCAAGGCCGGTACTAAAGTAGTTTATTTTTGGAATATGGGAAATGCAAGTAGGCAGTTGCATTAATAGATTCATGTAGAGTTCTTCAACATGCAACAATACATTTCACATCTAGCTTTTATTTAAATAAAAAGCTATAGAATTCTGGGATCCACCTAACTGAGCCTGACTTATAATTTGGTGTCTAGGAAATGACTTATTGGTTGCTATACAATATCCAGCTTCCTGAACATCACTGAAGAGAAAGTGCAGTCTCCAGCTGTTAGACACATAAATACAACACAGTATTCTTTGGCGACTCCCACAGAAACAAAAATAAGGATATAAAAATGAGAGTTAGGTTCCTCTTCCCAACAAAAAATAAGAAGCCCAAGTTTTGGGCTATTCCAATAAATAGTTTCCCAAGGGATTGGCAGTGCAAGATACCCAGTCAAGGACTGTCTGCCTGATATTACCCACCAGGGAAGTTCAGGTTGTGGCTGCTAATAGGGTGAGCTCTTCTCTGACCTGGGATGTTAATGGCCATAACTACTCCCATGAAATCAACTGCTCTCTAACAACTATCTGCAGTAGCTTCTCCATGCAAGCATCAAGTTCCAGGCCTTATTTGTCTGAAATAACGTTCATGATGCTAAATTATTTCAAAACAAATTAAATAGTTGATCTTCCAGAATAATGTTACTTGTCAGTTTAATCTTTAGTGGCAAGTCTGCAGAAGACAGTAGAACAGCCCTGAAGATCTGCATCATGTCCAGGACATGGGCTTATGACCTTTTTCTGAAGATTATTTTATTTCTGGCAAGTATATATTGCTCTAGGAGAAGGACCTGCTTAACACAGGTCCTTAACACAAGTCCTCCAAAAGGACACAGCTCATGCACACACAGGCACAAGGCTTGTTCTGAATAAAGTGCCAGCAGAGCTGGGACCAGGCACATGCTGCTGCATTATATGCAATATTTGCTCATGCATCAAACATTAGGAAAGCCCATTTTAAGCATTAGTGTTGTGAAATACACACAGCAAAGCCTCGGCTGGGTGCAAGACATGTTCAGCAGTGGTTCAATGTCTCGGTCTGGTCAGTGGTACCTGAGAAATGCACAATATACAATTATCATTCCTTGTTGCATTTTATCAAGCCTTTCAGTTGCAGGATATAAGTACACATCCTAATACAGTGTATAAGCAATATTATGCAGCATTTGTTTATACCACACTTGAATTTTACCTCGCACGTGGATATTTTTACTTTGCGCAATTGAAAACAATGAGGTACAAACTGAATAATGTGTAAAACCAGTGAGTACAATGCAAATCAGAACATTTTAGAAGTGTCAGTGCAGCATGCGAGCATAGCAAAGGGGGTTATTCTTCAAGATATATCTAACTGCTTTGTCAGAACACCAGTGCCTGCAGAAAGCTATTCTTGCTCTTGATGTTGCTAACACCCCTGCCTTTATCACAACCTCACAACATTTGGCACTTTTCCTAAGTCCTCAGGAAATGTCAGTAAATGTGTGGGTTTTTTCAATTTTTTTTTAAATGGAAATTTCCTACTTCTTAGAAAGTTAATGTAAAGATTGGAAACATATCTGTCCAGAAAAGACAATCAGAAATCCCCAAAATTATAATTATTTTTCATACCTAGATTTTTTTATGTGTATATTTTTTAAAATTTGTGGTACTGTCTTTTCTCATAATCTATAGCAATTGATTACTTATTTAGTTAAGTTTTCATGTTTGGCTACTTATGTTATTGCATACTTTTAATCCAGATTGACAATCTAAAAGGCCCAAATTTTCAAAAAATTCAGAATCAATCTTGATACAAATCCAGTTTCCACTTTGCTGACTTATTTTTCCACAGAAGTGATTTTGTTTTGGACCAAAACAAGCAGCAAATCTGAACAAAGTTTGCACCAAAGCAGCAGCTCTCTAGACATGGCAGCTGGAAATTGATGCCCTTGTTAGCTTTTCTGGGAAGAGAAAGTTTCACTGCTGAGGAGTTGCTGGGGGCTACACACCTGCCTGGCACGAGGGCAGAATTTCCACTGGACTCCCCTGGGGACAGCCTCCAAAGTCTCCTATCTTTCTCCTAGGATTTTTTAATAATTTTTCAAAGCACTCAATATCACATAACACTCCAGTTTTGACACTAACTGGAGCAGGTTAGACACAAAGCTCTGGGAAATTGTTAGAACAATGACTTCTAATTTATTTGTTTTTTAATTAATGAAATTGTTGCAACTATCTTCATTGGAGTCATGATAAAAGGCATGTATTTCTAGTATGGTGATAGCCTGCAACCATCAAGGGATCCTTTGGACACAGACAAAGCAAAGTGTGTTCTGGCATCTGACAATATCGTAGTTTTGAGGACATTGTCTGTACATATGTCTGAAAATATAGATAACTATTTTCAATATTCTCTCACAGCACAGCAGAGCAAATAAATACTAGTGTTGAGTGAGCAAACTGAAAATCTGAGATTTTCCAAAACCAGCACTGGTTTAATCTTCAATACCACTCTCAGACTCTCCACAAAGAGAAGGAACAACAATTTTAATTGGAAAGATGAGCCATGGGAGAGATCAAAGTTATTCCTCCCAGTGATCAACTTATGTATTTCTTTCCTCATCTGACATTTCATAATGCCTTTCCTCTAAAATATTTTCCTTCTGAGGATCTCAGCAGGATTTGTTGTGAGTGCAGTTTCCCAGAGCTGATTAAGTAGATTGCTGGGTGTCTCTGCGGTCATACTGGGATACCTGCAGGAAGAAGGATGGAAACAGGGCCAGCTCAGAGCTCTGTCTCACCCTGGGAGAAGTGGATTTGCTTTACTGGGTGAGTAACACCTGTATGTGACTGGGAGTTTGCAGATGGCATTGGAAAGGATGTAGCTGGTATGCAGAGCAACATAGGGCTGAAAACCTACTGTTTGGAAAGGGAAATAAAGCATGTGGATGCTGGAACACAGAAACAGTAATGAAAACTTATCTGTGCTAAACATTGAATAGTGACATGATGAACAGAATAGTGGGTTTACATTCTTAAAAAATGCAGTTTCTAGCAGTAGAGCTTCCAGAGTGAGGAATTCCACTGTGTTCCTATTCTTGAGAAGTCACTGAGTCTGACAAGCAGGGTGGGAAGGATAATGGCAGAGAAAACCCTGACAATGCACAAAGAAATGCACAAAACTGAGAATGCTTTTCAATCCCTTTCATCATTATTCATCTGTTCTGAATGTTCTTATACCATAAGTATGGAGCAAAAAACCCTGAAATTAATTCTAGACTTCTGCACATGCGTAGTTTTTCCGCAGTGGGCACTGGAAAGAACTAGCACATCCTCATGGAAGACACACACCAAAATGAATTAGTAACTGCACTTGGCTGAACAGGGAGAAGCTGTGGTCCACTGGCTCTACAAGCATGGGGGAAGAACATCTTTAAGAAATCAGGCAAACCCTGGCACTAGGTTGGGAAATAGTAGATGTGATTTCCATCCCCATCTCTGCCTTACTCCTCCTGCCTGAACTTGAACAAATCTCTGAGTCCCTCTGTGCCTCAGTCTGTAATGGAGTAATAATATTTTCCTGCCTCACTGTGGGACACTGTCATCCTGATATTGTGTTGATGGGTACAATTGAACAATCTGCCATATATTAAAAAGAAAACTTGTTCAGATGGATGGTACTTTATCACTGAAAAACGTCAAATGAATGAGGTGTACTCGCTTTTTATAGGCTCCTTGTATGAGCTTTGTTATAATAAGAAATTCATCACCACTGTGGGGACCTGAGTCATCTTTGTCCTTATTCTGCTCTTTTTCTAGTGTTTTTCTTGAATGCAATACACATAAATCAGTATAAAAATGGAGTCACACCATGGCAAATCATAGGTTTTGTTTTTCTCCCTGGAAGTTGCACTAGCCCTGCAGTCCAAAACAATTATTACCATGTAATTTATTTTCACTTTATTTTGTTTCTCTGAAATACAAATTGGAGTTTGCTGGTTATGCAACAGCTCTCCATATTCATTTTCCTACACAATGAAACTTCATCTGGGAATACATACAAATTAAGGATTCAAATCTCTCTAAGAAGTTTTGCAAAACTTCCTTTAGAGCCAGCTTCTATCAAATCCCATTTGCTTTTATAAGCTGCTGTAAACTCTAATCAGAAATGTCTGTGCTTATGTGCTCAAAACAGAGTATCATCTGTATCTTACCTTACTTCCCTGCAAAATTCTCTGAATAACATCAAAATGGCATGCCTATCCCAATTCAAACATTTGGCAAAACAGCGTTCTAATAAATGATGTAACAAGGGAGATTATAATAAGAAACATCTGTACAGATTGCTGAAGGCAAGCTCAAAGTATGTCAGAGTCTAAGAATTTACCACAAGGAAAAATTACTGAGAAAAATATGTAAAAAATGTTTATGTTCAATGTTGCTTGAAAAGGAACATGAATAAAATATGTCGCTATACCACACAAGTAGACCACAACCCTCTTCTCAAATTTACAAAGCTATTGAAGGCCTGGCACAGGGAAGTAAGAACCCACCCCTTACTAGCAGGAAAAGACTATGATCTTCCCCTTTTTGGTAGGAAATCTCAAGTACAGAGAGACCAAATCAAAATTGTTCTTCTGACTTGAGTGTAATAAAACTTGGGCAAATCAATTTTGTTTACCTTTTGCTTCATCAAAAAATGCAATGTCTGAGTCTTCCATCATTTTCAGATAAAGACAACACTTGGCCTCCGTGGACACTGTGTCCAAGATTTCTCAAGTCAGAGGCCTCCAAAATGAATATGTGAATTGAAGGTCATCCATCCATTGTGTAAGGAATTTGCCTAAGGACACTCCTACACTGGCCATCCTAATAACCTGATTCCTTGTGCTTCAACACAATACTGGTTTTCATTTTTTACAGGACTCTCTTTCATCCATCTGTACCAGCAGGAAATGAGTAAGAGAAAACAAAGGAGAACATGCTGCTGAAACACACTGTGTTCTGAAAATCCATACCAGGCCCTTGCAAACAGGTAGGGAAGGCAGCCACTGAGATTGTAAGTAGGGATATTAAAAAAAAAAAATAAAATTGCTCTCTGAATGTAATGCCTTTAGATTCCAGGAGGAACAAGAAGTGAAAGACAAAAAACAAGGAGATTGGATATTATTCATTCTGGAGAATTAATAATAACGTTGGACAAGCACACAGCACCCTGTCAGCCTCTTGCTAATGAAAAGTTAACTATTCCAGGAATCGATGCCCTGTGCCTGGAGTTCAAAGGGCAAAAGTGCTAAGAACCCCCAGTGTTTTGTATTTTTTTAAGCTTGACCCAGTCTAGAAGGAAAATACCTGCAATATTATGTATTGTAGAGTGGGGATGTCTCTGCTGTGCCAGATACCTGATTATGAGAGCTCAAGGACTACTGACAGTGGATGTCACTGACACTCAAACTTAAACTTTTGCTCTGTGCTTGGCTAGTAACTGCATTTTTTTTTGTCATTCCTCAGAGCTCTTCAAAGAGTGTTTTAAATGTGGAAAGACAGTTTCAAGGTTTTAGTTGTTGATAATTGTTTCTCCATGCATGAGGCTACACAGTTTTCTGGGGAGCTGGGGATGGCTTTTTAATAACAAACTCCGTTACTCAGAACTATATAAAATATTTCTGTGTTCTATGAAAATAATGCTGATTCTGTTCAAATAAACTCGTTGCTGAGATGCTGCAGTAAGCTTCAATATTTTTAGACCATTTGGGCCCCAGGCAATCTGAAGTAAATATATTTATTTTAGCTTATCCCTGGTGTAAACAGAGAAAACCTGAGCATCAGGGTAAAGGTCATAATCCCATGGGCAACATCTGTTCTCTCGAATTTTGAGGAATAGTTTGGACTGTGTGTGCAATAAAACTCAAGAGCTCTCCTCAATCTTCTCACACCCCTCCAAGCCTCACAGCCCCAAAATGTTGAAACCTTGAATTTCACTTCATGTATCAGACAGGAGCAGGTCAACTACAAGTGCTGGAGAAGCTTCAAACTGTGACTCAGTCTCAGAGTGTCCCAGCTTCAGTGAGAATATCCAACAAGCTCTTATTACCTCTTGTCATCACTCTAATTCAGGAAATATGAAGCTCTATAAACACACGCACTTTAATCTTATTTTTTTCAACCTATATTCATTCTTCTAAAAAAAAGGCAGTGCTCTTCATTGAGTTAAAACATCACAGACAGAACAGATAGGATCTTTATGTTACATTTTGTCACACAGATACACATATTTAAAAGCTTACACAGTTTGCCTATATTTTCCTCTAATTATGCTGGAAAATGAGGAATGGCATTCATTAATTGTTTTACTCATGCTTTCTTGCTTTGACAGGAATCAGAATCCATTTCAAAATACTGGGTGCCTCAGTCATGCCTGATTATTATTTATGTAAAATTATTTCACATGTTCTACAGCAAGAACAAAACAAAAAAAAAAAAAATTGTAGAATCACAGAATATACTGAGTAGGAAGAGACCCACCAGAATCACCAAGTCCAGCTTCTGATTCTGCACAGGTCACCCCACCCATGCCATCCTGTGCCTGAGAACATTGTTCAAACACTTGAACTCTGCCAGGCTGGGGCAGTGACCACTGCCCTGGGGAGCTGTTCTGGTGCCTGACCACCATCTGGGTGAAAACTTTTTTCCTTATCAGGAAATCAACTTCTCCTGACTCAGCTTGATGTTTTTTTCCTTGAGACCTGTCACTGGTGACAAGAAAGCAAAGAGATCCATGTCTGTCCCTCCTCTTCCCCTCACAAGGAAGTTGTAACTGCAGCGAGGTCTCCCCTCTTCAGGCTGAACAGACCAAGTGACCTCAGCCACTCCTCATAAGGATTCCCCTCCAGACCTTTCACCATCCTCATGGCCCTCCTTTGGCACTCTCTAAAAGATTAATATCTTTTTTTGATGGAGCCCGGTGGGACCCCAGCAGTGACAGGTCCCCAGCCTGATGTCCCCCACTCTCTGTAACCTTTGTGCCTGGCCCAGGAGCCAGCTGCTCCCCCATGGTGTAACTCGGTTATCCAGCTGTGAGCTGGATGTTTTATCTCTTGTTAGAGAAAATATCAAAAGTTCTGCTGAAGTCCCAAAAGATGATATCTGCTGGCTTTCCTAGATCACCTAGAGGAGTTACCTTGTCATAGAAGAAAATAATTTTCAACAAGGAGGACCTTCCCCTCATGAAGCCATGCTGACTGTCACCAATGACTGCATTGTCCTCCAGGTGCTTTTCAGTATCAACCAGAATAAATTTTTCCATTATTTTACTGAGCATTAAAGTGAGACTGATAAAAAATATTTCTTATTGTAATATTTATTTATTGATCTATAGATCTAGGTTATTTGAATCATATATTATATATTATTGAATTTCTGTTATACTGTATGAAAATATTATTGAAAAATGTATAAAAACAGAAAAGTAGTTATCATTTCATATGACACACCCTTCAAGATTTGAGATCTAAGCAGGTCACAGTCACTCAGATCTCTGGGATATTCAGATGTAACATTGCTACAAGTCCATCTCTGCTTTTCTCAGTGTTTGCACTGCTTACAGACACTGGAGTGCCTATCTGCTGTGTACCTGCAGTCATGATTTATAAATAAGAGTTTCTAACAAACTGTTCCTGTGTTGTTCTGCTCACAAGAACTGAACTACACATGAAACATGAATTCTTCAAGGACACTCTGCAGTGGGCCTGTTTCTAGTGAGGCTATTCTAAATCTAATGTAGTGAAACAGCAAGGTTAAAATGCCAGTATATTTAACTTTATTTATAGCAAAGCATCTGTACTAGTTCAAGGCATTTTATTTTTCCAAGTAAGCTTTTGCATAATGGTCTGCCTTTCTTGTTCAAATGAAGAAAAAAATAAAAAATTGGCAACATATGAAAGGAAGAAAGCAGACATAAGGAACACATTCCTGACATGGATCCACAGTGACACAACGAAGACTCGAGTCTGGGAATTCACCAAAGTCTGGACATATTTGGAAGAAAAAGAGGAAGTAACTTGCAGAGATCTCTCTCAAAGACAGCTATTTTAAGATGAGTTCTAGATCTCCTTGAAATGTCATTCACCAAACCAACTCCAGACTGCAGATCCAAGCTCTGGTTCTTAGAGGGTCCAGCCTCCCCTCAGCTATGGTGTTTTACCACTATAACTGAGATATACCACCTTTCACTACCTAAATAGGCTGAAATCATGCCTTCATTCCTACAAACCAGTGAGGCACACTGAACATTGTTTTATGCCAGCATGCATAAGAAATTCCATTTTGCATTAAATTAGATATTAACTGATAGCAAGCAATTATTTATACTGCTACATTGAAAATGTCTTTAGGAAGAGCACATGCAATTGTGTTTTTAAGCTTAACTCTGTCTCCTGACTGATGGTTGTTTGATTTCTGAAGCTGTGTGATGCATAAATTGTAGGCAATTATTAAGTCATTTAAGATGCAGGCAGATTTAGATCAACTATAGATACATCTTCTATATTTACACACCATCTATACAGATGACAAAGGGTCACATCCTGAGGATGTTGGCAATTTATGAGATCCCAGGATCTGTCCTAAAGGATCACATGGAGTTTTTGTATTTATTAGAGATTCCCTGTCATTTGGCCATCAACCATCTGAAGACAAGGATCACATCCACAGGCACAACTCTCTGTACCATCAAGCATTTTCTTGGCTGTGCGGGTGTAAGTGATTCCCACACCACAGCATGGGAATCACTGCACTAAATTACATTTTAGATCCTGAAATTATATGCCAACTAACCAATACTGGAAGAGATAACATGGGTGCCTGAGTCCTTCTACATAATCTCAGGCAAATATATTGTTGTCACTAAGGCCAGAGGTTCATAAGGACATAATTTCTGCAGAGTAAAAACAAAATATAGGCTTTTAAATAATAACAGTCAGTCTTACACAGCTTAAAACCAGTAAATGTTCAGTACTAGGAGAGATTTTATTGTTTTCACCACATACTAACACCTTAGCACTAAACCTGAATTACAATTAAGAGACTGAGCTAAAATGGAAAAAGAGAGGCTCAAGGCAGAAAGACTTACAGACCTTAGAAATTAATTTCTAAATCTCTAAGCACAATTTTTTGAAATTGCAGTGATAACTTTTTATTGGAAACTGTCTTGTGCTGCTTTTATATTTTATCGTGGTAGCACCAACACAAGTGCTCTTGGGATATATTTATGGTCCTGGACTCAAGCCTGATGTGTGTTTGGCCCAGCCTTTGCAAGACTGCCTGGATTTCTCCACACACTCACACCAAGGAAAAGGTTTTCCACTTTCAGAATCCAAAACTGCAGTGGTACTAGGGCATGACCCCCATGATATTAAAACAGTGGTTGGATTAATTCATGGAACAACACAATCCACACTGGATAATTTCCATACTGTCCCTCACAGGACATCACCACTTTGCATGCCTGGTGCTGGCACCAGAGCTGCCTGCCCAGCCCGCATGGGACCCGTGCTGTGTGAACGGGGCTGGAGAGCCCTGGCAGGACACTCATCCTCCCTGGGCAGCAGCTGGGACTGGGGCTCCCTGCACAGAGCCCACCAAGTGCCCTTTTCTACCAGGGTCCATGCCCACAACTCCCTCCCTCCTCCTGCAGCCTCAGAGGGGCTGTTTACATCACACTGCACAAACTGTGCCCCTGCTGCCTGGCCCAGGGCAGAAACCTCCCATGTCAGTTCAATCAGAGGAGCAGAGGGTCTGAGGGCACCTCTGCATATTTTGCCTGTTCAGAGAGTACCCCCCAAGCAGGAGGCTGAGCTCGTTCAGACTCAACACCACCATGAGAGTAACAGAGAGCACAACACCCGGCACATTTATTAATTTATTTAATAAGTGCATTCATGCTAAGCATTATGAAGTTGCCCAGTGAAAGTATCAACCTTGTCAGTATCAACCTCTCCACAAATACATCTACAAAGACGAAGTGAATATGACAGTGTTCAAGGAATATTACAATAAATAAATAAACAAAAATAAAAATACATAAATAAGCAAGACAACCTCCAAAGCAACAAAAAAACAAAATCTCCCCCATGCCCCCATCCCTACTCCAACCCCTTCTCCAAGCTGTTTAGGCATAGATTGCCACATACCATGACTTCTTCTTTGGGTGTACTATCACAGCCCCAATTCTGCCCTCTAGCAATGGATTTATCAGTATCTCTGTGGCATAATTTAGCCAAAAATGTGAAATTATATACATATTTCATATGCTTCAGTAGGTGTTTAAATATGTTGATCTAATTTTTGCCTTTAGTTTATTTAGCATATAAATTGTCTCTTTTTAGTGTTATGTATATTTTATTTCTTCTGAAAAAATTTGTATAAGTTATAGGTCAAGAACAGATTTTTCCATAATACTGCTCTGTTTTTAAGCTGTGACTGGTAAATTAAAAACCATATTTACTGCCCTAACATTAAAGTACCTGGGAGAAAAACTGTATTGTTGATTGAATTCAAGAGAGCAAGAATCAATGAAAAACCAGAGTGTCTATTTTACCCATCAGGGAACCGTGTAAATATGACTCAAAACCAGTTTGCCCCATGGTGTCAGACACAGCAAAATACAAAGCCTGCCTTGTGTACGCATTTTAACTCTTTTCACAGCCACGGCTAGTGGAAGAGGAGTGTTCTCAAGAGGTAAATGTGTGCAGCCCTGCTGGTTGCTGTTGCCAGCCCAGAAGAAGTGAGCAGCATTTCTCTGAACCGGGGAGGGCAGGACATTGTGAGTGTGAGCTGCAAGAAGCCCGTGGAGGTAATGGTCACTCCTGCTCTGGCTGCCACATAGCTGTGAGGGATACCTTCGTATCCAGTTTCCAAATGACCAAATAATACACAACCTTAGGGAAGTGTTCATGTTCTTCCTAGCTTTTCATGTGGTTTCACTTGTTAGAAACATGAAAATTGCTATTGCAATGTGACCAGACATCCATGCATCATTTATGATTTTTCCAGAGCCACAACCATCTGATATGAGGATCAAACCCATTTGATATCAGCCTCATTTCAAAATGTAATTAATATTGCCCAAGAGAAACGAATGCATTTTTCTGGAGAAAAGTAGATAGCATTAAATCAAAGAACAGATTCTCCCACAGGCAGGGGTGGGAGAATGACCACTCCTGCTTCCCTACAAGCCCAGTGCATAAGAGGGTGAGCAATTATGAACACCTTACATTTTTGAAACACATAGCATTATGAATGTTAACACAAATGGGGAAAAAATCCTCATGAAAGCCAAATGCAATGCTGATCATGTATTCAGAAGTTTTTGGAGGAATATCAAATCTAACTCCATATTCCTAATGAATACAAAAAGGATGATTCTTCACAGTTGGCAGGCTGGTGTGAGCCATATAACAGAAATTTGTGGCTGTTCTCGCTCTGGAGTTAGAACTAGGGCTATTGAAATGATGGATGGTAAGGGGTATTTTACAGTATCTGCTGCAAACCTGCTTACATTTTACATGTAAGTCCCTTTCTCCGCAGTGTGCTGGGAGAGCAGCAGATCTAAAAGCTCTCAGTTATAAATGTCAGTTTCAAACCACTCAGGTGGGATCGACAGCACTAAACTGGATTAAAAACAGCCCACATGAGAACAGAATCAGACCCAGCAGTTACAAAACAGCTATATTAGAAGACAGTTAGCTGTTTCCATAGAAATGGAAATATGGATTCAATCCCTTCAGATCAGATCTCTGAACGAAGCAGGAGTAACCAAACTGTTTGTAAACGTGTCATGTCAAACAGAAATCTGGTAAAAGTGCAGACTGTAGTGCTTGTAAAGCTAATGTAACTAATGCTTATAACACAAAGCCAGGCAAAATGCAGGCCCCAGCGTCTCCGGTCTTCCTTGCTCCTGGGAAGGAGGAGAATCGGAAGGCAGCTGTACATTGCTGATCATGGTGATAGCTCCGTCCTTTCCTGGGCTGGAGCAGTTGGCAGTGTTCGCACTTAGGGCGCTTACCCCGCCATCCATCCCTGCCGCGGGGGCGGCTTTGCACCGGGACGCGGTGCCGGCAGATGGCACTCGGAATGCTCGGCATCGCCCGGCTCGGCGGCACCGCGACCTCCCCACCAGGGACACAGGGGTCCAGCGTGACAGCTGAACAACTGGAAATACTGCCACGCAGAAATGTCTGTGGGATATGGGCAGGGACACCCCCGGCCAGGCACGGATCGATGCCAGGGGCGCCTGCGGTGTGGAAACGCCTCGCCCGGTGAGCCCGGCCGCCTTCCAGAGCTGGGTTCTAAACACCGAAACAACCCCGACTGGGCGTGCAAAGCTCCAGCAAACTGCCCAAGCAGCAACTAAAAGGAGCTTCGAAGAGTGAGTGAGGAGAATAAGCGGGAATTGTGAGTGCAGAAGACCCCGGAGCTGCGGTCGCTGCGAGGGAGGCTGAAGCCCTGGAGCGGGGGCGATGATAACGCCCGGGCAGCCGAGCAGCGTCCGGCCTCTCGGGAGGGAGCC
Source organism: Pyrgilauda ruficollis (assembly GCF_017590135.1). Classification (NCBI taxonomy): domain Eukaryota; kingdom Metazoa; phylum Chordata; class Aves; order Passeriformes; family Passeridae; genus Pyrgilauda; species Pyrgilauda ruficollis. The sequence continues at coordinate 6,034,349 of NW_024524711.1, read as the reverse complement.
ACGGCTCTGCCTCTGCCCATTCTTACTCCACACGTAACGAAAAACAATTAGCAGACACTCTTCTTTCGAACTTAATCCCAGTCTTGGGCTTTTCATTAGTTTGGGAGAGTGCTGGCAACTCCCACATCAGCAAGAATTTCCCGATTGCTTTTAGAAACGCTGCTTGCTGCATTCCTCTGAGAAATGCCTTCCCATTTGCACAGCATAAACAAGCACAGGCATGGGCGAGACTTTCTGAAACCCTCTGCAGCAGCGTTAAATGGATACTCCTCCACATGCCTTTATTTCTAAGTATGAACTTTGACTTCTCTGCTTCTAGCAGTACTTTTTAAAGGTTTTTTGGTGGGGGTTTCTGATAAAATGAAAAGTGGAAAGGGGATAAAAGCAAAAAGAGTAAAATGTAAGTAAATAAAAAAAATTGACACATCCTGGGGAGGACTGAAAATAAATAAATAAGGGGGTTTTTTGGGAACCATTTTGCACTAATTTATTCTTAATTTCCAGTATATCCTTCTGCCCACTGTAATTTCACTAGGCCTTTTAATTGTCTTTGATCATAATGGGAGGTTTCAGACCCTTATTCCCTATTTACACCATTTTGTCCTCCAAGTCAGCCTACGATACTTGCAACTGCTTAGCAGATGTTTGTGTTCTTGGTAGGAAGTCACTTACTTGCCTATGTTCTTTATTAGCAATTGCTGATTTGGCTACACTGAAACCATTGAAGGCAATAAAAAAATATGGAAAAAAATTCTTACATATCCCAAATACAAATTTCATTATTTTAATAATAAAACATGCTATCAAAAGTATGAAAACATGTTATCAAAATTCCAATTGAGATGTCCTGATTTTTTTGTTTGTGTTCTGATTCCTCAAAAATTGTCCTGTATTTTCTTTTCAGTTCAGTTGGTCACTCTACCAATGTCCTAAACTATCGTTATGCATGAAAACAACAGTAATTTTAAAACCTTTTACTTAAATATTTCTCTGTTGAGGTCAACAGAGATACAGAGCTAAAACTCTTGAAATACTTTGCAGAAGTTTTCCGCGCAGAGAGCTCTCAGAAGTAATGAAACAATTGAACATTTTACACATACATTTGCAACACTGTTTCACAGAGCAGTAACTTGGTTACTATGTCATAAATACCTCATTATCTCTGGTGACTCTGGCAGTAAAAATAGGGGGAAAATCTTTCTGAACCATCAATGGAAAAATATGGGGCTACATCAATGCTTTAAAAAAATTACTTGAAAAGCCCAAAGCTTTGTTGAAAGTAAATTATTAATTCTTGAAATTTTTTGTGCATTTAGATACAGACATAAAAGCTGAAAAAGCACAGAAATCCCTAATCTCCCTGATTAGGCTTCCTTTAAATAACTGCTCATTAAAATAATTTCATGCATGTCCTCCTATCATGAGTGAAAATTAGACTGACTGTTCAAAATAAATAAATAAATGGGAGGACATAATTTCCCCTTCCTTCTAACACCCACCCACTCATCCAGTTTTTGTTTAGTGAATATTTCTTTTTTCATCCATATACCTTTAAACCACCTCTAGGTCTTCCAACAGTGTCCTGATCTGTCCATCCTGTGACACACAAAACTACCTGGAAAATTTTGCAGCTAATGATAAACTCAATTAGATCTCAGCTGCTATTCTGACTGTGAAAAATTTTGGGCAGGGTGTGGTCATTTCTCTCTGTGGCCCCCTTTTAGCCCCCGTTGAAAATCATGTACTAGGTTTCCCACACCTTTTCCCTGCTCTAATAGCAAAACTTACCCCACTTTTGGTCCCCAGAATGAAGAGCTGATGAAAACACCTTGCTCTTACCCAGAAGCCAGCACAGTGCTTGTGTGATGAGCAAGAAAAAACACCTATTTTCTATCCAGAGCTTTTAGCCTGCCACATGTTTCCCATGTAAATGCATTTAAACACAAGTTACTGGAACTTCTCAGTCCTTTAAACTGCTCCACTGTGCGTGACATACAGAAATAGCCACTTGATGACACCAAAGACAGAGATTATGTGGGATATTACATAGACATTACAAACATAAGGGTGATCAACTCCTACTAGAAAGTTACATAAATTTCAGCCCTTGCTCCAAGGACTGTTTAATCAGACAGTACAATGCTCCATGTGAGCTCCTTGGGTTCTGACCGTGGGGTGAAATGTCATCCCTCCACTCCCTTGAATACATATAGTTATGTATTTTTTGCAAAATAGAAAAGCTGCAATATGAGAAACTGAGAAATGCAGGTGCCATAACATCAGACTGCCAAAGGGAGTTGATCACAGGATTTTTATTTACTGAATGGAGATTAACCATTAGATGGTGGAAAAAATAGCTATAAAACATGGTTTGTGCACATAAATGTCCTTTTCTGCAACTTAACATTGGACATAAGAATGTTGTAAGAATTTTTACACTCATATTGAAGACACCAATGGATCTCTTTCTTGGGCACAATCTATACACCAGATGAACATTAATTATCAGTGTATAATTTACACTTAGCCAGGTTTATAGCTCCAAGTTTCCCCTGACTACTCAAAATCCACTCTAACACCATAACTCTGCAAAACCCAAGTCCTTCTGGAGTCCTACATCTGAAACCAGTGCAGTGTATCTTTGAAAGATGCTACCCAGATCCAGCACTGATCAGTCAATTGTTCTCTTCTGCAGGAGGTTTTAGAAATCAAGGTGGCAATTTACTATCCTAATTGGGGACTCTGGAGTCCACTTGTTTAATCTGCATGAAAAGTGCCACCACAGCCACTATCTCAGGTTCTGAAGTTGTTACATATTTTACGACGTATATAGATAAAAATGGTTTTTTGCCCAATTAAGTTTTCCTATTCCCATGGTTTCCAAATGACACTTTAAATGAACAGTAGCTGATTTTGGTAGCTGTTTTACAGAAGTACAGCATTTGGAGCCTTGCCCACACACCAGCAAAGTTTTATGGGTATTAAGAAAAGCAGAATTTATATTTCTAAAGAATTATGTTAATGCTTCCTGCAGTTACTAATGTTGATTTGTCTGAAGATAACTGTTACATAAATTGATTTTAATATTTGGAGTACCCATACAAACAAGGACACAAAATATAGCCATACTTCACCTATACATATCTATTTATACAGGAATATAGCACAAGAATAAAGGAGTAATATTCAGTAAGTTTAATTTCCAAAGCATTTTACTAGTTCTAGCAAAAACCGAGTCCTGCCTCACCATTGCTTTTTCCATGTTGTTTCTGGCATCTCTCACAGTGCTGTAGCTGTTCCCTAAATGAAAACCCTTTTCCCACCACGGGAGTCCACCCCACTCCTGCTGAGCTGAGTCTGTGCCTCTCTGCAGGTGCTCCTGAGACACCCTTGGCTGAACCACGCAATGGGGGCTGCTGGGAGGGCCCTCCTGTGTGAGATCTGCCGAGCAGGGAAAGATCTCCCCCCTCTCTGACATAACCCAAAAGTTCAGCAGGCTCTTGGAACCCCAGAGCCAAGTGATTCCACCCACTTCTTGTCTGTTGGCAGCTCAGTTATTTCTCTGAGCCTTGTCAAAGATGCCTCAGAGGAGTCTGGATGGGGTGGATTTCACCCAGTAGACTCAGCTTTTTAGCTCGCTATCAAAGAAAGCTTCAGGCACCAAAATTAGTTTTAGCACCTATTCATTGAAGAAGGAAAAATGAACACCATCACCACCTTACAGAAATGGTTCTGAACCTTGTATCCAACACTTCAGAGAAGACAGGAGACACATAGAAAGGAAATCAAATCCACTCTCCCATAACATTATAAAGTATCAATCTGCATCTGTTTTATTCATTGGATTATCATGTTCCATTATAAACATCACACCACATGTCGAAGCATAGTTTGATCACGTTTGCATGAACACTTTTGTTAACAGACTCTGGAAATAATCATAAATTATTGAAATATTATAATGACTTGTATTTGGACAAAATAGTTAAAATTTATTCTAAATAATAATGTTTTCTGACTTTTGTGTATAAAGGTAATTCAATTGTCATCCTTTGGAAACAGGATAATTTCTAATTAACTATCAAAAGCTGTTTACGATGACAGATATATTAATATTTCTAAGTTAAAAAAAAATATGATTGTCATTCCAAATCAGTTTTAAGATAATTCCCTCTCAAATCAGGGCTTGGCTAGATTTACATTAATTTTTTCCAAAACGGGATCTCTAAAGACGCAGGAATTTTCAAGCAGTTGCATCTAATTAAATATGCAATGTACATAGAAGGAATAGCAAAGATTAAGACAAGGAAAAAATAGAGAAGATTACATTTTCCATGACTTTCCTCTTAGCTTTCTAACTAAATCCTGTCTAACGTAGACAGCAGTTTCAATTTCCATCTACTACTCTGCAAATTGTTTTTATGTCCTGTTACATAAGTACATCTTGAGTGCAATAATGCTTTAGAGGGATAATAAATAAACAGCAACATAATAAAGAATGTTATGCTACAAAGAGCAGTGCACGGGGACAGCATTCTGTCCAGCTGATTCTTTCCCAACTATGTAGCCCACAAATTCAGAAATACATCATTTAAGTGTAAGCACTTGAGCATAAGATTTTCATTGCTGTTCTAATAAAATGAAATAATAGATTGATAGTTCACTGTACTAGTTGCAAATTCATCTGCACTTGTAAATTTTGCAAGGTAAGGTGAACCTAAACCTAGGAAATGTAAACAGAGAATTATTTTAGAACTCTTCTGAAGAAAATATGGAAGAGTCTGAGAAAAGTTTGTGAACCCTGTAGATAAAGTAACTTTCAAATAATGTTGAATACCTCAAACATAATTGCAAATCCTCTTCTTTCCTTCTTCAAGGCCATAACAACATTTTCTGAGTCAACATAACTATGCAGGGCACTGATCCTAGAATCACCTGCAGGAATTTTGTACTTTAATGAGCTGTGTCCATAAAGAAACTGCTTATTTGTTTGAAGTTCAAAGCATATTTAAAAATGTGTGCATTCCGAGTCTAAAGCCATTTGAATTATAGAATAGAATCACATAATTCATTTAGTTTGGAAAAGACCTGTAGCATCATTGAGCCCAACTGTTAACACAGCAGTACCAACTCCACCATTAAACCATACCTCTAAGTGCAACATCTACACATCTTTTAAATATCCCCTCCAGGGATGTTGACTCCACTGTTCCACTGAGCAGCCTCCTCAGGTGCTCGGCAACTGTTTAAGAGAAGAAATTTCTCCTAAACCTAAACCTTCTCTGGCACAATTTGAGGCCATTTCCTCATGTCCTGTCATTTGCTGCCTCAGAGAAGAGTCTGACCCCCAGCTTGCTACAACCTCCTTCCAGGAAATTGAAGAGTGAGAAGGTCCTCTCTGAACTTTCTTTTTTTCCAGGCTAAACAACCCTCACTCCCTCAGATGTTCCAGAGGCTTCATCAGCTCTGTTGCCATTCTCTGGACTCACTCCAGAAATGTCCTTAGAGATCCCTTTTTGGAAAAAAATAATGTAAATCTTGCCAAGCGCTGACTTGAGAGGGAATTACCTTAACAATGTCCTCCTCAGTGTCCTCCTTTAGTGAGAGGCCTGAAACCGAGCACAGGATTTGAGATGTGGCCTCACCAGTGTCGAGTACAGGGAGACAATCAGTGCCCTGGCCCTGCTGACCACAGTGTTGCTGATACAAGTCCAGATGGCGCTGGCCTTCTTGGTCCCCTGGGCACGGCTGGCTCACGTTCAGCTGCTGCTGACCAGCACAGCCAGGTCCTTTTCCACCAAGCAGCTTTGCAGCCACGCTGCCCCAGCCCGTGGCGCTGCCTGGGGTTGCTGTGGCCAAAGTGCAGCACTCAGCTGTGTCCACAATCGACCTCAGCCCACCAATCCTGTCCAGATCCCTCTGCAGAGACTTCCTGCCCTCCAGCAGATCATTACTGCCTCTCAACTTTGTATCATCCCCAAACTTACAGAGGGAGCACTTGATCCCCTTGTCCAGCTCATTGATAATAACATTAAACACCACTGGCCCTAATACTGAGTTGTGGGGAACCCCACTGGGGTTATCAAGGGTCATCAAGTCCAGCTTAAATGTATTACTTATATAAGGATTGAACCCACAACATTGGTGTTATTACACAATACCCTAATCAACTTTTGGGAAAAAGAAATCCCCAAACCAAATGTAAAATAGGACAAAAGTATTAATACACTTTCATTTTACCCAAGTATTAGCTCATTGATTAATTTAGAAGGAACTGTTGCAGTACTCTTTATTCTAACTAATAATGGTCAATTAAATTCAATTTACCTCCAAGATACTGTTATATAAATGGCTAAATTTATTCACTAATTTAATCTGGTGTAGTAGATGCACCAATTATTTTTATTTGTTAGCCCAAATAAGGACACTTAGGAATGCTTGTTCCTATTAAAAGAAAAGTGAGCTGCACAGTGAGGGACGGAGCCACAATGCAGTCCTACAGTTTGTAAAGCTCTGATGGTCAGGAGGCAAGACTGCAGAGTACAGTATTGGTCCTGTAGTCTTAGAAGGATAATTATTGTGCTTTCTGTGTTAAGTCATCTAGAAGCATGGAATATGTATATAGAAAAAAATCCAAGTCCCCAAAAGAGTTTACAAATCTGGATTCCAGCCAGACACAACAGTGAGTGAAGCAAGCAGATGGGAGAATAAGGGCTAGGATAAGGAGCAAGTTTCTCCTGCTAAGTCATAGTCACAGCGTAACACCTGCCTACTGCCATCCTCTTATCACTGCAGAAAGCCAAGTGTTAGTAGTAACAAACACTGTCAAGTGCCATGCTTTTGCAAAAAGGAGTGAGTTCCCAAAGTGTAAGCACCCATAACAGTCAAAATCACTGCTAGAATCACAATTTCTAGATTCATAAAAAGCGCCTGTGATTCAGAATAAAAATACAGGCAGCTACATTCTTTGTAAAAAATTTATGTTGCCTTCTACATCTCCAGAAATTATCCTAGAAAATAATCCACTTTTCAAATGACAAACTAGTCTTATAACTACTCAACGATAGCATATAAATGTCAAACTAAAGGTAAACTGTAGGATATATGTACATATAGTAGAATACTGAAGTTCAAAATAAATCATTAAGAACAGAAATTCAAGTTTATTTTAAACTCTTTTTCACACTAGGATTAAAGTGAGTCTCTTAACATTCATATAGACTTTGTTTTGATAATTAATTATAACATACATATATGCAAATCAATTCAATGTAGTTTAATGTCATCATATTTACACCTAGAAGAAGTGTAAATTACTTTACTTGTTCTTTTTTTGGCTGGAATAGACCTGCTATTTCTAAACCACAAAAATGACTTATTTCCCTTAAATGTATAGAAAACAAACCTTGAAAAGGTTCAATTTTGACCTATTTTTTATCTGTCTGGTTATTGCTCTCTAAGAAACAAGGTGACTTCTTGCTCCCTTGCAATGACTGAAGACATGTTCTTCAGGGAGACTTCTGTAAAAGATGCTGAAAATTCTAGTCTAATTCTTTCTTTGCTGTGGATCTTTCTTTCTAACAATAAACTGCCTAGCCTGAGAAGACAGTTTCAAAATTAATGTCTTTTAGATTTTGCAATGTAACAATCGAAAAGCAAGGACTTTCAATATTATTTTATGTACAGAAATAAATTTTTAAAAATCTGACTACATTTATTTCTTTTGAAGAGAATGCTAAGATGATGGACTTCAGTATAAGCTAAGGTACAACAGTGTGCAGATCTGCTTTAGGAAGATCATTGCATAGACAAAATCTGCAGGTGGAAACTTGTGTACTTTCTGAGAGAAGGGCATCCTGAGGTTACTGAATAACAAAACTGAAGAAGCAATATCAGGAAAACAATTAAGTACTTCAGAAAATAATATTGTTAATTGAGTAGGTCAGACGCTTTCTGCAGGGAAACAGCTGCCAGTGCAGCACTCATTTTTTAAGTGCAAGCAGCAAGGATAAAAGATTTGTTCCAGTGACACTTAAAAATGCACACCTGAAAATTAAATCATGCAATAAATGCAGCACTATGTGGGTCCCACTGAAAATTTGGTTTCACCTGAAGAGAAGTAAAAAAGAATTCATTATTAGCTTATCTCTGCAAGATAAAGCAATATTTTCCTCCATTTCTAGCACTCCTTTCTAAAGTGTACCCCACAAGAGATAAAATCCTGTCAAATGAGAAATTTGTCATTTTCTCTCATCACTGGGATAAATGAGTTTCAACCTGAGACCAGCTGAACTAATACCAATTGCACCTATTTAGTATTGTAGGAATGCCAATATATAAACCCAGTAAATACATTATTCATTCATTCAGGGCTCCTAGGTTTGTAAATTAAGAGGGTTATTAATCTGGGTTTGGAAGAAGTGTCTTAATAGTGTCAATTAATTTTTAAATTGAATTGCATACTAAGAGCTTAACCTTCAGGTCAAGAGGTGCTCAGAAGCCAATTTAATATAAAAGTCAATGGGACAATTGCTGTGAAGGAGTATGGCTCAATCTAATAATTACAGAACTGGTCTCCATCCCCAACAATATTGCCTTCATACAACTTTATGGCAAAGATGATGTGGCTTAATGAACAGCTGTGTCAGAAGACTCCAGTGACTTGGGTCTGGTTGGCACACAGCCACACAGAATTACTGAATTGCTGAGATTAGACACGACCTCTGAGGTCACCAAGTCCAACCCAATGCCCAGAGCAAGGCCAAGTAGAGCAAGTTGCTCAGGGTTGAGCCCTGTTGGATCTTAGAAGCCTACAGTGAGTAAATCTCTCAGCAGAGTTTATTCTAGTGCTCAGTCACCCCCAACATCTCTTACATGCTCAGCAAGTGATCTTAGAATTTTGTGATCTTGCCTGCTTTTACCCCTATTAGCCATAATATCTGTATTAAAAGCTGTTCAGAGCATAAATCCTAATTTATGAGGTAAATACATGGCACAAAGCTCATAGTGATGGTAGGAGTCCTATGAGAATTGCAAGTAATTGTATCTGACAAGAACTTCATTGAATTTAAAATCTAAAGTGAAAACACGACACTTCCAAAACCAATATACATCACAAAGACTTCAGGAAGTAATTTAATTATTTTAAAAGTTCTTTCTAATTAGAATAGTTCTTCCTTTGTTCCTCTCTACTTTTTTAAAACCTCTTTTTAAATAAATCTCAGCACTGGTGTTAGCCTCCTTATTTACCTATGGTATGGTCATTATTCCAGTACTTTATTATTAACCTTGGGGTGAAGAAGAATGGAGTGAAGGACTGCAGCAGCAGAACTGTGGATTACAGCCACCAATGCCTTCATCATTAACTTACACGGACAAAAGAGCAAGTGTTAGTGGCTTCAGACACAACAACCAGGCACTGGCTGTGACAGAAAAGAACAAGACTTACAAATAAAGAATCCTTATGAGAAAAAAGCATCATGTTATGAAGGTTATGAAAGCTCCAACATTATTTAGATAGAAGAAAACTAACAAAACTGTCCTTGACTAAAGTCTCCCAGACTAATTAAATAATCTGTAGGAAATTGCAAAAATAATCTAATTGCCCATGCAATGTTTCTTCTTCATGTGTTTCTAACTGCACAGTGACTGAGAACATTTTTTCCTTTGATTAGTGATAAAAAAATTCAACACCTAGCAAACACAGTATTTCTTTCATTTCCAGCTTTCATATAACAAGGCCATGATAAAGTACGGTATCTTTTCCTCTCAGCTCAAGAAAACGTATTTCCAAAGTCCAAATAAGAATAATTTGACTTCTGAAACTTTTAAAATCTATTTTTATATGCTATGCGTTCAACACAAATCTCTCAACTGAGTGCAGTAAGGGCTGACTTGCACCCTCACCTTCATGAGGGTGAGCATGTTTCCTTCTTCAAATTCAGTGGCGGTGTCTATCTGGGACTTTTCCCCAGGAAAAGCTGGATTTCTGGCCAAGCGTCAAATATTCCTGGAGACTGCGGCCTTGACCTACAATTTACAGGAACAAAAACCTTGAATTGAAGTCTTGATTGAGGGTTCTGTCTTCAAATCATTAGATTTAGGTCATTACATCAGTTGAAGCTTTTTTTTTCCCCTGGAAACGTCATTCAAGAACAGCGTCAGTGACCTGACAGTGCAGTGCAGTCCCATCAGTGAGCTGCTATTGATGGAAGCACCTGTGCAGAAATGTTCTCATTGAGAATGATGCACAGCCACCAGCGTGGCAGAACATGGAGCCATACTCTGAGAATAACAGCAAAACTGCACAGTAACCTAATTCAGCTTCCTTGAAAGCACTTTTGTTTATCATCCTGAAAACACAGCAAAGCCCATCTTGTGCTTTTAAGCATGCGTGGACCAATTCCAGAACTACATTAAAAAAATTGCATAAAACCTCAGGGCATGCAAATGCCCTCGTGTCACATCTGGAGCACACACACTCTGGCTGTGGGGCAGAGAAAAGGGCTCGAGGTTTACCCTAGCATTCAAGTTTTTGAGTATTTATATATCACTCTGAAATTAAGCCCTGCTAATTCAAAACCATTTTTGTCACTAAGTTCAGTGTGATGATACCTTTACTTAAAGATGTCTCCATCACCAGATAATCTTGCAATACAACCCGCTAGTGAAAGCAACCAAATGTTTCTGCACTTGTGAAAAGCACAGACAGCAGGGAGTGAAGAGTAGCTGGATCCTGATCAGACAAGGGATACCCTGTCCTTCAGCTGTCATGAGGCAGCACAAATCCGGAACTCTGTTGAATTTAAAAGTGTGGTAGAGCAATGCAAATCAGACATCATCCTCACCAACTGAATTCATTAAATCTTCAGGCTTACTAAGGGAAAAACATTGAGAATTTGGCCAGTTGGGTGCTTCAGCACCACTTGCACCAAACTGCTAAATTGACTGAGATCTCTTTCCTCCTCAGTTTGGCTCACGCACAGCCTCTGAGCAGTGGCAAGCACTGGGTGAGTTTCTGCAGGTATTATTTTAGAGTCATTTTCTCCAAACTCCTCACTGCACCATGCTTTAATATTTATGGAAATGCATCTACAAAACATGTAACCTCTTATACATTTCCATGGTGATGTCTGTGTGACTATTTCTAACTTCAGAAGTATTTGTTAATTTTCATGACAAAAAGGCTTTGCAATCACATTAAGTGCTAGAATTTTGACATAGAAAAGTTATTCCTCTCAAAGAGATGAGAGAGATGTGCAAATAAGGTTCTGAATGGACATGCTGTCACAATTTTACATGGAACATCAACAATACATCCCTAGAATAATATGCTTTCATTTTATCTTTTATAAGTTCATAAAATATTCATCTCCTTTCCCAGCCACGCTGTGAGATCAATCTCAGCAGCACTGTTAGTTCATATGAAATGTAAAATGAAACCGATTATAAACATGAAAGAGGAAATTCTCATTTTGTCTAATCCAAGGGAAATGAAAATAAGGCAAAGAAAAAAGAATTCAGAGAACAGGTCCACCACAGTTTGCTAATCTAAGATATCATCACATACCAGAAATAACCAAATGTTTATGGATATTTTAATGGTGAGTTACATCATTGAATACTAAATATTAAAATGAGAAAATGAAGAGACTAGATAGAGGATAACTTTCACTAGCAAGTGCACAAACTGGTGCCATGGTGATAGAGAAGTCATCAATTCCAAACCAGGCTCTTACTGAGCCACTTTATCTGCTATTTTTCAGAATACCAACCACCAATCAGCAGCAGTAATTCACAGTAAACCTCACACTTCTCTTTCATTTCACTGTAACAGATACTTGTAGACTTGCTATCTTTCTACTGTCAGGACAAATTTAAAGGATTACTTTCTGATAGGGTGTTGTGTGCAGTTTTGTTTCTGTTTTATTCTGTCTTCTACTGTGGATATTTACTGGGATGCAATTTAAACTTGCATTGCTGTAGGAAGAGGCTATCATTTGTTTATTTCAATGGCTCTTTTCAAATTTATTTTGACAGACTCTCTCCACAACTTTGTCCCTGGGGAAGTTTTTGACCTCCAACAAATTTTCTATGTCTCACCTTAATCAACTCATAAGCAGCTAGCAAGAGCAGCATGGGAAGTATACAATACCAAAATTTGATAGCAAAAGAGAAAAGTAACTGGGAAAGATCACATTTAAAACAAAAGCCAATACAGAGATGAGCAGGAGAGAACAAAATGTTTCCTGCAATCTTATAAACCTGTTGTAAACAATACTATTTAGATGAACTTCAGTCTGATTTTTCTCTGCTCCCAAAAGTTGCCTGTGTCTTTCAGTACAGCCATTGAGACTATTTTCTTGCCATGCAGAAGTGATCACATTTGCCCTCTGCAAGAGCTATTGCCAAACCAGGAATCCTCCAATGGGTTGAGACAGCTGAGTATTGCCCATTACTTTCCATTTTTGCCAGATGCATGATTTACAAAATGTTGAAGTTTAAAATTAAATAACAAATTATTTTGAAGGACTGATGGCCAAGACTATGGGACATTTTGGTCTAAGACAAATAAAAACCCAACCAAACTACACAATAATTCTCTTTTTTTGCTCTGTAGTACAACAAAACATGTATTTTTTATCAAACTTGAGAATATGGAGGACTTGGGAAAATAACTTTTAGATAAATAGCCTGAGATTTTATCCTTTCTAAAGCAAGTGTTCTCAAAAGCTGAAGCCAGGAAATGGGAAAAGATTACACTAGAAATAACTCTAGGCTCACACTAATAAAACTAAGACTCAAAGAAGACATGTGTGACCATACTAAATGTGGTAACAAATTTCTAGTGGTTTTTTGGTAAATTTGCAGCTGTGAAGGTTAGGAATTTTTAACTTTTATCCAAAGAAATAAAGGATTTTGAATTTTTGCAGAATCCCAATGAGAACATTTAGAACTCCAAGCAGAAGAAATCAACTAAGACACTCAGGAGCTCCACTGATGGGAAGATTATCTATTACAAACTTTTCAGGTAACTAAGGGTATAGGGAAAATATTTGTGATTTTGGATTAGATCATCTGAATCCTGGCCCTAGATGAATACATGTCCTGTCATGAATCTATATTGTAGAGTTGAGAAGCTTATTTAAGAATAACTTGGGTGGCTAACATGCTAAATAGAAAACTGTAGAGAAATGAGAAGTTATGCCCCTACTGAAATGGAAAAAATGAGAGAGAAATATCATGTAGTTATCATCCAGTCACACAGGAAGCATGTGCTGAAGAAGGAAATTTAATGTCTTCTGAGTTCAAGTCCAACATTACAAACACAATTACAAGGCAGAGAACTCCATTCCTGCATAAATAATAGAAGGTAATGGATGTATTTTCTTTTTATCCCCTTTGGCATGTGCAATACATCATTTTCTGTTTGAGGAATTCACTTATCTAAAAACATGGCATACTGAAAATAAAATCAGAATTCAGTTACTTTTTTACTGAATCTGTAATGTTACAGTAGGAAGGATTCCTTTCCAGCTACCAAATATAATTATTTATGAAGTCTCACGCTTCAGCTTACTCATGTGCTCAACTTTACTCCCAAATGTGCAGTGACTTACTGGTTCCTGTGTTTACAGGCTCAGATTTAAAGGAATAATAAAAGCATTTGTGTTGTTTGGTGAATGTGTTTCATTATGTGCTGTTTTTACTTTTGCTCACAGGAAATCCCTTGCGATAGATACCCTTACATTCGTTCAGGACCAGCTCACAGCCCTCCTGGGATGAACCAATGGAAGGGACTAACAGAAAGATCTTGGCAAATCACAAAGTCCTTTTCAAGCTCTTCACGGGTCAGACAGTAAATCTGCTCACTCACTCCCTCAGCCACATGCTGGGATGCTTGCTCTGTGAGAGACAAGAATAATCTGGTTGCACAGATAACCTCTACCCCCGTAAAAATTAAACAAAATTAGCTGAAATGGTGCAAAGCAAACTATGCATTTCTGGTATTACTGCACTAGGCCCAAAGCACATAAGCCAGTTATGATATGATGGCAAAATTTTACCCATACACAGCCAACTCAAAACTAAAATCTTATGCCTCCTGTAAGAAAATGCTGCAGAGGAGCACCATGTTCTTCAGCCATCCTTCACTCTCTCTGTTAATCATAATTATTATTATTAACATGCTCTGTTAATCTTAACAGGTATGGCCTGCCGTTCTCCTCACCAAGTTTTCTTGGTCTCTGAACCTGAAAACTGCCATCCTTCCTGACATGAGGATCAACCAACACACAGATCTGCTTTGGGAAAACTGTTAAGGCTCCTTCCATCTAATCTCCCACTTCTCTGCCAAACTGCAGATGCCTGCGCTAGGATCTGTCTGGCTTACATTGCTGCCCACCTCCAGAAGGCAAAGTTAATGCCCCTGGAACACCAATTCCACCACCTCTACATGGTATTTTTTTAGATTAATACAACTGCAGTTAGACATGAAGGGTTCATGCAGCTGGATTTGTCCATAGCACATGTGAAATCAAAAATGCTCTACCCATTACCTACTCTAAAAGTCATCTGTCTTAAAATGGTAATGAGCACTTAAAAAACTCTGATCAATATGTTACTAGAGACTCCTAAGAAATAGAAAAATAATATCTACAGTATGCCCTTCCCCCACCTAGGGATATTTCCAATATTTCTTGACATATTTATTAAAAGCTGCATTTTTGGCAGATGCCCTAGTGTTGTACATATATTGTGGTAAACACGGAGTTACTTAAAAATTTATTTTAATTATAAGACAAATCAACAATGGCAATACTATACTAGCAGAATGACTTCAAACTCCAAATTAGGAAATGATGACCACTTCTAAAGACTGGATATTAGTAGAGCAGATGACTCAGCAAAGAAGTGATTTTGGTAAAATATAGGAAGGAAAACGGGATGTTATGTCTTGTATTTCTCTTTTCAGCCATTTGGTTCCTACCTCATTTCTGAACTAAAACCCAAGACAAATTGAAAAGGCTGGGCTGCAGAAAGACAAACCTACTGATCTCTTGGTCTCTTTCCAAATGTCTCTTTTTGTCCAGAGCAGAGCCCCTGCTCCCGAGTGACAACATGACATTCATGATGGTCTCTGGAAAAGGAGACCATTACCTAACCCTTGTCCCACCAGTGAAAACACCATAGTACCTTCCATTCAAGGTGTCTTTCCAGCTCCCCTCCCATCTTCAGCTCTCTGTACTTATGCATCTCATGTTTCCAAATATGTGAGGTCTTGGTTTGTTTATCCTTTGAGGTCACTTTAGTGAAGCCACTCACACACAGAGTTTTGTACTTCTGACCAGGCCCCCACAGCAAAACAGGTGAAATGACTTGCAAATACAGATATCAGTAATTTATCAATGTTTTCTTTCCCTCTGCATGTCTCTGTTCCACCTCTGGAATGCAAGTAATTCTGAGGGAAAATGAACTGAGAACCCTGTTTTCCCACAGACTTATAGTGAGGCTGATAATGAGCTGTAATTGAAACTTTTCTCATTACCAAGACATTTATATGGTCTCTCAACCATGTGAATCACTGTTTAATAAGAGGCAAGTTCATGTTACAGCCTTTGGGACATTTACAGGATCTCTCAGCCCTATCCAGCTGCCTGTTTTCATGAAATAGCTTAATTATATTTGAGATAGATTTGGGTGAAACTGCCCAACAGCTTCAAAAGTTATTGGAGAAGTAAAGGAGACACAGCCAAGCATGATCGCATAAAGGCCTGTTTCCATAGAAACCAAGAGAAAAAACAGCAGTACAATTTGGAAAATTTCATTGCAGAGTCACTTTAATTGAAATTTTAAAAATATCTGACCATCTTTAAATCACATGCCATAACACAAAGTACATTTCTCCTGCCTTATCCCATTCAAGACCCTGTGCACAGACCCCTGCCGTCATGTATCCCGCTCTCCTACATCCCGCAGGCACATGAACTGCGCTTCTTCAAGTCAGGATGTTGTTCTGAGTGTATTCTGTCGGATGGAAACTATTTTTTTAGTCAAGGCAAGTTTCCTAGAAAGACATGCCTATTGCTACACTCCATTGCTCTCACACATGTGAGGCATATGACAGAAGTAAGCAAAGGGAGAGCCCACAGGAGGAGGGAGCCACAGTATCATCTGCTGAACAATGTATCCACTGCTGGGGCTCTAGGGAAGGTCTGCAGGTTGGAGTGCCGCATTTTGGCCACTAAGGACAAGCAGCAGAAGGCAATCGGTGGGAAGGTGGTGAACACTTGCCGGGTGACAGTCAGTAAATTTCATGGGAAGAACTGCCACCCGTCTTTTTGTCATACCCTCTTCAGGTGTAGCACCCACCTGAGCCTTCAGCTCTGGCCAGAGCATCCAGCGTGAACAATAATACCCACGTGCAGCTCAATAAACTGAGGTCTTCGCGTGGAGTGAAACCACTCTGCAAACGCCCGTGACACGGAGACCCTCGAAGTAAACAGGTTGGTTTTGCAGCCACAGCCCGAAGCCCAGCTGCCTTTGGTCCTTCCCGGCCGCGAGCAGAGCTCCTGGACCGCAGGACCCTTCTCCGCTCCGGCTCGGGCAGCTCGCCCAGCGAAGTGACGCCCCGTACGGTTCGAGGCGCTGCCGGTCCCCTCGCGGCTGCAGCGCGGGGCGGCACCGGGCACTGTCCGGCCGGGGCAGGCGGTGCTGGGCGGGCGCCATCGCTCCCCCGAGCGCCCCCTCCCGGCCGGGGCGGCGCTGGGGCCGGGCGGGGGTCGCCGCTCTCCCTCCCGCCCGCCGAGCGCCCTCGCCCCCCCGCCCGGGCCGTTCTCCGCCTTCTGCCGGCCGTGCCAGGCAGCCTCTCTCTCGGCCTTCACTACCGGGTCAGGCGAGGCGGGAGCGGCGAAACAGCGCCCGCCTCGCTCCGGCACCGACACCGACACCCCTCCTCCTCCTCCCCGCGCCGCGGCCGTCCCCTCCCTCCCGCTGCCTCCCTCCCTCCTCCCTCCTCCCTCCTGCCAGTTTCTCTACAACTAGTGCATCCACGCGCAGGCAGGGTCCGGCCGCCGCGGCTGCCATGGATATCAGCTAAAGCCGGGAGGAGCGGGCACAGAGGCGCTCCCCGACCCAGCTCGCAGCCCGCGGGGCCGCCGGCCGGCACAGCCGCGGCCGCTGCCGCCCGCCCCGAGCCTGCCCGGAGGAGCGCGGCTGCCCCGGGGAGTGGGGGCAGAGAGGGAGGGGGGGAAGAAGAGCACAAGACTGCAGGGAGGGAGTCGGGCAGAGCATCCCCACGGCAATGTCCAAGGGCTTGAAGAAAAAAAGCCACTGGACGAGCAGAGTCCACGAGATCGTGATCGTGAGGAACCCGGAGGGACAGCTGGGCTTCGAGCTGAAGGGGGGCGCCGAGAATGGGCAGTTCCCCTACCTGGGGGAAGTGAAGCCCGGCAAGGTGGCCTATGAGGGCGGCAGCAAGTTGGTGCCGGAGGAGCTGCTGCTGGAGGTGAACGAGACCCCCGTGGCCGGGCTCACCATCAGGGATGTGCTGGCCGTGATCAAGCACTGCAAGGACCCCATCCGCCTCAAGTGCGTCAAGCAAGGTAAGGCAGGCATGGGCCCCCCTCTCTGCCCACCCCCTGGGGGCCGGGGCAGGTTTGGGGGAGCGGAGGGGGAGCAACTTTGTTGCTGCAGTTTGACTTTCCCCCTCCCCGCCGGAGCCGCCCCCTCCCCGGCGGCGGGGGGAGGATGCGAGCGGCGCTGCGCGGTACCCGCAGCCGGGCGAATTAAATGTGCGTCAGTGACAGAGCTTCGCCATGCCGGGGGGGGCCGGGCGGGGGGCGGCGGCAGCACCCCCTGCAGCCCCGGTCTCACGGGGACGGGTCCCCCCCGACCCGACCCGACCCGACCCACCGGCCCCGGTGCCCGCCGCCCCTCCGGTTGTTGCTGCCGCTGTCGCTGCCGGGGGGCCGGAGCGGCGGCCGGGGCCGGCTGCGGAGCGGGGCTTGCCCTTGGCTTCGCCTCCCTCCGGGCGCCTTGGCGTGGGGACAGGGGCTGCCGCCGCTCGCCGGGTCCCTGGTGGCGCCCAGGGTGGCTTTAGCATCTCTTAAGTGTCATTAGCGGAAAAGTCATTCATTTGATCCCTGCTGAAAACGATCGCTAATCCCAGGGAACGGGGAGCTCGGAGCAAATGAAAGGACAGGCAGAAAGAAACTTTTGGGAGAGAACGGTATACTCTTGCCTCGCCTCTGGTTCGCTTATTTATTTTGAAGTACTGTAATAGGTTAATGCGTTTCCAGGAAAGTCAATAGAGAAGAGACGCCACAGATGCTGTTTACATGTTTGTTTCTGTCCTCTTTAAACTATGCTGAGTTGAGTTCTCTGCAGCTGAACGCTTGCGAGGACGTTTCTGCTACCCCAGCAGCATTTCTGGAGCACGGGAGCTGCTCTGGGAGCCGAGTCTGTAGGTGCTCCTTGGCTATGGGTGGTGCAGGGCTGTAGGCGTATCGCCGAAGTACGCATTCCAGCCGGGCAGTGAGCCCAGCCATTGAAAACTTGGGAATTTCTGCGGTGGGAAGTTTTTAGATACCATGCATCAGAGGCGCTTGTGCTCTGCAACTCTAGCCGTCAGCCTGTGCTCAGAGGACACAGAGGAGAATCTCTCTGACACTGGGTATAATTTGGCAATTTTACTTCCTCTTTGTAATTGACAGTTTATTGTTTAAAAGTATAATTTGCGATACTTCTGAATGCTTGAAGAATATGCTGATTATTAGTTTATCCAGACATGACAGAACCGGTAGAAAGAATCTGATTTCCACTCAGGCCTTCAGAATGTACTTTATTGTATATCCAGTAATCTCCATGAGGTCAAGCCTCTATATACAGATATGATCTGGGACTTTTTTATTTGTCCTTTTAAGTAAGTTGTGCAATATGCTGTAGATCATATCTTGACAGCTGGGCTATACAGGGAGACACAACAGTTCATGTGATAAGTGAAGATTAAAAATAAGTATAATGGATTCTGTCTTGCCAGTGTAGTGTCATCTTTGGGCACCTGAACTCCAGGAAAGCTGCTCTGTACTGTCCTCTTTTTATTAATAATTTTAGTGTGGTTGGTCTTACTGTGACGGGATTGAAAGAGAAGCAGCATTTGAAGTGTCAAGAATATAAGGGTAGATTGTCTGTAAACCAATTTTAATTTTTTTTTCAGAAATCCTATAGATTCTTTACAATAAGGCAAATATAAGGTTACTTTGAGTTGCTATGTGAAACATATGTCCTATCTCTTCACTGTTTTCATAACATTTCTCTTTAAGTCAAAGCAACCATGGTGATTCATTAATGTGTGCACCCTTAATAAATTACCTGTCATACATAAATTAGGGACACTAGTCAGGCTTTTAGTCTGGGAATTACTGCAATCTTCTGCATGAGACATAAGGGATAAATTCTGAATTCTACCTAATTCTATGTATCTGTACCTGTATCTCTACATATCTGAGAAGTTTCAGTTCAGTATATTAACTCACTACAGTTTTAATGCAAGTTCTCAAAGCACTGGCCACATGTCTGTGTGTTTGGAAATGACAGCTCAGCATAGATTCTTGGACTGAGAAAGACTTCCTGGCTGGAATGATCTTTCATGTGCTCCAGCATCCTTTACGCCAAAGAGAGAGGCCTTCTGGATCCAACTTCCTATTTGAAAAAAAAAAGAAAGTCAGTGGTTTGTGCACTTTACTACCTGACTCCTCCTCCGAGTGTAAGGCAGTGCATCCCTGCGCCCCTGCGTGCCAGAGCACAGGCAGCCACGTTACAGCAATATTACTATTCCCTGACAGTGCTTTGCAGCAGTGTGTAGGAGAGAAAAGGCTGAGCAATAAAATCTTTATATGTTTTTGTAACTTTTTCACTCCTTTTAATTATGAAGCACCTTTAGGGTGCTGGAACAAGGTTAATGACTCCATTATCATTGTTTCCACATAATTTATCAATGCTATCTCTGTCAATTAGAATAGCATGACCTTGAATGCACCATGTGACTGTAGCTGCTTCTTCAGTGCTGCCTAGGAATGAAGTCAGAGAGAGAAATGTGGAGGTAGGACGCGACTATTTATAATGTGATCTTTAAGAGACTGTGAGTATTTCTCTTGTTTGAAAGTTTTGACAATTCAGCAGTGAAAATCTACTTGTAGATGAAATCAGGGAAGGGCTAATTCAAGAATTAGCTGTTTTAAAGCATAGAAAATGTACTTTCTTGATTTTTTCTTATGTTTGATTAAACACTCTCCTCTCTGAAATAATTAAATATTTCATAATTTTTTTACATTACTAGATGAAATACTACTTTTGAAAAGTTGGATGGAATATTTCTATTTTGTGTTAGCTAAACATCTTGAGTTATAAAAACCCCAAACATATTATGTAGGAGTTGTTGCATATTATGAGGAGGAGTAAACTTCATGAGAAACTGATTTGCAGTTCCATGATATAAATCAACATGAATTCTTCTAGGTATGACACCTGATAAATAAATGGGGTTTTAATGGAGGACATTGTGCCTGGGTTTGCATGAGGAGAAAAGACTGTAAGAATCATTGTCATTATTATTATTATTATTTAGTCTTAATTGTAAGAGTTCACAAAGAAATATTCCATGGAGACTATTTCCTCTTTGGGTTTTTTTTTTTTTTTTTCTTGCGAGCCACTTGTGCTACTGTTGGCAGAATCACAGAGAATCTCTGGAAACACATGGGATGAAATCTTGGCCCAGATGAATTCTAAAGCAAAGCTGTCCTTGACATCAGATGAAGAAGGCAGGGTTTCCTCTGCAAAACCCCATGCTTTTTTGAATATATATCCTTCCAATGAGAGAATTGTATACAACAGTTACATTAGTTGGGCGTATTGCAAATGTGCATTTTGACTTTCTGCTCCTTTGGGTGAGACGAAGAACCTTTTACTGTTTCTTAAAGAAATACTTCTGAATTTCAGATGTGTTTGTTTTCACATGCAGAACAGTTTGGATTAGGTGCTGTCTTCTTCCCACACATGTACAGATGCGTAGTTGTAAAAGTAGCAGTGTGTTAAGGGAAGGCATCTTAATTTGGATAAGTAATCACATGGGGAAGAGTCATACAGGGAGCAATGTTGCCTCCAGTTCCACTGTCTGTTCACTGCTGTCTCAGATCCATGGTAATTCCCAGCAGTGGCTGACACAGGTCTGTGCTGTGCACACTCACTCCTTGGAGGGCTGCATGAACAGCCCACTTGGCTGTACTGCATAAACCGGATCTTTATTCTTTTAAATAGAGTTATAAACTTCCACAGGTGCCCTTAGCAGAATCCCAGTGAACAGTCTGAAAACATGGATTTCAGATCTCAGGAGCATTGCAACAGATTTTGTCCTGGAGCTCCTGCCTGATGCATCTTTTTCTCGTGGAAAGTGGTTTGGATGTATTAAGTAACCAGGTGATCTGACCAACTGAGCAATTTAATTTATTTTTAGAAGTATTTAGTGGTATGGCTGTTTGAAATATGAATAAAACAGACACTTTCTATGGATACTTTCTAATAGCTCTTATCTGACTCTAAGTAGTCAGACTGTAAGTGTCAACCCCTTTAGCTCCTTATGCAAAAAAGGCATTTAGTACACATAAATGTAAGGAACAACTAAAGTTTAATTTTTTCAATCCAATCATTTGCTTAATAGTAAGCATATGCTAGAATGTTTTGCTGACTATAGATGTACTTGGGCATATTTTCAAGTGCTTTCCCAGTCAGGAAAAGGTTTGGACCCTCATTAGAATGGACACAAGAGCAGCCAAGTTTGGGCAGACTGCATCCTCTACATCCTGTTCCTGGTGGCTGTGACTGTGGTTGCTGAGTAAAGACTAAAAGGACACAGGATGGTACTGTCCCAACACCCACTGATTTGTGGCTAAGGAGTTTAGCAGCCTTGTAGTGTTTTTTTCTTAATGGGTTCATCCATAAACTTTGCAATTAAAACCTGGCTTGACTTTAAAATTTTTTTAAAGTCTGTGGCAGGCCTTTTGCCAGAGAAATGCAGGAATGTCATAATCTTCCAAAGTTTTGGCTGCATGTGTAAACATGTTAGCTAGTTAAAACATTAGTATTTTACTACTGACTTTTTCATACATGTATTCCTATGTATAGTTATGGCTTTTAAAATTTTTTTCTGGTTATTTAAGGTCATAAATAATTATCTTCCACATTCATTAAAACACTCTGTCCATATAGGTAATCTTTTGGTGATCTTCTATTCCTGGATATATACTATGTACTATATACTATACTCCAAGTTGGGAATGTTGGATATAGTTATCTTCACAAGAACAGTATTTTGAAACAGAAAGCTGCATGATTTTCCAGAATAAAAAAAATCACAACGGTCTTTCAAAAAACCAGACCCAAAGAACCCTGAAAACCTACATGGCTTTTTTTCTATGACTTTTGCATAGACAATATTTGAAAATAAACGTACTCCTTTTTCCTAATTTGTGCTCCTTAGGATTTTATTAAGTCCTGAAATTAAATTCAGAGTTATTTTTTTATCATTACTTTATGTTATTCTTATGCTTGTCCATCTTAATTTAAAGACCATTGAAGCTGGCTTCTGACTCATGTAGCTTGTGATTTATTCTTCAGCTCCTCCAGAGAGCTTGTGATGTTTCATGTCAGGGACTCTGTGTTCACTGGCAGTAGAATTATAATCATCAGTCTTTTTCCTTCCCTGAGAATTACAAATGTGCCATTAAAGGACGGGGCCATGACTTTGTTAGTGCATCATTTCCTTGAAGAAATTAAATAATTGAGAGTGCTCTGCTTAGTTCTGTTTAGTCACATAAGGTAAAGTTAATTTTACAGTAGGACTTGTACATCTGTTGATACTGTTGACATCAAAGGAAAGTACTGGTGTGAGGGGGTAGAATTGTGTCTGACTTCCTTTATGCATCCTATATCCTCACCTGCATTAATTCACCATTTCATGAAAGATGGATTCTGAGCTTTTGCTTTCAGTGTTCTTGATCTTCTCCTTGCTCTTTATAGATGAGGAGCTCCTTTCATGACATGAAAGATTCTATAAATTATTCATCTACATATTTTGTATACAAGAAGTGGTGTATACATGGAAAAAGTTCTCTTTCAAAAGGGACTTGTGGAAGGAGGTGGTCACAACTGTGATTTAGAAAGGGTGATGGAAAGTGCTGCAGTAGTTGTAGAAGAAGATGTTGCATGTTTTTTCCTCATTGTGCTATAAACAAATAAAAAAAAATAAAAGATTTTTTTTTTACTGGGCAGCATCAAGGCAAAGTTCAAAGAACACAGTGATATTTTTTAGTGTGTTCACATTCTTGAACTAATTTTTTTGCTTATGTACCTAGGTGTTTATAAATATAGCAATATACATAAAAATTTGTACAATCTTTGGGTTTTTTGAGACTGGTAGAAATTTTCATCTTTAGGTTGATATTGTGTAAGAATTTGTACAGTACTGCTATGCAAGTATTGCAGCAGTACTACTCTACAATATTTTTCATTCAAGTTTTGGTGCAAATATATATGACAGTTACAAGAAACCCATGCACTCAGGTGGCCAAGCAATGTACAGAAAGTCACAGGATTGTGCAGAAAGTAGGAAATAAAATAATCATCAACTTTAGAATAAGATTGACTAGATGCCTATCCAAGCAGGTGCAGTCTAGAGTACAGAGTTGGAAGGTATTGATTTCAGTGGCAAAGTGCCTGTCATTGGGTTTTGTTGCTGAATGCCATTGCAACACTGGCCTTAACTGAATTCTGTAAAACCACAGGGGCTGTGATCCCAACAATATCCCTTCAGCACACCCAATTTGTTACAAATCTGCTTTTCAAACTCATCAAAATCCATCCAGTAAGAAGGTGACATAGGTTTCTGGCTGTTTGTTTAGCTTTCTATCTGTTGGCTGAAACTACCCAATGAAAAGTGGAATGGTGGGCAGAAGCAAGAGAAAAGAAAGATACTTAAGGGCTTTAACAAAAATTATTTAGCATTCCTAAACTGGACAAAAATCCTCATTGGTAAATGATAATCTCAAAAACAGTACTTATGGTTTGAATGTTTTTTTTAATGTTAACCTAAAATCTCTCATTTATTCAAACCTGCTATCCACAGTTTGGAGACTTCACTAGAAGCTGAGCTAAAAGAAAGCTCTTCTTTGTGTGTACCTGCCATGTATTCATCCTTTTTACATTATTCTTGAACTCCTAGTCAGTACCTTCAGATTGCTAGAATCCAGAAAGCTTAATCAAAAGGTAGCTTGCTGTCAACACAGCACTACCAGGTGTCTTCTCATTCATATATCTATTATGATTAGTAATATATGAATAATGCTGTTTTGCTCTGCTTATCAGCTTCAGACGTTTCTCCTGGGTGTCTTTGATTATTTCCACAGTGCATGAATTTGACACGAAGGAAAGTAAGACAAGGAACAAAAAGGAGAAAGTAAAATTGTGTGAAAGTTCCAGGAAAAAATTTTAGAGATTATTAAAGTACATTACTGGTTTTAGAATTTACGTGTTCTGTCATATTCAAGAGAGTGTACGGCCCTGTGCCTCCAGCACAGGAAAGATCAGCACAGGGAACATGTGAAACATGTGTTTCCTAGGTCTGTCTTAGTTTCTCAAAACATGTTGAAATCATAGAATCATTTAGTTTGGAAAAGACCTTTAAGATCCTTGACTCCAAGTGTTAACCCAGCACTGCCAAGTCCACCATTAAACTGTAACCGTAAGTGCCACATCTCCAGGTTTGGGTGGGCAAACGCTTCCCTGGGCAGCTTTTTCTGATGTTTGACAATGCTTTCAGAGAAGAAAATTTTCCTAATGTCCAATCTAAACCTCCCTTGTGCAACTTGAAGCCATTTCTTCTTGTCCTATAATTTGTTACTTGGGAGAAGAGGCTGACCCTGATCCGGCTACACCTCCTTTCTGGCAGCTGTAGAGAGTGATAAGGTCTCCCCTGAGCCTCTTTTTCTCCAGGCAAAACATCCCTGCTCACTCAGCCACTCCTCATCAGACTTCTGCTCCAGACCCTTCCCTCTGTTGCCCTTCTCTGGATGTGCTCCAGCACCTCAGGGTCTGTCTTGTAATGAGTGGCCCAGAACTGAAAACACAAGATTGTTGATGAAGATACTGAGCAGACCTGGCCCAAATAGTGAGTCCTGAGGAACCCCACTGGTGCCTGCCCACCAGAGGAGGTAGCTTCACTCCCCCCACTCTCTAGGCCTACCATCCAGCCAGTTTTATATGCAGCAAACAGTGCACCAGTCAAAGATATGACCAGCTGGCTTCTCCAGAAGAATGCTGGTGTAAAGCTCTCCCTCTAAAATATGCACAATTAACTCATTCCAAAGGAAAAGTTAGCATTCCTGCTTCCCCAGATGAAAGCATGAGTTATTGATAACATGCCTGTGTTTCTGTCCCAAGTTCTCATGAAAGTAGGGTGGAGCAATGGTGCTGCCTGAGAAGCGGAGGAGAAATACATATTTGTGTAGGATGACTTTCCTACATGAGTGATGTTCCTACAAAAAAACAGATTTACCAGGTAGTGTTTCATTATGGAAGGAACTGCAGGCCGAGGCAGCACCTCAGCCTTCCTGGCTCTATTTCTGCATCCTTCTGCTCTGGTGCCAACACAGTGGTGGTGTCATGGCCATAAACAGTACGTAGTGGCAGTGCAGGACCATGAACTTGTCATTACTGTGCCTTTCTTTTCAGGCCTCTGACCTTGGGAAGCAAGGGCAACAGTCCAGGTATTCAACACCACGTGAAAATGGAATTAAAATACCAAATGTGCATGTGTTTTATGGTTTTCAGACAAGACAAATTGGCTGTCTGTTGCCGCATCCATAGATGAAATAATGCTTTTCTATGTACATTTCTGTGTAATATTTTTGTTACTTTCTTGAGCCACCCATGGTTCAGATCAGTGTACTTCATGGAGGCCCCCTATACATTTCAAAGCATGGAGCCCTATCTGCCACCAACATTCTCATTTCTTGCCTACTCCAAGCCTTCTGTGCTAGTGAAGCACCTTCCTGTGTCCCTGGAATTCATCTTGAACCTTTCAGGTAGCACATCTTTCAGGTCTGGCATTAGCACCAACTAGTTTATTCTGCCAGAAAGATATTTCTACCCTCTGTGCTTGAGTTTACTTCAGAAAGCATGCAGAAACTTGTTCTGACACGGAATTCTGGCACTCCAGATCATGCCTGTTCTAATGGGAGAAAGCCTGGTAAAACAATCTCCCATTGTGCCTGGTCTGGGAGATAGGTGACAACATACGCCAGTCTCTATAGCCAGTGATGGCAGCCATTTCATTGACTTATCCAGAATTAGTAAATTGTCCACAGAGTTCCCAGATTACTACTATGGGGGCCAGGGTTTTCCTTTGACAGTCTGTTAGGTCAGACACTGAGGACAGAATTGAGGTCACTCACTCACTCTCTGCAGAGTCATAGTGTGTTTGTTTTTAAAAATGCTGAAGAAATATTGTGTCCTCATTATGCAGGAAAAAAGGGAAAAAGCCCCTAGAAACAGACTTCATCATTATGAGTAGTGCTCTTAGATTCACTATGCATAGCAGAACAATGGAAACAGCGGTAGAGTATAATGAGCAAAATTTTCTACAGTATACTAGCAGGGACATTGTGTAGCTGTGTTAATGTAACATTAGTATTCCAGAGTGGAAATCCTTCCTACAAACAGGTACAAATTGTATTTTATTACTTATCTGTTTATTGATATCTTTGTATCTCACGTTGTCCTTGCATTTCTCAAATTGAAATGTGCGAAATGATTTTTTAAAGTTCTTTTTGTAATTAAAAAAAAAATCTTCCATCTTTGTTTCCATCATGCCACTCATGAATTAATCTGCATATTTCTGATAAAATGTTGCCATTTCATAAAACAACACCTAACCTGTCCTACAGGAGCTGAAAGGAAAAAAATAAAATGGGGCATCAATCTCATTCCAGGACATCCATTTCACGTGTAAGTTCTTATTACACACACCATTTCTTTTTCTACTTAAAATTAGACTGAAAAGTGATTAACAGTCCTATTTGTACCCCAAATGAGTTATGCTGAATAGTTTCTATCATGTTACATTCTCGCAGCTGATTCTTAACTAGTATGAAATGGCATGGCTGTGTTCATTTCTGTTATTCCCTTACTAAGTCCTTTGTACTAAATCTGCATTAATAAATGTCACATAAGCCTCTCACATGCTTCCAAAATGGTATGTTAGTATAAACAAGTATTAATCCCATTATATTTTAATTCTCTGGCCTTGTTTTTTTAATAGGAACAGCAGTTTATATTTCCAAGTGTTGCAGGGTCCTGTTGCTAGCTTAAAAAGCTAAAAGATTATGCAGGTGCTCCTGTCATGGAGTTGAAATCCTTGTGAAGTGGGAAAGGGAGCAGCTGCTGAACTCTTGTATCAGGCTGATGGAAGAACTGAACACTTCTTCAGATTAAACTATTGAGTGCTTTGCTTAGGTAAAGTGTAATTTAAATAACCCCCCAAATTACCTGTTCAGCCACTACATTTTTCATTTGGAAAACTCTCCTTGAAGCTCAGGCCCGCTGGGATGCCCATTCTGCACTTGATGTTATTAAGTGGTTTGCTCTGACTCCTCTTCATTTTATATATAGACATATACATGTATATATATAGTAATCATATAGTCATTATTTTTACTGGTATTTCTGATTTCTCTTTCCATGTGGGTTTGTTATATCTGGCTATTGTCTCACGCATGAAATCTGAATCGTGGTGAGAGAAACTGCCTTTTTGTTGTAGCAACTAGCATGGCAATTTCAAGTTGAGAGTCTCTCGTTTCTATGGCAATGTAAGGAAGTATTCACGTTAAATTCAGAGTCCAACATAATGAATTTCTTGGAATTAGTTGCTGGAAATATTCTGTATGGTTTTAACATAGGATCTGTATCTCTAATTGATCATAATTCAGTCTTGGTCATAGAAGCTTTAAAGTGGACAAAAGCTGAGCAATATTTTTGGATTTAAGAGAATATAGTGGTTATTACTAATGTGGAGCTTCTATTATGGATAGTGCTGGTCTGTTGTCTCATGGTTTTTCTATTATAGCTACTGCTAGTGAAACCTATTAAAAAAACCTTTGTTATACTGTGTACAGAGAATATTTTTCCTAAAGAATTTGGTTTTTCATTTTATCTACTTGATTACAGATGTGGAAGGACATTTCTGCCCTGTGAACTTCTAGAAGAATTACTGGAATTTCAGACAAGCCAGTAAAAAGAGCTTTTTCTACACTCACTCTATCTGGTCGTTTTCCAGTAAAAATAGCATAAAAGATTTCAGGAAAAGAATCCATTATAGTACTGGAGGTTTTGTAAGAAAGTAAAGTAAAATCAAGATGTTGGGTTTGCAAATTAAAATTGAAAGTCAGTAATTGAAATATCAATTAAAAGGTCTTCTGGATTCATATTTATATTGAGTTTTTATGTTAAGCCTGTGATACTTATGTACTGAAATAGTCTTCAGAACAGATGCACCCACAAAACTTATATATGCCACTTCTAAATATGTGTGAAATATTGTATGGGTTTGTGTACAGTTCATCTGACTTGCAGAAGTGTAACAGCTGCTTTTCCTTGATAGGGACTCATGTCTGTGCCTGTGCTTTAAGGGCAGTGAAATTAATGTTTCTGAGTGTAAAAGTCAAAAAGCTGAAGGTTTGTTTTTTGTTTTGGTTTGTTTTTTTTTTTTTTTTTTTTTTTTTGGTTTTTTTTTTTTTTTTTTTTTTTTTTTGCATATGTGAGAAAGATCCTCCTGCATGTGACTAGAGCAGTACCAGTTCTAGAAAAGTAGTAAATCCAATTAGTATTGTTTTGGATCAATATTAAGAAGATTTCTGGTAAGTAGTAAGCAACTTTCTCACCAATTGCTGTAGGAACAGGTTGCATGAGCTGCAGAATTCCTCCCTCTGTGTCTGTGCACTGCTGGCCAGCTAGTGAGGATGCTGCTGCTGAGAAAGAGCTTTGCAGCTGGGACATTAAACCAGAAGTCTTCACTTGTATCCCTTTAGATGCTAATATTAGCCTTGTTATTAGACTATCTGAGCAGCTTCCAGATTCTAAAAGTCATTTACAAAAAAATTTATTCAGAATTCCCAGACAGGGAGTTACTCTTGATGTCCTCAGCTACCTCAGTGAATTTCAGTGTGAGGAGGGAAGGTGGGACTGTGTAAAACTTCTTACCTCTTTGGTCTCCTGACCTAGCCTATGAGGTGGAGTTCTTAGAAACCCCTGGGAAATTACTGAGTTTCACAATCATAATTATTTTTGTTGTCTGTGCTGTCTTTTTATGGTTTTGTTTGTTTTTCATTTTTTTAAAATGAAATTTATTTCATTATTAAAGCCTGCCTAGCTTTTTAGGAAGAAAGGATCTTTCTAAATATGTATGGTTTGCCCATAGAACTGTACTGTGTTTCTCCAATATAATTGCTTAGTTTTTTTCCTTTTATTCTTAAAAAATTTAATCTCTTACAACATAAATATTGTTATTAGCCTATCAAGCCAACTGAAATTAGATCCCATGGTGACAGGTACTACAGGCTGGCAGAGAAAAACACTTGCTGCCCCAAAGGGTTTATAAAGGCAAATTAGACACAGAGGATAGGTAGGAATAGAAAGAACTGCACAGCGGTGAAATGACTTGCCAAAAATCTCAGCTCAATCAATAACAGAGTGGAGAACACTGCAATGTAATTTAGAAGTCTATGCAAGCAGTACTGCTTCCAAGTAAAGGCACACAAACCACACAAAACCCCCTCTCCTGTTCAATGAGAATTTCTATTGATGGCTTGAGTAAAACATTTTTGTAGGTTTTTTTTTTTATATTTTACATGACAAATCCCACGTAAACCTTTTTTAATAACAAAGAAGCACAAGTATGCAGAGGTATCTGCAGATGAGAGAGTGTGATGGAGTGTTTTCTCCTAAAATGAAATGCATTTCAGAAATATATTGGAAGTGGTAAAGTGTAGGAAATCAAAGTTATATACATTTATATATTTTAATGAGATATTTATGTTTGCACTGCTAATTGGGCAACTAGCTACATCAGTCACACTGGATAAGACATTTATTAAAATTCCTTTGGCTTGTTAATGCCACTGTTTGACAAGTAACAAATTACAAATTATAAGTAATTTGTTTGGGGTTTCTTTTGGGGTGTTTATTCCTTCACACAACACCTTTGTGTTTTAAAATCTTTTGGAAATAGGAGAAGTCCTAAAATGTTACCAAAGAATTTAGTTTGTTGAGTGAAATGTACAAAATACTAGTTAAGAACCCAGTGGGAGCCTCTAACTTTTCACAGTGGTGGGGGACTTCAGATTGGTGTCCCTGAGTGGTGGCTCAGGCTCCCTGAGTCCTGGTGTTGCCGCCTTTTGATCCAAACTGGATGGGTGAATCTTAGATTTAGCCCAACCTGACATGCCACCAAATGAGGAATTGTGCAGAAGTGAGCCTGTCCTGATGTGACCAGGACACCTGGCAATCCCAGGCAGGGCTCTGTTGTTGCTGTGTCAGTTGTGGTTACACCAAAGGTTTCCCTTGTGCCTCTGTGCTTCTGTCCCTCTGTCAAGAGCTGTTGGTGCCTCTTTGTGCTTTCACCTCCTCTTTGGCATCAGTTTCTCATTTCTCACTGGAAGCTCTTTGCTCCCACTCCCCTTGGAGAGTCTGCTACAAAGGAATGCTCTGCTGGAGTGGAGTGGGTTTCACTGTCTGGAAGGTCTCTCAGTTCTCCTCTTTCCGTGCCTGAGGCCAGTGTGGAGTTAAAGCAGTGATCAGTGAGAGGTCAGGGTAGGATTTAGCTTTGCACAAGCAAGGCTGCTTAGGTCTTGCTGAATCCACCCTTTGTTTTCAGGAAAAAGGAGTTGCATAACATTGAGATGACATCTAGCTGAGGTTCTGCAATCCTTCTTTTAATCCCCTTCTATGTACCACAGTACTTCTACATCCTTTAAATAGACCTGGCACAAGCCTGTGCAGCAGATTCCTGTGTTTTTATTCTGTTGAAGCACTCATGTGTTCTTTTGACAGCCACAGAGTCCTGTTTGATCTGTAGCACCCATTATTATACAGTTAGCCTGATAGGACTTTGGTCCTGAAGTTGATCATGAGCACGTTGTTGCCTTGTTTGCATTATTAATTCATCAGTTTTTTACAGGTGCAGCCATTGGTAGGTCTGAGAATAGAGGAAACCCTGAAAAGCTGATGTCTCCAGCTGGTGAGTGAGGGCAGCTGGTTCACAGTGCATGGTGAAACTGCTCAACAATTTGCTGCAGAAAATGTGTAATGTTCTGTGTGGCCAGTATCACCAGGGAACAGGTGAGATGAGCTGGACTTTGGCTCAGGCACCAGACTTGCCAGTCTGTACTCCTGTAAACCAAAGGTCCAATCAGTACTTGATGGAATAGCACTGGCATCATTACCCTCGCTGGAGCAGGTGTCCTGAATTCAGCCCAGGATCAGGCTGTTCAGGCATGCCAGGTGTCCTCATAGCAAAAGGTAAAAACACCTATGTTTAAAGGCTGCTGGGTCGTTTTACACTGATGAATACTCATTTTCTTTTCTCACGCCTCTGTATATGTCTCCCACTGTCCTCAGAAGGATGGGATAGCTGAAGCTGCACAGGGTGCTGGGCCCAACAGCATTCCAAAGTAGATGATGGAGCATTGCTATCTGGCTGAGAGGGAGCCTGAGCTTGCCCTCTGGGGATGTTGTGTGGGGCACCATAAAGCTGTTGCTGAAGACACACTTGCAAGCAGGTGACCTGGATGGGTTGCAGTTTGACCTGTGGAGCAGGTCTGTATGATAATGTCCTTGCTGTGGGACTACACTTGGGTATAACTAATGTTTGAAAGATTGCCTTCTTTCTCATCCCTTTTATTTTTTAAAAGCATTAAATGAAACCAAATGTCAATGTTTCATTTTAATTTTTTTTTAAAGCAGAATCCTTGTTTTCTGAGCATGGTTTTATGTGTTGAACTGAAGAGCAAGTGCTTCCTGCTGCTTTGCCTGGCCACATGTTATGCAAACTGAGAAGAGTCCTACCCACTCAATCACCAACTAGTTGCAGCTTTCCAGTTGCTCTTTGGAAGCCTTTCTAGGAAGAGATGACCCCATCACATCATGTTTATCCTCTGAGTCTGATGGATAACAGAACTAGTGTGGCATTGCTCTGAATCAAAAGTTTATGCACGTGTTTATTCATGTTTTGCCTGAAACCAGTATTATGTGTCACTGCTGAGAAGTGATTTCTGATCAAATCCAGGAGTAGCCAGGCCTCTGTGAGTCTATAGCCTTTTAAATTTTCCTCCCCCCTCTGGCTGGTAGCTACAGATAACTGCTGCCTCTTGAAAAGATCCTGTAATTAAGGTGGGTGAACCTGCAGAGTATGATTTACACAGGAGTTTTTCAGAAGGGCAACAGAATAGAGAGGGGAAAAAGCCCCTGGCAAGATGTTTCACCCAGATTGGCAAGTCAAGGATCTCTTGTTATATTTTATTTTATTTTTTTGTTACAAAGAGAATATCCGTTGAACTTGCAGTAATTATTTTGTAAATCAAATATTTAGATTTTATTATGGTGTAGAAATAATCACATAGAAAAGATCAGATTTTTTTTCTGACCCCTTTTTTTCCTTTATTTCCCTAACCAGCACACTGCAAAGGCTGTGTGTTCAGCCGTTGAATTGTATGTAAAATATATATTCAATAGTAAATGGGACCTGTAGCAGAGAGGCTCCATTTTTAGCACCTAAAGGTATCTTACACATATGGGGTTTTGTATAAAATACAAAGAAGTGCCTGGGGAGGAATTTTTTACAAGAGCATGTAGTAATAGGACAAGGAGTAAAAATTTCAAGCTGAGAGAAGGTAGGTTTAGATTAGAAATTAGGACGAAATTACTTATTGTGAGGGTGGTGAGGAGCTGGAACCGGTTGCCCAGAGAAGCTCTGGGTGTTCCATCCCTAGAAGTGTTCAAGGGATGTTGGGTGGGACTCAGAGGAGCCTGGTCTTGTGAAAGGTGTCCCTGGCCATGGTGGGGGATTGCAACAAGATGATCTTTGTTATGATTAACAGTATTATAAGTCGTATAACTTTAAAATTTGGCTTTGAGAGGTTAGAAACTGCAGTTTTCTCAGAGAACATAAATTGCAGGTGTTCTGTAGCTTTCTGTGAGGTGCACATTTCTTGCTGTCTCTGAGCCAAATGGAGCTGCCCATGCTGAGCAGCCCAGCTGGAAGTGGCTGTCATGGCCCAAAATGCTTCTCAAGCCTGCTGGAGCCAGCTCCTGCTTCCCCTAGGAGCAGCCTGTTTCCAGTGCCATCCTAGCACAAACAATAGCTTCTGGCTGCTCCAGCCCAGGAGTGGTCATAACTATTTCCACCTGTGTTTTTTCATTTGTCAGCTTTGAGATCTTCCTCCAGCTCATTTGCCTTTGAAAAAAATTTGTCTGTTAACAATCAGCTGGGTGTCATGTTTGCTTGCAAAACACCTGCAGCAATGCATCATTTCTGCTTTGATTATGTCAAACGACATCCAAGAATTACATGCCCGTGCTGATTTATGCTATACTGTTTGGAATTACATTGGAAATGCATGAATTTCATGTGTCCTGCTGAGCTTTGCTTTATTTTCACATGCCACTATCAACTACTCAGGGAAATTTCATATCAGTTTTATCAAGTTCACAGTACAGCATGGAATGTTCATATTTTTCTTATAGGAGAATTCCCAATAAATTGCTTTCAGAAGGGAAATTTCATATTAGTTTTATCAAGTTCACAGTACAGCATGGAATGTTTCATATTTTTCTTATAAGAGAATTCCCAATAAACTGTTTACTGCATTTCTGTATGTTGGAACTGTGTTTTAAAGGTTTATAATTCAGGTTTGGTTACTAAAACTGTCTGTAAGCAATGCCTGTAATTTGTTTCTGTCTTACAATTGTTTATGAAACAGGAAATTTCTGATTGTTTTTCAGAGATAATTGCAAAGTATTTCTATAATTGTTTGCTATACATACAAGGAATAATCTGGTCAGCAAAGAAAATGTGGGAAGGGGTAAAAAAGGTAGAAGTGGAAGGCACTGCTGAGTAATTCCATCCCATCCAATTGCCTAAGAGGCTACAAAGATTTGTTAGTCTGTAATGCTGATGCTACTGCCTGAGAATTTCCATCTTTTCAGATGACATATTCTTGCACAGGACCCTTCAATTGTTTTTTTAAGGAAGACAGCATCTAATTAAGAGCTGGAAGTTTCAGTGGGAACTGAAGATGTCCTGCCTTTGGAGCCCTGGCTGTGATGTGCAGGAAGGACTGGGAAGAGGCCTGGAGCTGGTGCCCTGACTCTGACTACAAGAGTGGAGAAGTGAGAGAGATTGCTGTCCCCAGGGAGACAATTCCAGGCCCTTGTGCTTGTTGGAAATGATGGGAGACCAAGGGAGTTGTGCTTTTAGTTGGGCTTTGTGCATGGGGCAGAAGCCAGTGCCCTTGGCAGGCTCCTGCATGGCGCCTTGTGAGCCAGAATCCCTGTGCAGACATTAAGTGGAAGAGTCTCAGGGTAACAGATTGGTAGAGCTGTTTGTTGTCCTTCGTTGTGCAATTCAGATCAAGAGAGGAAATGAATGTACTTGGTCTAAAAAAATTGTGTTCCTCCCAATTTTTATGAATGTGTATAACAAGAACCTTTGGAAAAGCTGCATGTTAATGCATAAGTGTTAAGTTACAGTAGCATTAAGGATTTGATTTAAACCAAGAGATTCAAGGATTTCCAATAAAACCAAAAATCTGTCTTTTCATCCAAATTTTAAGTGTGTTGTGTATGTAAAATATCCTCTTTTTGTGACTGTTTTTGTGTACATGCTTTTTTTTTTTTTTTTTTTTTTTCATTTTATCAGTGGAAGAGGTTCCGTTTTTCTGTACTACATTAAAGCAGATCCAGAGCAACTTACTGATCTTGTCTGTTTGAATCCTTACTGGTGTGTTGGAGCACGTTCAGCATCAATCAGATAAACACTCTATCACAGCCTTTGACCCTGTGATTTGATAGGAGTTATGTGCATAATCTCACTGTGTTCCAAACATCTTGGCTCTCTTAGCTCTTTTCACACTTCTACCCTGTGTTTTAAATATGTTTTACCATATAGCTCTTACACTAGAACACTCAATACAAAGAAGCATAGAAATAGTTTGGAAAAGGCTGCTGAGGTTGAGTCCAGCGTTTAACTGATCACCAGCTTGTCAAGTAAACCTTAGAGTTAAGTGCCACATCCAGTAGTTTCTTGAATACCTCTGCGGATACTGACCATGAAGTATGTTGTTGCTGTCATAGAATCATAGAATGGTTTGGGTGGGAACACCCCAAGAAAGGTGTCCCTGCCCATGGCAGAGGGCTTGGAACAAGATCTTTCACCAGACCAGGTTGCTGAAAGCCCCATTCAGACTGGCCTTGAACATTAGGGATGGGGCATCCACAACTGTTCTGAGCAACCTGTTCCAGTGTCTCCAATCTCCCTTTACCCTCACTGTAAAGAATTTCTTCTTATCT
This sequence comes from Pyrgilauda ruficollis, assembly GCF_017590135.1. Taxonomy (NCBI): domain Eukaryota; kingdom Metazoa; phylum Chordata; class Aves; order Passeriformes; family Passeridae; genus Pyrgilauda; species Pyrgilauda ruficollis. Next base: position 5,998,679 of record NW_024524711.1, on the reverse strand, counting down.
AATATAAACCTAGCCTCTTTTCTTTTGATACCATTGCTCCTTGTCCTGTCACTGCATGTAGTCCTTTTCCTGCTCTCTTGTAGCCCTTTATGTACTAAAGGATACTCCAGGGTCTCTGGAGCCTTCTCGTCTCCAGTCGGAACAATCCCACCTCTCTCAGCTTGTTGTCATAAGGAGGGTGCTCCAAACCTCTGATCATCATTGTGGCCCTTCTCTAGACTCATTCCAGTGGGTCCATGTCCTTCTTTAATTGGGGGCCCGAGAGCTGGACACAGCACTGCAGATGGGATCTCAGGAGAGTGAAGTAAAAGGCAGAATTACCTCCCCTGACCTGTTGGTTATGCTCCTTTTGATGCCACTCAGGATATTGTTGGCATGTTTAATGGCTTTTAGTGTGGCTCCTGAAGTATTGATAAAGATGCTATCTCAAGGAGTAAACCAAAAGTAACAAATAGACCAAATGAACAAATAAATAACCTCCAATAACAACAAAACAAAAAACTCCAAACTCTAAGGAAAAAAAAAAAAAAAAGGAGCAAACAGAAGAGAAATTAAAGTAAAAAAAAAATAGAGCATTCAGAAAATGCTGTGTAGACTCCATAATTTAAAACCAGCTTTAATCCATTTGAAGTGATGTGGTGCCTCAAAAGAAAAGCATACACCTTGCAGCTGTTCTGGACTGGGAGCATCTGTGCCGCAGTTCTTCAGTCCCATGGCCAGGGGAAGGAAATCAGGGTGTCACTGCTGGGGGTCAGAGCAAGCTTGGCAGGGCCAGCAACTGCGGGGAGGGGGACATCTGTGCTGGGACCATCTGGGCCTTTGGTGGTGATGTCTGGGTGGATGGAGAAGAGATTGGAGGCAGCTACAACTTCTCCTTGCCATACATGCCAGACCAGTGCATCTCTTTTGAGGGCTGTTGTAGCTTGATACAGACTTGATATAGTGTTGAGATACAATAATGTCATTATTTTAAAGTGGCAAATCTGCCAGTGGTTTCAGAATTGTGAAGTGTCTGAAATTTGCAATGGTGTAGATTTCAAGATGCTTAAGTAGATTAGGCAACGGGCAAGCACTCAGAGATCTGGGCTCTGATTCTCTAGAAACCTTAAATAAATTTCCCAATCTCTCTACCTTTGTTCCCCAATGATAACAAAATCACATAGATTATTAAACTAATAATAGGTCTGTTCCTCAGAAAGAGTTCTGAGGGAACTCAGTTAATGATTGTGATGCATTTTTCTTCAATAGCAGTCAGGGTAGCATACTAATATTACTTACAGACATGTAACTGCTAATTATTCAATATTAACCTGATCCTTGAAAAGTAAACTCTGACAGCTGAATCACATATTGTGTAAATATGATATAAATGATAGTAATTTTTGTTTAATTCAGGGGTGTGTTCTTTGTTCATTTTCTCTTCATATCTCAGTTTTGAGACAATTCTCTTATAAAGTCAGTGATCTTTTTATTATGTCTTCATACTTTTACTACATTTTTCTCCTGAGTGTTTGTGAATATTTTGGAAGATGTCTGACCAAGAATATTTCTGTGTTAGCTTGTTATTCTTCTTCTGCATTGTTATAATTCTGTGATTTGTCTATTTTATTTCTTCATATAAGGAATCTACATTCTGCATTATATTTATTTCCTAATGTTTTGTACTTCATTTTCATCCAAAATCATACTTGTGGTCATTCTCATGTTGGTAGTGGATGCTCCATTGAAAGTGAAGAGAGTTAGAAAACCCTCAGTCTCAGGGGCAATACTAAAGGTAACTAGACTGAACCCTTTATCTGTATTTGCTGGATTCTAATTGCCCAAATTGTACAGGCTGGTTGCAATATGGGAGCACTATGTGCATAAAAAAATCAGTCAAGGAAAATATAAGGCCACACTTGGCAACCAAGTATTAATCTTGATTCTGGATGAAGTTAGTTTGGTAAAGAAAAAAGTATGACTTATTCCTTTGATTTCTGCTTGATATTAAAGAAATTGAAATCCAGCTTTTTTTTTTTTTTTTTTTTTTTTTTTTTTTTTTTTTTTTTTTTTCTGAACATACTGATTCTTTTATGCACTTGTGACTTGTTTGGGATTTTTTAGGTAGCTTGTCAGGTATCCTACATGTCAGGCCTGGGGCTGTTTATTGTTCTCAGATGTCAAGTAAGAGAAGATATCATCTTTTATTTTGCCTCAAAATAATCCTAAAAAACTATGCTTAGTTTATTTGGATATCTTGAAAGGGCAATTATTTTAAAGGAAAATAATTAATCTGCAAATATAATACGCAAACAGACTGAATTTAAGGCACTGAATATCTGTGCTTTATATTTGAGGTTTACACTTTACAATAATGTCTGGTGTGAAAAGTTGTAGGGAAAGGATTTTTTGTTCATTTTCATGAAGCTTGAAAAGCTGAACTGTGGCTTAAAGTGACCTTTGATTCCATCCTTCTATGCAACTACAAATATCTTAACATATCAAATATTCATACCATTCACATGTAAAGCGAGGACCAATATTTTAAGTTTTCATCATCTTTAGTTTTGTACAATCTGCTGCCCACCAAGCAGTTGAGATGGATGGGATAAAGTCCAATTGCTCTTCCTCAGCTGAACCTCTTAGCAAATACATAAATTATATATTTATTTTTAACTCTATGGTAAATTATTGTGGCAAACCTGTATTCTGAAGGGATTTGCTCCCTAGCTGACTTAAGAACAAAAACTGCAATTTAGGTGGCTGCATCACATTGGCTGAAAAAGCAATTCATGTAGGTTTGTTAAACATTTGCTTGTTAAACAAGGCCGATATCATGATCTAGGAACAAAGCAGTAATGTGTAACGCTCTTTTTTTGTTGTTTTGTTTTGTTTTGTTTTGTTTTTTTTTTATATTCTGAGCAAAATTCAAACTCTCTTGTCATATTTGAGTTGTAAACATCCTTCATCAGCTGTGACGTAGATAAATAGACAGATTTTTCTAAGTAGCTATATACGCCTTGAGAGCAGTTTTGGATTTTAATTATAAATTTCTCATTTGAGAGCTTTCTTACATCTTCTAATATAAACCCTTATGTTTAGCAGTAAGAAGAAGCGACTACAGGTTTATTCATAGGGTAGTTAAAATTAGTATCAGGTTTACTTTGTGTGAAAGAGAAGAAATGTTATTAATAAATGAAAGAATAAGGTATATGACAATTAACATTTTTACCTAATCAAATTTATCAAAGGCCACTGGAAACTGAATTTTTGTTTTTACAATCTTATCTGAGATTCACCTGAAAATTTGAAGTATTTTGGAAATTTTTACAAATTGTTTTGATAATTTGTCTTTGAGCAGTTCTAGCTTTTATTGATCCTGGATTTATGGATGCTTGACTTTCTGGATAGTAAGCTTTGGTATCAAAGACCTAAATGAATTTGACCTGAAGCTGAGCTGGAATGGCTTTTCATAACCTCTCTGAATCATCATTAATCTCACTAGGAAATACGGACATGTGGTGATTTTTGGAAAATCAGATTACAATTTTGGGCAGCACAGACCATAGAAAACTGAAAAAAATAGGTTTTGTGGTAGAATATTCACTGTTGGGATACTAGAGCACGTAAGTCTAGAGAAAAACATGCCAAGACTGGGATTTCAAAAGGACACAAGGGAGCAGTAAATCACTGAAATAGAATATGAAACTTCTGTCTTTCTGCAGAGGCCATTATTCAAGGGGAGGAAACATATCTCACTCCTTCATACAAAAATAAGAATCAGTATTTACAGAAAGGGAAAAGGACATAGCCATATGTACTTTGGAGACAAAAATTATCTTTTAAATTTATGTGGAAGAGACAAGTAACTGGATGATGCAAAGAGGAAGGGAGAATTTGTATTGGCTTGGCTTTCTTTTTTATTTTTTTTTTCACTGGCATTTTGTGCATTCCCAATAAGTAATTAATTGGAGACAAAAATTATCTTTTAAATTTATGTGGAAGAGACAAGTAACTGGATGATGCAAAGAGGAAGGGAGAATTTGTATTGGCTTGGCTTTCTTTTTTATTTTTTTTTGCACTGGCATTTTGTGCGTTGCCAATAAGTAATTAGGTGACCATGGTGGAGTCAAGTGTTTTTGCTCTTGATAAAACATACTGATTTCCCCAGGGTAAATAACACCTGAGAAGTGGTAACTTGGGAGGCACCTGTAGTGCCACACTTACTTTTTCCATCTCATGCAGGATTTCTCTATCTTCCAGTTGCCACAAGAGTTCAAAAACTTTGTGGTTACCTTGTAAAAAAGCAGATTACTAGTGTATGTATGATAGATTTGGGAGGTATCAGTGACAGTTGTCATGTAAATTTACTGCAGTTTTCAATAACTTGCATTCCTTAGCACTATGGGGTGTATTTCACCACCTGATACAGAAAGATATATTTGGGTTTTTAAAGAAATCTGTATTATATTTCTGGAATTACTAGGAATAGTCTGTGAAAGTGAAATATGTAAAAGTTGTCATCACAACCCAAAGAGTAGTTTTGTGTTTCAGTGTATGCATACTTTTCTAGGAGTGGGGAAAAAAAAAATAAAAAAAAGTATTTAAATTAGCTAAATCTGGTTTTATTATGTATTAGTGGAGGGAAGAGCAAACTTTTGTTCTTCAGTAATATAATAAGATGTCTCAACAAATTGTTGTTTCCAGGTAGTTTAACACTGTTTTATTATATTGGTCTGATCTAGGCTATAAGATTCTCTCTTTCATTTGGCCATAGCTGATTGTAGGTCAAAAGCATTAGTATTCACTGAAACAATGTAAAACTAGTGGAGGAGAGGAGTAAAATCACCCTGTTAACTACCATAAATAAGTAGATAGGTTTTAATACAAAAGGATAAATAATGGAAGTAATGCCAAAGGTGTGTCAGAATTCAAATTATTATCTATGTTTATAACCCCGTGGTGAAATTTTGCGGGAAATTCACTTTATCTGTAGAATTGTTGTCCAGAATTCTCTAACTTTGACAATCTTAAAATTATTTGAGTTTTAAAAATACAAATTAATTGAAAAGGACACTTTCTAAAAAGTATATTTCAAGTGAGTTTCAGTAAAGAGAACACATAAGCAGAGGCTCGATTTATGTCTGACTGAATTTATTAATTTTTTTACTGGGTAGTAAAAATCCCTTTCTCTGAATTCCTGTGTGACCACTGAGGATAAAATTTACCTCATTGTGTGTTGATTCACATGTTGGAAAAATCATTTGTACAGAAGAAAAGCAGATTTGGTCTCTTATTTATGATGTGTTCAGAATCATGTGACTTAATCACTTCGGGTAGTAACTGGAACAGATAATCCCCTTGGAGCTTAAGGAAGTGTTCCAAAATCGGGGTATGATCTTGCAGTCCTCAATTACTTGATTACTTGACCAAAGACCATCAGCCCTGTTTTTCAAAATGGGTGTTGAAAGGTATAAAAGCAGCTGGTGGGGTTTTCAGGCAGCTGAGGAACTTAGGAAAACTTTGCTTACCAGCTGAATCTTTACAGACTGACAGGCCTTTATGTTTTAATATGGGATTATGGATGGCAACACTTATTTTATTGTAGCCTAAATATGGTCTTGATTAAATGTCAGAATGTAGATCAACTAGTTTTAATTCCTGAATGGATTACAGAAAAATGGAGTGGGCCTCCTCTTTAAAAAGCAGAGGGGATTTCTTCATCAGGGGTTTGACTGGGTGTCCTCTCCTCTCTCCTTTGGCTTGTTCACTGAGGCTCTGTGGATGCAGGAGAGAGGAAAAAGCTGTTACTCAGCCAACTTCCAACTTTTTGGTTTGTTGGTTGGAACAGCCCTACCCCCTAAAGATGACAGATAAAGGGGTGCTTTTTTATTGGTGCTTTTGCTTTCCTACCTGTTGCTAAAGAGAAAATGCCAATTTTCTGTTATAAAGAATTGTTCTAGTAGTTTGTAGTGGCTGTGATGTTCAGGAGTTCACCAAGCCCAGACAATGTCGTGACCCTCCACAGGGCATTCCTCCCTCCAAACCCCTTTGAACAGCAGCCCAGGGCACAGGGGGTGGGTTTGGGCTTCGTGGTTTCTCTGAGCCTGCTCACCTTGGTCAGGCCATGAATCCACCTCAGCTCTTTAGCTCCTACTGTTCCTCTGTCCTGTCCTTCCTAGTGCTGTGTGCCACTGTTTTAGGAAAGGCCATCTCTTTAGCGCTGTACATAAGGGCTTTGGTTTCATCATAAAACTTTTATTACATTTGCACAAATGGGGACATTTGTGGAAGTACATTCTTAAACCAGGGAACAGGTTGGGGAAAATAGTTCTGTTGAGATCAAAGCACACAGGCTATTGTGTGAAGAGAGGGCTGCTTCATGGATGTTGAGCCCCTGTGAGGAAGAAAGGTTGAGGGCTTTTTTCTAGTAACTACAGGTAAGCTGAATTTTAATTTTCTTTTTTTTTATTATTATTTGTGGATGAAGTATTTGAAACCATTTGAAAATAACTCCTAATCTAATTATTGCACAATCTGAGTACCTGAACATTAAAAAAAAAAAAAATCTATACAGGATTTTTCTTTGCTTAGGCTGCTTAACAGCTTATGTTTGAAGAATGATTTAAGCACCTCATTTCTAGAATAGAATACCAATAACCAGTTCAGACTGAAGAATGGTGCTTTCACTGTCTTCAAGTGAACAGCAGCAGCCTGAAAAATCAAATCACCTGTACCATCTTCCCCAATGGAGCATGCACAATCACTGTGCAGTAGTTTTCATGCTAAAATACATATTGTCCAAACTGGGTGAACAGTTTTATAGGTTGCCACCATACATATTTATATGACTGAATGAATGATTAGTGTCTTGCTGCTCATTGCACTTCATAGTTGAAATCTATTCCTATATGATCAGGTATCCATTCCACTGTGACATTTCACTGCCAAGTCACTTTCCCAGAGGAAAATTTATTTATTCTTTTTATCTGCTTGTTCATAAAACTGGTATAGAAAGGAGTTATACATAAGGGAAAATGAGGATTTGGCTGTAGGGAGGAAATGAGGAGCCTAAGAGAATAGCTAGAAACCCTGCAGGCAAAGAGGATGGTCTATTTCATGGTGCTGTTCCATCCTTCAGGGATACATCAATACTGTATTATGTCGGAAGCAACCCCTGCAGTTTCCCAGCCAGAGTGTCTTGTGAAGTCTCTGAGTCAGCAGATAATGGAGACAAATTTGGGATTCGAGAGAGTCCTTAAAAGAGACTTTTTTCTTTTCTTTAAATTGACATAAAAAACAAACAAAGCTTCCTCAAACAACTTTCTTGGTCTTTCTATATTTAATTTCTTTTGTTCTTATTCAAAAGTTATTTTGGTAACACTTCTTTTCAGTCTGGTCTGTTTAGGTTTTTATGCCATTCTCACTACTATTGTTTCTGAGTGGATTTGAATACTATGTAAAATGACATGACAAACATCTGTCACATGTTGCTCTTTCATCCTCTCCCCAGGGAAGCACCATGCCTGCAGTGCTGTATTTTTGTAAGACCTTTGTTGTTGCTTGGGTTTGGACTTTTTTTAGCTGTATACATGCTGCTGTAAGTTTATGTTAGAGCATGATGGCTCAGAAGAGAATCCTTTGTACTTGGAGGAAAAGAAGATGAAGATTTTGAGTTTCTGTCTGAATGTCTCCCCCATAAGCATAGGAAAGGGTGGCAATACTCAGGCACTTGTCTCTGGTTTCAAAACCTGCTGATGATTTTGTGGTGCTTTGTGAGCCATGCTATAGGATTATGGAGGGAAAGTTAAAACAGAGGACTTAGACTTGCCTTTGGTTCAGCATGTGGTGAAGTCAGCAGCTCTCCTGGTTTGTGTTTGTGATCCACTTTGAGCTCCTGTGAGGTTTAGTCTCTTGGACAGTCCCTCTCCCCTGACAAGTGACAAGCAGGTAGAATCTGCAGGTACAGTCAGGTGCCCTGAGTGCTGTGTTGTAGCACAAGCCCTCACTGTGCTGGTGGTGGTACTTTTGGCAGGATTGTCTAATTGAGGAAAGGGAGATAATCATGACCTTCTTCATACTGGAGTATGACATTATGTCAGCGGCAGATTGAGACAAGTGCTCTTGCAGTCAGAGTTGCTGGATGGCCCTTCTATAGTGACTGCTTTGGAAGGAACCTCAGTCTGCAAAGTCACATTATTGGGCAGAGAGGGATCACTGCAAGTGAATTCCTATTCTCTCAAGGCACCTGGCTGCAACCCTGGCTTGTTCCATTCTAGCCAATAACTCTTGGTTGCCAAGGGAGACATGAAAATGGTTGCTTGAGTCTGGGATGAAGAAGCTACTGGAGTGGGCAATTCTTCCATACCCCTTTTAAAAATGTATGGAAAATATATGGTCCACCTTTAACAGATACAGCTTTAATTTTTCTGACCAATTACATGATTTCAGAGCTACATTTAAATTACTTTCTCGTTTCCTTCACTTTAGTTCAGGACTGTATAGGATGCATGGTAACAATGCTAATTTGTGGGTGAAGGTTACTTTTACTCAGTAAAAGTGACTGTGCAACATCATGCCTGGAGTCACAGAGGCACCTACTCTGGACATGTGGATTTATCAGGGAAGGTTCAGCTGAGTCTGGCTTTACTTGCCTTGCATCTTCTACTGTGTTTCATTCCAGGATTTGCAGATTTTCAGTCTAGCAAGACCATTACCATCACAACAGCTGACTCCACCTCATACTCACCGTGCAATTTCTAATAGATGGGTTTTTAATGAAGGACATAAGTTTTAGTGGTTTTGTATGTTGTTTTGTAGCTCAAGCGTATCTCTCAGAAATATGCACCCTCTTGATTTAATGACCTTAAGAGATGAGAAATTCCTGATAGGTGAAGCGTTCCATACCTAATTATTCAAACTCCTAAAAAATCTTAATTATTTATAACATATATTTCTAGCTTCAGCTTCCAGTGGTTGAACTTTGTTAGGCATTTGAATGAAAATTAACTCAAAAATACCCTTGTACTCAAACCTGGAGAGGAAAACTAAATTGCTTCTTAAACTTCTGTGTGTAAACTACATATCTGAAATTTATTGAGTTACATCCATTTTCCAGCTCTCCAGTTATTTCTGTAGCTCCTTGTAAACTCTTTTAAATTTATCAACAGCTGCTTAAAATACAAACACCAAAGCTGAGCCTAGTATTCCACTAATGATTTTATGAAGCCAGAATGGTACTCCAAATTCTGAGCACTGTTTGAATCCTCACCATGCAGTGATCTTTTTCACGAGATCACCTTTTTAAATCCACCACTTAGTATAACTATAATGTTTCTTATTCTGAGACACAGAGAGTGATAGGATTTATGCTCTATTAGGCAATAAATCTGTGTGAACAGAACTATAAATTGTGAAACTAGGCTTTGTCTCCTTACTTGCATGCTTCAGAATGTGTGTGTGTACCTTGCAATTACTTTCAATGCCAAAAGTGTGACACATGAATGTAACCATTCTGAAAATTACAATGGGAAAAAGGGCATAGGTAAAATATCCAATATTTTTTTCAGTGGAAAAAAAAAATCCATATTAAGAAGCATCTATCAGAAAACAGAATTATGTCATTGCTAAGTGATGCCCTTTATTAGTAAGCTAGCCATTAGTGGGGACTTAAGCAACTTTTAGGCATAGGCAATTCTGTGAGGTATGGTAGGAAAGGAATAAAAAATATTAGAAGATTAAATAATTAATGAGTCAACAAGATTAGGTAGGGCTCTTAATCACAGTTCCCCAGTTACAATTTTGAGAGGGTAGTGAAGCAGGAAGTTTGCTGTGTTTCATTCAAATGCCATTGCTGGTAAAGGGAAAAAAGGAAATGACAAAGTCTATGCTCTTCCTAAAAAGGACAGAGTGTATCTGGTGACAACCAGTCACACAAGTGAAGGGAATACAGCTATCAGAGCACTTGGAAAACCCATGCTGTAATTCTTGAGTTAGTGATGATGATGTCTTGGACTTCAGCCTCACAAGTCTTAGCTAGATAAAGTAGGATGCTTTGGGCTGCCCTTTTGCCTCCTTAGATATGTCTGATCATTTAAGGCAGCTTTTTGCAACATAAAAGCATATGGCAGGTTTCAGCTATCCTGGGAGACAATGTGAGAGCTGATCTGATACCAGCTCACACAGATGGACCTTCTGGCTGGCCAGCTCTGGGGGCAGCTGTGTGGAGAGCAGGTCTCCATTACCTTCCCATGTCTGAGCTGATCAAGATCAAATAATACAGAAGGGGACACAAGGGAGGATAGCAGTTAAGGGAACAAGTAGGTGGGTCTGCCACTCATGAGGAGTATGAATGGGTGAGACTGAAGACACGAAGAAGGGAAAATGTGGCCAAAGGAGTACTTGAAAAAATACAAGGGGTAATAGCGAGAGATTTGAAGAATAGTGGGGATTTGCAGAGGGTAAAAGGATATGTGCACAGATGTGTGGGGAGGAGGTTGGTGAGATACAGGGTGTATGGCAGAAGATGGGAGTGTGAACTTGAGTGTTGCCAAACTGGAATCATTAAATACCAACTCCATCTGATCAGCACTCTACCTGCCTTGGGCATTATTTGCATGGCTTATGTATCAATAGCATGTGATTTTCTGGGAAAAGTGATTTAATCTATAAAAAGCAACTTAAGAAGCAGGCTGTTCAGAAGGTGCTTAGGGCATGAAGGATGATATTGCAGACAGGAGTACAGTGACAGAAACATAAATAAGAGCAACTTAGCAGCATTATTTGCATTTCTAAAGGTTTTACTAGAGCATGTGTCAGTACAACAAGTAATGCTTTTATGTCTTATCACAGTAATACTCAGCACATTCATTCTACTGAGCAAAGAGTAAACATAAACTATAAATAACTAGGGCTTCAGATAGTGTGGAGTTTTTTCCTCTGACTTTGCAGATAAGACACAAAATTGGCTCAGCAGAGCCCTGCTGGAACATGTCTGATTGTTCCTATTTCCCTGGTTTTTCCTTCAGTTTGGGAGTAGTCTGTTTTATTGTCTTGGGTCTACTGGTCCTTGAGATTGAAGTTTACTACCCTAAAGTTGCTGTCTGCATTGTGAAGGGAACCCCAGTCCTTTCAAAAGATACCTAAAAAATGTGGCTTTACATATATGTGTATGTATTTGTATGTATATACATCAGCCTGTATCATTTACATGTAATAGCCTAATGACTAGGTCCCTTGCCAGGAAGTGGGAGGCCCAAGATGCAAATTCTCTTCTCCCTGAAGAGATCTAAAATGTAATTTGCTATCTTTTACGTAGATGTCTCCATCCCAGATGCCAGGCACACTTATATGGTATAAGAACAGCTCTACATAGTCCTTTTGAAATTATACAACTGTGAAGAACAGAATGCAGGCTGGTTGATTTCTCATTGTGTAATTTTCTTTAATTTTGCCCTTAGATAGTGAAGTCATTGAGTTTCCTTCAGTTGTACATCAAATACAATGGGGTCGTCATCCCATTTGAGATGTTTGGATTCTGAATCATTTTTTCACGCAGTTAAATAATTTGTTTGGTGTATGAACTTATCAAAAGCCTAAAAGTAAATGTTTAACACCATCCAACCCTCTGTTCTATATGTAAATCAGCATAAGAGTGTTTTACTAAATTGAGCCTGGTAGGTGGTTACTCTTCTGCTATTTGGCAATAGGTCAAAATTTACTGAATGTAATTTGTCATGGACAGAAATAGCACAATATCTGTGGGGAAACCTAAACTGTGGTTCTTGTTTCTTCTTTTATTATAATTTTTTAGCATGTCGCTAAAGAAGTATCAGAAGTATATATTTAAGATTAAACCTTTTTGGGTGTTAGCAAGGATTGCAAAATTTAATTCTGATTAGTGAATCAGAATTTTTGCCTTATACAATTGTGGTTAAATCATTCAGCAATTGTTTTTCCTCTGAGATATGTCAGAATTATAGTCAGCTCCATTCCTCTTGTTCTATGACTTCCGTGTGAACTGAGGTCAGTCACTCACTGTGGTGAGTTCCTCTCTGTAAGGTTATATGTATAAATAGTTACACAGAACCTTGGCCACTGGTGGCCAAATGTATCAGGGATCTTTCACATCCCTCCGGTCTTGGAGAGTCCTTACTGAATGAAGTGGTGATAAACCATCATCTGCTCCATTTGATGTGGTCTGGAAGGAATGCTGGGGAACTGGCCAGCATGGTGAATTAGCCTTGATCTATGGCTGGTATCTCCTGAATCCGGCTAATAATCAGCCTGGGGACAGCACATGACTCTTATTAGCATTCCATACCTGGATTAAGATTTACAGTAAGCTCGCTGACCAGCTGTACGTTTGCTATAGTTGGGGGTTTATGTAAACAGATCTCTAGAGAGTGGCACAAGAGCCACTGTCCATAGAGGGACGACCAGTGTGGAGCTGCTTGGTGAACTTTTTGGGGTGGGGAAATCACTGGCCATATTTCAACACTCTTTGCACAGTTGACCAGGCATGCCATGTTTATGTAACTAATAAGGTGATAGCAAGTAATTTAGTTCTTACTCCAAAGTTATGATTACTGTTTAAGCACCAAATTATTCCCAAATAATGTTATGTGGGGGGCCATGTGTGGAGTTGGTGGTGGGAAACAGGGATGACAGACACCCCAATGTCCATGAGGCAGTTGAGAGAGTTTATTGTTTGAACCCCTCTTTATGAAGGGGGTTTGAAAAACCTGGTCTGGATAGCTCATTGATCTTTGACACTGCCCAGCTCCCACACCAGTGAGATGTCTGCAGCTTAGGTTGTAATGTAATTGGTTGAGGTTCCTGTCTGCCAGCCCAGGGCCGGTTTATGGAACCTGCTAGGTTTCTTATTTATAGCTGAATTAATTACCCAGTACAAGCCAGCTTGGACTGTGATATACTGGGACAAAGTAACACAAAGAATTATATAGATATGGAGAGTTCTGCATTTTCTTTATTTTCGGCAAATATGAATCATCTTGTAACTCTGCTGTGTACTGCTAAGTGCTCAGGCTTATATTAGGTCAGATTTTGGAATGCAGTGTCTTTCACTGTGGGAAATAGGCAGCAGAGAAGGAACTTAAAATTTCAGGAAAATTGAGACTTACTGGACAAAGCTATGTTTTCTACTGCTGATGCAAACTGAAAGACAACACATGAAGAATGGTCTGGATGTTGAGACTTAGGTTCAGTTTCATGCGCACATTTTTTTAATGGGTAGAATACCTTATAAAAAAATTAATATCTTAAATGCTGTGCAGACTGAGTTCACACCATAAGCTCCTTAACACAGAGGCTTTTTCTTTCCATAGCAGCAATCATTATGGGCCCTGATCTCAGGCTGTTTTGTACAGAGTTCTGTACAGTCCATAATGATACCTGAATAGCTGTGCCACTTAGTGAAACTCCTTTCTATAACGCCATAAAATACCTTTTGCTGGAAGTCTTCTATGTATAGAACTGTGAAGTGTTTAAAAACGAGCTCGGAAACTGCCTTGTGTGGGTGTGGAGTGTCCCCATTTATTTTCTTTACAGTTGGAATGCACCTGATTGGCTTAGACCTGGTCGATTTAGGCATTTTTTCCTATGACTAATTGTTTTTTGTATCGCACATTCATTTTGATAACTTACTGTAACTGTTTAATTACATTTTGCAATTCAGTAATTGATTCTTGACTATATACCAGAAATTACACAGATTGTAAGAGAGGTAGGATACTAAAAGGGATGGCTAATTATCTATGCTATTTCTAAAATGCAGTTTTCTAAATGGCTACTTTATTAGCAGCACATCAAAGCATTCTTCTAGAAAGAAAAAAAAAAAATCTGCTCATGAAGGCTGTCTGAAGCCAAAAATGCATATCAGCTTTAGATGATAAATCAATCAATGACCTGATATATATATATATACCAAATCTGAGTACCCAGCACTTTGTGAAAGTTGTAAGAGTTAAGGGTACATAAAATATTTGAGAACTGGTCTTTTTATATCCAAAGTTTTGTTCTTTGGTAGACTGCATTTCTGTGAAAGTTAGCTGATTTGGTTGGTTTTGAACATATGGCAATTTCTTAACATATAATTTACATGAATTGTAATATATATTAAAAATTAAAAAGAAGGGTTGCATAGTTTCTTTTAAATCCGTGGATGTTTGTTTAGACATAAAAATAATGAGGCAGATGAAATTAATTTATTTCTACTTAGGCACCCTCTGCGGTTTCTATTCAGTCGGTAAGCCTTACAATGTGCAATCCATGTTTAAGCAATTACAAATGCATAGTTCAGGCCTGTATGGAGTAAGAAGTTCTGGTAATCTTCTGCTTTGCAGCAGGTGTCTCACCTCTAGTTCTCTAGCACGTGTTTTCTAGTTTTGGGCATCACATGGGAAATTTGATAGAGTTAAATCTTGTTCTCCAGTGTCTTGTCTATAGGGATCTTTCTTGCTCCCATCAAATTAAGAGGGATCTCTCACTTAACTTCAGGCAGAGTATGTCTAGTCCTTTACAGCCAAAAGAGAAGGAAAAATATGAAGTTTGTCTTTTCAGTTTCTCCTTCATCCTGTGAAATGAGAAGCTCATACTCACTAAAAGGAAAACAAGCCAGTGTGCAAAGAAAAATGGCTATCCCTTCCTAAGATTCACATGCCAGAGGGTCCTGAGAGTTCTCAGTTTCTCAGAGCTGTATGAGGCTTGGCAGCTTTTAGTCTCATACAGTGAAACTTATTGCAATAAGAAGTCATCCAAAGAGGCAGCATGTTTGCACTTCAAGAGGTTTTATAATCTGTAAAATATGAAGAAAATATTTAGCAATTCAAGGGAATGAAAGAGCTGGAAATGAGTTGCTGTGTAAGCTGACCACGAGGATAGTCTCTGGAGAGAATTCCCACTGCTCTCTCTGCACCTGCATTGCAGTAGTACCTATATATACAGTTTTTAATTGCTTCCCTGTAAAAATCCCCTTTAGTTGCTCCTGGAAGAAAGATTCCAGGTGGTAAAGGCAATTGATATAATGTGGTATAAAAGATGTTTTACTATTAGGCAAATATAAATAGTGAAAAAAATATAACAAAATGAGTGATACAAATAACAAACAAAAAAAAATTTTCCAAAAACCACACTAATTTAGCATGGCATGTGACCAGTCAAATCTAGACAAGAAAGAGTACAGCTGTACAAAACAGAAGTGTCCCTTGTGATGAGAGATGAGCAATGCGTATCGGGTGTGCTACTGATTTTGAGAACAATCATTCTATTTTTGGATCGTTGTGGCCAACTGTGGCACAATATCTTGTAGGGAAGGCTATTACAGAACTACCCATTATTTCAGCTATACTTAAAATTCTAGCAGCATTTGCATGATAAATGTATTTTTAAAGGCTACAGCGAGGCGGTGAATGTTCATTCAGCAACAATGACAGCTGCAATTAGCCATTTTAAAAATATAGAAATAGAAGCAGAAGTTAACAAAAACAAACTCATATTCTGGCATTTGTTTATAGGAATTCGGAAGGTGGACAAGCACTGCATGGATTGCACATGTCACTGGTGTGAGATTGTACAGAACACAGACCAAGAGCTCTGTCTACCCTGTTTTGCAAGAAAGCTACTGTGTTGTCTTTAAGACCTCAAACCTTTGATTATTCAATTTCTCTGAGCCATTAGAAGTCCCAGATGAAATGCCATGAGTAATAATTGTGGACCATGTTCAGGTTTGAATGACTAGAAATGCCAGGAACAGCCTGATTTCTGTGAGGCTGAAAGACAAATGCCATAACCTTTCCCTGTGTGTCTTTACACTCTCTTGTTGATTTTTTTCAAGATTTTGCTTGGCACAGATGACCCAGTATCAACTAGTCTCAGAGGACATTTGTGTCTGTTCTTCCCAGAAGAGCGCAGTTGGCACCACAACTTTGCCAAAGCCTCACTTGTGTAATGAACTCATTACCTGGGAATTTTCCAGCAAATGGGTCACCAGTGCTACATCAGGGCAGAAAAATTAGAGGAGTTTACATGGCTGAGTACAGCTGCCCTTGCTTATGGGTAATAACTGCTTCTACATATATAAGGTTTTATGCAACTTACTGGTTTTGCCATCCAGTTCATGTTCTTAGGTCAGTCTGTCTGTGGGATGGAGAAGGACAATTCTCATCTCTCTGGAGAGGACAGAGTAGGTTCAGGTTTCACCTTTGGTGGAAATGTCCATGTAGGTTCAGGCTTCACCTTTGTTAGGCTTGCAGTGTGATAGTCAAGATTGTGTCACCAGTGCACCAGCTCCTTTCCAGAAAGGAAATTGTCCTTTCCATTGTCTTTTCTTTCTTGGCATGGTCCTCATAATGAAGCAGACACCACTTATGCCCAAAACACTCCAGTCTGGAGTCCTTGCATTGGGACAGCCTGTCCTCCCCTTCCTCCTTTTGCCAGCAGGTTCCAGCTTACAGGCATGACTCAACTATTTATCTTCAGGCCATCACCACCTGATAGTTTCCTGAGAGCCCTCTGGCTGGACTGTACACATTTCCCAGCAGACGTGGAGGAGGGCTTGTTCTAGGCACGCAGCCCAGATCATGCAGGAGAAAGTTCTTCCTCACTCCTGCTGGACAACAGGCAGGATTCGGACATTGGTGGGTTTTGGTCTCATGTTTGGGAGAGGGAGGATAGATTGAGGTACCTTTAGGTAATTTCAAAGGGGGCAGCTCTGGGGCTATAGTCTCATGAAGGAGAGGACAAGCAGGCCTCTGGGAAATGAGCCTTTCGCATGAACTGGGCTTAGCACCTTACAGGTTTTTTGGTTCAGAGGAAGAGCAAATTGTTCAGACTGCCCAGAAAGAAATGTACCTGCTCAGCTACTGCCTGTGCAAGTAGCACTGTGCAACTCTGGCCAGGATGGTTAGCTAGGAGTGACAGCCTTGTCCCTTGCTTTCTTCACAGAGTCATCAGGCAGAGTGTCTCAGTGCGATGGGTTTTCCTGTGCCCCACTACCTCTCCAGCAGAAGTCCAGGCTGCAGAGGCCACACCAACCATGTGATATCCCAGATCTTCTGGCTCCAGTAGACCTGTACGAGGCCACCAGGCCATAACAAAGCTTACCAAGAGTGTAGATGAGCAAGAACAGCTGCAGCAGGATTGTGTAGGTGGAGGTCTGGTGCAGCTGTGAGCCCATATGGTGGAAGAACTCGGTGGGGCATGAGGAGTTCCTGGCACTTCTCACATCAGATATGAGAGTTTGACTGCCAGTTTCCTGGAAAATTCCTTAATCACCTGTCAAGTGGAGACACCCAGGCATCCTACTCCACTTCCAAGCAGAGAAAGTGTTTACCATGACTGGCCTGCTGGCTCACTTTTGAGTGCCTGCATTCTCAAGTCTAGGAATTCCACTCACATAGCTGGGTCGATGGGTGATGCAGCTTTGGAGGGCACACCTGCAAACTCATCGATGCCAGTAGTGTAATGTCCATAGCCTTTGATGGGACTTATGCTCACAGTATTTTTTGTTTTTTGTAATGTTATTATTGTTGGCTTTGGCTTTGACATTTAGAGATGCCCTGTCACAGACTAGTAACTAATTAAAATTGGAAAAATTGATCTAATGAGGAAGTGGGCCATAATAATAGGGCAGAAAATTCTATAAATCTTCATATTTTTAGTACATTTCAACAGACACATGCTGGTTCTGTAGATACTTTTTTATCAGGTTGCCCTTAAGATCACAGAATATTAGTTCTATTTTTCTCTGTCATCTCATTCAGAGGGATAAAGCCCTAAGAGTGCTCCTTGGTGCATGTAATTTTTCTGAACTTCAGGCCTCACTCACTAAGGATGAGCAGTTTCTCAGTCTTGTGTGGCAAGACTGTGCCTGATCTCATCTGGTCCTAGTAAACAAGGGTAGCCTGTATGAAAATATGTATGGAGCAGTTCAACTGCTGACTCTGAGTGTGCTGGCTGCAACAAGAACAGCTGCCTCATTTTGAAATGTCTTCTCTGTTTGCTTACTGGTGTCCCATTGTGGTAGGTAATCCACAGAGTTAAATATTAGTTGGTTTTCAGGTCTGCTCCTTGCCAGTGGCTCTTCTATATAAGGTTAATACAGTTGCCTTGCACTTGTCAAACCGGAAAACAAATGTGTTAACAATTAAAGCTTATTTTGCACTGTACAGTGTGTGACTGTTCTCTGTACTCGGTGTCCTTCGGGAAGATTCTGAGCTTTATGACTGCCTCAGCCTCCTGTGGAGTTTAATTGCCACTTGTCCCAGGGTCGGGGGGCAGTTTTGGGATGAGCTCTTAGTTTCTTACAGAGGGAAATGGGGAATTTGGCGTGCTCTGAGGGGACCTGACCCTGCAGCAAAACTGCCATACTGAGGAAAGAAGGAACGTTGGCAAGTGCATGACTCGTATTTTCTGGGCAAACCTTTGGATTTGGCAGGCACCTGGGACATTTGCTGCTCTTCCTTATGTTGATTGCTGAGGGACCCTGTATTTTCCCATGACCTTTGTGATGGATCAAACTTCCCTAAATTGTGTCTACAGAGCTCAAACAAGAATTTTCCTACATTAAAAATGTGTTTTGGCTGAGTTCAGGGAAGTTTGTCTACCTCTTAACACTCCTGTCCATTTTCATGGCAGAGGAAGAAGGATCTGTTGTGTCCAAGCCCTCTCTAGTCAGTGATAGTGTGTTGTATCAGAAAGAAAAATGTGAAAATAAAAGACCCAAATAGCGGAAGAACTTTTTAAAATATCAGAACAAGAATTTGAAAAGATTGGAAAAAGAGGTGAGCCTGAAGTTGCAAAATCAAGCTGATGCAACATGCCAGCATAGGAGGATATTGTAGTGCAGAGGAGTCTTTGCACATCACCCTTGCTTGCAGCTGCTGTGTTACTATGGCTGTGTTCAGGGCCATAGCTGGGTAAGAGCTGCAGTGTCTCACCCTCAGACAGCCCCAGCAGGAGTTTTAAAAGATCTCTGTTGTCTTTACACATGTTTTCATCAGTACCGTCTCACTGGCAATGCCATGCAGCTGAAGCTAGTGACTGTGTGAAACTCCTGGGCACTGTGGTCGTTGGAAGGGATCAAACATGCTGCTTATGGCACTAGAGAATGGAAGGATAGCTTTGCCAGTGGGAGTTTCTGTTCTTTGGCAGGAGCAGGATAGCAGCATATCCTGAGAAGTGCACGCCGGAGCTCTGATTGTGTGTGAGGGGTACCTGGTTTTACCTGTGGACTTTATACATCACCCTGGAGATTTCTGAAGCCTGAGCATGTGGTGGGTTTATATTCCTCGTCATCATAATGGTCATGTATTTCTTCCTGTGGTGTTGAAGGGGAAAATGTATCACATTTGAACCCTACATCTCCTGGCTTTGCACACCTTCAGTGGGGAATTGCAATCAGTACAGCAATGTCCTTGCCAGCCTGACAGATCTGCTGACAGCGTAAGAGTTACGAAGCCCTTAAAAAAACCCCAGTGCCTGCTACTGCAGCGCTGATGATTGCACTTTTCCATTTGCCTGGCCCTCCGTGGAGCCTTTAGCTCCCTCCTGCTTTTACTGAGCCTTGAAGTGTTCACCTGTCATGGCAGGGCTGTGCAGCAAGATCAGTGCGAAGGCAGGAGGCCACCAATAAACTGAGCTCTTCTGGGTGGATAATTGATTACCTGTGAAACAGGCAGAAGCTAAGAGAGCTGGGAGGAGATTTGGAGGGTTTCTCCTCTTTGATGGAGTACTGAGGCACCAAACACAAGGTCAGTAATTTGGACACTGGCGGGCAGTGGTAACTCACAGCTCTCCCCCGAGGTCCTCGGGAGGTTGCACCTACCAGAGTAGTGCAGGTCCAGGCAGTTCACTCCTGGTGCTTCATTGGACTCTTCAGTATTTCAGGTTTAGTAAGGGTGGTAGAAATTTTAGGGAATTAGGTAGGTAGTAGGTTTTGTTACCTTTTCTGTGTCAGATATCTTAAGGCAAAGTGAGAGTTTACAGTCACAAGGCTTTAGGTTTTGAGAATAAGAGGTACATAGGGCCTAAAGGGAGCCTAAGAGCTTCATCCATGATGGAGAGAGGTGTCAGCTTAATGTTCTCAAGGTGTTCAATGAGACCCAGTTCTTCCAGTTTCTGGTTGAATGGCTTAAACATTACTTTATGTTAAATATTTAATACTTGCTTTTATATAAGTTAAAGACGAGTAATGGCCAAGACTTTTTTCCTTTGAAAGAATGTGGTTCTCTCTTTTCAGCTGGACTGAAGGTGGTGTTTTTGTGGCATAGTAGGTTACATGAGAACAACCTAACAAATTAGACACCTATGGGGATGTCAGCAGTTATTGCAGAGTACATATTAGTGCGGAGACTTGTAGATGCTTTTTTGGTTTCCCTGTGATAAGATGCCTGTGAGATGTCAGGAAGCTGTGCAGTCAAATTGGTTTTCCATGGCTTGTTCATATGGATTTATTAAACTGCCTGTTTGTAGTGAGTGGGTAGTAGGACATCTGTACTTGACAAAGGGAGTTTGAGGACAGACTGTTAATAACTGTTGAGAGTTTATACAGAGTCTTCCTTATGAATGTCTTCTTAAATGTAAGTGTTCAAATACTTGGAATTTATCAATTATTATTAAAATTTATTCACAGAAAACATTGGTAGTAGGACAGCTCTAACATTTTTTAATGTGGCTGTAGTATTAGATCAATAGGTTTTTTAGAAGAAAAGAGAAAAAATCTGGCCTAATTTGTACAAGAAAATTACCATGAGAACAGAATAAAAAAATCTTGGGCCTAAATACAGGGAGAACAATATTTTGTAATGCTAGTGACTGTTCTTTATGGCTACTTTTTTAAATCAAAATCTAGACTCAGTCCTGGACATGGGCATGTGCAAACCAAAAACTAACTTTTAGATTAAAATTCTTACAATCCTCTTATGCTAATTAATACAGTAGTGTGGATTTACTGTACTGCTCTTGTAAGTGCCCTTTCAACAGTACCTAAATATAAGTTCAGATAATTTCTTACAATAGTTCAGATAATTTTCTAGGTAAATAGTCTGGAAATTTCTGTATAAGGTAGTTTAGCTGCAACCACAAGGAATTAGGTAGCAAGAAGTTCATATGTGTAATTTGTAGATGTTTGTGAACTATAATACCATCGTCATCAGAATCCATAAATAAGAACTCTTCAGAGTGAGAAATGTTCCTCTCCTTTTAAGATGCCCCAACTAAACCCACCCGAGGCAGCCTCACGGCACAGCATGAAATGGGATCTGCCTCAGGTATTGAGTTGTACTTGCTTTTAAAACCCATCCATAAAGAGCACTGTAGAAGATAGTTTGTGCTAAAAAGGAAAAGCTGTCCAAAGTTAAGGCTCTGTGGGAGATCTTTCCTAGGGCTCACTCAGACACAAAACTTCCATCTCGCTGCTCAGTGACCCTGGTGCTAGCAGGTGCTGAGTGCCTTCAGGTTCCTTTGCTGTCAGAGGGAAAAACCCTACACACCCCAAGATCAGGCCCTTGGCCCTCAGTATTTGCACACTCATGCTGACACTGTGTGCAATGGGATGGGTGTTTAATGCTGGCACCAAAGACTGACACTACAGCTGTCCTGGAAATACTCGTGATAGAAGCTGAAGGAGATTTTCCTTTGCTTACAGGGTAAGAAGAACTTTAAAGCTTCTTTGGTATTTCTTTTCAGATTTCATGCTAATATTTATGGCTTTCTGCTTCTTTCTGTGCTTAAATTTTCTACCTTGCAGCTGAGTTACTAGTTACAGCTAGTTATCTCTTGGAGACTGGAGACGCCTCCCCCGTCTCTTCTCTCAGAGAGATTTCGCAGCCTCCAGTAACCCCAGCGCTGTGATCCCCAGGTCCCCTCAGTGCCCAGAACCCCCAGGTCTCACTCTGGCTGCCCCAACCCTCCGGCTCTGCTGGCTCTCCCTCTGTGGGCACAGCCTCCACTGCCTGCCCAGGGTACCAGTGCCCCAAAACAGGGCTAGAGGTGTTGTCACTGGATGTAGTCGATGTTCGCTGCACTGATGGGCTGGAGGTTTCTCTGCTAATGTATTTTCTTCTTCTGGATGATCAGTAAGTGTGGCAATTCCTATTACTAATTCAGTGACTTTAAACAAATCCTAGGAAACTACTGAGGCTTTTCTCAAGGGAGAGTGTACTAAAAAAGATAAATGGCATAGTTTTTTTCCCCTTTGGTATTTTCTTTGCTGAGTATACCTGTGTATTTACATAATCATAGAGCCAGCACTACATGTATTTTTGTTAAATTTTGAGTTGCTCTTTTTTTTAACCCCATCACACATTTTGTTACTGGAAACAAGATGTACATCTGGTCTGTAACTAACATGATTGTAGATTTATTGGCTAAGTGTGGACCTCTGTATGAAATGTTTTCATGTGTCTTGAACTCAAACAAGAATGTAACTTGCATTGATGCATGCATTTCATGGTCTTCCAGAATTAAATGGAAAAGACAGCCTTTCAGGAAGCCTTAATGCCTTTTCCATATGGAGGCAGTGCCTTGCTGTGCGCATGGTCTTTGATTTCTTTTCAGCTCTGAAATTTCTTACCTTATGGTCTGTGTTCCTTTATTATTTTTATTTTTTTTAATAAAGAAGTGAAATTTAGCTTTATGGAACCTGATGTATTTATAATCCTGGAATTTTTCTTGTTTAGTGTGAGAAGTTGCAAATATAATTATTCTATAACAGGATAACAGGCTGCTATATGAAATTGGAAAGATTTGTTGTAAGGCCTGTTTCTGTCCATAAAATAATAATAATATAGAATTGTAGATTTGTATAGTATAAGAAATAGAGAACATAAAACAAAATAATATTATCAGAAGTACTTTTTTTGTGTGTTGGGTGTGATAGCTTTTCTAGTCTTGAAATTAAATTAGAATGAGTAAACTTAAATGGAGTTTTCTGAACTGTGAGGTTAAATTAAAAATCTCATCTCTGGCTTACTGAATGTTAATTTGACTGAGGTTACCTTTTCTCTCTGTCACGGAATTTTATTTCCCCAACCTTAAAGAGCTGTCTGGTATTCAGATGTTAGGAGCCAAAGTAAAATCCAGTGCACTAAAATCCTTGGAGGCTGAAAACCCACCAACCCAGACAGTAATCCAGCAAATTTACTTTCCAGGACTGCCTAACCTAGTAAACATGCCCTTTCCTTACCTAAAAGCTTCCAGGACTCCTGTTATGAGGAGATAAGCACTTACCTCCTGCTTAGACTGTATTTGCAATTGGGTTTAAGGAGGGAATAATTTATACCTCAGCTGGGTCCCTCGAGAAGGCCCAGAAAGTCCAGAATTTAAATTACTGTTTCAGGCTGAATTCCTGTCCATCTTTCCATGCCCTCTAAACAGTACCCACAGTTCTCAGCTCCTGTGAAGTGTAAGGGTGAGGACTATATGAAGGCTGATGCCATGATAAATTAGCATTTCTTTTAGTACATCCCTAAAAATAGCTCTTGATGGAATGATATTAGCCGTGAAGGGAATCCCTCACTCTCCAGGCTGCTGTTCAGGGAGGAGCTTTCACCAAATGTGAAATGAGGACAACAGTCTTGTCAGAGTCTGGATGAACAATCCAGATGTGGGTGCTGATCCTTTGGGTTTGAATTGTCCTGTTGGGAGAGAGGCCAATGTGGAACAGAGATGTTTTTGTCTTTTTCCTGTTATGCACCAGTATCCTTTAGAACCTCTGAAAAACCTGGGCGTGAACAGCTAGTGGACTCAAATTCTGTGTTCCCTGTAGCTCCCAACCAATGGACCACACCATTTGCACATAGGAGTGATCATGTGATAAAGCTTCAATAAGACTGCTATGCCAAGCTTCTTAACCTTTTTCTTGTTGCTAGTACTGTCATTGATTAATCTCTGTGCACAAAATACCACAGTGCACTCATAATGCATCTGAATTTTGTATTTTGCTAGTATTTCATCTCCTCTGCTGTGAGTCTTCAATTGTTGGCCTTACTGTGGGCATTGAACCAGTTCCTGAAGTGATTGTTTCGGTGCCTCTGCAATTTGAGACCAGTTCTGCTTCATCTGTAGTGCCCATATTAATTCGAGATATCCCGTGTATAAATTGACAGCATGAAGCCTTTTAATTTGTATTTAACATAAGCAGTATTGTCAGATACATCTCTTCTACGAATGACAGAGAAGAAGAGGATTTTTCATCAGTATACTTCCAAATATTCTTAATAAAACTAAGTAACTTCAGCTTTAAGTCTGGTGGCACATGTATGTAATATTAACAAGACCAGCTGGGAACAAGACTTTTATTGTTACTTTAGTAGAAAATTATAAAGGTTGGATCCAGCTGAGCAATGTTCTCAAAGTGCTGAGTGCCCTTATCTTCCAGGAACTTTAATGAGTTGAAAGCACTGAATTAACTAGATTGACCTGGCATTAATTAATCAAGATATCCCATCAGCCATTTAGTAGAGTAAAGGTGAGCAATGTTTGAGTGGTCAGATCTCATTGTATAAGATAGTGCTCCAATTCTCAACAGAAAGTTATGTATCTGGGGTAGTACATGATGATTTCCTGCTTGATGGATGAGTAACCTGCAGGATGATGAAGTAACTGGTGAAAAAGGCTCTAATTCACCTTGCTTTTAGAAAACTTCAGTTTTTTTTTTTTATGAGAAACATGCATTATTTAGATAATTGCTACTTCAGTCCTTTTTATGGACACTAATTATGGTAGTTTGAAAAGTGCATTGGAAAGAAATATATATCCTGTTCATCGCCATGTACATTCTAGCATAAGAAAATGGAGAAAATTGCACCAGTTTAGGTCATACACCATTAGAAACTACTCCAAGAATCCTGCAGCTGCTGGAGTTCTGAGAAAAAGATGATCTGTACTCACCAAGTCAATGAAAGCTGACTCATGCTTATGTAGCAAATAGCTGCTGCACTTAAAGGGTACTATCAGCCCCATAATATAAATGTGAATTGTATATGCCCACACCTTGAGTCACATCAGTAAAAATCTGCCATTGTATCTTAAATACACTTTTTTCAGCGTTCTGCAGGTACTTGGAAACTATGTTATAATGGGGTTGAACCCAGGTGATTTAGGAGGAGAGCTAGGACATCTTCTGCAGTAGATCTTGGGCCTTGGAACTCCATCCCAGAAGAGGTCCCAAAGCCCATATGAATTTAGGAACAGGATACACATTTTTAATACAATTATACTACTGTATGTGTTTACAGTACAGATGCATCCTAATGTACAGAGCAGAGGAATAGGAAAATATTTTTTTTTCCTCTGGTGGAAGTCATACTGTTTTATAATTTTGTTTGTCATTTGTGTACCTGCTTCATCACTGAAAATACAGGATAGCATTTGGATGGCACAAGCTTTTCATTTAGGTGCAAACACAGGTGTATGTGAAAGCCTGTGCAGACTCTGTGTCAGAGTGTCTCAGATTCACACCTGCTCCCTCCATTTTCCTGCAGCCCTTGTGTTGCTTGTTTTAGGCAGCAGCTCCTGAAGCATTATTTGTGTTTCTGTGTCTAGCCAGGACATCCCTCCCAGCTGACCAACCTTCCAGGTGCATACAGGGCACGTGGCCACATGTGCTTGGAACATAAAAATTGCTGATGGCCCCAAGACATCCACGAGTCAAGAGACAGGAGCTGCTCTTTGTGACTGTTTCTTTTCTGCTGCATGGGCACAGCCAGGGACTTAGAATGGAAATGCTTGGGGTTTGGATTTGTTGCCTGAATTTTCCATCAGTTCTTAAGGAGGTAGAACTGCACCTACAAAAGGTTAAGCTATTTGTCTGTTCAGAATATTTGCTGAACCACATGACAGAGTAATCTCTGACATATTTCTGTTGAATCATGGTTTTTATGGGCAATGACATTATAAATTCTTATTAAAAGAAGAATCATGTAAAAATGGAGATTACATTGGAGATAGTATGTCCCAAATTTTGCATGCTTGACAGTGATAAATTAGACCATTTAGCATATCATAAGTTCAGTGAAGCAATATTTCAAGAGAATCCCTACAACCAGTAAGCTGTATAAAGTAGTGAAGGCACATAGAAGCTGGAGTGCAAAACTCAATTAAAAAAAGAATGTATTTTTAAAGAAAAGCAAGAGGATATAGCATGGTTTATATATTTAGTCCATGTATTCTCCCATGAGTAAAGCATATTCCTGAGTGAGCAGGAAAATTTTCAGGTTATGGTCACTTCCATAATTTGTTTGAATTTATTAATCATAAAATATGTCATGAGAAGATGCATGGCACCCATTGCTGCTACTGTTGGCAAGTCTAGAAAGGAGGCTTCATGTTATGTACTGAGGAATGTCACTTCTGAGACTAATATTGAGTCTCATGCCTTTTCACACACTGGAAAAAAGAGCAGAAATTACTCATGTGAGGTACTGTTTCCTCACATGCTTCCTGGTTTTGTTGTTAGAGAGCCTCTGGCAGAAGTCATGCTAGCTATAAAGCATTGGTGACAGGAACTTAGCTCTTTGCATCGCAAGCAGCAGAAGTTCTTGACATTTCTTGTCATCTGCACCAGACATGCCTTCACCAGGTATTAAAAATTAACCTAATCCTGCAGCTGAGTCTTCTGGGACTTTGTGTGCCTTTGGGAGCTCTGTAGTGGCAGAGGAAAAGGAAAAAAAATCAGGGAAAAATAACAAGAATAAAAAAGCAATCAGTCTAGACTCAGTAATAAGTTTCTCTTCCTCTAAGACTATTGGACACTTCTCAGTTTGCTTTATAGAATCACAGAATATTTAGGTTGGAAAGGACCTTTGAATCCAGTCATTCTGCAGTGCAAAGTCCACCTCTAAAACATGCCACATCTACGTGACTTCACGTGACTTTTAAATGCCAGGATTGGAAGTAAAATCGTTGCAATAGCAGCTCACAATTCAAGCTGTTGCTCTGGATACCGTGCTTTAGCATCATCAAAGTTTGCTCAGGGAACATGAAACTTCAGAATTCTGTTGCACCCTCAATATTCAGTGGGTTGTGGCTCCTTACTTTTCATATCCTACCCGAGAACTCTTTGGAGTGGCAGGGATTCTTTTCTGTTGTCTGGTGTGCATGATGATCATCACTCTGGCTTCTGGAACTTTGTCTACAAGACAGCATTTTGCCATAAGCATTATGCAATTGTCAGTTCACGATGTTCTTTATAATGCAAACCTGTTATTATAGGCTGACTAGGTACAAAAATTCCAGAAATAGTTTAATGGCGTTTTTTCTGACCAGGGATTCTGTCCCCCACTGTCACCCCAGCAGTGTCTGCAGTAGTCACAGTGTCACTGCAGCAGCAGTGCTGAACAAAGGTACCACACAGACACAAAGATGCAATGGATCTTCCCAGTGCAGTCATCTGTCACTGATGGCTTATCTCCAAAGCAGCACGTGTGGTGCCTGAACAGCATCTTATGCCATTCCACCATCATTTGCAGAGCTCAGCTGTGGTGCTACGTGTCCTGCCTCAGCTCTGATTCTTTATTCATCAGCCCTTCCTCCTAGGCTCAACAGAGAGACACAGAGATGGCAGAAAATAGTACCAAAAAAGGCAGGGTTTAGATGCATTTTTCTTTCCTCTTGGGAAATTTGTCTGAAAGATTCAAGAGGAGACAGCAGGACCCAAAGTGAACACACGTACACAAAGTATCCTCACTATCCTTACAAACTTCAGCTGTTGCCAGTAAACATCTACCCTCCTTGTGAGATGGGAAAACATAACACAGATGTGAGAGGCGTTAAGATAGATGAGCTAAAACTCTTTACTAATTATTAGATACAAATAAAGGAAGCTGTCTCAGAACTCTGCTCTTTTCCCCATTTTCACCTTTTTTTTTTTTTTTTTTTTTTTTTTTTTTTTTTTTTAAGGCATTGTACATACCCAAGGGAATAATAGGTGAAGACAATCAGCATGGATCAGGATAAGAAGGACCAGAGAGTTAAATTCTTTGAACCTGGACCTCAGTAGAGCCTTTCTGTAAATGCTAGAAGAAACTGAAGACATAAAGAAGATCGTTAAAATGAAAAATATGGTCAAATTACTCAAGAAAGTGAGATTAGAAGAGTTTAACAGTGAAAATTATAGCAATCAGGACAAAAAGAAATGAGTTTTTCTCTTTTTTGTTACATTTGCAAATCATTAAGCTCTGACAAAAGCCCTCCAGATATCAGGGCACTCTCTTCCTCATACATAGCCTGCAGGAATTGTTCCCTATGTTGTACCATGGAACAGTTCAACAATAACAGCACTTGAGTTACTTTGCCAGTGCCTACAGAGCTCCTCCTGCTTTGGGATGAGGATCTCATGGTCTAGAATTGGCTTTACAGCCTTCCACACATCAGGTTCTGTGATGGATTGTCTTTTTAGTTTTATTTCTTAAGGCTGAGAGGCTTTTTGGATTTTTTAGCAATTTTATCTAAAATTTTCATAATTGCTACTAGCAATATCTAATCATGTTTCAGCCTTGAGTTTTCAGGATATGAAGTGTACATAGGCAGGTATTATTTGTCACAAATCCTTACAGAAGTTTTCTGCTTCTACGTAAATAAAGCACCTCAATTTTATATGATTAGTCTAAATACCATTAATTTCAAGTTGAGAGCATTATTTTCATGTAAGTTTTTATGTATATTTCTGTCTTCCTTTCATGGTTTAACCCCTGCCAGCATTCAAGCCCACTCAGCTGCTCACTCACTCCCCTACCAGTGGGACTGGGAAGAGTGTTGGAAGGATGAAAGCTGGAAAACTCCTGGGTTGAGATACACTTTAACAGGAAAAGCAAAAGCTGTGCAGACAAGCAAAGCAAAACAAGGAATTAGTTCACTGCTTCCCACAGGCAGCCAGGAGTTCAGCCATCACCAGGAGAGCAGGGCCCCATCACTTGTGATGGTGACTTGAGGGACGAACATCATCACTCCAAACATCCCCCTTTCCTCCTTCTTCCCCCACTTTATATACTGAGCATGGTGTCACACAGTCTGGAATATCCCTTTGGTCACTTGGAGTCACCTGTCCTGGCTCTGTCTTTTCCCAGCCTCCTCGCCAGTGTGGCAGTACAAAAAGCAGAAAAGGCCTTGGCTCTGTGTGAGCCCTGTTCAGCAATAACAAAAACATTTCTAGATTATCAATCCTGTGTTTAGCATAAATCCAAAGTACAGCTCCATACCAGACACTGT
The DNA here is from genome assembly GCF_017590135.1 of Pyrgilauda ruficollis. NCBI lineage: Eukaryota > Metazoa > Chordata > Aves > Passeriformes > Passeridae > Pyrgilauda > Pyrgilauda ruficollis. Next base: position 5,969,474 of record NW_024524711.1, on the reverse strand, counting down.
GACTGAACCTCAGCCAAAACCAGCACACTTCCCCACTTGTATCATTGTTTCTGTCCTATCTTAATGTTCCTATTCGTTATTGATTGTATCTCGTCCACAGTTCATAGGAGCAGAATGGCTCAGAAGGAGGTTTGTAAGCCAGATCTGGACTCCAATTTGTATCTTAAATATCATCATTTTTTCTCTTCTAGTTTCAGTACACTCACAGATCCAGAGATCTTCATCCTTCTTGCCTACCTTTATCTGACAGTGAGGGGGGCTTGTGGCCAATTGCTTTGTCCCTTGGCCGTGGCCACAGGTCAACATTTAAAGGTTGAACCCACCCAATGCATGGAGATTTTTCTTTTCTTATTATCATCTTCTTTGTTCTTCTAAATACTCATTTGATAGGACAGTTCAGGTTTATTTGAATGAAGGCAGAAAACAACACAAGAACAGTCTTTAAAAAAGTGGGAGACCTCTGCCTGGTGTACCATGCAGTTTTCTCGGTAATTTCACTAAAGTGGCAATTTTAATTAAAACTTTTTTTGAGTAGTTTAGGAATTCATAATGGCTATCTCTCAGGTATTTTGGTGGTTGTCAGAGAAAGTAGTTGAACAGCTTTTCAAACTCAGCATTAATTTGCATTATATTTTCTATCGCAGTTGTATTTTCTATCTCATGTAGTCTGTACTTTCAGAACTAGATCTCAAAGAATGTCCCCCTCCTTTAAATTTTAAAAAATTAACTGGTAGACATAATGTATTCAATAAGGCTTTTTTGGACAATGAACATTGTTGTTTAAGCTTCATTTCTTTAGTCAGGTGTATGAGAATAAAGAGTTAATTCCTGCAGTGCTCATAGAATCTACTCTAAATTTGGAAAACATTCCATTTTTAATGGAAATTTTGAGTAGTATGAAGTTCCTTGATCATCCTCTTTCCTTGGCTAGAAGCATGATAGGAAATGGAAGCTGTTGGAGCCAGTTTAACAATGGATGAGGGTGAACCAGTTCTGCAACATCACCCCATCACTTCATGGAATTTGATAACAATGAAAGACTCAGGTCCATGGAATTGAGGTTCTCATGCTTTTGACACTTGGTGGAAAGGAAAGAGAACTTCCATTTACCTTTGTTCTTTTGCCAAGAACACCAAACCAGGAAAGAACAGGAAGAAGTTGTCTTATTAACACTGTCAGTATGCTGACAGCCTGCGACCCTGTATGCTCTGCACCTCCCAAATCCAGAGACTTGCACAGCCTCCCCAAAGGAGGAGTTGAAGGAGTCCTCCCAGGTGCTTGGGGACTCAAAAGCAGGAGGAAGAGTAGAAGTTTTGTCAGTAACCATTTTAGTTCAGTATTGTACACAAGCATCAGCTGATGCCTAACAAGTGCAAAAAAAATATATTTCTATCATTACTGAAGTAAATTTGGCTGTCCTACTATTTTCATCTAGATAAAAGGAAGTGCTCTGAGAATGTCCATCATTATAAAAATGATGATTGCATTACTATAATAGATTTCAGCTCAAAACACTTCACAAAGCACAGAGCTACAAGCATGCATATAAAAGCCTCTGTAGATAGAGAAAAAATAGTGGTCATATTAAAGCATAATCAATAGAAGTAGGAAGAATACACAACTCATACAAATTTCTTGTAATCCAAAAAAATGTAGATAGAAGGGGTGCTTTGTTGTCTTCATGCTATTTAATATCCTGCATTCAATTTGCTACCATGTAAATTAAAAAAAAAACCCACCCAAATTCCAAAAATGCCTCTTCCAAATTTACCTTCATTTACAGCAAAATTTACCACCTCATTGCCTTCTTGGTTAATTTAGCTTTAACAGTTGTTTTCTTCAGCAGTCTATAATTTACTCTTGCTTTTAACTTACATGAGATTCTCAGTTGCTGAACTGGTAAGGGAGATCTGGTCCTGTGTACTTAAGGTATATAAAATCTTTGTCATAATTATTTTTGACACTTTGATCTCTCAGACTGAAAGGCCCATGAGATGCAATTCCAATTTTGACACTTTCCTATTGTAACAGCAAAAAAAATCACAAGAGTGTTTTGAACTTGAGTTTTCACTGTTCATAACTTGCTGGTCATGCTCGATGTACCTGAGAAATGAAGTGGTAAACTCTTGCATTGATTTTTAGGGAATAGTACAGAGAAATATAAATTTACTCTTATTTTTTGCTGGGAAAGACTATTTGGAACACTTGGAAATTGGAGCACCTCCTGCTGGGTATAATTGCAAACAGCCATAGGTGACATGATTATTTTTATTTTTGATGCTGACTTTACATTATTTGGTTTAGCTTGACCTGATATAGTATCTTGTCACATACATGATGTGACATATACAATTAAAATCAGTTGGATTTTGCAGCCTGATCAACTGGTAAAAGGAGCATAGCTTACTTGTGAAAGAAATAGTTTATCATCAAAAAAACTTCTAATTATGCTTGCTTTCATCATTTATTTTATGAGACTCAAGAATTAAAACAATCTGCTGTGCAAGCAATTATTCTTAAAGGTTGTCTCAATAAGTACATTATTTTCTAATTTGATAATAGATATCTTGATTTCTAGTCTAAATGACCTTCGCTGCCTTGAAAGAATTTTTATTGAACACCTTATGAAATTGTTGCCATTATAAATTTTACACATCATTTAAATCTATGTGAAGAAATACAGCATCATTGGAATGTTGCAGTGGAATCTGGCCAACTAGATTTTGTCTGTCTCATCTCTCACTCTCTGTCTCAACCTTTCCTGCTTGGTGACCTCTGTTCAAAGTAAAGAGTTTTCACCCTCTTCTAGATTTAGTATTAAAGTAAGAACAAAAAAGGAAGAAATATTAACAATGATAAACCTGTGTGAATTATAAGTGTGTCTATGTTTTGAAAAGCTAATGCATAATCTTCAGCCTTGAAGGACAGAAGCATTATGGAATAAGCTGTTCAGTTCTTTATATTGGATTTCAATATCTAGCACCTTGCAAGTTTCTTCTAATTACCTTTTCATAATTCATGGGAACTCCAGAAAATCTCCAGGGTTCATAAATTGCAACTGTGAAATGTTTGCAAAAGTAATATACCATATACATGGAAAGAATTAAATGTTCAAATGTCTGAGTTACATCTTTGTAACAGGGTCTGTTAAAGGGATGCACAAACTGCCAGAGACCTAGGCCAATATCCGAAAAGAAGTCAATAAATTGTTCCCAAGAACTGCATCTTAGTAAGAATAACTCAATGGAAAATAGAACTTTCTGTTTTATGAGCACATAGTGAAGACATTGTATTTTTTTATTGAAAATCAAAAATCTTTAACTTTAGAGTTTACCCAATGACTGGGAGAAATTGTAAAATACTAGAGTTTACAGAAATCCAGTCCAAGACCTGTTAAGACTGACTGGATTCTGAAAGCAGAACATGGACCTCAGCTTTGGTTTGATCATCCCAAGGAGATTACCACGTTGTGTGACTCAGGAACATAATGTATAGGCGATGAACTGACAAAGAATAATGATGTATAAAAGATGAATAATTAGTTGGGACAAAGCACCAGAAGGCATACTGCTGAGAATTTAAATAAAATAATAGAATCCTAGTACAATGTAGCTACATTTGTGTGATTAAAGAGCAGTGGTGAGACAAGCAAGATGCAAAAGAATGGAAATGGTAATGGAAAAAGGGAAGGGGAGGTTGTTGTCAGTAGGTTTTCTTCCAGTTGTTCCTAAGAGGCTGGATTGCTTTTGACTCTGCAGATTGGAAAATTATTCAAGATCCAGAAATGTTTGAGCACATATCATGCACCCCAGCTTTTTGTATAACATTAGGCTTCAGTTTATTTCCAAACGTATGCCATTTAAAATACAGGAGCTCTAATTCCAAGACTGCAAAAAAAAAAAAAAAAAAAAAAATTGCACACATAACTGAGATTTTTTTGTGTGGGTTTTAGGAAGTCTTAGACAAGAAAAATTATCTTCAAGTCCATGTTTCCATCTTCTTTCCATTTTCTGTGGAGCTGGTGTGGTCTCTAGATATTGTGGGAAAGGAGCACTGAACCACAGAAACAAATGCCTTTTCTCTGTGCAATGGTAATGTACCTGGAGAATCCTTTAAAGACAGATGGAAATTGCTCCTTCCCTTTGAAGCACACTTACATCAGCTGTATATGTTGTAAAATATGTAGATCATTCATGAGCACTCTAGTAAATTTCCAGCACCAGATTTGAACTTCTATTCAACAGCAGATAATCAGAATAGATACTTACTTACCTCACTGCAGTACAGGACAAAGATAGCCATCATCACCCAAAATGAGGACAAAGAGAAGAAACTTTGCCTTTTTATGTGGCTGCTAAAATTAATAATAAGCAAAAAATCTTTAAGATAAAGTTATTTTTCTAGATTAGGATCAATAAATATAACCAAAAAAGCCAGTTTTCCAGTGATAAATCTCTAAAGCTTAGCATAAAACCTCAAAAAAGGCAATTTATACTGTGGGCATCAACCATAATTTTCCTTCTTTATGTGCAAATCAGTCTAAGAAGTTTAATACATAATTCATGTGTGTGAGTAAATTTATTTATTTTCATGGCATGGAATGATATTGTCTAAGTAGAAAAGGATGTGAAAGCACAGCTATTCAGTAGGATCATCAGATAGGATTCATTATCTTCAAATGTATTCTGTGTGTGTTGCCGATGGATGATTTAATATAATGCAGCTCCATTGCCAGTACTCTTTATGCCACGCAAGCTTTAAAAGGCATTATCTGGCTAAAAGGCAGAGATGGCCTTATTTAGGGTTCTACTTATTATCTGATCTCTGAAAGTGAAGGGAGAAAAAGACCACAGACTTTAAAGGTTTTTCATGTTAAAGGGAGATATTGAAACCCATTAACTTAAAGCTGAGAAATTTTCCAATGGCCGCAGGATGTTGAGATGATATATAAAGGGACAACTTTGTAATTTAAATTCCTACCTACTCTCATTATTTTGCCAACAACATTTTCAGCCTACTTTGTATAAATTCCTCTCTTCACAGTATACTGTGCTTCAGTAATACTAGCAAGTCAAAGATAGGTAATGTTATATATCCTAAGCAAAACCACTTTTTTAAAAAAAGCAGTCCAAACTAACTGTTCAGTGGATGTTACAGTAACATGAAAGGATGAGAGTCTTTATCCATTCCTAGGGCTGCAAAACCAGAAGTCATCCTGCAGACCTTGAGAGCTCAAACCTCCCAGAACACACTGGGCTGTGGTAGAGAGGGTCTGAGTGGACATTATGCGTTTGATAGACAGGGCATCCTGTTTCTCTAAGTGTTCACAGCTTCTCATCACCCAAGTGATGCACTGATAGGTCTTATCTACAGTGGACAGAACTCAGCTGCTTCATTTGTTTCAGAAAAAAGTAGTCTGATGGTTCAAAGGCAAGAAACTCTGGATTCCAGGTAGGGAAAAGCAGAGTTGCAGAGCAATGCTGTTTAGTGAAGCCTAGGAGAGATGCAATTTTTTGTTTTTTTTAAGATTCTTGTGGAAGGGAAATAGTCAGGCCAACCATATCTTATAATAACACTTGGCATGATTACGTGAATTTTCATGCTTCCCTAAAATTGTTGCTAACATCTCAGATTTGTTTGGTTGGTTGCCCAAGCATCTTGTATTAAGCATCTTGTATGAATTATATACATGCTTGGCTGTTTCATACGTGGTAAGAATGGAGGACTGTTCATTTAAAAGATTCATATTTTTGTTACGGCCTCGTAGTTTTGATGCATCTCATGCAGAATTTGGCTAGAGTGGAGTTTTTTCAGGTTGTTTACTGAAGTTGTTTACCCACAAAACAATGTAGTATCCTGTAACAGGTCTATTTCTTGCTCAGTGCCAATTCATTGTATCCAGAAGCTGATGTCTGAGCTGAAAATACAGAAGTCAACATTATTTAAGGCTGTTTTGATCTCCATGACATTGTTGGCTGTAACGTCTTATCCCAGTAGTATTGTCATTGAGGGTACAGGAATGACCTGCTGGAGAATTTCCAAATAGGCTTGTGCTTGTGATTCATTATTCATTAAAGGAGACAATCTATACAAGGTTTTTGGGGTAGTCTAGTATGATGTGCTGCTTTCTTCTTCATCCCTTGTTCTCTTTTCTGCTGATTAGAAACAGAGTCTGAGTTTTCTGGGAGAGAAGGACAGCTTGATTAAAACAAAAGGCAAGACTCTGACTTTAAAAAATGAAGGGCCTTGTTTCACGAGGAGGAGTCAGTGATGTGTAGAATGAGTTTAAGTGACAGAACTCAAACCAAGAGCCATGTCCTCTGTGTGACAGAGATTCTTGCTTGCTGGTTCCATCTCAGCACCAAGATAAAGTGGTCCTGGAATGGCTTTTCTCATTGCCCTTGGATGAAGGGCAGAGCCCTAGAAGGTGATACTTGATTCCCCAGGTGAAAAAAAAACCAAACAAGTGACACTGAATTGACAAGGACAAAGGGCACCTGTTGGGCAAATCTCCGATAAAATAATTGGATCATTTATGATGATGATGAATATTGTGAAGTGAAAAGCATGATTAGTGGAAAAAATACTAATGAACAAATTATTAAAGGAAAATGAACTAGTGAAAGATAAAGTGATAAAGTGAAAGAAATGAACTTTCTACAATTACTGAAGTTATTCTGATGTCTCTGTTTTGTACTTGAATGTCCCTATAACAGCCATTTTGCTAAGAGCTAAAGGACATTCCTTCTCTCATACTAAGCATCTCTCAGACAAACAAATGTAATAAGTGATGTGAGTCAGCACTTAATTCACTGTCCAAAATTTAAGAATGCGAGCTACTCACTTGATTTTTGATTAATCATATACCTCAATTGAGAGTGGCAAATGCATCATTTTAGTTTAAATATTTCATGTTTGTGCTCTGTAAATAGTGACTACTGATATTGATTGCCAAATTTTGAATAATACAGATCTCATTTTATGGAGGTTAGGGCATCTGTGACTTTATACAAATTAAAAATTAAATACTTTAATTTTTCCTATGTAAAGACTGTAGTTCAACAAATAACCTACATGTGTGCATAGTTTAATATGTGGATACTAATTTATTTTAGCTTAAAATTCTGATCTTTAAAGCCTTAATTTGTTTAATTGCATTACTGAATTAAGGCAAGAGTTGTTTAAAAAATGTCTTGACCTGAACTCTTTAGGATGCTGTAACATTCAATTAAAATTTGTACTTGAATGTACACTTCCTATAGCATCAGCAATTACCCATTAATTTGTACTTTATTTACTGACAAGTGCAGGATAAAAGTCTCTGAACCAGAAGCGGAACACACTGCTTTGCAATGATTCCACTCTGTACCACCCAAGGAGGAAATGAAGTTTTGAAGCACTTTCCTATGGCAGTTTTCCATCATCACTAGAACACAGGACTAGTCCCACATCCAGAATGTTGAAAGAGGGAAGCACAGGCTGAAAAAGAGGAAGAAAGCATTCACAGACTGATGGGGGTGAAAAGACAGTTGTAGAAGTGGGATGTGACATGAGTTTCCTAGGTTTTTTTTGTTTTGTTTTGTTTTTGTTTTTATGTTTGGTTGGTATTTTTGGGTTTTTTTTGTGTTTTTGTTAGTGTTTGTGGCTTTGGGTTTTTTTCAGGTAAGCAGTTCCCTTGACATCATTTTATCTGTAATTGTAAATAAGCTGTGCATAGGACTGGAGTAACTCTCTAGAGTCAAGTCTGTAGCTAGTCAGAGCTTATTTAAGTCAGGGGAGTTACAACAGAGCTTTGGCATGTGGAGGTTTAGTTAGTCAGAAATGCGTCCTCTGATGGAAAGCAAAGGAAAACCAGCTTGAAAGATGCTGCACCCTTTGAGGGTCAGTATAATCCTGTCAGTATTTAAAATGGATTTCACTATTGGTAATGTGACTGAAGTTGGGTCTGCACCAGATTCCTGGTTCAGTGAACAAAACTTAAGAGTCTGTGTCACTTTGAAGATAAAATAATCTCTCTCAGGACATGCTGTCAAAAGTCTGATGAAATGAAGTGCTGCAGCTTTGACTGGTTCTTTAGTTGTGCTTTGACTTCAGAGTCCTTTGGGTTATTCTTTATTAATCTAAAGAAATCTCACCTTCTGGCTATTTCACACTGTTTGAATTGCTAAACAAGTCTGGCTCCTTGATTTTTAATTCCAAAGGAGTCCTCTAGATCGTATGAATGACCTCGGGCAATATTGCTAGTATCTGAAAACAATTCTCTGGATTTAGTTACTAGCACTGTAGTCAGTATTAGACTGATCAGTGTTACATTTCAGGAATTTCTTTGGATAATGAAAAGTCACGGTAGCAGTACTTGAATTCAGAACTCCAACTGCAGTTCTGGGTTTCTTCCACAGTTCTGGACTTAATATTCCATTCTCCATGCTCTTGATCCTATACTAGCAACACTAGTTGAAATTAATGACTGTTCCAAATTAACTGTAGTCACTACTTTTCTTTGATGTTGAAGTATCATTGCAGAGTCTCCACCTTCCCACATGGACCCTCTAAAAGCCTCTGTACAGTTGAAAATCCTTCTTACAGAGAACAAGGGAGCAGGTGACTTTTTTTATTAGTTTCTTACTCTCTCTGTAGCACAGAGGCCTTAAGTCACTTGTTATCCCAAAATACCAAACAAATAATAGTACTGGTAATAGCTAATGATTTATGGGGTCTGGAGAATCATTATGGGATTATTAAGGGAGCTTTGAATTTACTTCATCTCACTGTGTTGACTGTAAGCTGCCACAGCCAAGTATGAAAACTTAGTCCTCACCCTAATGAATAGTTGGTTGGGCTTTTTCATTTACATTATTTCTCTCATGCTTATTGAATGTTGAAGTTACTTAATGGCTTAGAAGGCAATGTATTTTGTCTAGATCTATTCATCCCAGAAGGCAGAGGTTTCGATTTCCTTCTTTTTATGCTACTCAGTACAGAGTAAAGGTACACTGAGGAAGAATTCAAGAGGCTGACAGTATATACTCCCTTGAGAGTAATTGTTTCTCAGGTTGGAGACATTTGGCTCAAGTTCCTTTATTTTAATGTTCTTTTTTTTTTTTTTTCTTTAACATTTAAATTCTACTGAGTAATTGTACTCCAATAATAACTTCTCTGAACAGAAATGTTATTTGTTCTGACTTTATTAGCAGAGATTCCTGATGTAAAACATTGTGGAGAATGAGAGATTTGCAACACAATAGATTATTCATTCGCTGTTCCAGTAGATAAATTTGCTGCAAAACCATTTCAATCCACTGATTATATGTTTTGAGTAAAATGAGTTTAACATTTTTGTAAAATCCTAGTTGATCTGAATATTTTTTATTCTTCTATAAAGTATTTCTGTGGAACATATTTTTTAAAGGTAATACTTGCAAGATGTGGAAAGAGCTTTCCATTCCCTGCATCCCTGCTCTGTAGATTTGTTTCCCTAAAGCCACTGTCCCAGCCTTGGATCCCCCAGGTCCTTGACATCGCTTTGATGGACTCTCAATCCACTGAGTTGTCCTTTTGATTTCTTAATAACTGCAAATTCTCACAGCTCAAGTTTTTCCTGCTTCACTAGTACCTGTAAACCTATTGTCCTGCTGGCCCTGATGTCTGAAGTCCTCCTGATGAATCCTGTTTAGGGCAGCCAGCAAGATGGAGAGAAATGGGGCAGGATTTCTGGCTCTTAGAAATCTGGAGCAAATCACTCAAATCAAACTGCAAATGCAAATTTTAGTCGCAGTGTAGAGGCAAACCTGACCTTCACATGTAAATCCTTAGTTATGGATATTTTGGGCCATGCAGACCTTGGTGTGTGAGCCATCATGGCACACAGTGCTTGACCCGGGTCTGATAGTCTGCACTGAGTCCCACAGCCTTTACTGGTACCAAAGCTGACTGAAAGTTTGTGTGTACATATTTTTGGGCAAGGTAAGAAGAATAGATGTATCCTTAGGCCAGCAAGAGTTTCCTGTAAGGATCATCAGAAAATGGTGGAAAAATGCTGTCTAAGGGAAATTTCTGTTTTCTGTGACAAAGAGTCAATATTTTTCACTGAAAAATCTAATGAGAATAAAACCTTGTATTCTGGGAAAAGATCTGCAGGGCAAAAAATTCTAATAAACTTTCTGAGCTTTATTCAAACATTAATTTGTTTCTCTTGCTACTGTTTCCTCTCATTTTTTTCCCTAATTTTTCCTTATGCCAACTATGCCACTTATGACTCTCACATTCCCTTATAATATTCTTTCTGTTCATTTGTTGCCACCTCTGGCATCACCAGACACATTTTATCTCACTGTATTTTTACATGTTATTTTCTGCCACAAAATAAACTCCCCTCTTTGTGAAAGATTTACACAATCTCCTATTTTCTCAGTTGTTTCTGAATCGTCACTCTATGCTTTAGCTCTTCAGACTTAGACCTTTGGCAATAAACCCTCTTTATTCCTTCATTTATTAGATTGTTATCGTCCCCTGGGTAATCCTGTTCTTTGTCTTTCTTTTGCATTGTAAATTCCTTTTGTATTGGTTCTCCAAGAATTTATAGTGCATCTGTGCTCTGACTCTGTGACTGGCTTCCTGTTAATGATATTGAGCTACTTTATCTAAATCGATGGCACTGAACAACTCTATGACCTTCAGACATGCTTTGAAATTGGGGAGTAAACATTCTGGATGATCAAGAGTTTTCGCTAGAATCATCAGAAGATTACATTATTTGTTGTGTAAGAGAAGAATATGATTGTGGTGTTGAACCACGGGTTCATGAATCTTGAACATGAATCTTGATCCAAAAAAGTTAATTCCACTTTAATGTCACATTTATGACCATCCCTCTGCTAAATCAAAGGCTGTTTGTATTGTTCTCGAGAGGAAATACTGCTTAAGTAGATTCATTTTTTTCTGAGTATGAAAGGCCACAAATATTTCCAGAATGCTAACGACATTTAACACTCTTTAGCTGTTGTGTTGCCTCATACACTGTGCTGTTATTTTTTGTCTTTCATTCTTGCCTTTTTCTTTCTTCAGAACATAGACAATAAAATTAAAAAAATTTAAAGCTTGATTATTTGTCTTGTGAGAGGTGAACCACAGCCTAGATGGAAGAGAACGCCACAACCTTGATTTGAGGTTTTAATAATTTTAATTGAAAGTTTTATTTCAATTAAACCTGCAAATAAGAGTATCATCAGAAAGTACAGTGATTTCCTTGACATCACTGCTATTACTGAGTTTGCCATTTATCATGTGGGAAAAAAACTGCTATTGATGGAGTTTTTGTTGTTCATGTTGTTCTGAAACCCAAGGAAGCTGTAGTTTTTTACAGCTTCCTCTCTCTTAATCCTAGTTTAAAAAGCAGACTTTCAAATATTCCTAATATGATTTGACGTCTCTTTTTACTGCAATGTCCAGCTAGTCTTATTCCCAGTAATAGAAACTGAAAATAATATTTTAAATATTATTTTTCATATTTAGTCCTTGTGCACGTCTATGTTTTCTGGAGAGTTGAGGTGAATCTTTTCAGTTTTGCCTGGATTTCTAAAAAGATGCTTGGCATTATGCATTGAGCTGAAGAAGAATCCCTTCAACTGTTCCCTAACCTGCTCTAGCTCTCTTTTTGATAAGTATTGATGATAACAGGAAAACTTTTAATGTAAACAAATTGAACCCAACTCTAGGGCGCTCAGAATTATTTTGATTTTTCTGTCTTGTTAGCTGGATATCTGGTAGTGTTTGAAACACAAATTCAAACAAGCTTGCTGTTGTTTGTAGCTGTATCTGGTGTCCTCAGATTTGGAGGGGATTTTGTAGTGGAAATTCCTACTGCAAGTTACACCAATTCCCAAACCATATAAAATTTTCTCTTCTGCCACATCTGACTTCTTTTTGTTTTCATGCTTAGAAGTTTAACACTTACATTTTCCTGTGCTGTAAAAATACTGCTGTCATAAAATCTCATTATATCGTCTTTACCTGGTGGCTGTAGTGTATTGCAAATATATTTGCTATTTGCCTATTGCTTATTTATGAAACATATGCCCAGTGTTTGTCCAATACTGTGGAACACTTCACGGGAGGCAGCATATGGCACCTGTTCTTAGTTAAAGAAAATGTTGCTGAATCAGAAACTGATTAAGGATTCCTTTGCCTCACACCCAAAATTCCACTGCCTGAGGGAAGAAAAAAAAAAATAAACTGAATAACTTCGACTGAAGGCACCATTCTGTTGACAAATGTCTGCCTAGCTGCTAAGCTGTGCTCATTCAAATTCTTCCTCAGAATTTCCCACCATGACATTCATGGAATTCATTAGCAGCCAGCAATCTGCTAGCTGCTTATGAAGCTAATAATAAATTTATCCTGCTGTACTCTTTTCACAAGTATTTGTGGCTTCCATTAATTGTTTTCTCTCATACAGTTAGTATGATTGTAAAATCATTATTTTAAGCTTTTTTTTTCCTACCTGAGTCCATAGTACTTAGTATGTATAGGTGCATACTTAATTCAAGTAAATAACTTTTAATAAATTTCCAGCTTACTGCAAGAGAGCTTAATCTATGGAGAGCTGTTGGTTTCATTCACAGGAAATATTTACCTATCCATCCCCTCAGGTTATGCAGGGGATATGCTTTAGATAAGAGAGCAGGCTCTGTGCAAATAAGCTTGAGATTATTCTCTACCTTGAGATGATAAACAGATCCTTGTCTGCCTGAAGAATTCCCATGTACTTGTGGAAGTGGGACTTTCCTTCTCTCTAGTTTTATTTAGGATATTCTGCTAGTTTTATGGCCTCATTATCCTTTCTGCCCCAGTCAGAAATAAAACAGTCTTGACCTTTGATTTTCAGTTAGCAGTAATTTGGAATTATTTTTATAGATGTATATGATTTTTCCTAAGATTCTTCAAAGGAATGTAAACTATTCTAAATATTGGTGTTTTCACCATTAAATTGGTAGAGAAATGGAGCTTTATTTAGAAAGAGGATTTCTTCCATGCAAAAAAAAAACTATTTACCAGGTAATTGTCTGTGAGACTAGCATGGTATTATACATGAGGAACATTGAGCTCAATGCAAGTTAATGTAAGTAAAGTAGTCTAAAATCATTGAAACTTGTGTTCCTTTCTCTACTGGGCTAACCATCACTGTTGAGAATGTAAGCAGGGACTTTAGAGGATCTTTTGCTGTTATTGTGCATTCTTTTTTATATTTTTATTTATTTTTTAGCTTGCAATTTCTTTCTTATCTAAATCCTTTCCTAGCAATATTTTCCTTACCACAAGCCTAAATAATCTGTTATCTGTCTGTTCCAACAATACCCATTGACTCAGTCTGAATTTTCCATATAGAGAAATTTTAAGAGAATATGTTAAATATTAAATCCACAATAATATTTTCCATTATTTTCTTGAAGTGTTGTTGAATTAGATACAGTGGGCAAAGCTGAGCAGGTAGCAGAGAAAAAACTGTTCACAAAGTCAAAGTCTATGATGTACAGAAATAAAGGACAGAGAATCTCTATTAATCAACCTTCTAGGAAGAGACCCTAAGTCTAAATGAGCCAATTAAAGCAGATAAAGACTGAATGCCATATTATAACATTGATTCATACCTTAAACACTTACTGATTTTTACAAGGTGTTTCATCCGTAAAAGGGTGGTAAAAGACACAGATTTTAATGAAAATTCAGTTGAAGATGATAAATGAAGTTATAATCATACCATTTCAGATCACTTGAGACCTTCATTTTGGGAACAAACACATTGTATTGGCACCTGCTCTGTCCAGAGCTGGGCTGCCCACTACATGGACTGGCTACAGAAAGTCCAAGGAAGGGACACAGAAACACAGAACTTGGAGAATCTCCTATTTAAGGAGATTCCCAGGGATCTGGGAAGAGAGAAATGCCATGTGGATCTCAGCAATGCATATAGGAAGGGGGTAGAGAAGACAGAGCCCAGGCTCTTACCAGTGGCGCCCAGTGAAAGGAGAAGAGGCAAAGAAATTCCATTTAAGCATCAGAAAAAAACACTTTTGCTGTTTGAGGGGACAAAACCCAGAACAGGTTGCCCAGGGAGGTTGTGGAGGATTCATCCCTGGAGATAATGCAATGGACACAGCCCAGAGCAAACAGCTCTGACTCTCTTCTGAGTAGGAGGCTCGATGAGATGGTCTCCAGAGATGTGTGCCAACCTCATCCATGCTCTGATTGTGCAATTCTGTCACACTGGGCAGTTTTCTCATTGTCAAAAAAGTTTTCTAGGAGCTCAGATTTTCTCCAGCTGCTGCAAGGCAAGATTAATTTTATAGATTTTTTTTAAGGTGTAGAAGAAACACCTTTTTCATGGTCACATCCATAGATTTTTTTTGCAAAGAAAAATGTTGTTCTTCCCTAGACTAAGTGGGTCTGAGGGACCACAAAATATTTGCAAAGAACAAAAATACTTTTCAGAGGGTGGAAAACACAAAGAGTTCACTTTGAAAAAAGAGAGGTAATTTTGAAAGACTGTAATGTTGGTTCAGGGTAAACATCTGCAGAGTGATATCCTGTATTATTCTCTCTGGATGCTCAAAATTTCTACATGAAATAATTGTTTTTTAGTATTTATTTTGCAAATTAGTTGATTGAGAAACAGAGAATACAAAGAAACAATACAGTAACATGGTGTCATACACAGAAATAGAAACCTATCTAGGAGGTGTAATTTATAGACTCTGATTTAAGATTTCATTGCATTAATTGAAATTTACATTGTGTTATACAGAAAGTCTTGTAATAAGGAAATTCTGATGATTATATTAAATCCATCAGAAGTTAAAATTAATAACTGGCTGTTTAAGAGATGTTGTAGAGAAAAAATTTGTTCTTGTTCTGTCAAACAACTAGTTTTTGAGGGACACATAAAGGTGAAATCACAGCTGCGACTGAAATTTAATAAAACCCAAGATCCCAAATCCCACAGGTACTTTCAAAAAGCGTACTTTCTATGTCTGACACACACATTTCTATAAACTCACAGAAAAGTAGCTGGAAAATAGTGTGAAGAAGATGTTTGCATAAATATGAAGTTGGGTACAGCTGTTCTAAGAAAGCATGAAGCTAAAATAGCATAGGAAATAGAAGCAAGGAATTCTTTTATGTTTAAAATATAAGCCTACATAAGAAGAGATTAATGAGAATAGTTGTGAAAATGAATTCATTTAAATATGAGCTATTTCCTTTTTTGGACCTGTGAAGTTATGGTTTCATGAATATTTGTCAAAGTTAATGTTGTGAAGCTGAGCTGTTGCTTTTTCTTGGAGAATAATCCTTGTTGTCTTCCTTTGTGTTACATATTCTCTTTAAGAAAATGAAGATAATGCAATGATTAATATATATGCTGCTAAATCCTCATGCATAGCTTGATTCAGCTATGGAACAAGAACATTTTGCTTCTTGTGAAAAAGTAATGAACTGTATAAATATAGGAATCAAAGCTTAAAGTTGGCTGAAAATGACGAAGGGCTCTTCTCCTTGGGAACTTAATCTTTGTTCTATTTCTTGACATTCAGATAAGAAGAGCCATCAGGTTTTTCCAGACTTGCTCATGCAGGGTCACATCCATTATGGTGCTAACAGTCTCATGGGAAGAACAATGCTTTGTCCAGTTGTGAGGTGATGTATTTGGAAATGATACAGCTGCTACTGCAGATGTACAAACCAACCAACCAACCAACCAACCAACCAACCAACCAACCAACCAACCAACCACTTCATGGTTTACTACAGTGAAACAATAAAGAAAAACCTTTGCTGTAGTTTGCATATGAATAAAAAATTATTATTATTAATTTCTGAATTCTAATTGCACAAAGATCTTCAGATACATGCTTAACCTTGATTTTTAAGAAGCCAGTGTAATCGTGCACGTGAGGTATTCTGCCTGTAGTAAGGGAAGGTACTCCAAAGCACAGCTGCTTGCCTAAGCACTGCTCAATGGTCAGTCAGAGTCATGATTGTTTGCACTGATGCCCTTCAACATTCAAACACAAGGAGCTGCATTCTGCTCCAAGTGGCAGGACTTCAAAACAATGTCTTCTGAGTAGACTTAGTCTAGTTACATAAGACATAGACCTCAATATGTTGTGAAAATCTCAATGTGTGCTTATAGCATGGGACTTTACATAGTTGGACAAAAAACTCTCTAGCATTGTTTAAGTTAAAAAAAAAAAAAAAAAAGTTGCCAATGCCTTTAATGGCTCTTTTTTTTTTTTTCCCCCAGCACATTGGTTGAATGTTGAAAGCTTGGTTACAGTGTTGTTTATTCCTAACTGTTTTACTGAGGCAGGTAGGTTTTGTCCTATGGAGATAACTTGAAACTTAAAATTAAAGCCTCTGCAGTTTCTAGTGTTATGAAGGAGAAACTCTCCTCCATGTATTGAAGTTGTCTCTTGAGTACAAAAAATTTGCTTACACATATATTTCTAGTGCCATGACAGATGGCATAGTTTGTGGTACGGAATGTCTAGGAAAGAAGTGTGGTAGAACATAGGGTGATACAACTCCTGCACTCTTGGGACCACAAGAAGGATATCTAAAAAAATCTCAACTATTGCTGGAAAAGTTTTAGGCAGAGTTAAGTATATAACTCTGAGCCCAGGTTATATGTAGATACCAAAATCTAGATTCTTATTCTGGATCTGAATCTCTACCTCATGCCTTTACTCACTTTCTGTAAAGGAGCTCAGTAAAAGGACACTATGCTGCCTTCTAACCACATTTCCTACTTGAAAGGTGTTCTTATATCTATGTCCATATCATCTATATCTGTATATATATATTTAACTGTAAATTAATAGTCACACATGGTTTATTGGCATGCATATGAGATCTCTCATCCTTGGAATTACTCAAAAGCCATCTGGACATAGTCCTGTGAATTCTGCTGTAGTGATCCTGCTTGAGCAGAGGGGTTGGACCAGGTGGCCTCCAAAGGTCGCTTCCAAACTCTGCCCTTCTGTGTATCTGTGTGATGTTTGCTTATAAGCAAATTTTGAGCTAATAGGAATATGCCAGTAGATGGTGCTCATGAATATATAGCTTTGTTCTCACATAATTAGCAATTTTTTTGGTATTGAATGCTACCAGGATTCCAGCATATTGTTTATGTGGCTCTTTTAACAGCTGCATAATTAAAGTTCAGCACATACATAATTGTTTGCAAGGAAAGAGCCTAAATGATGTCAGAAGGTTGTAGATGAAACTGAACCCATAATAACTCCCTCAGCTGTCTTCATGCTAGCATGAGTCCTCCAAAATCAAATTGTTTCTAATCTGTTTGAATTTCCCACTGCAGAATGACATTGTTCCTTGGCTCTGGAACTATCCAAAATCAAAGAACTTTGAGCATGTCAGGGAATGTTGAACATGAGCTGCTGGCCTCAGTGCTTTACCACAGATAAATTAGGATAATAACATCTTCTGTTTGCTCAGGCTGCAGGAGCTGACCTGAGAACTGTATTGGACTTGACTCTGTTGAACAGATGTTGTAACAAGATGGTAAAAGATTCAATTCATTCCACAGAAAAAAAGGAAAAGTGTTTTATTTACATGAAGGGCATAACCACATTAAAACAGTTTTATGAACACATTATACATTTCAGAAAGTTGTTGCTGAATGGAGTAAGGACTATGGCTTATAAAAGACAGTTACAAGCTGGTTTGTCAGTGGTTGCTGTAGACATAATGACTCCCTGAAAATGCTGCACTGGGTGCCTAAGCCCCAGGAAACTGAATGGGTAAAACTGGAAGCTCAAAGAGGCAACTTGAAAACCTGAAGGTGAGTGAGAAGCCACTAGAAGTTAACTGTTAATGTATAAGAATGGTGTCTGAATTCCTACCCAATGGCAAGAGCTAATCTCTTGGATTAATGTTTAAAATATATAAACATGGACAAGCTGTCCTTGCATCCCACGAAGGGATACAGTTTGGAGTCTAGCTACTTACTGATTTATTTTTCTGGAACAAGTGAACAGAACCTACTGCTGTCATTGTAAGGAAATAGTAGTAGCATGATAGTGCCTGACTTTCATGCACTTCCCAGGAAGCAGGAGAAAGCTGCCTTGTGCAGCCTCCACTCACGTGTCTCGTGGATGAGAATTTCACCCACCCCATGGCTGTCTGATGCAGCTGGGCACTCTGTGCCCAGCCCAACAAACACAGGGATGTGACTGAACTGAGGGGGTGAAACAGAGCCTGACCCTGCAGCTTGGTGCCCTGGCATGCACTGCTGAGCTGTGCAGACATAGGCAGGTCACATTAGTCTCTGGTAAAAATGCAGAACCTCTCCAGAGACCAGGCACCAGGGATTAAAACTCTCCATTCTAGGTGATTTTTCCATGTACTTAAGTAGAGCCTGTCCCTCCATGACTTGTCTTTCTATGTCCCCACAGTGTTTGGTTTCCTGCCCACACAATCCCTCTGTTTCAACAGCACCAGAGCGTTCCTACCTGGGCTGGCCTGCAGTCTGTTGCTCCTACATTATTGGCAATGTGGCTTCTGTTCTCCTCAGACTGAGGAGGAATTCTGTCCAAATTCATCTTTATCCCAGGAGAGGGTTCTCTTGTGTAGATCAGAGCTTTTTCTCAGCTGGTGAAATAATTTCCATGCACGTTTACAGGCATATGACCCATAATGGAGCTGGTGATTTGGGAAATTTCTCATATTGGCTGAATCCCACGCTGAAGAGCTTTCTTTCTTATTACAGAGAACTTGAGCCCATGCAGCCCAGGACCCAGTACAGTACAGGGGAAGAGCATCTTCCTGGCATCTTCTTGGCATGCACAGGGTGCAGCCCACCAGGAAATTGGTCAAGCTGTTTTTGGATCTGACTCGTACTTGAATAAAATGCTAAAAATATTTAGTAGCTCATGTGAATAAATTCATGCATTTAAATTATAGGGAAATGGGGGATTATAAATTTTACACAGAAAAGCACACACTATCTTTATTTTAGTGCAGCATAAGGCAACAAACAAGTGTTTTATGTTAATGGATTCACATATTGTTTACATTTGATTTGTATTATTTTGTTGGTCCTTAAATACAAAAACATCATTATAAATATTTTAGATATTTTCAGCTTGTAAGTTCTTTTGCCACAGCTGGTGGTCTCTTTTGCCAATTTGGATTAAAGGAACGTCACCAGTTGGAAATCGAATCCATTTTACAAACAGAGTTAAAAGGAGAATAACTTGCAACACCTGCTAATAACCCCCCAGCCAGTTTCCCTGTTTAATTTTAAGATTTTTTTTTTACCCCCTACTTTTCCCTCTCTGTGCCAGGGTTTGATCATTGACTCCCTGCTGTGAAGGCAGCACTGCCACCGGCTTTGGGTGCAGACTCAGAAGCTCTGGAGCTGGCTGCAAGGCTCGGTGTGCTGTGCAAAGCTGCAAAGCTGCAGCTGTGTTGCATGATGGAGGTGCTGTGGGGCCACCCCCCACACATCAGCACTCTCATATCAGCACTGCAGGGGCTGCTCTCAGTAGAGATTTTGGCATTACCTGTAAGTCAGCCAGCTCAGCCTGCATGTGCAGAGCTAAGCTTGGGACAGGCTGGTTTGACGTGCATGAGCCCTTGGTGACACAGTGAGCAACTGGAGGAACTGACTGCAGAGGGAACTGCGCTCAAAGGACCAAGATATGCACAAAACCATAAATTAAGGGGAGAGGAGGAACAGAAATGCTCATGAATATATTGATAGCTTGTGTTGTGTGCTTGTAAAATTCATTTTATAGCACACAGACTCTCAAGTGCATCATCTTCCATGAGGTACCTAGAAAACTTGTGAATGTGAGAGCACTGCCAGCAGATGGAAAGCTACTAGTATGAGTTTACACAGAGTTCCCTGTCAGTCTGACTCATCCACCCACCTGGTCTGTGCTGCCAGTGAGGTCAGACTTCACAGGCCCTTTGTTTTCTCTGCCTTGGGTGGATTCCAGCACATGGGATGCCTCCCCAGCAGACCTACAGGCACACTGGACCACCCTTCCCTGTTCTGCTCCCTTCTCACCTGGGTCTGTCCTGGGATGCCTGAAGTAAATGAGGCTATCAGGAATGGGAAAATATCCAGACAACTGGGTAGAGTTGAGTACCTGATAAAATCATATAATTTCTTTATCAGTAGTATATTAGATTTCCCAGCAGTTACTTACCAGAACTTGTCCTCATCTGCCCCCCTCTCTTTGCACACACGTACACATAACCTCTTGGCAGCCAGACCTCCCTCCCACTTTTCCTTCTGGAGGCAGGATAGTGGCTGAACTGCCTGACACTCATTCACAACTCCCAAGATCACCAACCACTGCCACAGTGCATCAGTTCAACCGTTCATCTCCTACAATATCTTGCAACAATTACTTCCAAATACTGCTCAGAAATGTCTTACTGTCCCTCAGTATGCAAGTTATACAACTACAGGCCTTGGAGGAGAATTTTTTTTTTAACCTCAGGCATCATAGTATCTAACTTTCCCTGTTGACATTTTTTTTCTCTAGACCAGAAGGATGTTTTTGTTTTTCACATGCATACCTTTTCCAGCTTCATTACTATAAAGGTCTTGATAAAAATGACTTTCATTTTTTTCCAGACCATCTCAGCCACAAAATGTTTTCTATGTCCTCTGACATTAATCAGTAAAGCCCTGTTCCTGTGATGCATAAAAAAAGCCATCTTCAGCACTAAAGTAATCTTTAATTTATGCAATGCTTGAATGATTTTCATCAGTTACTAGATACAATGATTTGATTTTCCTGTATAATAACTTCATCTTAGATATCGCACTTGCCAAAAAAAAGCATGACAGATCTGATGTGAACACTATTTTTTATTACAGTAAATTACTTTGTATTCAGATTTTTTACATTTTGATACTTGATTACCTTAAGAGATAATTCAAAATAATTATACTTTATTTTCATTTTGAAATTTCATTCTTTTAAATGACAAACCTGTTAATTCCCTGATGCAATTCAGAATCCAGTCTGCTATTTTAAGCAACCAGTTACTTCACAAGGAGAGCAAGTGCCCAATTCCATATTCATATGGTTCTGTCTGCCAACCATAATTTTATTTTTTCTCCTTTATATTCAACAGAGGAACTTCTGAAGATGAACAGGATCCAGTCTGCCTCATTTAAATACTCACTGCTCTCCTTTGCGTGGGGTTTTTCAGCACCTTGAGAGACTTATTTAGATTTAGTGCCAAGCACCTTCACAGAAATGGAGGGAAACAGTACAAATGTTAGAGAAATAGATTTGACACCCAGTCAGCCCAGCCTTTTTTTGGCAGTGTGTAGTAGCATGCCAGCAGGCACCCTCTGCATTTTGATAAGGATGCTTTTCAAACCATGGGGATCTATGGGCTTATAGGGAGCCAGTGAAAAGGAATGAGGACAAGAGAGGTAATTCTGGTCATGTAAAAATCACTGTGCAGAGCCCTGCACTTCTGTGTGAATTAAGGTCATAGTAACTTTTCCATGGAACTTTTGTTTTTTACACTATACTCCTGCTGTATAAAAACCTCACGCTGCTCAAGAAGCAATGCTTAGATCTCCCCCTTTTCAGTGATGCCAGACTTCAGTGTGCTTTTCCTTAGGACTTCAGCACTCACCTCTGGGGTAGCTGCCCTGCTCATGGCACGCTCAGGATTCCAGGAGTGGATGCTCAGGCAATGTCTGGCAGCATAAAATGCTGTACCAATTTGCAAATACAGAAAATCTAATATCATTGAATCATCTCGCACTTGGCTGATTAAATTAAGGCAGGCAAGGAATTTTCAGACTAACTGGGGAAATACCTAATTAAATTTCCTGGAAAGTAGACAATGGAGCAACATGTAGAAATTTGAGTGGGTTCTACAGGCCCACCTCCCTACTCAGAAACTTCCCCTTGGTTTGCCCTTTAACAGAAACAGATTTGTGCAAATGACATTGCAAGGTTGGAGCTGACCTTCTGAACTTGACACCAAAGAAGAGATTATCTGAAAGCTGACATAGTTTGCACCTTACAACACTTTCATTAACACCTTAATTAGGGTGTAAAGCACACACCCTGGCTGATGGTTGACCCTGTTGACCCTTCTGTTATTCCTGGGCAGGAGGCAGGTAGGAATAAGAGGAATAGAAGCAGAAACCTTCAGAACATATTTTTGGCTAAGTGTACAATTTCTGAATGAAAACTTATTAAAATACGTGTAACTTTAATAAATTAAAGTTTTGATCCTTCAGCAAAATCAGTCCTTTACATACTTACTTCTGTGACTAGTCTCAGTGAACATAGTTTCCAGAATGAGATACTGAGCAGAGAATTTGATGTACTGCCTGTCTACATGGGAATCAGCTTCAGTTGAGCCTGTAATATGTTCACACACATCTACAGATCAAAATTTCCCATTACTTTTTCTTCTAGGGGAGAAATATTTTTGCCTATATCAAAGAAAAAAGAGTAATTACTACAGCACTTACTCCTCAGTATTAATTTTGTATGCTTTTTTAAACCTAAAAGTTTTTACATACTTGCAAACATGTCCTTATAATAATTAAACTTAGATGAATTCATAATCTGGCTAGGAATAATTTATTTATGAACTATTAGAGATTTAATTTCTTCTTAATGTTGTTTTGGAGACATATGCAATATACAAGTCTCTTGACTGCTATGAAAAAAAGAACAAAGCTTTCTCTTCAAAGAGAGTAAAATAGAAGAGGATATTCCTTTTTTGGCTAAGCTTTAAGATGTTTCTGGTTTGTTTGGGTTTTTTGTTTCAATATTTATACTATTTCTAACTCATCAACAAAGGCAACTTTTATTACTTTACACATTCCAGTTAATACTTCTCTAAACAGCAATGCTGAGACACTCTTGGCAAATTTTTACACGCATTTCATCAAATATACATTTGTGTAAGTTCTTCAGCATTTGATGCTACCCCAGGAGCAACAGGAAGATAATATCCCTGCACTTAGTGCCTGCAGTCTCACAGAATCACAGAACAGTTGGGGTTGGAAGAGGCCTCTGGAAATCACCTTGTCCAACCTACTGCTAAAGCGGATTCACTTAGAGCAGTTTCCACAGGATTGTGGTTTTGAGTATCTGCAGAGAATGAGACTCCACAGCCTCTCTGGGCAGCCTATTTCACTCACTGCTCTGTCCCCCTCACAGGAAAGCTTTACCACATATTCAGATGGAATTTCCTGTCTTTCAGTCTTTGCCCATTGACCCTTCTCCTGTCACTGGGCAGCTCTGAAAAGAATCTGGCCCCATCCTCTTAACACCCACTCTTAAGATATTTGTATGCATTGATCAGATTCCCTCAGTTTTATCTTCTTCAGACTAAACAGGCCCAGCTCCCTAATCCTTTCCTTGTATGAGAACTGCTTCAGTCCCCTAAACATCTTTTTATTCCTCCACTGGACCCTCTCCATCCAAAGTAGGTTTAACAAAAAAAAAAAAAAACAAACAAACAAACAAAAAAAAACCAAACAAACAAAACAAACAAACAAACAAACAAAAAAAACCCCAAAACTTTCAATTTGCATGAAATTACATACTTTCCCAAAACTTCGAAAAAAAAAAAACAAAAACAAACAAACAAACAAGCAAACAAACAAACAAAAAAACAACAAAAAACCCAAAAATCTTTCAATTTCCAAAACTTTAGGCCTCCTGGCACAATTTATGCTTTACTTCTCTCCCTCCACCCAAAAATACCAAAAAGGTAATTGATTCCATATCCTCCAGCCCTAAGTTCTTCACAGAGCTGTACTGTTCACAAATTAACTCCACCAATAGCAATCTCACAAAACCCACTCTGCAGCCTCTGCTGTTTCACAAACACATGTGCAGCTCTTCCCCCATCTGCCCCAGGATGCTCCCTGATTACCTGGCAAGATTCAGGAGTGCTTTACCTGCCCCAGCTTCAGCATAGAGCCTCAGGAGAGATGGAAGGTCAGAAGGACCAGACAGTGGCCAAGGTGACAAAGAAATCAGCTGTTTAGCCAAACTCACTAACATTACCTATATCTTTGTGTATAGTGACTGAGAGATGTGTATACTTGAGAGAGGACAGCAGTATGAGCTGCTTTTTAATTATTTACCTGAGATCATAGTGCACATCCTATTGACTCGTAACTCTTTGGACTCTTCTTCCCCAGATAACTCTGCAGGAGCGGTCCTGATTCCCCTCGTGATTCCCTTGATGTATCAGAGCCAGGGAAATGCCTCTCTGTTGTAGGACAGGAAAGAGACAGATCTCTGCCACTCTTCCAAGAAGTAAATTGGATTCTTAGTCATGTAGAGTGTGTGCAGCTTGGAGGTGCTCCTGGTGGCAGAAGCGCATTCAGAGATGACTTTGGTGCTTGATCTGGTCTGTGGTGGGCAAGCAGTTGGAAGGTTTTGGTACTATACTCATTTGGAAGGGCTACCCTCAGTTTGGAGACAAATGTGATTATGAATCCATAATGTTCAAACCCTGCACATAACTCAGGTTCCTAAGAAAAGATTAAATAGTTGCCATGAGTTCCAGATCCTGTGCATGTGTTCAGCCTGGAAAAACTGAAGAAAAATGAAAAACATTTCAAAGAACTAAGCATGGTGTCTTCTTACACTTTTTTTTTTTTCCTGAGCCTCCTGCTATTCATTTTTTGTAACAGATTTGTCAATGTGTAAAGATTTGAATGGTTAAAGATCTTTAAATAATTATTTTTGTGTTGAAGGATGGGCTAGAAAACTACAGGGAGGTGAAACTCAAGTCACATTTGAGCCACTTGAGTTGAAATGTAGTCTGTGTTACATAATGCCCATCATGAAAAGCCCATGAATTCTTAACTATGTACTTTGATAGTGCCTGACAGATTAATTTACTGCACACAGACTCCTTTGCAGGCGTGCACCCATCTCTTCGTACCAGAGCTCTGAAGAGAATGCCAGGGGAATCCATCTCCTGGAATGATTGTAGCTTCTAGTAATCCCATTTTTGTTGAGACCTAGTGTCAGTGGCTTGGATTTTCCTTCCTTTCTCCCCTCCCCCACCCTTTCCCTTTTTTCATTCTTTAAAGCATTACACTTTTAATTAGATGCAATTTTTGCTTACAGATGGGAAATACAGTTGTGTTACATAACAGCCTTGGTGAAATCCATCTTCTTTTCATAGTGTTTTTGTGCAATGTGTGCTAACAAATCTTTTGTGCTTAAGGAATGGAGAATTTTTTTCTTTATTCACTTTCCTTAAATGTTCTAACCCATCTTAGTTCAGTTGAACTAAAAGTTTTTCAGAGCAGGAACCAGTTCTTAACTTGTAAGAAAGTCTTGCACTGAAAGTCCTTGTACTTTTACTAAAGAAGTCCAAGTTCTTGTACTAAAATCTTAACTTGTACTGAAAGTCTCCTGATGTTCCTGAAGCCTGAAGACATTACTACGAAACAACAACAACAAAATATCTTAATTGTATTTGTCTTCCTGCAAAACCTGTTCAGTGAAGTACCTGTTCACTTTTAAATCTGCAGTTGTGTAACATTTCATAAAGAAGGAAGTGTATTCTTGGGCACATCTCATAAATGATTGCCGCCCTTGATGAATGTATAATACTCCTTGGCTGAGAAACTTAAGGTAAGAAATGTTTATTATCTTCCCACAATATGTCAGTCCCTGTAGAGCAGCATAAATTTCAACATCCCTAAATATCATGTGGCAGATTCTAATGTTTAAAACTTTATTTCACCACAGTTAGAGATTTTAGTATTTCTCAAGCCACAATTTTGTCTCTTGCTACTGCTTTGTTGCTTCTCCATATTTTGATATGCAGTGCCATGCAGAAAGCTACCTAATCTTTATAAGATTTTTAAATTGTTAACAGAGTTGTAACCCACTTAAACAGGTATGTAAAAATGATCAAAATTACCAAAATATTTTGTAAGCATGTTATTTTTACCTTTGACTCTTGATTGTTAATTAATTTTCAATAGAGAGGAAAATGTTTGAAAGGATGCAGTTCCCAGTTTACTTCCTGTGCTGTCTCTGCAGTCCTTGAATCAAATAAACTTTGAAGTCCTCTTTCTATTGCAGAACTGTCCTCTCCCAGGAACTAAATCACTCCCAGGAATTGCTGCTGTATATAACATGAAGTGGAGTACACATCTGACATACAGAAATTGAATGTTTGATCACTGAGCATTCAGCTGGGATATTTCTATTGTGAATAGTTTATAAGCTGGAAAGTACCAATTTAAAATTTTCAAGAAAGTGCAAAACTTCCTTATGTCTCAGTGCTTATGTATGCATATGTAACATGGTCTAGCTGTTGACTCTGATATATTGATTTAAAATGAAGCTATTCTATTCTGGAAACATATTTTTCCCTAGAGACACAAGTAAATTGGAATAATCTCATGAACTTTGTTTCGTTATGTATTTTAGGGATAGCTGCAGATGCTTGTGAATCTGAATACTCTGGTTACCCAGTCAAACTCACTATTTTAAATTTATTTTTACTTTTATATAGAACATGCTGGTAAAGGGTTACAATTTTTTAATTATATTTCTCATATCTCACTGTAATTCATCTTACTGGTGCTTTTCAGTTTTTTTTGTGTTCACTGAGTATGCATATCATAAATTGTTGTAATTATGAAAAAGTAAATAATGGCGTTCCTTAGCAGCAATATAATTTCTTATTATTCTAAGCTGTGCCACATGACAAACAACACTATTGTATAGTGCTCAGAACACTACAGCAAATAAAACTTTAAGGATAAATAAAAGGCTACTGTAGAATATGTCAAACTGAATTTGCTCCAGTCCTTTTGGAATAGCAAGCTTATTCATGATCATTTAAATAAAGAACTGGAAAAGAGATATGTAAACAATACATGAAATTTATGGCATGGAATTTATGCTATGGAAGTAATTAGGTTATTCTGCTTACAAATCATTTCAAATAAATTCTTTAAACCGTTTTCCCCCACAACAAATGGTTTATAAAAATCTAAAGGAAATAGACTGCATGTACACAACAGAAAATGGTTGATAGAGACTAGAATCTGTGCAGATCTTTGTACTAAAGCAATGATCTAATAACTAGGAAAGATTGAGTCTTCTGCACAATTACATTGCTACATGTCTAACAAATCATTCAGCTTTTCAAAAAGTCTTCTAAATGTATTTTTCTCTTTCAGTACCATTAGAATGGAACACATCTTTTGTTTATAAAGGACCATGTACATATATCTGCAGCACTAAGACTTTTATTAGTAATTAGGTCAATAAAATTCCCATTTAAAATATCTTAATTATCTATGTAAGTGACAGATTAACCCTCAGAAGAAACCAGATAGATTCATCAATCCTGTAATGCACACTTAAATTGATCAGTAAATTGATCTAAAATTGATCAGTAGTAGACCCTAATACAGAAAGCATGCACAGATCATGTTATCAAATAAATCTCCCTTATCTTCACTCAGAGTAAGCTAGACAAGATTTATACTTGTTATCTTTAGAGTTAAATTGTCGTGTTTCTTGGATGGACTTGCTTTCATGTGTAGAGCTGCCCTATCCTATATAAAATGCTTCAGCTCTGTTCTCCATAGATCTACTTTAATAATAGAAATTATATTTAGCCCTCCAGAATAACTTTCATGCATTATTATAAAAAAATTTTTAAAAAAAAAGCTCTTTTGGTTTTGAGTGGGTTATTGAAAACCTTTCTCATGTCAGTTCCTTAAAAGCTCATTGAGAAGCCAGTTGGTTCTCTGATATATCCCAGGACTTTTCTTTATAGCTAAGGAAATATTCTCTGTGTAGTGTGGTTAGCATTGTCTGCCTCAGTGCTGTCATCAGTGCTCTAGGCTGTGCTGTACCCCATGTCAGTCTCTCTCATTAATATTTCTCTTGCAAAGCTGTCCTTTCAAATCAAGTGTTCTTCCACTTTTAATGCAGTCTCCACCGTTTCTGAAAGCAATTACTTTGCCAGACAAGGTGAGACTAGAAAAACAGCTTTTCTTCTTCTCCTTTAGCTGGCCTCAGATTCCCCTCTGAGGTCATAAGAGTCACAAGTGTACTGCATTTTCTACAGCAGAAATTTGGGGCTGTGTTCCCTCGTCAGCACTTTGATGAGATCAGTTGGGATACTGCTACTACAAGGATTGGTGTGCTGTGTCCACTGAGAGACAATTAGGTTGTTGCTGGGTACACTTCTTGCTTTCTGAGCACACTTTGTATTGCTTGGGCTTTTTTTTTTTTTTTCTTTTTTTTCCCCTGAAACATGCATGTATAATAATGATTTTTCTCCTGAGAAATTACTGTTACTTTTATGAGTCTTTGCATTTGGGTCTGGCAAAGGGTTCCCACCAAACTTCCACTTTATCATCTTCAGCAGTTGGTAGAGAGCGTTATCTGTTTTTGTTTTTATTATCTCTCTCTGTACTTATATTCTATCTTAATTTACTTTCCATGTTGCCTTTGTGTATTTGACAGAAGATCTGCTTTTATTTGAGAGCTCTCAAGAATGTGTTCACTGAACTTCAATTATTTGATTTACCTGGGGGAAAATATTCTAAAATGGCATTTGATTCCTCTGTGAAAACACTGTAGTCCTGCAACTTTAATTTGGATGTAAATATTTCAGAGATTGAGGTGATAAAGAGTGCATACATTTATGTGCATAAATTAGCATAATAAAATATATTATTGTCACACACTTTGTGTATGAGTTTGAGGACTTG
This sequence comes from Pyrgilauda ruficollis, assembly GCF_017590135.1. Lineage (NCBI taxonomy): Eukaryota > Metazoa > Chordata > Aves > Passeriformes > Passeridae > Pyrgilauda > Pyrgilauda ruficollis. The sequence goes on along the minus strand of NW_024524711.1, from coordinate 5,940,682 downwards.
TGGAATTTTCACTAATGTCAGTTTATTTATGTCTTTCCCTTTCTCCTATTGGATTTTTTCCCCTCCTTTTATTAATTTTCCTTTATTTTCCATTGGAAAATGAAAATATTGTATGATAGTAGGAAATTTGTCTTTCTTTTTGTCCTGGAAACAGGCACTTAACACTGCAATTGGATGACATGCCGGCTTTTCCTCTGTGTTTTTGGCATAAGTATAATAAATCCTGATTTAAAGAGTTATCTAAATATATTAATATTTTAGGCTGAAATAGGATGGAGGGAAACCTCTTCAAGATGATGAAGATAAGATCCCCCAGGCTGGGCAGTTCTGCAGTTAAAGTCTTTGTCTGGGCAGTGCAAAGGCCAGCACTTGAGGCTTGAAGAACAAACTGGGAACAGACTCAGGAGTACAGACTGTGGCATTAATTGTTATTATGGCACTGTGATAAGAGATCCTAGGGATCCTATGGACCAGAAAGTCAGCGTAGGCTTTACTGTCATAAGGCTTCATTTGGAAGCAAAGGGTGCCCTGGTCCTCTTCTAATCTCACGTACTTGCCGCATATGTACTTTAAGGAATAAACATGCTTTGAAAACACCATGCTTGCTTGATTCAAAGCAGAGTAACTCAACAGCTTGGACACTGTCACAGCTGATGTACATGTGTTTGCTAAGTGGACACAGTGAATTTTTGACTTGTGTTTGTTGACATGGTGTTTAAATGAAGACCTAACATCTTAAAAGCATCTTGTTGAGATGATGTGTGCATGCTGCAATAGCTTAATTCCTGCTACTCTACTTTGTTGTCCTGACTGGGTAAAATGTCTGGTGATTTTTCTTATTTTAAACATGGTACAGTTTAGGAATTAGAGGGAAATAAATACTCTAGAAGTGGAACAGAGAGGGTGAAATGAAGCTCATCATGACTGAAACTTTCAAATAAGTTGCTACTCTGCCAGACAGACATGTAGACAACCATCGTCTTACAGAGAAGCCTTTCTTTGAGGGCCATGAAGATGGTGAAGAGCTGGGTGAGGAGCAGCTGAGGTCACTTGTTGTGTTCAGCCTGGAGGAGACTGAGGGGAGACCTCACTGCAGTTACAACTTCTTCATGAGGGGAAGAGGAGGGGCAGGCACTGATCTCTTCTCTGTGGTGGCAGTGACAGGACCTGAGGGAGTGGCCTGAAGTTGTGCTGGAGGGAGGTTTAGGATCAGTGTTAGGAAAAGGTTTTTCCCCCAGAGGGTGTTTGGGCACAGGAACAGCTCCCCAGGGCAGTGGTCACAGCGCCAGCCTGGCAGAGTTCAGGAAGCATTTGGACAATGCTCTCAGGCACATGGGGTGACTCTTGGGGATGGTGTGTGCACGGCCAGGAGCTGGACCCGATGATACTTGTGGGTTCTTTCCAACTTCTCAGATTCTGTGATCTAAGGGAAGCTTTCTTTATGCCTTTTTAAAGTAAAATAAAGTTATTTTGAGAAGATTGAGGCTTCAGAATGTATTGAATGTATTCCTGCATCTCTGCCTGACTCGACTACACCTTGAGACTTGCTAAAGTCTGTTTTCAAGTCTCTTACCCTTGCTTGCAATATTTGCAGGAAGACTGCTGTATTCTAGTTGTCATTTCTCTCTTCTGGCAAGTCAAAACACAGTGCCAGCAATCTGCTTTGCAACCTGTCAGCTCTCTAAGGTTGTCTGCTCATGCTGGTTGAACAGATTTTTTTGAGACAATGTTTTTGGGTGCTGGGGTTTGGGGTTTTTTTCTCTCTTTTTATTTTGGAGTTGTAGTCCCTTTCACTTCTGCTGTTGCTTTAACTTCTTGCTTTTTTAGCTACCCAATGGTAATGCACAAAACTAGAATCTGTGAGATGGAATTTGTTATTCTGAAATTCTGGAAAGCCTGGGAGCAGACTACAGATTTGTAGTCAGACTGCTTTTCATGGAGGATTGGCAGGCGCGTGTTTTTCATCTTACAAGTATCATAGTATTTTTTTGTTAAGAGAATTCTCATGATCAAAAGTGTGATTCTTGGGGAGACTGTGGAGAAGTCTGTTTCACCAAGACAAATGCTTCCAATGCACTTGGAAAGGAGTCTTATTAAAATTGCCTTTGGACCAAGTCCCAGACTAACACGGTAGTAAAGCTGGGGCTGTCACTGAGCCTTCAAAAAGCTTAAAATGCAATTGTTATGATGGAAGTAAACAGGAGAATATGGAAAACACATTAATTGAAATTTATATTTTTAGATGTGTGTGTGGATTGCTTTGTTCTTTTAAAGTTAATCTTCATGATATTCCAGAGACCTGATGTTTAGAGTCATGTCCTTAAGGCATAAGTCATCCATGGCACAGTCCTTCTCAGGGGTTTGTGGCACGATGCACCTGTGATATTTGTTAACTCAAAAAAAATAGCACTAACTAAACTCTGAATTTTGTTGGGTCAGAAATATTTCCTATTGTGATTTTCAGCTACTGATGTGTCCAACAGTCCTTGCAGAGGCTGCAAACCCAATCTTCCCATTTTCACCCAAAAGTCCCATGCAGATGGCCACAGACTCAAGCCTAAGCTTGCTGCCTTCTGGTGCCAGCAGTTCACAAAGTATGGCCACTCTCCAAGAGCACTTGAAACTGAGGTAGTTCCAGACTTCTCTATACCACAAGATTTAGTCAATGCCTGTAAAAGAGGAATTTGTGTCCCTTGAAGTGAGGAACTTATCACATTTGAAGTTATCTGTGGTGTAATGCTCTGAGAAACTGTTGGATAAAACTGGGGTAACTAGCTTCAACTTAAAATGATGACTCCTGGTTTTCCTTGAAAGTAGACTGTTGAGTGTCTGGTGCAGATCTATGAGTATAGAAAAGAACTCCTAAGAATTTCTGTTTAATATTAAAGGTGCCCCTCTCTCCACTCCCTGTTCATAGTAACTGAAATAATTGCCTCCCTATTCAACCCCTTTTGTCTTTCTGCCACCTCAGCCCCTGGAGATGCTTATATAAGAAGTTAAGACAAATCTGATTGCTAACCTTTTAGAAGTGTCTGATTCTCTCCCCTGTGAGTAGGTGAACTTAGAGTTACCAGCTTTGATTTGGATACCTGAATTTTAGCTTCCTAGCATTGAAAAATACTAATGTCCTCTTTTGCTGCTAAATGGAAGCCACATTGCTTAAATGTCTCAGAGTAAGTGAATAGCCCTTTCTTTGTTAAATGTCTCAGAGTTAGAGAATGGACCTTTCTTTTTTACTTACCAACACAATTTATAATATTTTTACTCTTTTCAAGGTTTTGTGTAAACCTTACATGAAGCTAGTTTAAGTAAAATTACTTATACTATTACATTAACTTTTGCTTCTCCAGGGCACAATTGCCCAGAATTGTCAACAGATGTCTAATGATGCTGTTAAATACCTGATTGTGAATATACTTTAGGTCACATATATATTTTTTTAAGTGCATTTGTGCATTTTTCTCTTTTTTAGAACTTCTTGTTTATTATTACCTGAGGTAAATAGCTATTATACATCTTACTCTGAGTAGTTTAACTAGAGATTAGGGATAAGGAGTTGGCCAAACAGTCCCTTTCTGATGGATGATCTTGCTAATAGTCACAAGTGGTTTTCTTAGAATGGTTTGATCAATAAAATTACCCTGAATTTAAGATCTCATTGTCTTTGTCTTCTTAAAAAGTAGTTGTGCTGTTCTTGTAGGCTTGGTCAAGCATTTGATTTCTCAGGTGAAATTTTCTGCTTTGCCCAGTTGAGACTGTCACTAAAAGGTTTTGCAATTTTCAAAATGATATTATTTCTTATTTCAAATCAGGCAAAGAATTTACTCAAATGACAGCTGAGGGAAATCTAGCCTACAAAAAAAAGTGTGTCTGTGAAGGGAGGAAATGTGGCTTTGGGGACAGATGGAGGTTAAGGTTATCTAACAGCACAGGTCTGTGAGTAGAGGTAATCAAATATATCAAGTGACATCCATGAGGTGTTGGTATTGGCCCTGGTACTGTTTAATGGTTCTGTTTGTGCTCACAGTCCTGGAAGCCAACTGTGTCCCGGGCTGTGTCACCAATAGTGTGGCCAGAAAGTTGAGGGGGGTGATTCTCCTCTTCTGCTTCACTCTTGTGAAACCCCACCTGGAGTTCTGTGTCCAGTTCTGGGGTCACAGACATAAGAAGGATGTGAATCTGTTGGAGTGAGTTCAGAAGAGTCCATGAAGATGATCTGAGGGCTGGAACTGCTCTCCTGTGAAGACAGACTGAGAGAATTGGGGTTGTTTAGCCTGGAGGAGTGAAGGCTCCAGAGAGACCTTGTGGCAGTCATACAGTCTCTAAAGCAGACCTACAAGAGAACTGGAGAGGAAGATTTGCAAGGGCATTTATCCATAGGACACAGGGACTTTGAACTGAAAGAAAATAGATTTTGATTAAATGTGAAGAAGAACTTCTTTACTATGAGGGTGGTGAGGTGCTGGAGCAGCTTGCCCAGAGAAGCTCTGGGTGCCCCTGGAACTGTCAAGACCAGAGCTGGTGCAGCCTGGTGTAGTGGAAGAGATCCTCTCCTATGGCAGAGGGATTGGAGCTAGATCATCTCTGAGGTAACTTCCAACCCAACCCATTCTGTGATTCTACTATGTGACAAAACAGTTAATGTCAGAAAATATACTTGCTAATCACAGTAAGCTTGTAGCTCTTGACCAAAGAAAAATGTGCTAAAAATTCCCTTTGAATGAAATTAACTGGTTGTGCTAGCTGGCAGAATGCTACTTTATCTTAGTTTTTCTAGACAGATATCAGAACTTTATCAAATAAAGCCTAATTTCTCGTAAATGCTGGTCATAAACATATATAAACATTTCATGCAGAGTTATTTTGTGGGAGTTAGAGGAGTAGGGGAGTTAATATTTATTGGTACAATGTACTAAGAATGCAGCCAGATATCCTCTGGAGCAGGCTGTGCTCAGTAGCAGTGAATATAAGATTAGTGGCACATGGAGTGAAAGACTGGCAAAGACAGGACTCTAATTCATAAACAGAGAAGTTGGATTTGTGCATTACAGTTGTTATTGTGCAACACTGTACAAAAGGCAGCACTGGAGAGAGTATTTACCTTGACTTTCCCCCTGCTTTACTAATTGCTCCCTCCTAGCTGCTGCTGTTATGGTTCTAAACATCAGCATAAATGCCTCCAGGTTTCACTGTAATTGATCATAACAAATCTTTTGCCGTCAAAGCTCAACTGAACCTTTTCGGTTCAGTTTACTGACAATTATTTTAAATGGTCTCTCTATGCCAATTTTAGGATTGGCATATCTTTAACTTAATGTTTGTCCAAAGGGGCCTGAGCTTGTCCAGATTATTTACATAAATCTTGCATGTCTTTTTTTTTTTTTTTTTTTTCCAGAGGCATTTTTAAGATCTATTGCTTTTACCTGGGTAGTACTGGAGATCAGATAAATGTATTCCATAAGCTTGAAATACCTTTTTGCTTAAGGAAAAAAGAAATTTCAGCCTAGAGGGGCCTTTGGAATTTATGCTTTTAAGAGCTAAAAACAAAACAAAAAAAAAATCAGCCAAATGGCATGTGGGCTTACCTAGAAGCCATAGGAATTATAGGAATTGCATGTATGGGAAATTGAATGATTTGGATTTTGGCTGTTCCTCCTACAGGAAGGAGTAGCTTCAGTGAGGGGTAAGGCAAAGGAAGGATGCCTGTTGCTTGCTAAATTATAGTCTTGCTTTGCATCTGTGCCAACAGTTTTCTCACCAAAAATATCTTGAAACAAATAGAAAAGGATAAATTATTGGGATTATCTAATTAAAAAACAAAACCAACAAGCTAATTAATCTTTATGCAGTAAAGCCGATTTTTTACCTACTGTCTGCAATACTGATCAAATGGCAGCTCCTTCTGTTGGTGTGGTTGGGCTTGTTCTTTTGGTGCTGCTCAGCACCATTTATTCTGGAGAGAAGGACTTCCTATAAGATGTTCTTCATTGTAGGCACTTTTTTTATTAATGGGGTCACGAAGCAGCTACAACATTTTCATTTCTACGTCAACACATCTCGATGCTTTAAAAGATTCAGCTCCTCTTCTAGAGTCTGTTTTCTCTTGAAATGATGACCTAGAGTAGGATTCATTAATGAGTAGCAATAGGTTTTACAGCAAGGACAACCTAGAGAAATATTTGCATGGTAGTTGTCTGTGGGGTTATCTAGCCAAGGAGGGCACACAGCCTCTGTGTTTTGCCCAAAGGAGAGCTCAGAGGACTTGTGGAAAATCCATTTGTGCTCTCACTGTAGGACTTGTTTAAAATACTTGTACTGTCTTGCCTGTCTCATCAAATATCTGTGACTTCTTTCATTTTTCATTTCTTCTTCTTTTGTTATTATTAGGTACTGTATATAATGTGATAGTAATGTGCATCAATAGGTGAAAAAGAGGATAAAATCCCAGGCCTTTCCTATAGTCAGCTACGTAATTTACATGGTATCTGATGGTGTGGTGGATCTGGTGAAGTGCCTGTTTGGAATTAAAATATATTTTAATTTTATTTCTTCAGGGATAAAATAAATATCAAAGTCTTTTTCAGTTCCTCTAATAGAAAATTTTCATGTTTATGGCTGAGGATTGCAAAAGTTTTTTATTCTGTGTGATTTGGGCTGATTTTTGTATTAGTACTTGAAAATCTTAGATTGTCAGTTTACTGTTTGGATGGAACTGCCAGGCTTTCAGTGAATATCTTGCAATATTAGTTTTTTTTGGTTTTTTTTCTTTTTGCTGACATTAAATCTCTAGGTGCATTTTCTTTTTGAGCATCTAGGTTTTTCTTTGTGTAGTGGAGGGATTTGAAGTTTATAACCTGGATATGCTTTTTTACTACGCCTGTAAAAATCCACCCACATTTGGCAAAGTTATGAACATTTGGAAAAAATTGCATTTCACACATTCTTGGTCAAGTTTATTAGATTTTTTTTAGCAGCTGCATTTCCAAAGATTACATATGTATTGGATGTTTTCCTCCCTTAAGATGGGACTTTCCTTGAAATTGCTGCTCTGAGTTGAACAGGTCAAACCAGTACAACCAGAGGAACTGAGACTGAGGAATTTGCTTGTCATGTTTTCTAGTGAGCATCCTGTTATGATCAGTTAGCACAGCAATATGAATTAAACATTGAGGATTAAACTTCAGATGGGATAGGAACTGGGCAGATGAGTGGGAATGATTATTAGCTAAGTGGTAAATAAAGTGTTGTGTTTGCATGGCTAAACAGCAGTGGGGACAGGACTAAGATAAGATGAGGATAATAGAAAGGAGCTCTGGCTGACCAGGGGACAGGGGGTGAACTGGTGGTTGGATTGCTGGACTGCATGAAGAGACTATGCTGCAGTTGGAGAGAAACCTGAGAGGGGAGAGAGGCTGGGTGGGATGGCCTTGATATTGTAAAGGAGAGAGTCGGCCTGGATGTGCTGGATAAAATCCCCTGTGTGACTTCAGTCTGAGTTCTGCCAGGAGATCAAGTACTTCAAGTGTGCAAGATGTGTGCTTGAGAACAAACCATGTGACACCAAGGATAGGTGCAATGAAAACCTTTTATTACAAACTTAATGCATTAAAATGCTAATATAGATGAATCTGGTGTCCCCCAACAATACTTGCATGTGTTAGTACAGAGCTTCTCAATCATTCTGTTATATTGGCTGCCCCTTACAGCCAAGATTTTTGTGATCACTCTCTCCCCCACGTTTTTGGCTAGACCATCTTTCCTTTTGTTTTGCATTGTGAAAAATCCTTCTGTAGATTGACAAAGATCCTGGAATTGTTTTTCTATAACTTCCAAGTACATTTACCGCCTGCAATCAGACAAGAGTCAGCAGGTTGTCCCTGGTGTCAGTAGAGAAGATTTATGCAGCAGAATTTATGAGTTTCCAAGGTTTAAAAAAGAATTTGTTTATCTATTGATTTAGTTCTCTTAGGAGGTCGTGCATTCTGTCTGCTGTAAGTGAAGACTACATGCCTGCCTTTGTTCTTCTGCCTGAAGTCCAGGGTATGATAACCTTCAGTATCTTCAATTTTATTTGGAGCACTGCTGTAGTTGCTTCATGTTTTCTTGACCTGTTGATATCCTCTATAAGACAAGAGTGACTTTCACATAAATTTAGCATTCCTTCTGTAGTCACCCAGCAGGAACAAATTCTCATCTCTTTTATTTTCTTTCTTGCTCTCTGCAAGTGTACAGGTTTTATAGGCATTTTATTTCTTCCTGTCTTTCAAACAGTCTTTGCATAAAGAAAAAAAAAAACCCAACTGTCTGGCAGAAGTGAAAATCAGATGGTGTGTCAGCAGAACCTGAAACCTCCTGAAATAAATTCTGTGCCCTGACCCACTGAGCTGAAGCTGATGGATACAGCTCAGCGTAATTGTTTCAAGCAAAAACATGGGGAAACGAAGTGAGCATTAAACAAATATCTCCTTTGTGACTCACTGTGTAGCTTGAGAAAGAAAACCACTTCATGACTGTGAATTACACTTTTTTCCTCTGTGGATCAGCATCATTGTATTTTTGGCCATGTGCAGTTGAGGAGGTCCCCTGTCAGAGGAAGCTTCTCTAAAGACAGTTCTGTGTACCTACATCTACACCTTGCATAGAAGTTCATGGTCTGAAGCAAGAACGTCTGTCTTTTTGACTTAATATCTTCCTTCTGAATGTCAATTGAATGATACCATGCTGTAAGGTAGAATAGCCAAAGTATAGCAAAGCCTGATTTCTGTATTAAGTGATGATTTTTTGACTATGACAGAAATTTTCTTAAAAAAAAAAATAGGATGACACTGCAGCACTTTACCAAAAATCTTGATATTTGAATTATGGGGTACCCTCTTTTCTAATAGCATTCAATTGTTTACTTCAAAGGAATGGGAAAGAAAGAGCCATAAACTGCTGAATTTATTAGATATTTTAATTTACTTTATCCTGGCCAAAACAAGAAAATCAAGTAAAGATTCAAAACTGTGCAGCTTTCTACAGTTGCTTACTTTTTCCTGATTATAATGTTTTCTTTATGTTTTGGAAGAAAAAAAATGGTGTATAACCATGCAGTGAAATTCTTTTGAGATATATATAATGTAAAATCAGTTAATGCCCAACAGGAAGGAGACCCAGGGTAGAATTACCAGGCTTCTCCCAGGGCACATGATGAAAGTTTGACCTTATGTTTAAAAAGAGTAATTTAGGCCCAATTCAAATTGCATTGAATTGAGTGGAAAGTTGCTGTACTTAAAATGGAAAAAGAGTTGGGGCCTTTATTAGTAACTTTAATATAGTACTGTCTCAAGAGGTTGCATTCTACTGCATTTTATGTTTGAACATGAGTGCCTTGCTGCAAATGAGATGGTTATTGCGATTTCAGCAGCAGCAGACAATTTCTTGAACAGATTACCATTACAAGTAATGGCACAGAGGGAGGAAAGTTTATTGCCTGCTTGAATTTTTTTGTGGACGAAACACCAGAAACAGAAAGGCTTAAAGAGGAGTTGCATTCCTTAGTTTTAGTGCACACTGCTGTGTTACAGAAAAAGGGGAGATAAGGGAAAATATATGTACATATGGAAAATAGGTCGTGGAATAGCTGATTCACAAACCGTTGGAGCTGAGGTGCTACAAAAGGTCCCAAGAAAACTGTTACAAAACTTTGACCAAGTATTGTCTGGAGGCAGTGGAGCAAAACTGCTTCCATTCTAGTAAGAGCAATGTGAACTTTTCTCCTTGCTTTACTTGTGAATGAAGCATTTAAACGCTACTGAGCAGTGCTGCTCTGTGGGAGGAGCTCCAAAGCTGGAGATGAGGCAGCAGTGCTGATGCTGGGCTGTGGCAGAGCTGTTTTATGCTGGTGGTCCCATCTAAGCTCTGGGCAGGACACAAATATGCTGGCTGCAAGCTTTCCCAAGGCTTAGCTTCTTATTTTGCCCCTTCATCCATCCTGGGAAAGAAAGAGGACCTTGGTAGACTCTGCCCAAATTTCCTCCTGCCACCATGCTGGAATAAATTGGGAATAGTTCCCAACTCCAGATGTGTATTTCACATTGTTCAGTATGTGAACTACATGTAGGCTCTAGCTCTCACCTGAATGGCTTCTGTCTTTTAAATTTAGAGCTAGCTTGCTGGGAAGCAAATTAAACGTATCTGGATGATTCTGTACTGCAAGTTCTAAGTAATACCTTTCTGAAGCTTGCTTTGGTTTTGGCTCCTGGATGTTTGGTATATTTCTGGATTACTTATCCAGAAATATTGTTTTTCCTTTAAAGGCAACATTTTTAATTTCTGTAAATCAGTAAACACAGTAAAAAGTTAGGTAAATCATACCCAGATGGTTTTCTGACAATTTCATTGTCATATACATAGAAATGAAAGTACAGCATTGATTAGAAAATCAGAAAAGATTAATTTTTTTTTAATCAAAGAAATCCACTTAAAATTTACTTTTTCTGTCACTTTCCTCATGTTTTAGAATACAAAAGCATAGCATTGTGAAATGCTAAAATAATAAAAAAAAAATTACATTTCTTTCCTGATTTCAATGCTGATGTAAGGAGGTCCTGAAATGAGATAGGGGAACACAAGTTCCTTAAACTTTCCAAGTGTCATCTTCTAAACATTTAGGAAAAGAGCTAATTTCACAAAGACATTAGTTTTAAATATTGTCCCATAAATGTATCAGGACCCTATGCTAATATCACTGTGTATTGAATTTTCTTCAAAGAAGTTGACCCACCTTCCTTTATGCAAAACAAATTTCTGAAAGCAGGATAGTCTCTAAGTAAGGAGATGGAAATGGGCAGTCTTGTAGTGCTAACAACTTTCCTCTCATAATCTTTCTGAAAGGCTTTTTGTTGTGTCCACACCCAATTCTATTTCTACTCTTCTGTCTTTACCAAAGCCTTAGGCTCTTTGATCAGCCCAGTTCAAATCTCCGCTGATGCCACATAAGGATCTTGTTTGATGCCCCACAAAGAACTTGGCTGTTGGGCATGGAAGGATAAGGGATGCAGATTGCAAAATTGCTGGGTTAGCATCAGTCCAAACCAGTGGAGGATGTGCCAGTGCATTGGTCACAGGAGGAGGCAGCTGCTGCTTTTTAGTGTTGAGCATTTACTGCTGCATCCATTGCCTGGGTGAAAGAGAGCATTGTTTGGTCCTGGCACCAAATGTTTTGTGTCCCTAATTTTCATCAGTTTGCATGGGCTTAAATACTTACAGATATACATTTACTAATTAGCTGTGTGTTGTTTGACTCCAAGTTTTACTTCAGAGACATGTGATTCCTGATTTCATTTACTCATTCTAACAATGTGCATTAGCTAAACTGTCCTTCATGCTTATGCAGGGTTTCTTTCCAGAGCAGTGCCAATGAACCTCCTCATCATCAGCTATTTTAGTGCTTCATTTCCAATCAGTTTATTATTCCAAGCCAAAATGTCCATTACTCTAGCTTACAGATAATCACAAACCAGAGTCTAGACTGAATCTCTGCCTTTGTTTCCTTTGCAAGGGTTTGTATTTATAGATTTTAGAACGGAGAACTGATGTTCAGACCCAGTGATTTTTCTGAAGTATATCATATAAAAGGGGATAAAATAGTTTAACATTGATGTTTCCATTAAGTGAAAAATATGAAAAGTCTCTGTAAGAAGCAACATTAAATTAGCACAATTATATATCACTCTAATCTCAGGAAAGAACATTATTATTAGTTGCGTTTCTACTCACCACTGTGGGCATGAGTAATAAAAACAATTAGAAAATAGAGGGACATGCACATGCCCATTTTTGTTTTTCCTGAAATGGGCAAGTGGTGAAGAAGTCAGAGGAGATAGCTTGTAAGAAAGAGACTTAGGGCTAAAAACGTCCTGGGTAAATACCCTTCAAATATCTGGAGACCTGTTTTTTTTGCCTTGGTGGTGTAGAAAGAACACTACTTTTTGGGGGTGGTTAATGAGGTCGGGGGGGTGAGTAGGGTTTTTTTCTTTTTCTTTGTTTTAATATAATATTGAATCAATATTCATTATAATAACCTGCCACTTCTGTGACAAAACAAGGCCACAGGAATTTAGGGGGAGATCATCAGCCTTTGCTTTCATCATTCAGCTGCTTCTGTCCAGGTTGGCACTTCTTTTGGTTACATGTGCCAAATATTCAGGATTATTTGTTTGGCCACACAGAAACACTGCATGGATTTTTAACACTTTGGTGAGTCACCTTTAATGCCCCACCTTTGATTTTCTTTTCTAACACCATTTTGTTTTTTGCCCAATGGTTGCTAATTCCTTTCAATTAAAAATTATCTTTTTCTCAGAGCTGAAATATTTCACTTGTTACTCTGTTCTATGTAGAATTAAATTTTTTTCACTCCTTTTAATTTTATTTTTATTTGGGACTGGATTTCAAGGCTGCATATGACACATTTTTATTTGTTTCCTATTGTTTCACTTATAGTACCCTAAATTAAAAAAAAAAAAAATTAGGTATAAACAGAATAAATTATCCAGCATGCTTAAAGTTGAGAATAGCTACATAGTAAAGTTGTACATCTTTTGCGAGATGGTATCCAAAAGCTTGTGTGAACTGAGAAATTAGAGTTTGGGCTTCAAAGGAAATTCACTTAAATTTTCAACCCATCAGAAATATCATCAGAGAGAGCAGTTCTTAAAAAATAAAATAGTTTTTAAAAAACTATTTTAAAAAATAAAAAAGTTTTAAAAACTTAAATAGTTTTATACTTACCAAAATTATTTGCATCCCTAGCTGCTCAAATATAGTTGTTATTCCTTTAGAATTAATTCTAAATTTGGATTGTTGTTTTCATTTATTAAACAAAAAAACCCATTATTTAAGTGAAAAATATAAGTTGTTGAACAAGCACTCTCTAGTGAAGATTGAAATTCTGCTCTATGCTGCAGAATCTAGTACAGCTTGTGACTGTAAAGGTATCTGTATTAAATTTTGTAGACATTGCTGTAACCCCTTCTCATTTTGTTAGTATTCTATTGTATTTGCAGGTGTCCCCGTGGCAGGAAGGAATGATGCATCTGACTCCATGTTCTCAGAAGGCTAATTTATTACTTTATTATACTACATTAAAGAACACTATACTAAAGAATACAGAAAGGATACTTACAGAAGGTTAAAAAGATAATAATGAAAACTCGTGACTCTTTCCAGAGTCCTGGCACAGCTTGGCCCTGATTGGCCAATGAGACAAAACAACTGACAGCAGAATCCAATGAAACAATCTCCTGTTGGTAAACAATCTCCAAACACTTTCCACATGTGAGCACAACACAGGAGAAGCAAATGAGATAAGAATTGTTTTCCTTTTCTCTGGGACCTCTCAGCTTCCCAGGAGAAAAATCCTGAATGAAGGAATTTTTTCGGAGAATGGGAATGCCACAGTACTCAAGTGTGGATTTTTTTTCCAAATTCATCACCCTTTTCCTTTTAGGTTCATATATAGGAGAGTGATCAATAGTGTTTTCATAAATCCCATTGAACCTGAGAATACACACCCTTCAGTCTTTGCAGAATTAGGTCTGCAAAATAATAAGGAGAGAGTTTACAAATGTCAATTTTGTAGTTCATACTACCCAAAGTCATTTATTCAGGTGCTGTTAGGGCAGAAGTAAACACTGATTAGGCTGGTAGGAAGCTCCAGAGGAAAATCTGAATGATTTGGATGTATCTATGTAACAGTAATTGTATCTTCTGCCTTCCATCAAGAGAAAAAATGTGACTTTTGCCTAGTGATGTGCTTAGACACCCTGTGGAATGTTTTTGGTTGTTTTGGTTTTTTTTTTTCTCTTATCTTTTTTCTTGAAACAATGTATTGGAGAATTTTATGATTCTGTGATTCAATGTTTATTGTTTGATTTCGACCCTTCTCAGGATTCAAAATACACGCAGATTTATGCTGTGTACTACTGAGGAAATGCATTCCCTTTCAGAGATATTGAATTGAGGAAACGGTCTTGATTTGATGCATAGCTCCATCACTTGACTCTTTCTTCATAATTTTGAACTGTGAATCTTAAACACAGAGGCATCTTTCCATCATTGGGCCAGATAGAAGTAACTTTTTCACTTAGTACAACCCAATTTGACTTGAGCTTTTCTCTTATTTATTTTAATGTGTTCCATTTCACGTCTCCAAATGTTTTCACTTTTACCCAGCTCTATGGGTCAGTTCCAAAATTCACATGCCATAACCATTCCTCTCCCCACCTCTACCAGAATGAGCAATCATATTTTATTCCTTATTCTCCCAAGTGAGCTACTTTTGCCAGACTTGTGTTTGTTTTGTTTGTCTGCCAAACTCCACCAAATGTCTTGTTTTAAAGATGATGGGCCTGTCTCCACATGGATTCAGATCAGATTGCTCTGCAGATTTTTTGAGGTTTATTTTGGTGAGAGTTTTTTTTTTTGTTTTTTTTTTTTTGTTTTTTGTCTTTTGTTTTGGGTCTCTTTATTTAATTTTTACTTGCAGATTTTTAGTCTGTAAGACATTGCAGCTAAAATGATCTTCAGCTGAGGAATGAATTTCGTTCTGTTCTTCCAGAATGACACATGTTAAAAAGCAGTCTCAAATTCAGAGACCTGCATGCAAGATCTTTCTCTCACTTATGAAAGAGCTATCACCTGTCCAGGAATGTGTGGTTTAAACACAGTATTTACAGCTAGTACACTTTAACAGCTCTTGACTTTGTTTACATGACCTGTTAAAGGCAAAACTTATGTTCACTGATATTCTTCTACAATCAGTGTATTCCTGGAAACTGCCATGAAAGTTTGATTTCAGTAGTTCACTACTGACATTTTTATGAATCTCCTCTGGGATGTGAATTTTTATTTCACTGCTGTGGGTAATGCCTATGTAAATCTGTCTGGGAAAATAAATCAAATTACATGTAAGGCTGAAATTATTATTTTTTATTTTTTTCCCTGAACTATTTATCAGTTCTATTCCACTCCAGAAAATTATAATGATGTGGCTGTCCTGGCTGTCATCTGAATATTACAATGGGAGTAGGATATTTCCACACAGTTGAGAGCTCAGCTAAAAGAAATAGCAATGTTTGAAATACTTTTGGTTTGCTTTTTTAACTTTTTATTTTCAATATGGATTAAAACCCCTAAGTTCCATGGTGCTGTAACATAACTGCCTGTATAGGAGAAATAGATCAAATATTCCCAGGGAGGCCATACAGGTCTGTGGGGATCAATATGTTACAAGTTTTGGGTGGTGGGGAAGGTTGTGTGGCCCCTCTTCTAAGATGCTGCTGTCATGTGCACTGTTTTAGGGAAAAGACTCTGAAGAATGACAGGGAATCCTACAAGCGTGCTGATGTCAGGAGTGGTTTTCCTCATTAAAACTCTTGCGCTGTGCCTGGAGAGGTGATAGGTGAGAAGGAACTCAGTGCAGGGAATGTGTTTAATCTGTGTCTTCTTCCTCTGGTAGAGGTGTCTGAGAAGGACTGAGAGAGGTGTCATGACCAGTGTTGAGCCAAATTAATATCTAAGAGAGTATATTTTTCCATAATTAAGGTATTACAATGTGTCCTTTCTTCTACTACTCCCTTTCATCTTAGATTTTATTCCTGCTTCCTTGATGGTAAATTCAAGAAGAAAACCATTGCTGATAATCCCAGGCAATAAACACATAGAGAGCAGAAAAATGAGTATTCACCACTCTTCCTATTCATGTCCTGTGAAATCTTACGTCACTAAGTAGTTATCAAAAAAGGCAAGGGAGGGAGAAAACAAGACATATAAAAT
This sequence comes from Pyrgilauda ruficollis, assembly GCF_017590135.1. Classification (NCBI taxonomy): domain Eukaryota; kingdom Metazoa; phylum Chordata; class Aves; order Passeriformes; family Passeridae; genus Pyrgilauda; species Pyrgilauda ruficollis. Next base: position 5,924,863 of record NW_024524711.1, on the reverse strand, counting down.
AATTTCCTTATCCAGTTTTGCAGCCTCATAAGAGTGAAATGAAAAGAGGGATTTGGCATTTGTGAATTGCCTGTGGATTTAGAAGTTTCAGGCTGACTGTATTTTGGAGGCATTTACCCTGATTGAGTCTGCTGTCATTCAAGAAAAATAATCTAGGAGAGAAAAACTTTGTGGATCTTTTGATCCCAAATGAAAAGTAACTGGTACTTCTGTCTGTCTGTGTGCAGTCATTTACAGCCACGACATGAGACCAGATCATTGTGGTATTATTTTACTCTCACTTCAGAAAATGTATAAAACAACATATAAGACGGTAGGTAGTGGAACACCTGACCCACTCCTCTCTAGGGACTAATGTTAGTGTGTTAATTTAACGTTATCTATATTAGAAATGGCTATTTAGAATATGTTAAGTGCAAAGAAACATTCAGGTTGGAAAAAATCATTAGGATAATTGAGCCTCAACTGTAGATTTGAAGTTGTTGATTTTAAGTTTGCATATAATCTGCTTCAAGGAATGGATGAAGAGCTCCCTGTGTTTCCTTGGGGCTGTGTGGTTGGTTGTGTTTTCCTACTTGTTTTTTTTGGGTTTTTTTCCTTATAAAAGAAGCAAAACATAATAAGACAAAAGTGATGTACCACAAGCATAAATCTTGTAAGGGTCAGTGAGATTTTTTTTCTTTGCTCTCAGCAAACCTAAGGTAGCTAGAACTAGAAAATTCTGGCCAAATATTTAAATTTTTTTAAAAAATTTGGATAAGACTTCCTGATAGACCTTTTTTGGCTCTTTTTCTTCATAGAGTCATAGAATATAGTGAGTTGGAAGGGACCCATCGTGATCATTGAGTCCAGTTCCTGGGCCTGCACAGGTCACCCCAAGAATCACACCATGTCTAAGAGCATCGTCCAAATGCTTTTTGTACTCTGACAAGTTTAGTGCTGTGACCATTCTTCCCTGAAGAGTTTGGGTGTTTTGTTTTTAAAAAGCATGTATTAATCATTGCCTATGAATTGTCCTTTCCAGAGAGTTAAATTTTGGACTATAACAGTCAGTTCTGTTTATCTCTAGGTAGCAGTGTGTAGAGGATGCTTTGTGGAAATTTTACTCTATGGTGATTATTCCTTGAACATTTGCACCCCAGAAAAAGCCAAAAAGCTACAAACCTCTGACACAAGAATTTTGGAGTCCAGCATTTTAAGGCCATTGAAAGACTGCAATAGAGAGAACAGTGATGCATCTTGTTGCCACTAATAGATCATTAAAGTTGAAGAGAGGAAAATACAAGAGAGAAAACAAAGGAATACAAGAGAGAGATTGGATCCTACTTCTGCATACAATAACTGGACTAAAAGACACTGCAAGATCAGTGAGGAAATGACAAGTCACGAAGTCTGAAGAAGCAAAATATGTCTTCACTGCTGTTTTCTTCATGATGCAGCTAATGGGATACTCAGAGGTATTTTACCATCCTCTGTTACCAAAGAGTGGATTAAAATAGAAGTGCGTCAAATAGATTGATCCTTCAGGGCTTTTTGGGGCTTTGTGTGTGCTGATTTCCTGTGGCAATATTTGCCTGCTTCCAGGGAGTTGTTTGTAGAGACTTTAAACCAGGTGTAACATTAGACCAAGAGATCAAATAGCATCTTTCCCTTCCTAAGGTGCACTGGAATGTGATGAAACTGTGGATTTGAAGCACTCTTATAATAGCAAATGATGATAAATTAGTTTAAAGACAACCTTTGAACAGGACTAGAATTTCAGTGAACTACTGCAGAAACAGAAATAACTGCTCTGCAATTTCATTTGGCTGTGTGATGCACAATGGAGAAGTTACAAATGGTGTTATTTACCACAAGGCTATTTTTAAGTGCATGTACTGAGCCTGCAATGCAAAATTTATAGCTGGGTAGTACTACTGAGTGACTGAAGCTTGCACGCACCCTATAGGAGGCCATAAAATACCATGGAGTTTTAATCTAGAAGGAAAATTATTTTAAAAATGAGGAAAGGAAAAGTGTGCCTCACATGCCCTCTCTTGCTATTTTTACTCTTACTGAGATGGATTTTGCCAGCATGAAAGTATTAAGACTTGTCCTCAGAATAACTTTTGAGCCAACCAGCAAATAAATCATTACTTGAGGAGAAGCTATTTGTATGTGTGTGTGTATGTGTGTTGTGTGTTTTTCAAGAAAAAAACAACACGCTTGCACACAAAGATGTGACACGATATTCCTTCAGACAGCTTTCAGGACACGGAAAGAGCAAACACAAGTCACTGAATTACATGTTTGAGGCAGACTTTTGCAGACATGCACAGCATGGGGTCTGCATGCCAGCTCTCCCATCCGGACAGCAGAGGCTGCTGCAGAGCCTGGGCTGTGGCTCTCATTGTCCTGCTGAAGTGTCTGAGCAGGGCCTTTCCCAGGGCATATGATGTCATTTAGATAAAGCCTTATTTTGGCATACACATGTGCACATATATGCTGCATGGATGCAATTCTACTGTATTTAGTTTAAAGATGTTTCATTTGTCAAAAGAAACTCAGGGAACAGTAAGATTAAATGCATGGCATGAATAAGGAGATAAAAACCCTAAACCCAACTATATGGTAATGAATATGGTAACGAATACTTTCTGGGATGTTCCTGATTACCTGAAGGTAATGGATTTGATTTTAAGCTCTCTAATTCTCAAAAGTGCAGCTTTGTTGTGTAATATTTCTCTGTAATTTACCCTTTTCTGAAAGAAAAAGCAAATCCCCTTTTTTTTTTTTTTTTTTTTGGTTTTTTTTTTTTTTTTTTTTACTTTCTTGCTGACTAATAAATACATAATGGTAGAGGACATTGGAATCACTGGAACTTCTATCCATTGGTGGTGTCTGTAAGCTGAATACCCCAATAACAATGTGAAAATGTCAGACTTGTAGGAACTTGCCATTTCAGTGCATCCTTATCTGTAAAGGCTGGATTTATTACTAGGCCTATCTGTACCTTCTATAACTGGGTTGGAATAGTTGTCACTGAAGCTTTAATAGACTCACACATCAGACAAGCAGAAAGAAGAGGAGAGTGGCAAAAGCTTTTTAATACTTCATCAAAATTTTATTTCTTTGCTTTTAATAAAATCTAGTTAGGGAAATATATTTATAGGACTTCTAGTATATTTATGAATTCTGAAATATAAGGGGGAAAGTCCCCCACGCTTGCATAACTCTAAACCAAAACATTGCTCTTCAGACACTTTTTTCATTCTTCTGTTTTGGGTAACATCTTACTGAGTGAATAACAAACTGTGCTAACTCCCACAATCTGTCACTCTGTACCGCAGCCTCTTCTGTGCCATGCTGGCTCGAGCCTGTACCTTTGGCTTTTCCAAACTGCACTCCGCACTTTTGAGCGGAGCTGTTGATCCTTGTCTGGCATTTGCATTGGCTTTGTGGAGCAGCTTGCCCCGATCAGCGCTGTCAGAACACGTTGGGGCGCGCGTGTCTCAATACCCACGGCACTCTTTTGTCAGCTCTGTCTGGGTTCTTCTGCTTTGCTCTCATCCCATCCTCCTTTTTGGCTGCAAGGAGCGCAGGAGGACCGTGTGTTGACAGAGGTCTCCATCTGACATTTCCAGGTGTCCTGTTGGGCAAAGAAGTCCTCACTTCCCTCTGCTCCCCACGCTGCCTCTCGCTGCCTCCAGCACGGGCCCCAGTCTGGTGGAGGGCTGTTGTGTTTGCGGGGTGCCCATGGCAGGAAGGGATTATGAATTGGACTCTGTGTTCTTACAAGGCTAATTTATTATTTTATGATACTATATTCTATTAAAGAATACTATACTAAACTATACTAAAGAATACAGAAAGGATACTCACAGAAGGTTAAAAAGATAATAATGAAAACTCGTGACTCTTTCCAGAGTCCCGGCACAGCTTGGCCCTGATTGGCCAATAAGTCAAAACAATTCACATGAAACCGATGAAACAATCACCTGTTGGTAAACAATCTCTAAACACATTCCAAAGGGGCAAGACACAGGAGAAACAAATCAGATAATTATTGTTTTCCTTTTTCTCTGAGGCTTTTCAGCTTCCCAGGAGCAAAATCCAGGGAGAACGGATTTTTCCACAAAATATGACTGTGACAGAGGGGTGCTCAGCTGCTCCCCTGAAACACACATGCAAGTATTGTGGGTGCATGTGAAGCAGTGAGTCTCTCTGATGCTGTTGTCCCACTCCTGAATTCCCAGGGTCATGAACATTCTAGAGGCTTGCTCCTCATCTCTGATTAACCGTCTCTGATTAACCAAAGGCTGCAGTGATTCTGCTGAGCTCTTCTCTTCCAAGAGTTAAGGTCTACCAACATATAACCCTGAGTGGTCTTGAAGAACTCAGCATGTAAATGTAGAATAAATTAGAAATAATAAATATTATTTTTTTCATAAATACTTCTTCATGGAACATTTGGCAGTGCTCTCTTCTGGGTGAGGGGTTGCTTGCGACATCTAACAAGAAATCATGAAGAATGAGGCACTTAGGCCATGATGTTATTTATGGTTAAACAGTCATGATGTTAATCAACATTTTGTATTTTGGTGACTGAAAAAAGCAAAAATAAGAAAGTTATATCTTGGTTTTTCCCTACTTTTTGCTTGCATTTTTTAAAGTTGGTGGAATAGTTCCTTATTTGACGCCCAGGATTTCATAAAATGGTTTTCATTCAAAATATTCACTTTCTTTTAAATTTTGGTTGTGGCTATTAAATGCTTGTTTATATTAAGTTTCAAAAACCCTAAGTTGCTTTCTAGAAATAAAATCTGAACATGAGCTTTGTAGTTAAATGAAGATGTCAGTCTGAGAGTGTTACCAGAGTCTCTATAATTCTGATCTTGCCCTTTCTCAAGGAAGTTGTGTTGGGAAGGGTTAATTATAAAATAAAGCAGGCTGGAGGAGCAAATTCAGCATTCCAGCAAGAAAATGTGTGCTGGTTTTTAGGAATGGGTTTTTGATTTAAATTTTTTTGAAATTATTTTTTAAGTGCTTCATAATGAAATATTCATGCTTCATTTTATTTGACTTGTAATTTGGTCACATGCTTCTGGAGGAGAAGATTGCCAGGCGTGACTGAGCTCTTGGATCCTCCTCAGTGTTGGTCCATTTCTGTTTTACAGATTTAATTGACTCCAGATTCCCTCTGCACACTGAATACAAATGTATTGTTTGCTTAAAATCCTGGAATGCAAATCAGACATAGGTCCCACTGACTCGATGGGATATCATTCCCAAGAGCTGTAGGACTAAACTAGCTGAACCTGTTGTGCTTCAGGGAAGCAAAAGCAGTATTAATGTCTTTAGTATCAGAATTTCATAGAAAAATATTATCAGTCTCTCAGTTACACAGCAGCTCTTCAAGTTTTCACTCCAGTTTTACTTCTTTTGCAGTTACACAAAAACCCCCATGGGTGGGGCTGGGTAGAGCTTTGAAGATTGAGATTGAGTGAGTTCTTTTAGGTTTTTCTCCGTTTTCCCAAATCCTTCATGTGGACATTTTCTTTTAGCAGTTAGTTTTGTTTTGCCCCATCCCAAGGAAGCCAGGCTGGAGGCAGGGAGGTGCATGAGGCAAGGCAGGCAGTTTGTCTGGCTTGTGGGAAGGCATGTTTTGCCCCATCCCAAGGAAGCCAGGCTGGAGGCAGGGAGGTGCATGAGTCAAGGCTTGTCTGGCTTGTGGGAAGGCGCAGCAGCAGTGCCCTGAGTGCTGCTGGCCGAGCTGGCAGGCACGGGTCAGTCACTGCGTGTAACACTCCTGAATGCAAAGTCACAACTGAGGTACCTCGTCTTGGTCTGGAAATTAAAAACTATTTGCTTGTAAGCAGAAAGGTCATATCCTGGCTTATTCCTTTCTACAAGTCTGCAGAAACAAAATAACAAAAAGCAGTGGGAATGAGAGCAATCAAATAAACATCTTTGCTGATGCCAAACACAGTTACAGATTCTCGCAAAGTAAATACCCCCAAATTTGGCAAAAATGTGACAATAACTTAGGGCAAAAATCAGGGTTGCATTAACCATACTCTGATATCAAAATCACTAAAGCCTCATTAAAATTCTTATGTAAAACTTATAAGGTGTTCATAACTACTTTTTAAAATAAGAGAACAAACTTGTCATTTAGATGATTGATTGCTCAAAGGAATTTCCTTAAATATAATATACAGCAAGGGACTGAAATGGATTCTTCAGTCAGAGTAGCTCTGATAGTGTGTGTAGACAGACAGTTTGTGGTGATTGGGAGTGGGGCTGAGGCTGAGCCTCATCCCCAGTGGGTGCAGCTGTGGAAAGCAGGTGAGCAGCACTGACAGCAATGAGCCATGGAGTGCCCAGGGGCACTGACCAACCTCCAAAGGAACAGAGGGCACACAGGGGCAGTGCATGAACTTGAGGGGATAAAAGGTTGGGCTAAAGAGCAAGAAAGGCAGACCTTTCTTGCTGCTTTCTGAAGTGATGTGATGATTTTCTATGTGAGCAGACAGATGAAGCCTTCTGAAGTGGTAAGGCGTAGCGCTGTATGGGTTGGAGCCTTCTGGAATTGTATGGTGCTGCTCTGGGTATTGTGACTGTCTCAGCTGTGAGGCATGCTGTGAGAAAGGTACACTGTTAAGTTGTGAGTAAAGGTGTTGTAACAAATAAAATAATTTGAGGGTCTTATTTTTGGTGCTATGGTAGTTGATAGGATGCACAATGGTCTTTTTATTTCTATGACCATTAAGATCTAGCAGTTTCCCTGAGGAATTAATTCAGTGTTAGGACTCACACTGCAGTTACCATGTGTTACAAGAGGATGAGAAGAGCTGCTCCTGCCCCTTGCCCTCGCTTTCAGAGGGTTTCTGTAAGTTATTTGTGTAAAGCAGAAAAGTTTTAGCCTGACTGCATTAATTCAATTGTGGCTGAGAGTAGGGAAGAGTAGCTGGGACTAGGTAGTCACAGTGAAACCTTTGCTGGAAGAGCCAGGTCTTGGAGAATGATGCTTAAAAGGTCTCATGTCTCAGAGAGGAGGAAGCTGGAAGCAAAAGTGCTTCTCCAGTTGTAGGGTAACTTGCTGCTACAGAGTTCCCATGCCAAAGTCAGTTTTCCAGAGCAGTGCACTTCAGACTTACTGCCATGTGTCATACTGAACAGAAACAACTGTGTCTCCTGAGGTTTAAGGGAAATTAAAGGATTAACTGATGATGGGACTTCTTCACCTCTCTAATTAAATAAGTTACTTTTATTCTGCAATGGAATTCTGCCTGCATCTCAGCAGTTCTTTTGATTGACCTATCTACACCTGGTTTGGACAATTGAATTTAAGCACATTTCTGTGAAGTTAAATTTTAACAAGTCTCCACATTCCTCTGAAATTTGGCTCAGCTGTGGCTTGCTTTTCCCTTTTGGAAGAGAGAAAGAGGCATAAAGATTTGAATGTTATCAGGAATGTATGGTTTGGGAAATAAAGGGTGTAATCTTTGCTCTAAAAAAAAACCTAACTACTTGAAGTCACTGAAATGAGAGGAGAGAAAAAAAAAGAGAAGGAATGTTGGGAAGAGTCCAAATCCACAAACCCCACAGACGGTCCACATCAGCAAATGCCTTTTGTTTTTGATGATGTTCTGAGTTATATATTGGGGGTAGACATAGCAGATTTTCCACATAAATGCAGATGATGGCTGCATGATAAAAAGTAAATGTGTAAGTTGTGATGTTGTTGAGAGGGGGTGATAAAGGTCTAATGCCAGGTAACCAAAGAGGAATATTTTGAATGTGTAGATAATTGATAGCTCTCACTCCTTAGGCCTATGTTTGTGCTGTAGATATGAGTAAGAAGCTACTGACAAACTCTCACAGATATTTCATAGAGGCTGTGATCCACCAGGACTGCTGTGTGTGTGTAACTTACACAAGTGGTGTTTACCTAACAGGATTTTTCACACACTTGAGCTTACTGAGGTGCTGTGGTGCTAAAAGCAGGATCTCTATTTTAACTCACATGGGTGATGAGGTGAACAGCACTGGGCAGAAACCAGCTATGTGTGTACCCCCTGAAATTCAGTGTAAGGACAAGTCTCAGGTACAAGTCACAGCCTCAACCATGCTGTTGTATGAGTGCATGTGCACATGTATATGTTGCTTGGCAAAGAAATAAGAAAACACATTTTCTATTTTGACAGATATTACATCATTAATTCTATAAAGTTCTGGTCCATTAGAAAAAATTATCTGTAAAATGTGATCTCCCTCACTAGCTTTTCATCATTAAGGAAAACTGTTACATTAACATCAAAGATCAAATCAAACCCATTTTATTTATAATATACTTAATTTTGGCTTGTAGCTATAGTCTGCAAATAGTATTTATGATTAAAATGTTAACTGATAAAAGTTATTGTAGAAAAAATGATTGTAAGAGTGTACTGGGGGTTTGAGGTTTTTTATTTTGAGGGGTAGAAAATTTGGTGTCTTGAATTTTTCAGTGAGCGTATACAAGAAGTTTCTGTTAAAATTTAGAAATGAGTAATAGAGTTACTTTATCATTTTGGTAATTACTAAAAATAGAGAAATTGTATCACTTAGAATTAAAATAAGGAGAGGGTTGCCTGGGGACTTGAGAACTCATCCAGCTCCTCTGTTATCTGGAGGCTGGATCACCTATACCTACGTACTTCCTGACAGATGTTTATCTGGCTCTTTCTTAAAGATTTGTGGTAATGGAAATTCCATAGTGTTCATAGCCAGGCAGTCCATTCTGGTGCCTCTCATACCAGAAGTGGTTTTTTCATCTGTTACCTCAGTGTGCCTTACTGCAGTTTTCTAAATGAGAAGAGATTCTTTTATTTGTAGCAGCCACTTCCATATATTTATTTAAAGAGTTATTATTATCCTTCCAAATCTTCTGTAAGTTAAACATGATTCATTCTTCACTTAACATTTATCCCTGGATTACACCAAAGTCTAGAATCTGTAGTGTAGGGGATATAACTGCACTTACTGTGCGACTGATTTGGAGTACTTTAATTACAGCTCTTAATTATACCTGCTTATTCCAGCAGATAGCTGTAATGCTACCAATGATTGTCATGCCAGAATGGGAAGAACAGAAACTGTGTAGAATATCAAGAGCTTTTCACCTTTTGGTTTATGGTTTTAGAATTTTGTTAACATGGCATTTTGTACTACTCTCAATATTGCATTGCTTTTTCAAATTTTTTGTGTAATGTTGAAAAAAAGCAGAGACTATAAATCCAAACTTATATTAATTGTATCAATTGTATTAATTTGGGCAATTTTATTATAGAAACAATGAGATATGGGATTTTTTTTGTTTAAATGTAAAGTTATAAGGAATGTGTTAGGAGGTTGGAGGGGATTCAATTAAAATATTGCAGCAAATATTAATTTGTAATGAATTGTGAGCACTAGGCAGACTTTTCTAGCTCTTACTGGTCTTGATTTAATTTCTTTTAGTAGTGCTGCAACTCCAAAAGCTGGAAAATTTAATTTTTTCCTTTTTTAAAATGCAGAGGAAGTTGCAGCTTGAAGTTAGATGATGTGAATTATTTTGAATGCCTCAAATTTGCATTTGTGTTTGGCTGCTTGATTGGTTTTGTTTTCATCTGGGAATAAAAGGAGAATGATCCTAAAAATACATATATTATTGAAATGAAGGATCACAGAGTATAAGATGGAAGCAGAAAGATCAACAATGCTGTTTTGCAGTGTCCCGGGAAGGGTTTTAGCAATGAAGACTTAATCAACTTGAAAATTCTTTTTTTATGGAAAAAACAAACCAAACCAAAAGAGTGGCAAAAAGCCCCCTTGAGTTGGTTCCAAATGGGAAATGTGTCTGCAAACATTTTTTCTGCCAAATGCAGGGCTAGGGATAGACATGATTGGAGCAAAGGGGAGGAGAGAAGGGTGCCCTGAAGGATGTGCTGAGCGGGACCTCCAGCCTGAGTGCACCACAGGGCTGCCAAGCACAGCTCAGCCATCACTGCAGCACCAGCTGGGTGTAGGCTATGCATTAATACCTCTGATCCCTTGTTAGATTCTCGGCAAATCACTCCGTGCTTAAAGCAGTCTTTTTCTAGATGTGAGGTAGATTTCTGCTAATTTAGTTCTAAGAGCAGTACAGCCACAAGCAGCTTCCTCCTGTTCTGCCATTGAGATCAGCCCGTTGGAGTGGGCTGATGCACAGTCCAGAGTTATGCATCAGTAAGGGCCAATAGCTTATTACCTCTGTGCTCTTATTCTTCATGGTTTTAAAAAAAAAAAAAATTATTTTTCCTCTTCTGCTTTATTTCCCCTAAAGGCATAGGCCAATAGCAAACAGAAAACATCTACTTCTGGTCCATGCAAGCTTTTGAAAACCTCATGAGCTTCACAGCTGTGGTATTCAGCTGACTTTTATCTAATTCACTGTCATTTTCTGGTATCTCAGTGGCCATGACTGTTTGCAAACATATTTTTCTCTTTCTATGGGGGTGGCAGATTCTTCACATGAAGACCTGGACACAAGTCATTCTCACACCAACAGGAGCTTGGGGATCATTAGTTTAGGGTGGCAGTGGGGCTGAACATCATCTTTGTACGGATATTGGATGCTGTGGATCACAGAGAAAGGAAGCCCATTGATCTGAACGCTGTTAAGTGCCTGCTTGGATGTGTTCTTGAGATGCAGGAAGCCTATTGATCTCTGAACTCGGTAGGTCAGCAATCCATTATTGCAGGTCAGAGGGACAGCCTTCCTTTTAGGTTTGTGATGTTTTTACCCAGTGCACTGGAATGTTTTTTCACAGAATTTTTAAATGATGATTCCAAAGAGTCATCTCTTTTCAGTCTTTCCTGTTTGTGGCCATTGTTTGTTGCTATTTATGTTGGCAGATACATATATATATATATAGAGAGAGAGATCTATAGATACAGATGATATAGATATGAATGTATGTAGTAACCCAAATTACAATTTCATCTCTGGTAGAATGAAAGTTGTGGCAAAAATTAATCAAAAATTTGCTGAATTAATAATTTATTTTGAAAAATATTAAAAGTGGAATTTATCTGACCAAATTTGTTCAGGTATAATAGATCCTTGAAGTGTTTTCATATTCTTACAGAATGTGAAATGACCTTGTTGTGAACTAAGTACATGTATTCTCAATAGAGACTTTAGGATTGGCTTGCTTTGGGGTGTTTTGGGGGGGAAATAGAATGTTCTCTAGAGCTTGCTGCATTTTATTTCTTGTGTAGAAGTGTTTTTTTTTTTATTTTTACATGTATTTTAATTTGTAAATATATATTTTTATATATAAACAATTCTGATACAACTGTGTTTGTGTAGTTAAGCTTAGACCTTTGCACAAATAAGTGTGAGCCTGTAGATAAATACAAGGGTAAAAGAACATGTTGACCCAAACACCAGCAGAGCTGCTGCCTAGTTTCTTCATTTTAAATGGATAAGCTAACATGATTGTGAAGTGTTTAAATTGAGTTGCATAGAAAAAGTAATTTCTTCTTTGAAAACAAGAACATTGCCAGCAGAAATTCAAGTTGCCATTATTAAATTAATGCAATTTTAGTGAATTAATTGAAGTAGAAAATTACTGTTTTGGCATTTTATGAAGCTGTAGTTTTAGGTGTTATTAGCCTAAACATGTGAATAACAAGCAGATACTTAAATGAAGCACATGCCAATAAATTAAGAGGCTTTCCCAAGTAGAATATTTTATGGTGACTAATTAAGAAAAAAACTCCATAGGATACAGTTAGGAAAATATAGCCATGGAAGTTAAATCAACAACAAAACACCTTGGTGTTTAATGAATACAGAATTTACTGGTGCCATCTACTGTTGGCAAAATACAGATGACAGAAAGATGTTTAAGGAGCAGTGAAAATGAGTATAAGAAAAGAGAGGTCACATAATTCCACTCAATATCAAACTGAAGGAAAACATGATAGAAAGGTCAGATTAGTTTTTTGTGTTTCTTAGTCCATACCAAGGGAAAAAAATAGAAATAAGGGATATACTTGAAAATGTATTTGAAAATGTCAGACTTTTTTAATCCCTCAGACTCTGTGATAATTCACCGAGGAAAGCCAGAACCGGATATGTGCAATTCAACTATTTTGGGGTTGGAGTTTGTCTTGATAGCTTTATCCTGTTATTATTTCGCTTTTAAACCTAGTGAGGTCAGTCCTTTGGCTTGTACAAACAGGTGGTGTTTAATTAATGTTAGTGTTGAAATGCCATATTAAAATGTGACTGTAAGGAATGCTCTTTCCCCCCTCCCCCTCTACCCCTTTTCAGGAACAAATTTCCTTCTTTGGCTTCTATGGAAGTAGATAAGTGTTGGAGTAGTTTGAAAAGTTTCAGCAAAAATAGCACAGAGATCAAAAGGATAATTGCAATAGAAATAATTCAAATTTTTCATAATAAAAACAACAGTAAAGGACAAGTCTCTCAACATAAGAAAACACATTAGGAATTTAAGAAATTCAACTGCTTGTTCTTTCCAAGTGAGTTTGAAGTAGTGACAGAGGCAAGCACAAGATGTCTGCTTGTGTGCAGAGAACTTTAAGGGCTCTCCTGGAGATCTAATATTTCTCATTATGGGCTGGGTTGGGTGTTTTTCTCCCTTTTAAAACAAAACCCTGTTTTCATTGAAATCAACATCAAAGGTCTTGATTACTTTAGCCAAGGTTGAGTTTCACCCACAAGTGACCCTGAAACAGGAAACTTGTCCATCTCCTGGACAGAACCATGCTCTGGATTGGAAGCTGTTGTTCCCTTCCAGTGTACCTTTGGAACACGTGGGATGACTCTTAATGTGACTAAGATTTCATTTAAAGTTCAAGGTCAAGTAGGTGAGCACTCTGTCAGTAACCAGATTGAAATATTAATTTAGAGGTCAAATATTTTTCCTTCATGTTGCTGGGAGCTTGCCTGTAAAACTCAACAGGACTTTAAACACCACCGATGAAACAGAAATACCACACAGAAACACACAGGTAATTACTTGGATCTGTTTTAGGAAAACCTCAAAAACTTAATTTTTTTTTCAGGTGGGAAAAGAAAGCAAAAAACCAAAATGTGAACTTGCGCTCTCATGGTTCATACAGGACTTAAATTTGGGACAGCTGCCCAGCAAAGCAGAATTCCAAGTGTGAATTGTTGCTCAAGCTTCTTTGGAGATTGCGGGTGAGAATGAAGTAGATCTGCTTGCTTATCTGGAAAGCTGTGTCAGGAGTGTTTCCTGGGCCTGAGGGAGGATTTTAAATGCTCCAAATTTACTCAAGGCACATATACAGTGAACATGGTTAGAAATGGTACAGATGAGCTGTGGGTACCAGTGTCCTTCACTGACTATAGAAAGTGAATGATAAGAACTTCCCACAAAAAGTGATTGAAGCCAGTGTTTCAGACTCCAGAGCTGTCGAGTACCTCCTCAGGGTGAGGAGAATGTTTCTCCAGCTGTCTGCTGAAGATGGCTGTGGTGCAGCCTAGGGAATGAGGTCAGGACACAGGCACCTGTCCTGACGTCCCCAGACTGCTTATGCATTTCATGTTATGCAGCCATTTGGTTACCAGCACTGCCACTTCCCTGGACAGGGAGTGAAGCCCCTGCAGTGCCACTGGCCACTTCCAGCTGGTCTTGTGTTGTCTCATTGCCCAGTGTCAAGGTGCTGGCTGGTGACACAGCAAGCGGTGCTTGCCTGCCAGAAGGAGCTTGGGTATGTGTAGGTGTTGGTACACCTGCAATAATAAATTCACAGTCGTCTCTCTTTTAAGGTGCACAGTGCAGAGTTGATCCTCTCCTGCCTGAAATGCCAGACAGAGGGGTTTGCCCCCTTCCTTATGGTGGCACCAGTTGCATCACTGGAGGAAAGGATGGAAGGGATTTAGGCAGAAGGGCTCCTGCCCATAGGGAGAGAAGAAAATGGGAGGCTTGAGAACACTTACAGACGAGGAAGTCCAACATTTTTATACTTAGAAGACAGTGACATTCATGGTTCCTGTGATTCATCATGAATGTTTTTTGCAACTTTGTTTCATTTCATGCAGAAACAAACTTCACACATGGAGTGAATCAAACTGGAAGGTAGGGAGAGAAGAGATTGTCTTCTGTTTGAAAAAGTTCAGTGCTGCAGTGAAGGACTGGATTATAGCAATGCCTCTGAAATCCTATATTGTTTTAATCAATTTGTTTAAATGTGAATTTTCACAGAAAATAGAAGTTGGGATTGCAGTTTCAGGCATTCTGAGCACTCAGAATTGACAGAGGAGTTGAGTGCTTTGGATATGTAAAGCCCAAATAATATGAAGAGTTCTAGAAAGTAACAGATTGTATTCCTTGCTAACTGGGCACCAAATGACTAAATATGTGATTAGTTTTTTTTTTACTGCCTTGAAGTTCTTCATCTGAAAATTTCTGATAGCGTTATGCTCTTCCTAGAAGGAGTCTGATGAAAATGAACTAATTTTTCTGATGCTTGAGATCATATCAAGGAATACTAGGAAAATCCATTAGCAAATGAATTGTTTCTGTTTGCAGTGCATGTTTGAATGGGGCATGGTAAACTAAAGCATATGGTCACCCAGTGAACACTGAGAAAAGAGGCAGATTTTAAGTGTCTGTTCATTGAATTAACTTTGCCATCCATATTTTACAATAAAATGGGCAAAGGTCTTGCAGAAGAATTTGGATAAGGTCATGCAAAAAAGGATTACATCATATTGCAGACACATGGAAGGCTATCCCTTAAGTATGGCTTTCTGAAAGTTTTTAGGTGTTGATTAAGATCTAGCTGAAGTTGCTGTAAGCAACTGTGGCTTTTTTTAATAAATCCTAACCTTCTGCTTTTACAGCCCCATCCCGTTTAATTTGTATATGTTTTATGTTGCAGCTCCTTTGCAAACACTGTTCTCTGTTAAACTGCTGATTCCAGAGTGAATCAATACCTATCAATGTATATGGGCTGAAGTTGCATCTTAAAGTGACTCAAGACAAACTTAGGGGAAAAAATTAAAAATCTTACACTAAATATGTTTTCATTGCCCAGATAATTGATGGTCAGGTATATTTTAAGTCTGTGCCAGAAGTACAAATCACCACATAGATGTCTCTCTACTGTGAAACTGCTCAGCCCATCCAAGGTCTCCACTACTTAAAATATTGAGTATTAAATATATATTCACATGTGTATAAAATCTGAATAACAGTATTGTACCACCTTGCTGCTTTTTAAGGTTTTTCCACAGCTTGATTAGCTCCCATCTAGGATTTTGGTAATGCAGAGAAAATAACTAGATTAATTTTTTTGCTGTGCATGCTTTAGTTTTAGTATATGTTGCAACAAAACCTTTCCTGTGCTGTATGTGTATAGTTTTTGTTTGAATGTTGCTAGCTTTAGCTACTGTTCAGTTTTTGTTAGTGCTAGATGAATGCTGCAGCACTGCTGTAAAGCTGTGGTGGTGCAAAGGCACAGCACTTGATTGTGTGTAAGGGTAGGGACTGGCTTCCTCTCTGGTTGCTGTTTTTGGTGTGTATGTGTTTATTTGTGTTTTGGGGGGGGTTATTTGATTAAGATTTCTTTTCTGTTCTGGGCTGGGTTTTGTTTTATTTTGGTTTTGTGTGTTAATGCTTTAGGATTAGTCAATGTACTGTCTGCTGCAGAAGTACTTGTTTGTCCTTGGGGAGATGAGAGGTATTTTCAGCAGTACACACTCTGAATAAGTGATTTGTACCAATATCTTCTTTTTGAAGTAGATGGCTCCCAACCTTGATTGAAGTGAAAAGTGTTTTCTACCATATGACTCAATGATTTGATAGCATCTCTAAACCTGGATGGGTCAGGGGGAAAAGTCTGTGTGAAGGTTACAACTTGGCATGAATCCAGGTTAAAGTCTTCAGCAAATTAAATGCCCTTAAATGAGCAGGGTGACTGCAGGTGCACTGCTCTAATAGCACTGCTTTGTCCCTGGGCAAAGTTCAGGTTTACCCTTTTTCCAAAAAACATTTTGAATTGTTTAGTTATTTAGTTTTTAATCACTTCTTGTTGGCAATAAAAAGCCTCCGATGTAATGTGTCACCAGACTTTCCTTTTGAGATATTTCTATACAAACTTTATGGTGATGTGTGAGCCAGAAGGGTAGAATTGGAAACTTAAGTCATTTTTACCCTAATTATGTCAAAGGTTCTTTGCCAACAGGTACACTAACCAAACACATCACAGTAATGTATGGGTTTGCATCAGTTTGGGAATCTAAATTATAGCTTTATTATATTATAACATTGGTGGAAATCTATTGTAGATCCGGCTCATCTAAATATCAATAATGTCAATTTACATCCCTTCTCTTCCTGTCTGGTGAAGGTTCCTTAGCTGTTCTGGTGATTGCATCTGTCTACACATTTAAATAGAAGTAATTTTTTCTCAAGTGTGAGAAACTCTGGAAATGGTAAATTTTAAATTATTATAGTCAGCCAAAGTCAGTGCGTGGGTTTTTTTTTTTTTTTTTTTTTTTTTTTTTTTTTTTTTTTTTTTTTTTTTTTTTGTTAATGCCACTTTCTCAAATGATTTCTATTCCGGTCTAACTTGAGTGAAATAATTTAAAATAAAAATATCTATGTTTTAAGGCTTTGTATTTGAGTTTCAGATCCCAACAGAAGATAAACTTGGTAACACTTCTGGCCTTCTGGTTTAGGGAGTCTTTTGTTGCAGAATGTTTCCTTGCTTTATGCTAAGCAATTTTTCTTTCTCAATCAATAGAAATTTGTTCTGGTGGGGTGGGGGAGGAAAAGATCAATTTAAGCTTTACAACATGTTGTTATTGTTTTTACTTCAAAGCAGTGATTTTAGATAATGTGGTACCCAGACCCCTGGTGAACAAGCTGTTCTTGCAGTGACCACTTTCCGGTGACTTGGCTGTCACTGTGTTTTCCAGCAGCAAGGTGACACTGCCATGAGGAGATTTGTCAGATTTGGCAATAATTAGCATCACTGGAGGCTTAGCAGAAAGCTCAAGGTCAAACTGCTTCCTTGCACATTTTCTTTTTTACTCTTCTAGGAATGTGATCCTTGCAGAGAGTGGTTGAGGTATTCCTGCCGTTAAATGGGGAGGGATAGATTTTTGCACTTCTCTACATAATTAGAGGCCTTTAGTCTCTGAAATTCTAATTCTGCAGCTTTCATGAGCACTGATTTTTCACTGGATAAACACTGGGGAAGGGAGAGAGAGAAAGAAAGCAGAGAAGGCTGCAGGACATTTAATTTATGAGAACTAAAGTTAAAATCTCAAACATATGCAAAGAAAAAAATGTGCTTAGTGTACTTGGTATTTAAGCGTTCGTTTTCCTCAGAAGACCAGCCTGCCATTGGGTTGTTTTAGCAGTGTCCAGTCAGCAGAGTCCCAGCCATGAAACAGCAGTGACCTTGCCAGTGCAGGGATATTTCTTTAGCAGTGTTTCAGCACTGTTCAGATCCTTCCCTCTCTGTGATCGTGCTCAGGTTAGTGACTTCATTACTTTTTTTCTTTTGAGAGCCTAATGTTGCACTTTTAAAAGGGAAAATGTAAATGAAGAAAGTAGATTGAAAATATATATTTGGGACTCCTCAATTCAAAAATATTACTTTAAATGCAAAGACTGAAATTAAGCATGTTAATTTTTTTTTAGAGTCAAGATTTCCTCACTCTTCACTGTCAGAATAATAGTGGAGCTGTTCCCACCATCACTGTCTGCACAGTGTGTAAAGGAAGCAGGTGATATTGCAAGTAATTGTGTTGGTCTGGAAAATTATTTATTCAAATTTAATTAAAAAAGCTTTAGGATAAAGAACTGAGTAAGACTTACTATTCTGTTATAATAACTACTCTCCTAAAAATGATCTGTTTCTGGAGTCATCTTGGTTAAGAGTCTTGGCAGTTTCTGCCTTGCTCATACTACATACAAGGTTAATTTTTTTCAAGTATTTATAAAAAATGCTCAGCCACTGATTTTGTTTTTTTTTTTTGTTTTTTTCAAAGTAGAATACTGTGATAAAACAGTAAAATAGACAGCATGGTGGTTGCTTATTGGTGAGATGACCAAAGGAAAGGTCAAATAATCAGTTAGAGCATCTTATGACATATTACTCTTAAATTTAGCTCTTGG
Source organism: Pyrgilauda ruficollis (assembly GCF_017590135.1). NCBI lineage: Eukaryota > Metazoa > Chordata > Aves > Passeriformes > Passeridae > Pyrgilauda > Pyrgilauda ruficollis. Next base: position 5,906,693 of record NW_024524711.1, on the reverse strand, counting down.
TTTGGTGCATTCTCCCTTAGTGGCAAACAGAAGCATTTGGAAGCAGATGAGGCCACTGCCCCCATGCTCTTTTTTGACTGTTTGGAAGCTGTTTCCAATTTTTTTTCCAAAGAAAAGAGAAATCAGATGGGCTCAGTTTTATATGTGGACTGGTAGTTCTGGGCTCCCACATTCAAACATGATGTTCTTCAGGTGTGGATTACTTACACACACTCAAAATTTACTGCTGGGTGTTCCTGGGGCCAGTGGTCAGGGAGCTGTGGGTGGGGAACAGGATCTGACCCAGGGAGAGGAGCAGCAATCAGACCCAGCCAAGAGGGGGTGGCCAAGGCTGTGGGGACAGGGATGGGCCAGGACAGGGGTGTCTGGCTTCATGGGGTGGGATTTGCAAGCTGACATCGGAAGTCCTGCCATTGGTACGCCAGTGAAATGTGACATAATGGGCAGTATTGACTCTGGCAAACACAGAGCCATTAGCTGACATGGTGCACCATAAAAGCTTAAGATGAGTTTTAGGAACTGAGGCCAACTCCATACAACACCATTTTACCTGTTATGGAGATTATTGACAGTAAATGTGCCCACTGGCTCACAAATGTGCGGTCTTGTAACTGTCTCTTTTCTCTGAAGCACTTCAGGGATGTCCCAGAGAAGGGTGGCCTTGGGGGACCCCTGGATGAGACATACACGGCTGTATCCCTTCAGTAGCTCTGGCACTGACTGTGCTGAACGTGGACTGGAGCTTTCCTTTTTGCTGCTCAAGTAACAAAGCTCACAGTTGCATTCCAGCTGTGCTGAGTTGGAAAGAAGAGTCTTGTGTGCTCTTGCTCTCTCAGAAGAGCTGAGTGCTAAGTCTATTCACTTCAATTTATATTGAAAGTTGAAGAATGTGTTACAGTGCCTTCTCAGGTTTGAATGCTTATTTCAGAAGGTTTATTATAAGCTTTTGATAATCTTTGCTAGCTCCTTGAACTGTGTATTTGTCTAAATAGCATCATTTTAGACATTATGCATCATTGATTTCTAAATACAGAAACACTTTACTAAAACAACAGGGGTAAAAAAAACTCCTTAGTCATTTGTAATTCGTATCTTCCTATTTTGAGCTCCACAGTGTCTTCTAAAACCTAAGATCTGGAATTACTGTAAGTGTTCTGTATTGTCTTACTGAGCTCTGTGATTCATGTCAGTCTCAGAGAGCTTGCTTTAAGAAAACCTGGGGTTAGTCTCTTCCTTAATATTGCTGTGCTGGAGTAGACTTGTGTCTTGTCCCGCAGCTCTTACACAGAACACACCATCAGACACAGTCTGTGCTTCTTCCTGTGCAACAGGAAAGCAAACCAACAGTGTCTGAAATTTGACTGGACTACAGGGCAGAAACTGGCTGGAAGAATTTGATCTGAAATGAAAAATCTGTGCCCTGAAGAGCAGTGGCATCCCAGTGTGCTTGATGAAATCTGCTTTGTCTCTCAAGTTGTCTAACAAAGAAAACAGTCCATAAGTTATATTATTGTGCCAAATGTAAAGTAAGAGTAGTGAAAATAAAATGAATAGATTAAAAAAATTCCCTAGTCTAATAGTTCTAATATAATTACATTGACAATTGCTTTAACAACATACAAAACTCACTTTTCTAGTTCTAAATGTATTACAAATGTACTTTGTTATTAATTTGAGTTGCAAAGAGAAAAATGTTGTTATACTGTTATTGAAATCCTTCTCATCACTGGACAGATCATCTTCATGCCGTGCTCTCCAAATTATTCTCAATATAATACTGCAATGTCTATTTATTTATTCCTTTATCTCATCTCAGCCTCCTGGAATTTGTGGCCCCAAGCTGTGTAATGGTAAAGTTTGGCTATTGATTTATTGCTCAATGCCTCCTTGCTGGCATGCTGAACTCATGGGCATGATTCCCTTTTGAATCCCACTGGGAACAGAGTTCAAGAACTGCATTGTTTGCCTAAAATATCCTGATCACAGAGAGGTCATCGATCACAGGTTTGGCTGCGTGCAGTCCCTCCCACTGGTAGCTCTGACAGGGTCTGTCCTGCTGGCTGTGAATGCACTCGCTTTTGTGCTTGTTCACAGATCTTTCAGTTAATTTCCCTATCCTCACAGGAAACCGTATCAGTTCATAAAGACCCAAGGTTCTTTCCAATCCAAACAATTCTAGGATTCTTTGAAATTAGGTGAGGGCAGGGGGGGAAAGTCATATTCACCTACCTGCTCTACCCAGTCTGCTTTCTGTTCAAGGACATTTTGCCTCTGCAGAATCCCTGTCAGCCCTCAGGGCAGCGATGTTTTGTATCACTGAGACCATGATCTGCTTTATTGCTTTGAGCAGATTCATGCAAAAGCTGTGTAACTTGGCCAACATGGGAGTTATGGGCAGTATTTTTTCCAGAGGAGTGTATCATTTGTCTGACAAGGCAAGGACTGAGTATTTGCTCCTGTTGTTAGGATGAGCATTTAACCAGAATGGCAATGGATGGATCTCAGTTTGTGCATGTAACTCGCTTCTGGTTTTTCATCAGTGTGGTTTTTCAGCCTCATTGTTGTAACACATGACAGTCCTTGGGAAAGAGAGAAGCTTGGGAAATGTAATTTGTTCTAACTTAATTTTTATGAGTTGGTAGATAAAATTGCATCCCTCTTCTTACCTATTTTTGTTTTGGCTCTGGAAGTATGATACATACAAGATGTCTTAAAAAATTAGCATATCAATATAATAGTGATAGGTAGTAGTATGATGTTCCTGTCTTTCAACTCACAGAAACAGGGACCAAAAGGATAAAGCATTTATGGTGCTCCAAATACCCTGATATAAGTGTTGTTATATCAGGGTGTAAGTGTTCTTATAAGTGTATTAGCTCCACATATTAGCTGGTGGGAGATTTAGGTTTTGGGCTGTGTTTTTTTCAAGTTACACTTCTTAGTGCATATGTGCTAAGAGCACTTATCAAGGAAGATGTGCATATTAATTTATAAGGTTAAACTCCTTTGGGTCAGGAGTTCCCTCAGCTGCAGCCTGTTTTGAAATACAGAGTATGCTAAGCAAATACACTTCTTTCACATCATTGTTTCTATATCCAGTTTTGGTGCCTCTTGGAGGCAGGATCTCAGATGATGTGGACCTTTATAAGAATGCCTGTACTGAGCCAGAGCCCCTTTTATCTTATGTTCTTGTGATATTCAGGATGGAGGTATATGACAGGCAAAATCTCAACTCTGAATATGTTAACAAAGTTTTCTATAAAATCATCTCATGATGCAGCAGATATTCTGTCCTATGATATTTGAATTCATTAAAGATTAATAGTACAGCTTTTGTTGAACATTAGAGGGTGTTCAAGTAATAAAAAAAGCAGGGGACCTTTTGGCCTCAGAGTCACTGGAGAGGTAATTACTGTAATTGTAAAACTACATTGTTTCTTTTCATCACAGCTTGATGCATATACTGTATATTTTACTTAATATTTCTGTAGAACCTGTAATCTTAAATAATACATGCTTTCTTTGGTGCATGAAGATCTATAATCTGTTTAAAAGGAAAAATGTGATGTACTTCATGGTTGGAGAGATGCGGTGTGAGCAGTGACAGCAGACAGAAAGCTAAATGGATCAGAGCTACATATCATTACCATTAGGGAAGTGTTGATGAAAGCTCTCTGTGCTTTTTAAAAAGCAGATGGGTCAGCTTCAAAAGTTCTAACACTTTGGCTAATAGTTTAGATTAGTCATCCAAGTCTAGCTCTTCCTTTTCCCTGAGTCTTTCTGCCTGAATGCTGACAGCACTGTTTTCAAATGCAGGAGAGAGAGCCAGAAGGAAAAGCAGATACCTACTTCAGTAGCTTTTCATAGCATAAAGAGTAGCTTTGGGCCAGAAGAGAAAGAACACAATTTGGTAGCTGTTGGCCCAAGTGTGAAAGCTGCAGGTGCGAAAGGTTCCTGCTTCTTTTCCCTTAAGAGATTCACTCTGCCAGTAGGCAGTGAAGAGCCACCTGTCCTGACAGTCCTGACATGTTCTGGAAGTCATTCATCAGGCTGAAGAACTCGGCTTTCTGTGCTCAAACTTGAGCATGCAGTTATGGAGCTTAGTGCTGCCTTCCTTTTCCATGCCAGCCTTCTCAGGAGATAGCCCTGGTATCTCAGCCCTTCTGGGGCAAAGCTGATCAGAGGGTTTGGGTCTTGATTTTATAGTATTTCCTGAACTTCAAGTGCATCAAGTGTTGTTTGAAGAAAAATGAATTCCTAGAAGTGTCTGCATTCAGCTTGCTCACCTTTTCACAAGAGAATCATAAGAGATTCCCCAAATTATATAAACAGATGGTCTAAAAGATAATCTGTTGGAACTGTTTGTTTCTTACATTTTGCAATCCAGTAGAGAGGGCTAATCTCTTGGCCTTCAGTTCTCTTTCTGCCCTCCCAATGAATGATGCAGAAGAGAGAATAGGGCACAGATCTAAGCTGATTTGCCAAAAAAAATTTTGGATTTTTTTGGTTGGTTTTTTCCCCCCTTCTACAGGGAGAAAAGACCCTATCTGAACTGAGAGATTAAGTGGAAACATTGGTGTATAAGTAGTGCAATTTCAAGGAGTGTGAATGTATTCTTAAAAGGACTGTGAGTGTAGCTGCCCCAGAAAAGAGATAGCCACTCCTGTGCTTAATGCTGCTTGGGCAGCTGGAACTTAAGGAAGAAGACTTTCTTCCACTTCTAGAAATCCAACCAGTATCTGGGTGTTTCCACAAAGTACAGGTACCACTGTGAGTTTCTGTGTCTGCAGTTGCAGGTTACAATGTTTTAGTCCTGCTTCTTTCTTCCTGTGACTAAAGGGAAAAAACCTAATACAGAGAAGGAAGTGCCCTCTTGCTAACAACACATTTATTAGCCTACTGTCCTGCCTGCTTCAACCCCCAGAGACAAAAATCTTCCCTATATTTTAAATCTGTATTTTGTGAGCCTATGGAATTTATCATTCCTTGTAATGGTCTGATGTGCATGACTGTCTGAAAAGGGTTTGCCCCTTATTTTTAATTTGGACATGTTTTCCTTTCTATTGTTAACCCTTTCCAGACTGCAAATCAAAGATGTAACTTTGGCTTCCATGCCTGTATGTGAAAAAAAGCTTCAAAACAAAATTTTTGTTACTTAATACCAAGGTAGATAAAAGCCTGAAAGATCATGTAACACTGTGCCCTTGCTTTCACCAGTTCTAACACTGGTGCTCAGTATATGATTTCTGCTATTTTTAAATTAAAGAAACCCAAACCACTTTAATAGGAGAGAGACACAGCTGTGTCAGCATGTTTCACACAGTCCCCTGCATCCCCTCTTCCAGGGGTTTATCTGTGAAAGTGATACATGGGCACTGAAATTAGATGCCTTGGAAAATCCCAGCTCTCAGTGCCAGAGCAGAAAATTGTGCTGAAAGCTTGAGACTAACCAGAATTCATCACAGTTTTTTGTGAGCTTTTTAATTTCTTTTTTTTCCCCCTTTCTGTCAGATTCCACAGAAAGGAATAAGTGTTGAGTGGCAAGTCTGAGGCAGTCCCCAAAGCAAAACAAGAGGGAGTATCACTTTGCAAGTGGTTTCTGGAATAACTCCAGACCTTAGAACAAGCTGTATGGCTCCTAATCCACCCTTCCTGGACTTGGTCCTTGCAATTAGCAAGGCACTTTCAGTCTGGGAAATGACAGCCAGCTATAGCTTCAGACAAAAGGAGAAAAATGGGCATTGTCCAGAGGGGGAAACTAGTTGAGCTGTGCAAGAATCTGGCTGCAAGGTTGCCTGTGGAGTAGAAACCATGAAACATGGCTGTTGGATCCTAATGATATAGGATCTTTAGATAAAGCCATGAGAAGCAATTTATAGATTCCCTCTATAAATACCTCCAAAGCAGGTGGTGTTGTTAGAGCCCCATTCACTGTCCACATCTCTTGCAGTACACAGATGATTTTATTAATTTAGGGCATTGGCATTTCTTTGCTAAATATAAATATGTTTCACTTTATCTTAAAAATATTTCTAAATATTGAAAAGTCTCCTGGGTTACAGAAATATTAAAGTCAGTGTTTAGAGAAATAGAAGATGGAAATGCATTCTGCAAATCATTCCCTCCAGAGACAACAAAAAACCTATATGCTCTTTTATGCAGTATCATGATTTGTGATTAAAACCAGATCTGGTGTAGTAAGTGCTATACTAGGAAGCCTGGATGGAATATGTAGCCTCATGTAGTAGAAACTGATTTTGGAAGGATGCTAGCTGATCTTGAAAAGATAGTCATGTTAAAAACATGTCTGTGTGAGAAAAAAGACAAAACTATCTGCTGGGGAAATAATCTGGGAACCATGATTTCATTTGCTTCAGTGTGCTTCAGTGACTTGGTGTTCATGTTAATCCTCTCAATAATTTCTCCATAGTGCATCATATCACCTTACTGGCAGAATTCAAGATCCCGAATTTCATTCATTTATAAGGAATTCACCTGTTTAGCTGGTGAATAATCCTTAACCATGTGCTATCAGGAATAGTGAAGTGATATAGTTTGGGGATTGGATAGCTAATAGAGAAGGTGTAATATCCCCTGAATCTCAAAGGACCATTGTCATCTCTCATGAACAGTGGCTTTGTTCCTGCTAGGACAGCCAGTGTGTGTAGCAGACTTTGTGTGAAGAAATTGGAAGATATATAATAGTGCCTTGCAGCTGAAAAAAATCAGCATCTTTTGTGGACTAGGTAGCAGTACCAAGGAGAGAACTCGCCCCAAGGTTTACAGGGTCAATAGCATGGAAAAAAACCTGTCCCTAGAATATCCTTGTTCATTGTATATATATTCCCCCACCCCACCCCGCTTCTTTTTCTCTTTTTTTTCTCCTTTTTTTTTTTTTTTTTTTTTTTTTTTTTTAACTTGATAACAGTTATGAAACACCTTGTAGTCTCTTGAAGCATCAGAACTTGTCTGGGCAGGTGATAAATGATGTCTTGCAGATTGGAAAGGTTGCTGCTATATATCTTCACAGAGCTCTTCAGAGCCAGATAAAATACATGAAGGAAGCAACAGAAGCAATATTCATGCCTTTTTGCCAAGAAGGCTTGGCAATGCTGATTAGCAGAAGAGGAGGATTTTAAACATACTTCTTTCTTCATTAGGATGTTTCAGGTTATCAAATTCAGCCCTCAGGTCATAGCAACTCAGATACCAGCATGAAAGGGTGGCCGCTTTCCTGAACTTCATAACAAAGCTAGAAAACCTGGCTAATTCTTCTGTTGAAGTCAAAGCATGGCTGTGAATTTATTGTCTCTAGTATCATAGTGCTTGCATGTTTTGGTTCTGTTTCTGCCTTTGGTGCATTTTTCATACATTCATTAAAATGGACATTTTAAGTAGGTCTGTGTTTAGCCTGTTAAGGGAAGAGAATGTGCCTGAAAGGTAAATACATCCTGGTGGAAGCCATTCTGGCAGTGTTAGCTATGGGATATACAGATGAAGCATATGTTCTCTTTGGTCCTAAACTAAAGCATTGATTATTTTGGTCACTTGTTGAGTTGGAAGCCTTCTTGGATGAGCTCCAGAATGATACTTGTACTTTGGAAAAGTGTTCCTAAGAGCCCTAACCAACATTTTCCTCAGTAAATATGATAAATATTTTTTTTTTCTTTCAAGCATAAACATTAAGAACATTAGTACTGTTACAATGAAGGTGAGGAAATTGTGTGTCCTCTAATGAGATCTGCTTGTTAAAATGTTGTGGTGTACTGAAAACATTAATATGAACATTAATTACTTGGCTTTTGCCAAGTAATTTGTGATGGTCATTTGGTGGCAGATTTGAGCAGGTGTCTTTTTCAGTGGTCAGAATTAAACAAAAACATGTCATTCTTAATTCTGAGCTGTCCATATTTAAAGACTAATTACATTTCATACTCTGGAGTTGATAATGCAGCAAAAATCCTCTTTTGATAATTCTCATAGAATTGTTACAATAAGGAATAGGCAAATTTCCCTCTCCTTCTCCCTCTGCTTTCTCTTTCCTTTTTATACAGCAAGATGTATTTGCTTGGTCATCACAGAGAATATTATCCAGGTTTAGAAATGTAATTTTCTATCAGAAGTTTTGATTATATTGAATTGGAGACCTGGCATGCCTGTGATCTGTGATGAGACACTAAGGAAAAACACCAGGTAGGCATAACTCCTCTGTAATTGAGGAAAGCAGAGTGAAATAATGGTTATAAAAGTTGTACCAGCAGATTAATTTCCAGGGGTTCTTATTATTATCAGAAGAATGTGACAGTTACTGTTATAATGGAAAGCTGCCATCCATTTTAATGGATCTGCACACATTATTAAAGACCATAGGGAGAATAGCAAGTAGTTTACAGTTGGGGTAGGGTAGATGTTTTAAAAGTTCTGTTGTTTTGTGAAGCTTTGACTGCTGACAAAGACTTCCAAGCAGAAGGAATGTAGTACTGTGGATTTGCCAATACTATTTGCACAAGAAAAAAAATGTTGTTTCCTCAGAGAAAAAACCTTCAGAGGTTTTCTGACAATTTGGCCCTTTTTGGTGCTAAAATGTTAATGAGCATTAGTGGCTCATTTCCATTAATCTCCCCTAGGGAAATGAGACTTTTGCAGTCTAGGATCTCTGAATGCAAGTAATGGAATGCAGGTGATAGTTTCAAAATCAACTGTCCAGTTTAAGCCAAGTTTGACAGAAAGAATGAAGTTCCAGTGGTTATGGTACTGAAGGCTTTGGAAAAGGGAGAGTCAGATGTAGTTCAGTTTGAGCACAGGAATATTAGACACTGCTGAATTCTAAATGTCTAAAAGAAAGAGCTGGTGGGAAGGACCCAAGCTGGATTTGTGCATTTACCAATACTTTTCTTATTCTGTTTCTTGTAAATAAAAGGTTGTCAAATGAAGATTAGAACAACCTCATCAGCTTCTGTTTTGTTCCTGTGTCTGGTCTAGTTCTGGGAGGATTCACATTGGCACAGGGAGCCAGTAATAGAACCATGTGCAGCATCATGTTCTGCTCAGTTTCTTTCAGAACACAACTTTGTTTCTAACGTTGCTTCTGATGTTTGTAAATATCACTCCCATTGTCTGTAGACTTTCTGAGGAGAAAAATAGAGGCTCATTTTTCAAAATGCTTATTTGACTTAAGGCTTATGTAATAAATTCCAGCCAAGAAACACCTTTTATCTTTATATTGTCCCTAAAAGGTTTTAAAAAGGCTTGTCCTTTTTAAAGTATATTGGGAGTCTTGTTCCACCCTGAAAGTAGGCTGATTCCAAAGTATGTACTGCCTCATCTTCCATGCCTCTCAGTTTCTGCAGCAGGGAATACAGGCAGATTTCAGGAAAATCCCACCTAAGGAATACTTGAGGGTTTCACAGCTTTGATGCAGTTAATGAGTTCTGTCCTTTAAAATGACCTTCATCAGAAGAAGAAAGATGATATCTTTACCAGTATTTGTCTCAATTCAAATGTCTTTTATAGAGGTTTACAGATGCATGAAGCCATTTCTTTTTATTCTTCAAACTACTCCCATATTCACATCTGTACCTCCCTTAATTGCATTGGATGCAGAAATCTCTCTTAATAGAATGAGCACCACATTTTTCAGTGTCACTGCAGTCCCATCCATCAAGGACTTTATCCATCATCTAATTGTATTAACCTTGAGTAATTTCACTAGGTCAGCAGAACACAGAAAGAAAAAAGGCTTTACCAGTTCTGTCTCTATACTTTAAATGTAGAAACTGATTGCATATATAGGCAAATAAGCACAGAGCCAATCATATGGGAAATCAGTCATTAGACTGTTACCCCATTACTGTGGGCAACAAAAAAAAACCCAAAAAACATGTCCTTCTGGGATTCCTTGGATTTCTTCCTAGGCCATATTTTCAGAAGCCATCTCAGTATTTGTGCTAATCATACCGAAGATACTAAACAAGGAAACTTATATATTTCCTTGATAAAATCCAAGTGTAATTAAGTCCTTGTAGAAAACAGCTGAGTCCCCTCTAGCTTCTCATTCACTATGAGCTCCAGTATCACTTAAATTTAGAAGGTCATGAAAATTTCTGGACATAAGATGATTCAGTGACATTTCCTTGCATAAAAGACAGAAATGTGTTATTTGGGCACAGATTTGGAAGAAAAAATAAAAGTTTAGTAAAAATGTTTGGGGGGGCAAGGACTGGTGGTGTATTTTTTATGATCCCAGAAATACATTGCCTTATGATATAGGTCATCTCAGTCTGCTTTTGACACAAAATAATCATTGAAAAGAATTCTATTCCTTTGTGAAAATGTGTCCTAGATTTTGCTGAACACTTTGTATTTTTTGAAGAGTCTGTTTTAAAAACCCAGACAAACCATTAACAGGACTTACAGAGCCTTAGAATCTCTATTTAAAGACTTTAGTTCTTAATTTGACCCAGCTTTGATGTAATTATGTCTGGAAAGATGTTACATACTAAGCCCCTAGCTCCATTGAACATGAGCAACAGTTTGCACTGTTCCAGTTACAGCAAACAGGTCTGACTCAGTGGCAGTTTGCAAATCCATCGAGAGTGGTGCAAGATGTGGATATCACACAATACTGTAGCGTTAAGAAAGGAGCAAATGTAAAATTCCCTTCACATACACACAGGTCACTGCTCAGGACCATTTAATCCTGGGGTGCTAGCAGGAAAATGTTGTGCTGTCTGCCATGCTATAATTTCTGCTGCTTGTTAAATACAGTGGACAAGGATAATGGTAAAAATTCAGTCTGTTGTAAGTGCTTTTAAGTAATCTGTAACAATACTTGTCTGTTTTTATTCTAGACATCATAAATGCTTATTGTAAGGCATTTTGCAATATAAGCCCCTGTATCTTCTACCTTTGTCTTTGTTGGAGAAGGTGAGCTTTACACGAAATGTCCTTCATTTCTTATTTGCTGCTAATATTAAGAAAGTAGAAACTGGTATTTGCCTTTTGAATAATGGTATTGAAATGAATAAATAATTGAATTAAAAATGGAGAATTATCTGGGCATAAAATTTGTTTAGAAATTTGTCTTCACAGTGCCACTGTGTATGTATTCCTTTTCTGCATGATTGTTGATTAATCTGTTTCGACAGCAACTTAATTTTACCAGCTAAGATATAGGGCTGAGCATCTATTAGCAAGTATTTCTTGTGAGGCACTTGCCTGGGGCTAGTTTCTTATTTAAATGAAGAACCTTCTAAAGCACATCAGCCAAGTAAATGTACCTGGGTGTGTTTGAAATATTATGCATGCCTCTGTTACTAATCAGAGAACAGCACAAAAATGAGACTGAAAATCAGTGTGTGAAAACCAGCTTTAAGATGGAATTCTTCTTTTCTTTTGAAAAGAAACTAATTAGTATTTGCTCCTTCCTCCTTTAACTTTTATTATATATATTCTTCTTCCAGGATGCCCTTATTTTAGCTATCTCCATATTAAAATTAAAAATGTTGACTATTTCTAATGTACCATTATTTTAAATGTGGCAACATTTGTGCTGTTCTGCCTGATCAGAGATGGACTGTTGAGAAATCCTAGCATTTTATAGAAACAGGAACCAGCAGCTTCTCATGTCCACATCTTTATCCCAAACAGAGAAATTAAGTGTAAAGGCTGAAGTAGTGCTCAAGAGTGCAAGTGTAACAACAGTGAAGAGTGCAGCAGCCCAGGGATAGCACAGTGTCACACCCACAGCAGCCCAGGGACAGCACAGTGTCACCCCCATGGCACCCCCAGCAGCCCAGGGACAGAACAGTGTCACACCCACAGCAGCCCAGGGACAGTACAGTGTCACACAACTGCGGCTGCTTAAACAAGGAGAGTTGATCCGTGTGCCAGGGAGACATTAAATTATTTTGTATACAGGATGTTCTAGTCTGCTGCTGTTGAAGGCATTTTTAATATTTTTTTGGTGCTCAAATGAAGCCAGAAATGTGTTGATCCTGTTTCTGATTTGCTCCCCCAAGCAAATCAATCAACCAAAAAAAAAAAAAAACAAAAAAAAAAAACCCAAGGATAAAAACAAAGACAAAAACCAAACTCCAAGGCACAATATTTTTTGCTTGTTTGCTGTATTAAATTCTCAGGTAGCTGTGATGATTGAGACAAGAAAAGATATGGTGGGTCAAGGAATAATATTGAATGTCTGAGTAGGAAGAAAAATGTGTGATGCCTCTGAATTCCCTTTTTATGAGGGATTAGTCACCAAAATATTTAGAGAAAGAAACAGCTCTTTCATGAAACATGAGTTGTATTTGGGGCTAGATAAAAATAAAAAATGTCTGCAGTGGAAAGATGGGATGGGTGAAGGGAAATACCTTCTGATCACAGCTTACTTTCTAGAAGTAAAAAGATAACAATTTCTTAAAATAAGTCCTTGGAAGCTGACCTCTATCCCTATTTTTGGCCTTTCTTTTTTATCTTTATTTTCAAACAGATAAGAGTTAAAGAGCCATCTTATTTCCTACTGAAATATTTTATTTTCTTTCAATTTGCTTTCAGTCTTAAAATGACTAATCCTCATCCTGACCTTGTGGCATTTAAATAAAATAGAACAAAATGTGTACATTACATGAACAGGAGCCACAAGAAAGGACAGCCATAAGGAGAAGCACATTTGTGTAAAATTGTTTAATCTGTGATGTTCTTTTGCACTGCATAACCAAATGCAAATATTGTGTTGAACAAAAAATGCTAAAGGGAGTCACAAAGAGTGGAGAATAACTAGAGGAAAATAAAGGGCACATGAGGTAAAACCAAAAAAAAAGGTGGATTCTAGCAGGGCATATGTGACACCAATTATGCAAAAACACAGAATGGAGCAGAATGTGCAGGAGAGGACAAGAAAAGTGAAAGTAATAGACATTAAAGGGAACAAAAGAAAAAGTGAAATAAAAGAGCATGAAGGATGAAGAAAAAAAGTTATAAGATTTGAAATAAGATGAAAATTGAGTTTTAAGTGGCTAAATGGGGAATTAAAGCAATAAGGAAATATAATCCAGAGCTGGAGTAAATTCTTGTCTTCAGTAGTTGATTCTTTATAAACTTTGAAGGTTGCATGTAAATGGTCTCAAATACCGTGTTATTCTGGTGGCACTAATATTTAACCTAGTAAAAAATGGCTAATTTCAGGGAACGCTTACCACAAAAGTAATTTACTGGGCAACCCCAGCAATTTTGAGTTTTAATAAATCAAAAGCTACAAGCAATTAATGGAACTGCTCTGCTAAGTATTTGCTAGTAAAAATCCCTCTTAAAATACTATTTCTAGGATTATGCCCCCTGTAGTTTTTTTAAATATCCCAGAAGTGGTAGAGTTCTCACAACTCCCCTGAAGTAATTATTTCACAGTTTAAGAAATCTATGAAGATAACTTCCAAGCTCAGCTTCGGTCTTTGTCTTTAACTCAGTTAATTGCACAGAAACAACTGAGAAACAACTCATTCAGTATTAACTTTTGTCCCTTGGAAAACTGTTTCCAAGTCCCTTCATAAGCTGCTGTTTAGCTGCATTGCAGATGTATTTGAAACTACTTTCTTAGCTCTCTTTCATTTCCCAGGTCATCCTGTAGCATTCCTGTGGTTCTTTTCTGGACTCTGAGCAGTTTTTCCTTCCTTCCCCTTCACTCTGCAAAATTGAGTCTAGATTTTATGTGGGTGCCATGGGGTGTTACAATTACTGTTGTATCTTTATCTGCATTGTCTCTAACATTTAATGTGAAGGTCAGAACTAAGTACAAGTAATCAAAGTTTGATCAGATCTGTGTTGTTGTTTTGTTTTTTTTTTTTGAGGTGGGAGTGTTAGTGACGTGTTGGATAGTTTTGCCTTTTTTTTTTTTCTCCTCAGTCTCTGGCACAATGGAAGCATTTCCCCCACCTCCACCCTGAATAAAACCCAAACAGTGTTTTATGACAACAGTGCTGAAATTGAGGACATAGCCCCCAGATTTGTCTCTGTAGGTCTCCAGTGCTTGCAGCCAGGGAGAAGCTGGAGGGATCTCACAGCAAGGCCTGTGCTGCTCCAGTGTTTCCTCCAGCGTGGATGTGAGCAAAGGTTGCAACCTGCCAATGGATTGTTTAGGCACCCACATGTGGAATATGCTTGGAAGTGGTTCAGCAAGCCCCAAGGCTGGATGTGCCCCAGGCCTGGCAGGCTGTGGAGGGAGAGGGGACATGTGGGTCCCAGAGCCTGGACCCCAGGATGTGGCAGCTCCTCAGACCTCTGCTTCCAGGAGGAGCATGTGGTCTGGGAGGGCCTGAGGGGGCAGGAATGAGACAGAAGGCAAGTTTCATCTGTCAATCAAGAGCTTGACTATGTAAATGAGTATTTTAACTTTTGGTTTTTATAGACTGCAACTGATACAGTTAAAGGTCTGAGATCCCCTCCATGCCCTGAGTGGGATGTAGTTTGCCATGCTGAACTGCCACCATTTAATTACAGGCATGTTCAGCATGTGTATAATAAGCATGTGTAAGATGCTGTTTTCATGAAAAAGCAGTTGGCAGGTAGTAGAAGATACCACAAATAAACAGGGATTGTTGGATGGCAAACCTCATTTGTGGACAGCTATTAAATATTCCAATAAGACAATGGTGCAGTAGTAGTAAGCCTGAGTTACTACAGGCCTACAATTAATCTGTTCACCAGGGTTTTTTAATTTGGTTGAGTCCTGCTCTCGACAGAGCATGGTTTTCCATGGTGATTTTGAATTTGGTTTGTATGACCATGGGAGTCTCTAATTCCAGTTCCATGTCTCCAGTATTCCAGTTGCAGAAACACTTCTTGTTCTTTCAGTGCAAGTTCTGCTCCAATCTTGCTGTGTTTCAGCAAAGACTTAATTAGCACATCCAATCAACAAGGACCAGAAGTCAGTAACTTTTACCTGAGTAACCTGATTTTGGTTGTACTAAACCCAGACCTGAGATCTATCCACACCCTCAGCAGTGCCTGCCACAGGTGTTTAAGAAGGCCTTTAAGACAGGATCGTCTGGTTGTGAGACTGCTCTAGAGTACTTCGATGGCTTCCAGCACATCATAATCATGGATTTCATACAGTTTAGGAGAGGGCTTGCTATTCAATCGTTCTCAATGGATTTTTCTTCCATAAAGTTGTCCAGCCATTTTTTGAACTGAGGTAAACATTGTAAATCCTTTGGGAAGTAACATAGCATCTTTATAGTGAGATAGAGAAATGTCTTTTGTTCCAACCTGCTATATGATGGCACTTTTTGATGCCACCTCATCCTTGTTTAAGGTGGCAGTGAACAAATATAGCCCATTCATTCATCATTCCAGATGTCTTAGATTTCATTTCTGTCCCACCTAGTTTTATCTTTTCCATGTTCAAAAGTCCCATTGTATACAGTGTATATCCTCTGTTATAATATTTCCTATTTTACTTTATTTCAGTTTGGGTTCCTGTGCCTAATGGACTTTGCATTCATTCCATCACTACTTCATAACAGTTGATATGGTCAATGAGTTTGTTTCTCTCAAACCCTAACCTTGAGATCTCATTCCTTTTTGGTGATAACTGTTTCAGACCCAACCACAGCAAAGTTTCTTTCCTTACATATCTCACTTTGTTTTAATTTAGATTTCATTTTTGTCTTTCTCTTCCTCTTCACTCAGTGCCTTGATGCTATTCTGCAGCCTATTGAGTTGGCCTTTGTCTTTCCTCTATGGAATAGTTTATATTATCCCACACATTTGCTGCTGCACTGTTCATTCCCTTATCCAGCCAGAACTTGCCCTTTTCCTAATTTTTTCCCCTTTCTTTTTTTGCTGATCTGGTTTTAAGTATTGAAGAAAAAATAAAATTGAGATATTTCTGAGTCTTGAAGACGTTTCCTAAAGCTTCATGCAAATGTGACTCAAGCCTGTGGGTAAACCTTAACAGCTCTAAAAATAACACCTTTACCTTCTATCACTGACAGGCCATTCCACCTGCCCAGCTAAGATAAACTCTCTGCCTAAAGGAAGCACAGCAAAGACAAGAGCAGACACTGCAGAGGCATTTAGTAAAAGAGGTATTCAGGAAGCACAGAAGAGGCAGATGCCACAAATTTACAGGCAGAGGTAGAGAGGACTGGGGAAACGGCAGCCAGGATAAGAGCAGAGCAGTCTGATGTGGTTTTTCCTCCAGCTTTTGCTGAGCCAACAGCGATCTCAGTTTTTACAATGTGTCTTTGAAAGGTTTTGAGGAGCTCAGAGGTTGCAGGCTTTTCGCTAAACTGTGGTGGTGGTAGTTACACTTCAAGGAATAGCACAAGTTACTTCATATGAGCTGCTAGTTTATAGATTAGTGTCTGTAAATTCATTACCCAATCCTTGATTCTTTTAGAGGAAATTATTAAGAGTATGGAAAATAGTTTCAGTTTGACCATTTGAAACTGCTTGAAAGGTATGCTTTATGCAGTCACTTAACATTTTGTCATGAGGTTTGCTTTATATTTTTTCCCCATTTCCAGACTTGAGCTCATTAAGCACACCTGTGACTGTACAGCTACAAAATATTTTGTCATTCAAGATGCATCCCTCTGGTATTAAAATAGTGCTCATGCCCTACAGGGTTTGTTTTCTCTATTAACAAAATAGCCAAAAATATTCTTTTTAAAGAAAGGAGCTCTTCTGTTTCCAGCTTGATCACCAAATGGACACTGTGTACATTGAGGAATGGGAGCAATCCAACTCACCAGAGTCAGAAATTTTCATATGCCTCCTTCCCATTCACAAAGAACAACTGACTATTTCTTGTCCAGATATAATTTGTGTAATTTACTTTTCTAAAGGACCAGCAGAAATGCTATTTCTACTGAAGGTAAAATAACCATTTAAAGCAATGTTTGGCTTAACAGTGAATTTACTGATTAAGAATTTGATTGCTCGCTTTCAGAGTCAGTTCAAGAAACAACATAGAAACATCATAAAATGGTTTGGGTTGGAAGGGACCATAAAAATTATCCAGTTTATCCAAGCCCAAAATTATCCAGTTTATCCAAAAATTATCCAAGCCCCCTTCCAGGGGAAGCTCAAGTCCTTTTGCTTCCCAAAATAGCCATTAATATGTAATTTGCTTTACTTACTGTTATTAATTATGTAGCCTGTGCTTAACTGTACAGTTTTGAATAACATATGCTATATTTAGCTAAATAAAAAACATTATTTCTAAGTAAGTAAAACCCCCTACTCCTTTATCCAAAAGGAAGCCAAACACTCTGTGAACTTGGAATATGCACAGTGTAGTGGTTTCACGTAGTTGACAATTTAAAAAGGATCTGTCATCAAGCAAAGCAGCTGTCCTTAACATATAATTGAAAGTATTGTTATCATGGGAAAGCAACCTAGAACAATTTACTTTTCCATTCAAGGTCTATTCTTTGTGTTTCTTGTCTATTCTTCTTGTTTCTTCTTTCTTTCTTTGTTTTGGTTTTTATTTGTTTGTTTTCTCTATGATGCCCAAAGCAATTCAATCAGAAAAAGATTGCTTAGTAAATTTAAATAAAAGAAAAATACCAGGCTTTAATTTTGGTGGACACATCCCATACTTATTTGTCACAAAGCCTTTAAGTCCAGCAGGCCCCTATCTTCTATTGCTCAAACATATCCAGGAGGTTTGGTTTAAAATTGTTGGTTTCTTCTGTTAAAATCTGGACAATCTGAATTCCCCAAAGGCTGTCAGTGGCTTTTTTACTGTTACCAGTAACCCAAAATGAAATACGAAAAATCACAAATATGAAAAATCAGAATATTATGACAAGATTGATTACACAATTTAATGATCTACCAAAACTACAGCAAAGCTTGTAAAATAAAACGTGTTAATTACTACAGCAAAGCTTGTAAAATAAAATGTGTTAATTAATCTTATGTGCCTGAACAGATGAAGGAGAATTTGAGCTTCTTAACCAGGACAGTAGTTTACCATCCACAGTAGGCTATTTAAAAACATTTGCTTGATGTTATTCTATATTTTCCAGTATTTATTCATTCTTCAAAATTATTTCTATTTGTCTCACTCAATAATGCCTTTAAAATTAGTAAATTCGACTGTGCTAAATATATCTTCAGTTTTTAAGGATCAAAATTCTTCCCTGTTTGCACCTGTCTTCTAAAACCAGAAGAGAACAAATACCCAGTTTTCCTAACAAAGCCTCTTACCCTGTGTCTGGCAGGACTGCTGGCAGCAGCCCAAGGAATTCCTAGAACACGCTGTTGAGGCTTTGCACCAGGTGACAGGCAGTAAAGGTACCAAAGCCTACAGGTAGCATTTAGCTCCCAGCAGGCAATTCCCAGCTGTGCTGCTTTGTGTGTCAACCAGAAAATGTGTGTTGTCTTTCTGAAGCCTGACTAAGCAGCTTTGGATATTACAAAGGCTCTGCTGCATGTTTTAATTTACATAGATTAGTCTTTCTCCTTTTTTATTGCATTGACTAATCAGGAGAATATCTTAGCCCTGACATGTTTATAACCTTGTGTGGCTGTGTTGGGCTACATAGATAAAATATCCTCTCATTTGCATGATTATTGCATGAAAGCTGTATTCTCGGAAGGCCCAAACACTAATTTAATAAATAAAATATCCTCTCATTTGCATGATTATTGCATGAAAGCAGTATTCTTGGAAGGCCCAAACACTAATACTCCTTCCCTGCCTCTCCTTTTACTTCCAGAATCCAATTGTCCACATCCTCACCTTCTTCCTCTTCTTTGCTTTGGTGAAACCTTTTCATGGCACAGGCTGAGCTCTTTGGCTCAATTCTCAGGCTCAAAACCAGTGGCAATATTGGGTGTGGATTCGTCAGGGATGGGGCTTGCTGTGGCTGGAATTTTTGCTGCTCAGCTTTTGTCCTTCCCCAAGTTGTGCTGGGCAAACAGGACAATCCAGGTGTGAGGAAGGAGGTGAAGCCATCCATGGTGGAAAGAGAGAAAGGGAAATATGGAGCAGTAGTTTACTGTAGAGAAAGTCTTGGGAAAACTGAGGACAATCTTTAGGGTGTTGGAGGGCCCACCTTTGAGTGGTTCTTGCAGCTGCTCCACAGGCCAGGGGCTGGCTGGCAGGAGGAAACATCTCAACACTGAACTGCTGCTCCATGCTTGAAGCATAAGCTGCTCTAAGTAGGAAAAGAAACAATTTGTTTTATATAAAATTCAGTAAAATAATAGTTTCATGTCTTTTTATTCCAGGAAACCAAATTGTGTCAGAGTGTTACTAAATCTGCAGAAATACAGCTATAGTAGTTGACTCACTGAATTTTATGAATGTGGGATAAATTTGCAAAGAAACATCTGGGCCTTCAGTTTTTCTAACAGATGGATAAGAGAATGGCACAAATTCAGGCCTGAATACTCCTTCCAAGATTTCTTTGAAATCTGTATTAGCAGATTTAAGCTTTGGTATTTCATATCAAGTGTTCAAACCTCTGTAATGAAAACAGAAGACATTGGCTTAGATTCTGATAATGAGTTAGAAATAATAAATCGCTCAAAAGAATAACAAATTTTAAGGATGTCACATCTAAACCAATCTGTCATCTTAGTTTTGTAAGATTTTAATAAAGCATATTGGATAAACTTTCCGCAGTGACTGCTAACACAGTTCTGTGAGATGTAAACGCTATTTGAAAATGTGGGATTTTTTTAATCTTGTTTGGAAAATGGGAATCTTTATTGTGAAAATGTAAATCATATGTGAGTTTAACCTGAACTTAACAAATAATTATGGTAAAATACCTTGGAAAACCTTTGGAAAAATGATGACTCTTAAAATTAAGAAATTCCGAAATCTATGGGAACAGATAGGGGATTTTTTCAAAACAGTGGTGAAATTTAAATTACTTTCAGTGGTGAAATTTAAATTACTTTATTACTTTTGAATTAAAAGTAAATTAATTTTTAATTAAATTTAATTTACTTTTACCTACATATTGCATAACTTACTTAATTTCAAACTTTATTTTTTTCTTATTTCACCAGAAAATCTAAGGCAGTCCTCTTCCCAATGAGTGGTCTAGTTGCACAACTGGGAAGTGCAGCAGTGTCTCTTTAAGTGTTTTGGGGAGACACATCTGTCAGAGCCTCAGCTTATCACATCTAACCCCATTACAAACCAGCACTGGCTGCTTGCTCCCAGCGCTGTCGTAAACAATTCACTTGGTTTTCTTATACAGTCATCTGAACATTGTTCCTGGAAGAGAAAACAGAGTAAACTGTCCACAGATGGATGACTCTGCACTCTGATTTATTCTATTGATTCTGCAAAAACAGCTGTTTGACTTAAACCAGGGACCGTGAACTACAGGGCAAGTGGCCATCAGAGAGCAAGGGAGAATGGCTGATGACTTCAGAGACAGGTAGAGTTGTCCTTGTCCTTATTGCTGTCACAATAAAACCAGTCAGGATGAGGCGTTTCTGTGCACTCGTGTACATTCTTGCTTTTCACATGAGCTTTGACATTTCCCTCATAGCACTGTCAATCTGTGTGTTACCAGTTCCAGTGCTGACACATTCCTGCCTTCCAAATTAAAGCATAGGATCATGGAGCCCTCATTTTCTCCAAATCTACCTGTATTTGTAGTAACTACAGTCCACAGTAGAAGGGCTAACTGCAGATCTGTACCATCACTTGCTGTTTTCCTCTGCTTTTCTTTTTCTCTTGTCTTATAATAGGGGGAGCAGAATGCACCTTTTACCAGCCTAACATCTTTTCCATTGTGTACCTATTACCTTTCACAGTGGGATCTCAATTCTAAGCTGAGCATCTGTGTGCTGTCAAAGTACAAATGCTTCCAGACATGTCCCAGAAGACTGGGGAAGTGTATCACTGTACCATACCAGAACACCCCTTAATAGCACTCTTAATAATGGTTTCCTGAAAATGTTTCCTAATAGCTGTAAAAATCCATTCTTTACCCTCAGCTTCACCTACTTTCAGAGTCTTTTTACTAGAGCTTGTGTGGTAAAGTGTCTGATATTATTATTAATACTTATTTAAAAGATGATTATGAGAAGCCAAATGTATAATTTTGTATTCATGGCTTTTAACGAATTTCTGATCTATTTTCCAATCTTACTTATACTGTCTGGTGTTGTACAAATCATCTGAGCTTGTCTGGAAAATGAATTTTATGTTACTTCTTGTTCAGAATAGTAAGTTCTAATTTTTTTTGTATGCATGCAAGTGTAGTTTCTTTTTACTACAATTTTAGGGAGAAAAATGAGAGAGCGGGAGTAATGACTCGTGTTTGGATTTCCTATGCCTCTTGTTTTTTTAATTTCTTTAGGGTATGGTGCATTGTAGAGAACACTGTAATGGTTGGGATAGAGTAGGGTTTTTTTTGTTTTGTTTTTTTTTGCTCATTATATTTAAATGATAGAAATGAAGGCAGCTTCTGAAGAGTCACGAACTGTCAGTCCAGGCTGGACAGTCAATGCTACATTAAAATTCAGACCCATTTTACTGTGGTGGTAATAATTTAAAAGTTAATTTATTGAAGTTTAGTCATGTGACTGGTTAGTTTCTGGTCAGAATTAGTCAAGTTTCTGGTTAGAATTAAGTTCAATGAACAGGTGAAAAATTTTGCCATTGATCAGTCAGTCTGTGTTGAGTATTTATAAGTTGAGTTGAGTATATATAAAGTTGGGTATTTACCAAGTGAGCATACCTAGGCTTTGAAGTATTTTCCACATTCTGAGTCTTGCAGACTCTTCCATTTTAAATCATATGAATATGTTGCAGGATCAAGCTTTCAATTTTCTGTTTCACTTATTGTTAGAAATGGTATACTATTGTAAGTAAATCAGAAAATTTAAGGCAACACTTCTTAGAGTTGTCTTAAACTGCTTATTTTCAAAATTTAAAATCAGTAGATTTGCATAAAGCTGGCTTGTCTCCTTCCTATTCGTCAAAAAATAATGTTTATATTCCTAGAAAACTTAGATAGGACTGGGAGGTACTTCACAGTAGTTGAATAGTGAGTGGCTTTTCACAAGTTCCCGGGTTTAAGGTGAAGTAATTTGAAATTTTGTTGTATATGATCCCTTTAAGCACCAGCGACACAGCTGTGCTTCTCTTAGCACATGCAGCATCATGCATTCTGTGTGATAGCTTTTGTTACATGAATACTGAAAATTGATTTACCTTTGTCAAAACAAATGATACAATCATCCAAATAAATAACACAACTAATAAATGAGTTTGACAATATTCCCCAGTCAGTGATTCAAAAAAGTAATTTGCTTATGATTCATTCATGTACTTCTGTGATGGCATGTCAAATCACCTGACTCTAAAAATGACTCATTAAAATGTAGAGTTCTGTCAAATGTATCTCAGTGAATTACATTCTTAAATGTTTTCATTTTGGTCTCAGTTTCTGCAATGTGTAAGAGAGATGTTTGCTACCTTCCTTGTGGCTAGAAGCCAATCTGATGTCTTGTTTCTTCAGCATTGCCTTGAATACTGTCACATCTAACTTTTAGTTCCTTCCTGCTTTTGGCTGACTTTATGCAGAGGATGTTGTGACTTAAATGTTGGTGTTGGTCTCTGGGTTTAATGCCTTTATTGAGTGGAAATTTGCAAATCTGTGTTGTGCAATTATTCTTTTTTCTATCACCATCTTTAATCATGGCTGTGAGTACTTAGGGTCAGGATGTCAGACTAGATTTCCACTTAAAAGGTGTGCCCAGTAATCATGCTGATATCAGATGATAAAAAGGATTAATTACTGTACTCATCCTGGCTACTGCTGGAGACTTTGCAAGAAGGAACAGCATGAAAGAGTGCAAAGCTATTAATTAATTGCGCTGTATGCATTCCACTGCTTGTTCTCTTATCCTTTTAATCCTTTGGAGTGCTATTTTCTTTTCTGAAGCTTTTATGAACTCTTGTGCATATTTAAGCACTTTTGCAAAATTACCTAACAAATATAATCTGTGGCACTCAAATCCATTAGAGCCTTCTCTCCCTCCAGATTGTGTGAGACTAGTAAAACACATTGTAAAGAAAATAAAATGGCTATTTGCCTTGTCCCTCCACATCAGATGTGATATCTTATACGTGGCATCATTTGAGTGCCATTTTAGCTGGAAATATAAATCCATAAGCTAGCATTATTACAGAAAGCATTTACAGTGATTTATCTACCTTTTTATGAAGAGCAAAACAGGTGCAAAACATGCCTGGGATTTTGTACATGACTAGTTTTATTTGACTAGCATTTCTCATTTTGTATTAAACCCACAACCAACTGCACCACACACTGAATTTACAGTGCCTGTAGACTACATGTATGAGAGATCAGCACATTTCCCATGATTTCAGCTCACCTCTGAGGAATGAAGGTATCAGTTTTGGTAGAAACTGCGCAGAGATGGTGCAGGAAGTGGAGGAAACAAGAAACAGTTCAAGCCCATGCAGAAGGGCCCACCTAAATTGCTGCTGCTGCCCCAGGGATGTCAATGGGGCTGTGGGGTTTGGTGGTCAGTGTGGTGGGTAACTGAGAGTGCGCCTGAGTTCCTGGGTGTGGGGCAGTTCCTCCCTCCCAGCCAGTAGCAGCAGTGGGAAGGGGTACAGATGTTTTAGTGACCTGACTGAAATTCCCAGCCACTGTGGTTGTTGGTTCTCTGCACTGCCTCCCCTCATTCTCATGCTGCTACTCCTGCTTCTTGCATTTCTTGGTATTGGTATGGCACTCTATTAACTCAGTTTCTCAAATAATGTGCAGTGGAAATGTTTGATCTTTGTGGAGATATTTCTGTTCATGAGGGCATATAATGATTGCTGTCATTTATTAATTGTTACAGTGTGGCAGATAAGCCCAAACCAATTATGGCTTCACTATACAAGCCAGTGATTCAGCACAAAACCAGAATGTGGTTCTGTCCAGTAGTTTTACAGTTCATACTTTTCTGTTTTATAGAAGGGAACTAAAGGCAGGGCATGAAGATATATCTTTTTTAATGTCACATAGCAAGACACTGACAGAATCTGGAATTTAAGACCTTATTCATCTTAGTCCACTGGTGTAACCAGAACAGCAATTTCTTGCCTTACAGTAGCTGATATTATTTACTTAGTGTAGCTAAGCTTTCTCGCTTGGTTGGTAAGAAACATTATTAAACTGTGATATAAGAATACCATAAATCTAAAACAATTAACATTATATTCACTTGGGCAAAGACTTTTGTGATTTTAATATTTAGACGGTGTAAAGACTATTTATTTTTTCTTTAAAGCAAAAATGCGTGTGCATGTTGTGTGCAAAAAATGTATTTGCTTGTGTTTTGCTTTTTCCCTCAAGGAAAGAACCAATTACTTCTCTCAAACAGAGCATGACATACTGGAGTAAATGTTAAGAAAAAAAATTAGTCAAAGTTAAAATAAATAGCTGTGGTAAAAGCAAAACAGAAGCCTGCTTTGAATTCAATAAATTTGAAGTGAGACTAACATGTCAAGAAGAAAATTACAATAAGAATTTTTTGTATTATAAATGATGCTGCTCTGCAAGCAAGGATTATGTAGATCTTTCTAGTTCATTAGGATGCATTCACCTGTGAGATGATGGGATTCCCTGCAATCCAAACGAGGATATACCCTCCCGTAGCTGTCTAAAAACAGCTCTGTGGCAGTGCAGGGGGAGAGGAAGACATCTAAGCAAAATAATATAGGTTTTTATTACTTGCAATCTATTTGTCAAGGAGGAGGAAGAGGAAATGAATACTGTTTCTCAGACCTGGTACTTACTATGCTCCTTAAATGTTTTGCAGAGACCCAAGCAATGTAAGTGCATTTGCTCTTAGCAATTCAAACCCAGCACTCAGCTCTCTGAGGTGTTAGTGTTCTCAGGTCCAGCAATCCCCATGGCCCAGATCATATTGCAGGGCTTTGCTAAACGTTGCAAATTTCAACTGTGTTTTGTGAAGAGTGTTTATAGAATCACAGAATGGTTTGGGTTGGAAGGGGCCTGTAAAGGGCCATTTAGTCCAATCCCTCTGCCATGAACAGGGACATGTTCAACTAGATTGGGTTGCTTAAGAAGGTCTGGTACTTAAAGACTAGGACTCCCTGTGTATGGGTGATCCATGAAAGTAAACAAATCTGTCAGGACTGTGACTGTAGACAAAAGTGTCAGAAAAGTCTGTTTTGTGACATTTATAATGTTCCTGCTAAAATTCTCCTGCCCTGTATATCCATATTGGTTTTCCTACTTGTTTATTCTGGTCCCTGTGCAGAGCAGCAGGAAGGGCTGTGTAGGTACTGAGGATGCCCCATAAGAACACCCTTCTAAAAAACAGTACATGGAGGAAATATCTCAAAGCCTCACTGCTGTTGGAAAATAAAAGAATTTAAGCACAAGTGGTGGCAGGCTAGAAGAGCTGGAGGTGTGAGCAGCCAAGGCTGGGGAGAGCCTGTGTTGTGACAAGGGAATGCAAGCCACTGCCACAAAGTCCCTGTGCCTCTGAACATGTGGGAGGGACTTCCCAATTCAGGGGGTTTGTGTCCATCTGGGAGCACATTGTGAGTCAAGAGCAACCTACACAGTTAGAGGTAATATATGTGCTTCTGAGCAACTGTGTCTCATAAAAGGTGTTATTCCTCTCCCTGAAAACTTGGGTCTGATAGTTGAGGTGGTCTCAAGATACTACATTAAATGCAATGGTACTTCACTGTATCTGCATATTTATGTGTGCAAAGACCTGCCTGTTTAGTCATCTATAAACTTCCTTCAATAAAAAGCTAATTTCATCTTTGAGTTTGAGACAACACTTTATATCACAAATAAGTTAATGCATCAATAATATTTTCATAATTAATGAAATATTTAGCTAAACTAAATATATATTCTGATAAAAATGCAGCTTTAAATGTCATTTCCCTTCTGATAGGCTGAGAAAATTTTTGACCATGCAGTGAAAGATTTTCTGGAAAAAATCAAAGCGAAACAATGAACAACAAAATCCATAAAACTTTATTCTGCTGACAGCCAGGGAACGTTACAAACTTTTAATTTTTTTTTAAGTTTTCCTCCCCAGCATATGAAGTCACTCTCCAAATTCAAAAGAAATTTAGGGTAATATACTTGAAACTCTAGAGAATAGTTGTCTAGTTCAAATTTAATGCTATAACTGAATGTAATTATTCTAAAGACCTATTCACATGAATATAGCCAAGACTGAATGGCTGTGGTACTTAACACTAAGCACAGAGAACCAGGAGTCCTGCTAAAAAGCAAAGTATGCTTGTTTATGAAAATGTATGGATATTTTTATGTACAGCTGAATTCTGTTGCCTATATTCAATTTAAAAATGAGAAGTTCTGTACTATAGTAACCAAACTTGCAATTTTTTGCTAAAACCACTGGTAAAATCAATCACTGAAGTTAGTGTAAGTTTTCATCCGGATAAAGGCTGCTGGATTCAGTTCATAATTACAAATGTGTTCTAAATGACTGTCATTACAGCTCCATTATGGAAAGATCAGACACTGTGGCTCTGATTTTGATCTTAAGGTGGGGTAAATTAGGCATGAGGTCAAGTGAAGTTCCAGGTACATAAAATACAGGAGTAAAGCCTGTCCTGCCATCTCTGAGCTGGGGAGAATCAGCCTAGACATGACCCTTCTCACTGAGTCATGACTGTCCATTTTATGCAAAATGGTAGGAAAACATTAATGCTCAAGGCCTAAAGTCACTTTGATCTTGATTCCTTGCCCCCTGCCTGCTCTGTAGTTTACCTGAGACCCCAGGCTGCAGGGCTGTTTTGTTAGTGTGCTAAATTCCTTGGAGATGAGAGCAATGCACACACAGCGTCATGAAAATCTTTCCAACTGTCTTTGCACTCTGAAGGTTAAAGAGAGAAATCTTTGACTTTCAAAGTCCTGCAGATCATGTGGACCAAAATTAATGGAGGTTTTTCCATTAATTCCCTGGAATACCCTGGCATTATCAGCCACTGTTTCTGTGGAAGCGATGTTCAGTCAAGACACCAGTGGCTGTAATGCATGTAAGGATATCTGCTGAAACCTGTGGGATTTCTTTATTCTGATATGTTACATACAAGCTTATACACAGAGGAAAGGCTAGGAAAATTCATTATTCAAAAGTAATAAAACTTTAAAAATTATAAGAAGTACAAAATTCTTACAGTACCTCTTACATCTTGTTTTTTAAATAAATACCCCCTGCTTTATTTCTGAGACATGAACAGGTAATGTGTGTGTAGTAAATTCAGAAGTAGGAAGCTTTCATTCTGCAGTTGCTTCCCTCTTATCCCTCATCAAGTTAAAATATGTACTAACTTGTACAGTCATACGTCTAACTACCTCCTTATTAAGATGAACAAGATTTGTTCTATGATAGCAGGTGGCAAATTAGTTTTTAACAATCTTGCCCACTGAAAAAGTAATTAGCCCTGGGCCTTATTTAAAGGTTTTGTTTTAAACTGTTGCTTTTCATGCTGCCTTGGTTATTTTCCAAGCTTACTACTCCTTTTGTTAATTATGATCTGTGATTGCCAGACTAAAAATAGCCACTTGTTTGGACAAATAGCATGTAGAATTTTTCAAGTAGGTATACATTATAAAGGATTTGTCTCTCCCAATTTTGTTTTACATAGGATATAAATGAGCATATCAGTTGAATTAAAGCAGAATTATTGTTGTTCATAACAGTCTCTGAATATTTTAAACGTTTATTTTTTTTCTCAAAACTATTTAATTTTTTTTAGATTTCTAAAATTTCTTCATAGTCAGAGTTCAGGTGCATGTCCAAAAACCTTATCTGCAAGAAGCAGACATGCATGGTGAAATCAAGATGAAGAATAAAGATTATTTTAATTTTTCAAAATCTGATGTATGGCATAATTTGAAAGATTTGAAAAAAACCCCCAAATTTACCAAAGAAGGAAAAGCCAAATTTCCCTGATTGAAAAACATTTTCTTTTGAAAATGAAGTCTGAACTGCCTGAGTTAGGAACTGTTTTTGTACCAGACTAAGCTCTCTTGCAGTGAAATTCTCAGATATGTAGTTAAAAATTTAACCTGTGTATGGCCAACAGCCAAGGAATGACACAGTATAAGAGCTTGCAAAAGGAATATGAGTCTAACTGTGAAGCTCTGTGATGGGCATTGTGGGTGAGGAAATACTGACGGTTTCCAAAATAGGGAAGTGGTTTTTGTTCTGAAAAAAGCTCAATTTTTTCAGAAAAAAATTCCATCAAATTTCAATTAACAATTTTTTATGACTGTGGATAAGTCTAGTTGATGGGCTGC
This sequence comes from Pyrgilauda ruficollis, assembly GCF_017590135.1. NCBI lineage: Eukaryota > Metazoa > Chordata > Aves > Passeriformes > Passeridae > Pyrgilauda > Pyrgilauda ruficollis. The sequence continues at coordinate 5,878,371 of NW_024524711.1, read as the reverse complement.
TCTTAAAAAGTTATTTCTGCTATGTGCTGCTGACCTCTATTGGCTTGTTCCCACTATATGCTGATGTTGTGGCACTGCTGTTTTCCTCTCCTGGGAGATACAAGCTTATGTTTGATTTAATTTAGGAAGTTTTGTGGCAGAATGCCAAAAATTTGAGCATATATATGTGTGTGTGTTTCTTGTCATGCACAAGTACAGCCATTAAGTTACTTTTCAGCCTCAGGTAAGTCAATGAAAAAAACCATTATTTGGGAACAGTGATTTGGTAGGGGCTTCTTGTGTCCATGAATTTGCAAATATGCTTAAATGGTTTTATTGAGGTGCAGCCCTAGATATACTGCACTATAAAAATGAAAATAAATGCCATAATTGCAGTTTTCCTTTGCCTCTGTTAGTCAAAAACTACTTTTGTTTTAGAAAGGATAATTTGGCAAATCATCCAACTGTAGCATAGTCTAATTGGTTTTGAAGCCACAACATAAAATTTAAATTGGGGAAGATATTTAACTGTGTCAAATATTCTGTTCATTCCCTCATTGAAGTCAATGCCATAATGTAATTTCCTTTGCATTTGCTCTTATCACATTTTGAGTCTGTTTCTGCTTGATGAGAAGCTCAGTGTGACCTGGCAGTGTGCACTGGCAGCCCAGAAAGCCAAAGAGTTCCTGGACTGCATCAAGTGTGGCCAGTATGTCAAGGTTTGGGTTAGATATCAGAGGGAGATTCTTTCCTGTGATGGTAGCAAGACACTGGCACAGGTTGTCCAGAGAAACTGTGGCTGCCCCATCCCTGGAAGTGTTCAAGGCCAGACTGGATGGGGCTCTGAGCAACCTGGTCACGTGGAAGGTGTCCCTGCCCATGGCAGGAGAGTGGAACAACATGATCATTGAGATCCCTTCCAGCCCAAACCATTCCACAGTTCTAGGATTCACATACTTTACGTAATTTTTCTGATATTTGTACACAGAGACATAATTTTGTTTGCTTTTGTAATAGCAGTAATGTCTTGAATCAATTCATAGACTAAACCCACCTGCACTGATAAAAGATAATATTAAGACATTCTACCTCCTACTGAGCCTCCCTACCTCAGCCTTATCCCCAAGATAAGACTTTTATAAGGCCATTCTTTTGATCTTTGAGAAGTGCAGATGGTCATGGAGGTTTAATTTCCAAGTTTGCTTTTATTAGAGAGAGGGCCTGTGGTTAGCTCTGTGACAATGAGCATAGCCCTGTGGTGTGCATGCAGTAGGTAAAGTGATGCTCAGTGTGTGCTTTTTAGAAGAAACCTTGGTTTGGAATTATTTTTAAAAGGAATATTTGCTTTAAAAATTAATTGTAAAAATTAATTTTTAAGCATCTGTAGGATTTTGCTGTTTAGAGTACTGTACTGTAATTTCAGATCTTAATGACTTCCCTGTGTGGAGAGGACAATTCAAGGGAATAAATGTCTAAGAAACAGGTTTTCACATCATGGCAGGGTGTGCATGGGTTATAAAGTGCAGCCTGTAAGAGCATGATGATTATCCATGTAAATGTTCTGTAATCACTCAAGCCAGTGGGAGCAGATGTAAGAAATAGGCTTCAATTGCTACATTAGGCTCAACATTTCGGAGAACCAGGCCCAAAATAGTTTGGGATTTTATTATTTTATTCTCTCCAGGGAAACATAGGAAACAGCACTGAGAGGATGAATAATAAGGCTTAGGAAATGCCATGTCCCTTTGGGTAAATTGTACAACACATGCCCAAATAGGACATTTTTTTTCCTTATTCTGTCTTAGAGCTGCCAGAGAAAGACTGAGAAATTTCTAAACCCTTGGGATTCCTTCAGATCTAAAACTATCCTATTGTCATGTAGTCCTAAAACATGCAGAGCATTCTTTTTGGAAAGGAAGCTGCTCTTCTGGCTGTTCCCTACTGAAATTTCTATTGGGAAGAAGCATTTCAAAGGTCAGTTGCACTTCCAGACAAATGTTTCATATTTCTTGGCTTTCCTAGCAATCAAACCTTTGCCAGTGAAAGTCAAAAATATCCCATTTGTAGCAAGCTGGATTTAACTCTATCAAAATTCTTTATAGACCATGATTATTAGTTCTCTTGCTATATCCTGAAGATTTTTCCAGCCAAGTCATCTAAGCTAGTGAAACTCTAATGATGGGGCTGCTCACAGTGAAACCTTAGGTTTAGGCTTTGGGCATGCAGCCAGGATAATGAATAGCAGAGATCAGAAAGATTTACTGTGGGTGAGGCAAGGCACAAGGTCTGGCACACGAAACACGGATGCAGCAAGTGGAGTCAGACAGGGAGAGCAAGGGCAGTTGTGGGTGAGGCAGAGAACAATGCTGAGACAGACCCAGAGCTCAGATCCAGTCTGAGGTGAGGATCAGAGGCAAAGGTTGAGCAGCTGACTCCATGCTGGGCTGGCTGCCTCTGCTCTGGAAAACCTGAAGTAGGGTGGAAGCTACCCACCCATCTCCAGCAATTGCTGCAGGCACTGTGTGATGTCTGCCTTTCTGGAGTTTTCTGGAAACAGGTTTTGGATAAGAATGACCCAGAACAGGGGAGTTTTTAGTGTAAGAGCCTCAGCAAGCACAGCCCAGTGTGGCTGCATCACAGTTAGTGAAGAGGCACCAAAGCAGGCGTTCTTTTCTCATGGGCTGCATCCTTGACTAACTGGTATCTGATGACTGAAATATCCAGGTATTTCAAGAGTTCTTTTAAATTTTGCATTAATAGCTAATTATCTTTCTTCACCAGATCACTATGGGTGCAGCTAACCACTTTTTATCATCATGATAAGGATTTCGAAGTGTCCTGTTGATTAAACATCAAGCCTCAAGAGGTGTTCCATGACTGCTAGGCATATGCTAATGACCAAAATATTGTGTTTTCTGATTTTGTTTCTTTGGTATTTTTTTCTTTCCCGTAAGAAGCTTTATTTTAATATTATTTTCTGAAAAAGAAAAAATGTATTAAATAATTTCAGGAGAAATTCTCTATTTACCCCTGAAAAAAAATTAAATCGAGAAAAGTAACTCTTCAATTTCCTTTCTTTCTTGAGTAATCAGCCTTGCAAAGATTCAGATTAATAGAATATGAAAATCTGAAAGACTACATTTTCAACTCAGATTGGTTTAACAGATTCTCACAAGAATTTTACGAACTAGATTTCTCAGTGTCTCGGTGACTATACACTTTCATAATGAAAAGTGTCCCTGCCCTGATTTCAGAATAAGATCAAACCCAGAACTGATCAACATCTGATAGGCTGGTACAGCTCAGCTTGCTGGTGGGGGGAAGTCTCTTTTAAAAGGCTCTACCCATTTTTTTAGTGTTTTCTTGTGGAAAGGCAATGAGGCATCATACAACAGTATGGTGCTATTAAGATACAGTTTTAGAAATCTCTAACTGCAGTTGCCCTTCAAGCTTACATTCTTGATGGGTCGTATTCCAGAAGTTTAGAAAAACTATTGTGCACTGAGTCTTTGTTGAGCCTTTGTCAGGAGTGTTTGATATTTTAATCTTGCAGAGAGCAGTGAGTGAATGGTGTTAATTAGCGCTACAGTTCCCTTGTCTCAGTGGTAGCAAGAATGTTTCTTAAGAAAAATATCTTTTATAAGGTGTCTTTTATACATCTAATATGTAAATTTATCCTCTTAAAATAGTTATAATAGAGGGATTGTGTACCTGCTCTGAGGTAGGTTTGTAAGGAGGACAGAGCTGTGTGGTGTGTGCAGTGGGTAATTGGCCACTGCTGAGAGGGGCAGAAAGCTCTTTGTGTTTCCCTGTACAACTGCCAGAGCCATGTAGTTCCCAGCAAAGGCAGTCTGAGGAAAAGTCTTCTGCATTATGTAGGATTCAGTCTTGTGTACAGGATTAAGCTTTAAGAGTATGTATTAGAGCAATAGATTTGCATGAAGCTTAGAATTTAGAAATTCTGTTCCTCAGACACCAAAGAAAAATCCAAGCACTAAATAATAAAAGTCATCCTTTCCTAAGATCATCCCCATCATTTGGCATAGCACTAAAGTCTTAACACCTGTGTGACAAGAGATGGGTAACTCTATATTTTCTTCTTCTAACAGACTTTCACTCAAAGAAATTTCTGCCAGCAAGGGCACACGAGCCCTGTGGAAAATTCCAGGGCTCTGTGTGTTTGCTGCACATTGTGGCTACAGGGACTGCTTCCCTCATGCTCTGCAGAAGGCTAGAAGGGTCTGATGTTTTCTTGGAAAAGCCCTGTTGTACCAGAAATAGATTTAATGGCCATTTGTTTTCACACCTTCACAGTGCACATACCCTACATTCAGAGTTCCTTCTTCTTTCTATTTCATCTGGTCATGGGTCATTAAGTGTTGACTGGGCAACAGTGGGTGGCACATCCAGAAAGCAATTAATTAGCATTACAAGTGCTGTTGTCAGAAGTACATCCATCTGACTGCGTAAGAACATGTCCAGATTGTTTGTTTTATTTTTCAGTGCCATCAGTCTGATGGTTGTTTGCATCCAGTTTGAGTTCTGGCAAAGTGGCTATTTCTTTGGCAGTGTTCACAAAGACAAGAACAGTTGCAATGAAAGGCTGGCTATAAAGTACTAATTCCTACAGGATTTAAGACTTTTGCCTTAAGTTTTAGGACAAGAGAAGCTTTGCACATTTGTTTTAACAAGTCTTTCATCTGTAATAACACAGCACTTTTCAGCTTCAAAATTTTCAGCTTCAAATTATAATTTCACAACACCCCAGTGATACAGTAAGTACTTCCCAGGCAATGAAGGGAGTCACCACCAGCACTAGGAATAAAGTAAAAAGAAGGATATATATGGAGAGAAATATTTTTAGGAAAACTCTACAACAATTCCTTATTTTCTGTGTGTTCCTCTTTTTTCTTCTCCTTCTCCAAAATACGCCTTTTAATGCTGAGATGCTGAGAGCAGTAGAACAAAACTAAGGGAGAAGATTTCAGGTTTGGATTTGTTCATGGACTTACCTTCCACAGCTCACGGTACACAGAGATTTGACACTTTGCTGTATGATGTCAGTATCAGTCTTAAACTACCAGACCAAGGTAAATGTGTCTTTTGGGAAGGTAAGAGGGAAATCCAGTGCTTGAGATTATTTAATGTACTGAAAACAACATAATACTGCATGTCCTTTAGCAAATAACCAGGTTGTAAAAGTTAGGAAGGAGTTGTAATTCCATTTTCATTGTCCCAAATTTCCAGTTTTTCCTTGTATCTAGAGAGGGCAGCAAAGAGCTGCAGTTTGAAACTTCTGCAGAAGGTAACCTGCTCTGTCTGCTTTTTCTTTGATTACAGCCTTAAAATAACTCATCATGAAGATATTTTCAAAGTGTTTCTCAGTTTTCTGACTCCAGGTTTTTTGGGGGTAGCTCTATGTTATGAGACAGAATGGTCAGAATTAACAACTTGACCGCAAGCAAAGGATGTTGGCAAACCTAAGTTCAGTTTATCAGTCTCAGTGCCTCCAGGTAGTTTAGGATATTAGAAACAGAATTTTTATTAAACCTCTGCGAACCTATTCATTGTCAAATGCATTGCCCTGAAAGAGCAGGCTCTGTATCCCAGACAGACTTAGCAGACATTAAAGTGAAATTCAGTGGTTTCGCTGCTCTTCAAAAGGAAATCCTGCTCCCTCGTGCACAAACACTGCAGGAGCAGATGAACTGCTGGCAGAGGGGCCGAGTCTTTAAAAGTGAAGGAAGGGAGGTGATCTATGGGATATTTGGAGGGCATATCCATGAACATCACATCAAAGGAAAAGGAGTGGATTTCAGTGGGTTCAACAGAGATGACTCCTTTGGATCAGAGATGTAAGGACAGACATTACTCTGAAGTCCAGACACTTAAAATGTCTGAACTTTCCCTCCACTGTTCATTATTCCCAGCTGTCTGGCTTAGGTACAAATTTTTGTCCTAAATGAGTTAGTGGGAATTTTGCCACTAATTTCAGGAAGACTGGCATCTGAGGTTAGCAGAAGTGTCCTTACTGAATGTCCTGTGTTCCCCTGTGCTCATCTGCAGCATGGTTAGAATATATCATGTTCACAGCCACCCCTGATTACCAGCTTGTGCATTTTGTGGTGTGCAGCTATGCCTGTCAGCCTGAACAAGCCCTGGCTTTATACCAGTTGTATTTTTCTCATTTTCTGGGACCTAAAAGGGCTCTGTTTTTACTGGAGTGTGCCACTCATGTACTTTGATTCTTTTGACAGGTAAAAGTGCTGGCCCTGACCTCGTGCACTGATTAGAATTGATTTCCATAACATCCCTCTTGAAAGAAGGGATTTGTATCATCTTTAAGTGGGAATTACCTGAGGAAGGGGGATCAGTGGGATGTTAGTTATGTGTACCAATATCAGATGGGTTGTATAGAAGGCAAAGTCTTTGCTCAGTGACAAAGCAAAACAGACACAAAAAAAAGATAGGAAAATCCATCCATTCATGCAAAAAATATTTTTTTTGTTGTTGTTTAAGCTGTTGAGATGGATGGAAACTTGGCATGGATAGCTCAGAGATCTTGTGGAATCACCTCTCATGGAGATATCCAAGAGCTGTTCACAACCCAGAGCAAATGGTTGTAGGAGCCCTTGCTTTCAGCAGAGAGGTTGGGTGGGAGAATATCTGGAGTTCCCTGCCTATCTCAACCATTTTGTGATTCCCCAGATAGATCTTCTGGAAAACAGTCAACAATTGTGCAAATACAGTTTAAGCTGCATGAAATGTTTATTTAAATATAAAAATTATCATTTATTGTAAATTAGTTTATTTTCACTAATAATCTCAATAAATTAATGTATTCTTTTAAAAACGTGTAATACAGTATCTGTTTAAAATATGATCTCCTTATACTGCTGTCTGATTTCTAGAAGAGATTTTTTCGTAATGTCTACAACGCTATATAAATTCCCTTCAAATATTCCATTTGATAATTTCCCTTCCGTTATAAAATTTTTGAACTTTAAATGTCATTTGAAAGTCCTGAGCAGAAATAAAATATAAATTATGATGGAAAGATGTCAAAGATATAAAGAAAATGGACTGCTTTTTCTCATTCTGTTTGTTTTATAAATGTTGTGACATTTTGACTAGGAAATAAAATACAGCTTTTACAGAACTGTGGGAAAATAATGACTGATTTTTTGGTAGTCATAACTGGACATTCCTGAAAGTTAATGCATTAATTTCTTCCTAACTCTTACAGCCACAGCTGTTGAGTGAGAACTTTCCTAGTCATAGAACAATACTAAGAATAATCATTATTTTAAAAAAACCAAACACCCTAACAACTCCCCCTGAAGCTGTGGAACATTGAGAGTATCTGACAGAGAGAAACAAAACCTATTCAGAAACAGCTACAGATGCTGCTTGGCATCAGAGGAACTTTTCAAGTGAGCTCTTTAGTAATCTCATCTCGTATTAATAATTCTTAGATATTGGATTATCATTTGCTAGTAATCTCTACCAAACATTACTTTCTCACTCTTGGCAGCAGCTTTTTATGTAATTGATGATTGTTTTCATGCTCTGTCTCTTCATTGGTTGTCTTATTTTTAGACTAAACTGTCGTGATTGTTTGTTGGTTTGGGGTTCCCCCATCCATCTGTTTATTCTTTTTGTTGCCATGTGGACTCTGTCCAGTGGTTAATGTCTCTTGTGTTGTGTGGACATGCACCAATCATCTGCCTGCCAGCCAGCAGAGGCTGCTACAACAATTTACCGTTGCAGTTTTGAAGTATATGAGGTTTTTTTTTTTTTTTTTTTCCAAAAAGGGGCATTTCAAAGAGCTGTTCCCTATCTGACCCTTCTGACTTGGATGCTTTTCAAGCCTTAAAGCTAGAAAGGAGAGCCTGGCTCTTGTGGTGCACATACTTATTTGTAGAGAGGAAAAGCTGCTCCTTTGTGTTCCTAAGGAGTATTAACAGTACATTAGTATTGTTTTAGACTGATTAATGCTGATCACAGCTGTTCAATTGTGTGACAATTTACCTGGATTGAATGGATTGAAAGGAGATATGGCTGATTATGGCCTCCTGGTAAGATGTCTGCCCTCCCTTTAATAGCCCGAGACAGCTCACATGTTTGATAAGTTGATGGTAGAACCATGGAAATACCTGTGCTCTTCTCTAATGACAATTCAATTATTTATTTTCTTTAAGAAAATATATAAGGAACGCTATTCTTCATTACAGATCATTTTCTTCCTACAAATTCCCTCCTATAATCAGCTTGAGTAAAAGCATTTTTTTTAAAGTGTACTTCCAATTTGTTAAGATTTAATGATGCTCTTCAGGGTACTGGCAGTTCCTCCCAGCTTTCCTGAAAATTTACTTTCTGGTCTATTACCAGGGTCCTTGCTGCTTCTGCTGATTGTTATTTTTAGGAAAGGGTAAGGAGTAATGTTGACTGGAGAATATACATTCACCCATAAATTTCTGTGCATGGAGAGAATGTGCAGCTCATCTGCCATCTGTGTAGCTGTCCTTTCTTCATCATCCATATTTCTATCCCAAACACCCAAACAGTATGACTGAGAGCATCTTATTTACATTAAAATCTGTTACTGGATGTGGAAATTTCTATTTTGAAAGGTGGTGGGTAGATCCACCATTATATGCTGTGAAAGTTTTTCCATGTGCCTACTTGATCAGTAGAGCCACAAAAGTGCCAGTATTGTTGCAGCTTGCTTGGAGAAGATGAACTGGGAGAGAGCTGCAGGTCACTGACCCTCTGAGGTGCCTGAAATGGCGTGACATGTTTCTGCAGGGCAAAGGTGTAAGAAAAGGGACAAATCTGCTGCCTCCCTGGGCAGCCAGGTCAGCCAATCTCATTAGCTCCATTCCTGAGATAGAAGAGCAAATAAATTGTGTAGTAGTGAGAGAGAAGTAGCTGAACTTTAAACATAAACAGTTTATAAAACCAGCCCTGGGAGCTAAATTCAAGCCATGTATTGTTATGTTCTTAATTGGAGTGCAGAAGACAAGTCAAGAAACAAGTGGGTTAGCTTTGCTACTATCAGTGGGCTTGTTTGTTTTGAAAGTGATTTTTAAATCTTAGCTATTCACAGTTCTCTGCTTGTTTAATTTGTTTGACAGTAGTTCAATTTTAATGAATTAGAACACCTTTGCCTAAAGGAAATCACAACAGAGTGAAACACTGTTTTAAGAAAACCAACTCAAACCTGCCTGAGTACTTATTCTTGCCATACAGAATAAAAATTGAAGACTGAAGATAAGGGATCCCAGAAGAAACTCAGAGACCTTAGAGAAAGATAACTTTTTTTGTTTTAATGAGTGCTATTTTTCATGTGATGTCTAAATTCTCTCAAAAAAAATTGTTTTGACCCTTGTTCTGATGAAGAAACAGCTAAGAAACCAGAGGGGAACAGACATTATGAAATAAAGATTGCTTCAGTCTCAGATAATTTTTTTTTAACTTCCTTGTTTAATGCTGCATAAAGTACCAATAAATCTCCCTCTAGGCTTTATGAGTCCTGCTTCGTAGGTGACAGATCTCAGGCATTGATAGGTAGTCAAGGATTGGGGAAAATGAATGTCATAGAAAAGTTTGGATGAGAGAATATGCCCTGATGATACAGCACCACCAAGAAAAAAGCATTCATCACTGGCCAAGTTTAAGACCAGCATATTTGGAGCCAGCTATGATTTCCTGGCTTTCAAATACATTTCTAACGCCACTAGACCTGCCAGCAATGTATTCTGGATGGTTCTGCAAGTAAGAGTTTCCTGCAATGTCCTAATTATACCTTCTTTTTTTTTTTTTATTTCTTGATGGGATTCCACAAAGCCACAAACATGCATTTTAAGATGAACTACTAAAAGGAAAGAAAACAGTCACCAAAGCTTCCCCAGTGACTAATGTTGTGTAAATACTGTCATGGTACACTTGGATTTATTTTTAATTATTAGGCCAGCCTGGGGAAGTGCTGACAGAGAGCAGTGATAGCCTGTCCATTGCTCGTTTGAGCAGAACAAAGGGCTTGACTTGGAGCAAGTTGCAATGCAGATAGTGTTGTCTGAGTTTATTCTGCCTTTCTTGTTCTCAAGCAGCAGAAATGTAATCTAGAGCTGCAATGGAATTTAATGCTGGGGTAAATCCCTGTGGAGTTGTAATTCAGCTATATAGTTCTTAAAATAACCATAGTTTTCCATTTTATTTTTTTAGTAAGATTATGACCATAGTTAGGAAATCATAATTCTGGTCTATCAGAGATGTTAGTCTCATTGATCTGTTCTCTACTTTACTTTTTTTTTCTTTTTTAACTTTGACTTCTTTTTCTTCTGAGAAGTTTCTCATTTTATTCAAATCAGAATGAGACCAAATACAATCTTGGGACCTTTTCCTGTACAGATTTGTTCACATTTTGTTGCTTAGGTTTTCAGGGGGCCTGTGTATATGAAAATAATGTTAAAACAGAATTGGAATGAGCTGATTGGGAATAAATAACTTATACAATGCGTATCTTAATGTATGGTCTTGCATACATTGTGTTGTCTTTTCTTACCCTTCACTACAACTGTGCTGCTGCTTTACAGTAGATACGCAGTAAAGATGATGGTTATTTTTTCTGTTACACCTGCAATTTTAGGAGTTTATTCTATTTATTTGAAGGAAAAAATGACACACAGGAATAGCTTATGTTGAGACAAATTGATATCTGGGAGCTATAGTGGAAACAGCCTGAATAATCCCACAAACTCTGAGACCAATAAATAACCAGGATGTTACATCAGGAGAAGGACTCCACTGTTTGCCTATGGACACCTAATGCAATTTTAGATGTCCTGCAATATCTGAGGTATTTGCAGAGTATATATTAATGTGGCACAGGAGCTGATGAAGACCTGTGCTGCTCTGGATGTGCATCTTGGTAGCCAGGTGTCCAAGAACCACATAAAGGAGCCCCAGATGTCTTCTTTACTTTGGTAGGCGATAAAAAACTGGCCCTGCATCCTAAGACACCATAACAGTCTTGCAGTGGGAGGTGTATCCCCAATGTTTTGCTGTCTTTACTTCATCTTTTTCCCTGAATATTGCCCCTTTATGGGTGAGTTTTGCTTGTTTTTTTTGTTTTTTTTTTTTTTATCCCCACACAGAAGTACTGACAGTCTGGAAGCCATTTGTAAGAAAATACTTTCAGATCATGTGAAACTTAAGCTAGTTTTATGGATGCATTTGTATATATAGATGATATTAGGAGCCTAGATATGGACTCCTTAGCCTACATGATGGGTGTCATGCCCACACCCTTCCTGCAGAGGTGATGTGTGGCTTTATGAGGGAAGTTCAACACACTGAATGCAGCAGTGCATCTTTGGGTGCTGAGATATTGGGACTGCCAAACTCATCTCAAGCTCATTGAATTCAGAGGATTAACAGTGTCATAAGCTGTATTTAGTGTCTAAAGGAGCTGTGCTGTATTGAAATCTCTGTCAGATGAAATCTTCTCCTCCAGCAGGCTTAAGGACATGCATTTGAAATATTTAGGCTCAAAAGCAAACAAAAACCTATTCAGAACTTAATTCTTAGGGTCTTGATGAGGAATGAAGGTCATGCAACCACGCTGCATGATGTCAATTTTTGGCTTTTTGTACTAACTAGAAAGGAGGCATGGAAATACTTATGACCAGTCTGGTGTACACAAATAGCACCTAAAATCTGGATAACAGAGTAGTTTTGGATGGATGGGGAAAGACTGTAAACCCAGCAGAGAGAGATAAGCAGAATTATTTGAACTGTGTCTTTTGAATAAATTTGGAAGATCCTGGGGGTTCAGGATGGGAGCACAGCAAATATTGGCACTCACTCCTTGCAGAGCATCGGAGTATTCTCACAGCGTAAAGAAGATATCTAAGCAGCTGTAAAAATATTAGAACTTATAATTTTAATATGTTTAATTGCAGGAAGTTCAAGGGAGGTTGAAAATGTCATGTACAACTTACATTTCATTCTTCCTAGGCAGAATTATCCAACTCATCACTGTAGCCATTTTAGTGTCAGCTCTAATCCCCTTGAGAGAAGTCAGTTCTCATTTTATAAAGGAACAGAATGGCAAAAATGTTCAGAGGAATGGGTGAGAAGAATCTGTTTTCTGAGACTCTGTATAAATATAATAAAGGTATGTTCACAAAAGGACAAATGATCAAGCTAGCTCCTCTCTCATCTGACAGCCCCTTATCTGAGAAAGGGTTACTGCATGTACTGTCCTTGTCACTTGGGAAAAAACACACACGAGCTGATCTGCTGTCATGGATAAAGGAAGACAGAGGGTGTTGGTTTAAACTTCAGTGAAATCTCCTCCTCATGTTTGGCTATAAACACACGTGTGGTGACTTGAGCTGACAGACAGTATCTTGGTTAATCTCAGTAACTAGATGTGGGCCTTCAGCCAGAGAGATAAATAGAGCTGCAATCGCCCTCGTCTGTCTGGGGAGCTGAGGAAGCCTGTGAGAGCCTGAAGTGCAACCCCTGATTCCCAGCCAAAGTCTCTACCACCAAAGACCTTCTGTATCCTTCACAATCTGCAAAAATCCTCACAAGCTTTAATAAAGATCTCAGTTTTCAGCATTTGAGGTGGAAATGCCAGGCTATGTTGCTGATGAAGACTTGAACTCAAGTGTCATGCAGTTATCTCAGAGAAATGTAATGGAAATCAAAATACAGTCTCGAAAAAAACTGATAATGCTGTCCTAGAATCTGTTTTTATTATCCCTTAAATTTCATTCAGTTTTAGTTGTGCATATAAGATGAATAAATCTATTTGCCTTAACTACTTGATGCTGCTCAAGTACTGAGAACTGGAAATTATATGAGGAAATATTTTGTTATTCTTCGAGTCAGATTAAATTAGGTGAAATTAGACCATATGTTCTGGTGTTTGTGCCTGTAATGCAATTGTATTTTCTGTGAAGACATTGTCAGAATCTTTCTTCCCAGAAGGCATAACTATTGAAACCCCTTTTCTACAAGACTTTTTTTGTGTAACAGGTTAGAAATATAAAGGCAATGTCATGAGAAAAGCATGTGTGCATTAATACTGACAGCTTTATCCTTTCTGTTCCTATTTAGACTTCATTCACTGCTTTAGTCAAGCACCTTTTTAAGAGTCTACTGTTTCATGATTTCTATTTGGATGAGAAAATAGTATTAAGCAAGTAGGGTTCTTTTGTTTTTGTTTTTTTCCCTGACTGACATTGTAATGATAAAAAATTGTCAACTATCCACAGGTTTTTATCTACAGCCATCTATAAGATTCTTTCTATTCAGAAAAGTTCTGAGAAAAATGTAAAGCAAATATTCATAGAAATTTGTTCAAATGAAAGCAAAACACATAATTTGAGCTCATTCTTTCCTCTATTGTGATAATATTATGTACGTGTTCTAGTGCAAAAGTTAAACGTAGAGTTCTCCTCTTAAAAATTTTAAATTCTCATTGAAAATTGCCTAGCCTGGACTTCCATTACTCATCCCATTACCTAACCTAGAGCAGAAGATGGGAACGCCCCTGGTTAACCTGTTCTGAATTACATGTCAGGAGCAGCCCATGGTTATCAAACAGAATTTTGTTCCCAACATGTGTCTCCAACAGGGACCTCTGCGCTTACTCTTACATTTACTCATTTAAATTTTAAGGGAAATGGAGATCATAGAAAAAATCAATATTTGGTATAGTTTGTATAGATGCAACTAGGTGAGTAATAGGAATATGAACATCTTCTCTTGCTCCTATTGAAAAAATTGTGTTCATGCCTTAGGAGATTGGAAATATGTTAAGTGTGGCTGCTCTGTTGTTGACATGGTTAATCTGGTATCTCTTTAAATACCAAATAATTCAGCTGATATATTTTGTAAAATTAAAACAAATATTTGCTATTTTATAAATATTAAAAAAATAAGTGGTAAAAATGAATTACATGTAAATATAATAAAAATAGTCATTATCACATAACAAAAATCCTCACAAAACTATACATAAAATATTCATATATCAATGCTCCTGGCTGTGGACAAGGACTGCAGAAAAAAGCAAAATTCTTGCTTGCCTACCCTGAAATTCCATTTTTATTACATGCAGAAATTAAGTGCCCAAAGTCTTGGTTTCTCACTTCCTTTCTCTTTCCCTGTCATTATTTTTATCCTTATATTGCACCTCCCTTGGCTCTGCAATCCCCTGAAACATTTCACAGTCCTGATTTTCCCATTCCAGCTCTCCATTTTTTCCTGTGCCCAGTCAGCTTTGTGTCCTTCATAATCTCTCCTGCTTTCGTGCTCATGTTTATCTCTCTGCATCCCCTTATCTGTTCGCTCCCAAATCTCCTTATCCTCGATTCCTAACCTTGCTCATGCTGCAATCTCCCCCTTGCTTTGATGATGCACATGGCTTTCAGCTGCCCACCCCTATTACATGTCAGATTGCTTTTCCTCTGCTACAACTCTTTCTGTCCCACTTGGGTGTAGTGTGAGCAGGGAAGCTCAAATGACTTGTGAGTATCAATGTAAAAGTCTCTTTTTCGTCACTTCCTGCCAGGTGACAGAGCTAACATGCTGTGAATCATTGCAGGAAGCTGAAGAAAGATAATTTTTGCTGCAAGAAATGCATATCACCCCTCTTTCAAACCCCGGTCCCTAAAACCTTTGAAATACTCCCATTATTTTTATAGTAGAGGTATTGTTAATTATTAACTAGCTGTAGATTGTGGAAATTCATAAGGACACTAAAAGAGCAGAGATCTTTTGGGTTTGATCAATTAAGTAGTCTGAAAAATCTCTTTGTCAGTACTTAGGAATAACACTCTTTGTCATGTACAACAGCTTTAGTTACAGGTTTACATGGAATGGTCCCAGCAAGAGCTCCAACCAAGGATCTCCTTGCAGTCTTCCACCACTCGGAAGTGTGTCTTTACCAGATACTGAAGTAATTGTTGCCCCTTACACTCCCATTAGTCAATAGATATAAGTGACTTTTTAACACAATTATGTGTCCTGGGCTTCTTAATTATTTCTTGATTTGTTATATTTAGTATATTGAGTCTATTCTTCTCCAGTTTTGAAGTAGACTGATTTGGGGAAGAATGTGCTAAAACTGTGTATGTTATGTGAAAGAAAGCTGGTGCTGAACTGAGGTGATCATTTGGTAAAGAGGATCTGCCATTGATCAGGGAGAGTATGGTGCATTTATCAAATTTCAGTTTATTCTGAAATTAACATAGGAAAGCCACTGAGCTTTCACGTGGGACTGGATTCTCTCTTATGTTCTGGCAGTCAGGAGCAGATAAAAGGAGAGCTGAAATCTTCCTTTCTTTCCTGCCTTGTTCCTCCCCTCTAAGCCTCCTCCGCACAGAAGTGACACCGACTGGGTGATGATACAGCAACAAGGAAGGAGAATTTGATTTTTTCTGATGTTTGCAAAAATGCTGCTGCTTCTTTCTTAATAGGAATCTCTGTTCTCTTGGAGATGGGCAATTTAATGCACATGGGCACACTTTGCACTGATGGTTTATATAATGCACTTTAGATGCTGGGCATCATTTCCACTGAATTCAGAGTCTCTGCTGATGTAGATGTACAAATATCCTGTGTCCTGGGATGCCTTTCTAAATGAATTTTTCTTCCTCTTTTCTCTTTTTTTTTTTTTTTTTTTGTCCTGTCTTCAGTGGCTGATTTGTGCTATTCAACATCTGTTGCCTTTTATCACAGTAAATTTCAGCAATAGGCAGAGTGATTCCTGTCAGTTTATATATCATTTTTAGTGCAGTTATGGAAGGAGCAGGAATGAAAAACTATACAAGTACTGTTAAGAGAAAAAAACCACCAAAACTGGAAAAAACCTCACACCTCAACCAACCAAGCAAACCACACTACTGCTGTTTGAAAAAATAAATAAAATATGTTAAGTTTCTGTTTCTTCTTTTGATAGTTTTAAACTGATGAATGGTTATTCAGTTTTATTTAATTCTACATATTAAAAATAAGTGTTTTGATTTATATTTTTCACTATTTTTCACAAATTTTTCACAAATAGCTGTAGCCATGATATTTTATGAAAAATCCTTTGCTAGGATTTTTCTCCTATTCTAGCTGAGAAGCCTCAGAAAAGAAATGTGAAAAAATAACTATCTGATGGCTGTGGAATGTGGACTGGACATTGTTTACCAACAGCTGCATCTGTGATTGGTCAATGTGAGTTGTTTCTACTTAATAACCAATCAAAGATGCAGCTGCATCGGACTCTGAGAGTCATGAGCTTTTGTTATTCATTCCATTCCTGTTCTTTCTAGCCTTCTGATGAATCCTTTTCTCTCTATTCTTTTAGTATAGTTATAGTATATAATGTAATGTAATACTTACTTTTAATGTAATATATATCATAATATAATAAATCAGCCTTCTGAAACATGGAGTCAAGATTCAGATCTCTTCACTTGTCCTGGGAGCACCCATCAGCTCAACCATAAATAGTCAAGATTGAATTGCATTTAATCAGCTTTTGAAAGAAAATGAAAATTTTGTAGAGAAAAAACCAAATATGACATGAATGTTCCACGTGTCAAGTGAATGGTTCAGACCTCCTTCAGTCTTGTCAAAAGCTGAACAGTTGCTTTGAATTTTTTTGATCACTAAGATTCAGTAGGTGATTAGTGAAAACAACTTGTGGAAAGTTATCAACAGGAATATGATCAGAGTTGGTTAAGCAAAAATTGAGTTACTGTACTAAAGGACTTTCTTCAGGTTTCTTTAGAGGGAAAACTTCCTTTTTTTAGTATTCAAAAAAACTGAAATTCTTCATTAAGAATTGGAGGTCCCAAAAGGATCAAGTAAGTAATTATTTAGTAGGAGTCAAGTTATTTCGTTAGGATCAAAAGGCTTATGAGACACAGTACACATGTGGAAGCTAAGTAAGCAGCAAAGAGAAGCAAAGGCTTTGCTTGTGTTGTGCAGAGGTGTGTAGTATATGGAACATGCTGTAAGACTTAATTTGCAAGGTCCTCAGAGAATATTCCAGTGGGGAAGGGGTACAGCACACAGCCTTTTTGTTCTAGAGCCTTGTTTTGTAGGAGTTAAAGCAGTATGCAAGGTTGATAAGACTAATAAGGTAATTAAGTAATTTTTTTTTAATGGCCTTCTTCACAGAGATGGGGGATCTGCCTCTTGTTGAGGTGGCAGTAGGCAATGGTACAGAAAAATAAGGAAAGAATCAGATAAAAAAGGAAATGCTTGCACTGGCTAAAAGCATTCAGGAAACTGGACAGGACTACGATTTTCATATTAGAGGGTAAGCAGTGGTAGATTTTTTTAAAAAGCGGTAGGTTTTTACCTGGTCATGAATCATTTGGAAAATTACAGTGAAACTTGCTGATGATAGTAAATTATTCTGTATAGCAAAGACGAATGCCCACTTGAAAAGCTGCACTGAATAATTGAGAAATGCAATGGCAGAGGACAGGATGTTCAGCATTGAAAAAAAAAATTCAAATGAGAGAGAAACATTTCCTTCTTTTGGCTCAGCAGTGAGCACTGAGATGGCGCCATTCTGGTTTCTATGCCTATAAAACATAAAACATCCGGGTTGCCTTCCCTTTTTTTTTTTTTTTTTTTTTTTTTTTAATCTTTTTGAGAGCTGAAGTTACCAGCTGGTGGCTTTCCCTAAAAATAGTTTTAGTGTGAGCACAGTATGTGCATTTTCTTTCACTGATTTTGTAAAGGTACATTACTAGTGGTACAAAAAAGCCATAATTTGCTTTTGGATAGTAGAACTAAACAAAAAGATGAATGGGGCATATATCTACTGTATAGACAGCTTTCCTTTTGTTGCTTTGGGCAATCATATAGTTAAGTGATTATGTTCCTGGAGATTGAGTCCATGAAGCAATAAATGGCTTTTATAGTTTATTAAATGCTGAAGTGCAGCTGGAGCTACAAAAGCCATCTCAAGCAGTGAGTATGTGATTACCATTATGGAAAGATAAAAGGAGAACGTCATGGGAAAAGGAATTTTTAAAATTTTGAGGCAGGGATAAGAACAGGAAGGATAATATTTTCATTAAAACTATTTATACTTATAATAGCCCACCTTAAAAAATATAAAATCCCACCTTATTGTGGGGTAGGTATGATCAATGCTGTCTCTAACCTTTGCAATTTCAAATAAATCCAGATCCATAATATGCAACTGAACACTAATAACATTATGTGTAAAATTTTGAAGCAATAGAGTGAAAAAAGTTAAATTTGATCTGGTTTGGATCTGAATTGAGCTACTCTTTTCTCAAAAAAAAAAAAAAAAAAAAAAAAATTCAAAAAAAAAAAAAAAAAAGAAAAAAAAAGCACTGAGAAAGAAGAGCAGTGGGCTTTGCAGCAAGATTAGTTTTGCCCAATTTTCCTAAATCAATACAAGTGCCAAATTATGCTGGTATTGGAAAATACCCTGTTAATTTTTCTTTATAATCTCTGGCTTCCTAAGGCATGTCCCTACCCCTGGCAAATGTCTGTTATTATTACAGAAGGTTTGAAAAGGAAGCAACTGGGGAAAGGACAAGACTAAGTTTTTTCTGACTGTCTGTAGTTAACCCAAGTCCTGCAGCAGCTGAACACATCTGTTCCTGGTTCTAGCTCACAGTAGAAGTGAGGTTTCAGCTTCTTTTGTCAGGGTATGGGTACCAAACTTGATCAGAACAGGACAGAAGTGAACAGAGGCTTCTTGTATGGGTGCTGTAACAAGGACCCTGGTGATCAAGTGGTCATTCAGGAAAATATCTTGATGGATTATGCCAAAAATTTAATATCATTAAGCAGTTGTGCTTTAACCTAAGTATCTGAACTGATTAATTTTATTGCTTACTCTGACCCAGTGAAAGATATAAGAATAGCTCTACGATATGTCTATAATTGTGTTGAAAGTTATCAAATATATTAAATAAATCCTCCCCAGTATTTGCCTGAAAATCATATCTTTGCTTTTGAACCAGCTCTTCAGGATTGGGGAAGCAAATTCTTCAGCACTTAAATGCATGAACCGAGTGGTGACACATTCTCTGTCCCAGGCCACTTCAGTCACTGTCATTATTTTACCCAGAAAAGCAACTGAGTTTATGCTGCAATACTAGGGGTTCAAAACTGTAGCCATCGACTGCTGGCACCTGGAGGAGTGATTTCATGTCACATTTAACCACCTATGTTGTGAGCTCGGACCTTGTAACCAGAGCCAAACCTCCAGCAACTATGGCCCAGTGTATGTGTCCCTAAATTTAGGACGTAAATATGAGTCAAGAAACAAATAGTGGGCTGAGCAGAGCTGCTTCTTCATGGCATCTGCATTGCCTGAGATGCTTGATGATCTCTGGGACAACAGCTCCTGAGTCTTCCATTTTAGATTAACAGATGTACCTCCTTTCCACATATTTTAATATTCATGAAAAGTGATTCAGGAATGAGGGCCCAATCTGTTCCCATAAAGTCACTGAAACTTTTGTCAGTGACTTAGATGGAAGCAGACCTGAGTCCAATACAAAAGCATCCTGTCATTGGAAAAGCAAACTGAAAGAGCTCAATTTAACCAGGCATACATTGGGTACTGTATTGTTTAGATCAGGTAGTCTACAAACACGTGTCTGTATCATAGTTTTAGCTTTAACTCTCCGTTAAGCTTGAATATATTTATTATATATAATATTGGAAAGCAGTTATTTTCACTAGATCTTGTATGTAGATCTCAAAATGCATTATGTAACAATTCCTGGCAGCTGTCTTTCTGTAATGTAATCCTGATGAACAAAATCTCCCAGGGAGTGAATGCCAACCTTTATCCTGAATTACAGTTGTTGCAGGTCTCTTTTGTCAGCCATTTTTCTAAATCTTTGCCTTGTTTCTTTAAAGAACTTTTAAAGCCTTGGGAGCAAAGCAGTCTTTATATCACATTACTCTTTTTATATAGAAACTAATATACATGTTATCCTCTTCTGTCTTTGCTAAAGGCACAAGAGAAAAACTATACCTGCACTTTTCTCATGTGAATGTATTCTTCAGCCCTTGAACAGATTGCAGTTCTTAGCTGAAAACTGTAACTTCATCAGGTAATTTTAGCAACATATATTCACCCAGGTGGGAAAGGTCTCAAGAGTCCATATGCTCAAAGCAGAGGCAGCACTGAATTCAGAGCAGGTTGCTCAAGGCTTTGTCCAAATGGGTCTTGGAAAGTCTGAGAATGGGAACTTGCAGCCTCTGGGAATCCTCTTCCAGTGCTTAGTTATCCTCACTGTGATTTTATTTTTTTCTTATACCCAGTGGGATCCCTCTGTTTCAAGTCATGCCCATCACCTCTCTTCTATACTTCAGTAGAGAGCTCTCTTCTTGATCACCCTTTTGGTATTTATTAGCAGGATGAGGCCCCTGAAGCCTTCTCTACTCTGGATTTAAAAAAAAAACCCAATTCCTTAGACCATACTTGTGGAATTATATATGTTCTGTTATAGTGTATTTAGCTGCAAAGCACATAATTAATTGCATATTCTGCTATGTTTTTCCTGAGGTCAGATAATTTTTACCATTATTTGTTACAAATTTGAATGTCTTTTCAACTAACCAAATAACTAAGCAAATGGCTTATAACCATTAAAGGTTAGTCATAGACCATGTCTGTCTGAAATTATTTGAACCCATAATTGCATTTTCAGTCAATAGAGTTCATTATGATTTTGTTTTTCAAAAAAGTCTTTCAAAAAATTGAGATGCATACTTTTATACTTCATGTGTTTTAATCCCTAAAACATCAACTGTATAAGGAAGCATCAGGTTCCTTCAGCCTGCTTTCAAATAGACATTTTAATGTAGGATGCATACAAATACATCCTTTTTGGAGCAGGACAATAATTGAATATCTACCTGCTGACACACACACCAGGGATCTTTTTCTGTGCCAGTCCTATGGTCATCTTCAGAGGCAGCAGATCTGCTGATCACAGGCAAATGTAGCCCATGAAAGCCTTGCCTTTCATTACTTCATAATTACCTGTTCTACCCAAATGAGGCACAAAAGTTCTTTCATTACTAAATTAATAACGGAAATCTCAAGTGAAAGCCATGAAAATTTCAGTGTTCAAATTAACTGAGTGGGTATCACGTCAGTGCTTCAACATGACAGCTCAGAGATTTCTCAGCAGGCCTTGTTCCTCCTGCAGCATCGCTGTGAGCTGTCAGGAGCTGTTCAAACAGTCACGTTCTTGCTGTGGGAACCATGTTTGAGGCTAAATTATGTCCTTTTTTCTCAGTTGCAAATATGTGGATGGACACTCATAGCTGGTTTATGACTTTTGTAGCTCTCCACTAGATTTTCACGTTCAGTTGAAGGGAGTGTAAACACAGCTGTTTACTTGTTTCCTACTCTTGTGGCTGTAATTGAAGCAATGTAATGTTTTCACTTTTCAGCAAGTGACATGGGCATCATCCATTGCTGACATTTCAGCCAATGACATGAAATGCTCCTATTCTAACCCATGTTCCACTAGAGTTGTTATGGTTTGCAGAATTTCAAAACCACAGTATTACAGTTTGTACTTTCTTTATTTTTCCCTCAATAGCTCAGTTTAAAATAAAAATGGACCAAAAAAGCCCCCCCAAACATATGTAATGATCATGCTTATTTTTAACAAAGACTGACATCTGACTTTTAGCAAAATAGGACTTGATGTTTTGTTTTGTGTTTCACCCATGGAAGCAAGTGATTGATAATTGAGGCTGCTGTTGATGAAAGTGAAGGTGTGCAGGGTAAATGGGATTTCATAAGCCACTGCATTTGAGGGCATAGGACCTTTTGGGTTCCTTATCCATGGGAACTGTAGGGAATCAACAGGCATATGAACAAGACTTTCCTAGTTGCATGAAATATTTATAGACAGCCTACTATATCTGGAATATTTAAATTATTTAAGTGATACAGACCCTGTACAGTTCTAACATGAAGGTTATATATTTCTGGTAAAATATATGATTTACGTTTCTTTAAGTAATTGTGAAGTTTAGATTTATAGCACTTGATGACCTTTAGCAATGAAGTATATAAACAACAAATAATTCTCTGACTTGGGGCATGCATGAATCTTTTTTCTCCATTATTTATTCCAATAGCTACACAGTAGGTCATTCTGTCATTAGATGGTGTATTTCTGTCTGGTAAACAGAGATTTGTTTAGTAGGGACGTTACTGGCTGTGAGAAATGAAAAGTATTTCACCTGCTCTTAGCATTATTATTAATTATTTTTATTGCCCACAAAAGTATGCTAAGCACTTGAAAGAGACATTTAAGCAATTTAATGTATTTTGTAGTGGTTCAACAACCTGGGATTTTTTTACGCATATATTTCTCTTTATGTAGATAACTTTACAAGATGTGCTGCAGGCAATCGCCTACCAGCTCCTTGTGTCACCATCACGTGTGTGATGTGATGTGATGTGATTTTTCCTACTGTCTTATTCTTTCCATTTCACAAGGGATGCTGGGATTCTGGCTTATATTGTCACAGTGCTTTATATCTTAGTGTGATCATTTATTTGCATTTTTTACAATATAAATTTGCATTCTGCCCATTCAGTCATGCCTGTATGTGTTAAACCTGTGGATGTAGCCAGAGAGAATAGCTGAGGCCAACAGGTGTTACGAGCTCACACTTGCTCGAGTTGCACCGAGGGAGAGTTTGTTTCAAAGGAGGATGAAAGAGCCTGGTTCTTTTTGCTCAAAGGAAGCTCTGGTTTTCTTACAGGTGGTGAGGGTATGTGACAGAAACAGCCCTGCAGGTTCCCAGGTCAGTGCAGGAGGTGGAGCAGGAGGTGCTCCTGGTGTCAGAGCAGGTTCCCCTGCAGCCCCTGGGCAGCTCCTGCTGGAGCAGCTGTGCCCCTGCAGCCCAGGGAGCTCCATGGTGGAGCAGAGATCCACCTGCAGCCCTTGGGGGACTCCATCCTGCAGCAGGTGGATGTGCAAGGGAGGCTGTGACCCCGTGGAAGCCTTTGCTGGAGCAGGCTCCTGGCAGGACCTGTGGTGCCATGGAGAGAAGGGCCCACACTGGATCAGCTTTTCTGGCAGGATTTATGACCCCTGCATCCCATGGCAGAGACCCACACTGGGGTAGTTCATGACTGACAGCTTGGGGGAAGTTCATGGAGACTTGGCTCCTGTGGGAGGGACTGCACGCTGGAGCAGGGGAAGATTGAGAGGAGTCCTCCCCCTGGCAAGGAAAGTGTGGCAGAGACAGTGTGGGATGAACTGACCACACTAACCTTACCCATCCCCCTGTGCTGCTAAGGAGACGAGGCAGAGAATTCAGAGTGAGGTTCAGCCCAGGAAGAATGGAAGGGTGGAGGGAAGGTCTTTTTAAGATTGGGTTTTATTCCTCATTACCCTATTCAGATTTGTTTGGTAATAAATTGAACTAATTTTCCTGAATCAGATTTGTTTTGCTGAGGATGGTCACATGTGACTGATCTCTCTCTGACCATATCTCAGCCTATGAGCCTCTCATATTTTCTCTCTGCCCAGCTGAGGAGAAGAAGGATAGAACAGCTTTAGTGGGCAGTTGTTGTCCAGGCAGGGTTAAACTTCATGCAATTTTATATTTGGACCATCCATTAACATTTTTTCTACATAATTTGTGACAAGGGCTCATAGTTATGTTAGAGCAAATGAGGATGCTTTTACATGTGATATCAAATCTTGCATGTTTAAGCAGCCATCCAGAATGTAAAAACCAGATGGACTGTCACCATCTCTTGTCATTCCTAAGCAAACCTAAAACACATCTTCTTAATTAAAATGTAACTTTTTCCTTCATTTGCGTGGACTTGGAATGAACAGTAATAAAGAGCAAATGCTGCTAGGTTTAATAAGAATGAAACTTAAATTGGGCATCCAAGTGCAGTGTAGGAAGCAGACCTTGTTAATCAGATTGGGAGCATTATATATGACACTGTAAAGGGGTGCAGTAGCAAAAGACCATTAACTGCTATTTGGAAAAGAAGTGTGCCATTTCTATTTGTGTAAGAGTTTTTGGAACTGCATATATACTAGGTCAAAACAAATTTAAACTGCAATGAATATGCTTCTGTATTTAAAAGACAATCAAAATTTATAAGATATGGAAACCAACCTATTAATTTGAGACAGTTCCACTAAGTAAAGAAAAAAAGAAGAGGGAGAGAAAAGGAGCTCAGTGAGGCATAACTGATTCCATTTATGTGCTGAAATAAAATCATGGTGATAAAGATTTGTTCAAACAGCAGCTCAGGGCAGATTGGAATTTGTTTTAGAAACTAGTGTGTGTTTTTTAGTGCAGGTTTTTAATGGTAGAGCTGCTATATTAATATTTTTCTTTTCAGTTAGAGAAAGGCAGTGTGTGTTTACGAGTCCATGCATCCTCTTGGCATTTAACATCATTTCCCTGGAGGGGGGAATACAGCAGTTTGTTTAAAAGATCTGAAATAAAGAGACAATATTTTGTGGATATCCAGATAGTCGAGGTTGAGTGCATTTTTATAATAATAGAGATATTTTATAGCATTCTTTTTCATAAGACATCCAACAGAACTCCACAAGAAACACAAATTTGTGTTTCTGTGAAACACAAATCTACCTACCTGGAGATATTTATTGCAGTCCCTTGCCAACATGCAGGTGAAATTAGTGCTTTGCAGCAGCACACACCTGCATCAGAGAGGGACTGGGAAATTTCTTTTAAGATTATCTGCCCAAGATATGCTTTATTATTATTATTTTGATACCAAAATTGTCCTCAAGTCTATCCAACTTGTGTAAAAATATTAGGGGGTTGTTTTGATACCTAAATGTTCCACATGGTGTCACTTGCTCTTCCAGCCTCCTGCTTATGGGTGGTTCTGTTTGGGCCACCTGCACACACATGCAAGTGCTCCCAGAGCCCCCACCATGCAGGCTCCTTCTTTTGAGCTTGGCTCAAAAAGTGTTTGAAATTGGGAAATTAATCAGACATCACTGAATTATTGTAGTAAACTCATAAACCTATTCTGACAACAGTTAATTAGTTGATTTGGCCATAAAAAATCTTGCTGTGGAAATGGGGAGAGCTTTGGCCCCAGTGTAAGGGAGCTGTGTAAAAGTGGCAAATGGCCATGGGCTGTTAGCCCTGGTGCTGTGGTGATCCAGCTCAGTGCTGAGCCCAGCCCCATGCCAGTGGCACAAGCATCACCATTGCCTTCAGAGCTGGGCAGGGTAGCATCTCCTAGAATTCCTAATGGCTGCAGGAATGTTATTCTGCCTTTGGAGGGCAAAGACCTTTCCATAATAAAGCATTATTAGCTTTCAAATACCCTTTTATTTTTTTCTCTGTTTTTCTTCTGTCAGAAATAGAAAATAAAACCACAAAACCCTATTGAAATCCGTTAAATTAAAGCCTTTTATTTAAAAGGTCTTGAGATTAATTTCATTACTGCAGCTTACAGAATATCATTATTCAGCATTTTTTTACGCCTATTCAAGTTGCTGGGGCTTAGGAATCTTTTGCACTTTCAAGTGTAAAGATTGCTCAGAGGGATTTGGTGCTTCAGAAGTAAATTGCTCCATATTTATTGCTGTAAAGATAATCTTCCAAACACGAATTGATGCTGCTCTGACTTCCTGGGAGTTTAGCACTTCCACTGTAGAAAACCTTCCCAATCAAGAAAAGAGGGGAGCTGCTGATTGCTTTTGTAAGATTTGCTAGCTGAAAGCCTGAAGGACAGAGAGGGTGTGATGTGACCATAAGTACTTAAATATTCACAGAGAGTTAAAAAAATCACATGGATAGTTGGTGGCTAGGAAATGCTTCTGAGCATTTAACAAAATTGGTTTTTTTAATTGTAAAACTATGCCAGACATCTTTTTCACTAATCCAGTTTCTGTATGCCTTTAGTAGGTCTAATGGTTGTGATTCCTCAACTGAGATGCAAGCTGCACTCTTATGTTTGGTCAAGTTGGCTCCGTGAAATTAAAAAAAAAAAATTGCTTAAGAGAGAAAGAAATTTTTACTATGAATCTACCACTCCACTTTCTTGCAATTTTCTTTGCTCCTCTTGTCTTGGAGATTCTTTGCACATAGGGATGAAATAAATAGTGGAAAATAAGATAATCTCATAAAAATAGTTCCTGTCTTCCTGTTGTTCCAGTCTCCAGGAGAACAGATTGGTTTGGGCACCTGTTACATGTAAGACACATTTTATATTTTTCTTCAAACAAATATAGTGATAAAGAGTTGAGAAATTATGGATTTAAGACACTAGGTGCTGAACAAACAAATTCAGAGATGGATTACAAATCAAAAATGTCTGCAAGCTGCAGCATGGGGCTTGTAAAGGCAGAGGTAGATAAAAAGGGTATATTTGGATAAAAATTTATGGAAAAGTGGATCAAACCATTAAGTAGCAAACTTAAAAAAAAAAACCAAAATCTAAAGAGATATGTTTCACAAACTTATTTTCAGTTTAAGTGGAAAAATGTAGCAGCCTTAGACTAGACAAAAACCCCTTAATGTTTTTAATTGGATAAATACATTATATCTGAAGGAGAAAATCGATGCATTGTGGATGTGCTTGGCAGAGATTTGTGCTCTTCAAGATTGCTCCTGATGGATTAATTTTCAGGATTGAGGTGCCTTTTTTGGAGTAGCATGTGACATATTTTTGTAGTGCATTCAAATTACTGAAATCACTGCCTTAGGAAATGGAAGAAAACTCAACATATTTCCTCTGAATACAAATGTACAACGTGTTCCTTTGCCTTTTAGGAGCTAACCTTTGTCTTCCATTACAGGTCTTTTCCATAGGCATGCTGAACTGAGTCACATGTGACATGACAGTCACATTTCTTACTTGTGTGACAAAACCAAAGCTATCTTAAAAATTAAATTATTTTGGTTTTTCTGAAGACATGATCAAAGTATTTTGAAGCACAATATACACATATTTCAGACCTGTAATTACATTATTGTCTAGTCAGTGTCTGTTAAACCTGAAAATATCTATTTCCATTTTTTTAAGGATATTATCCACTGCTACTGAAGTGAAAAGTGAGAATTCATCAGATTTCATTGGTGTTGGGGTGCCGTTGGCAGTGAGAAAGGATATTCTAGGATTGATAGCTTTCTTTCTTCTTGGTCATTTCAATTTAAACTTCAGAATGAGAAAAGATGAACCACATAAAACCCATTCATAATCAGAGAGTGTATTTCACTGCAGTTATTCAGCACAACAGAAGCACACATCACAATTTCATCTCTCTTGTTAAGATTTAGAAGCTGTTCCATTGCTGAATAACTCCTAGAGGTGAATAAGCCACCAGCTTCTTTTCTTTTGTGAGTTCTGTAATCCCACTCCAACCCATTTTAAATGTGGAAGTGATGCTGGTGAAGTGTAGGCTCCACAGTGACCTTGGGATCAGTTCTTTCATGTTGCTAGAAGGTACCTCATTATCTAATAAAATCAGAAATTTTACATTAACTGTTCTGATCTTTTGTTAGATCAGAGAGTGTCATTGGGTCTAAATGACATGTTTTGATGTTCCTTTACCATGTCTTTGTATGTATTGTGCACATATTTTTGTTCTGCACAAAGTCTTGATGAAAAAGCAGCTCAGCTTACTGCCAACTTGAGACTGCACTAAAAGAATTAGAAACATCAGGTGATTTGGTTGCCGTGAGATAACATCCTTTAAATATTTGTACAGCTTTATGAAAAATGACCTGTTGTCAAGCTGAGAAGATCAAAGAAGGAAAAGGCTAGTATTAAATATAATACATGTGACTTTTACATACTCCCTAAATCAATAATAAATTTTTGAGTTTGTGGGGCATATTTGGATGGTGTCCACAATAATAAAATATAGGGCTAAATCTATAGAAACCTTGTCTACTCTTAATCAAGTTCTTTAGTAAAGACACTGTCCAAATAGCCTTGTGCCATGTTCTCAGTAGAATAGAAAAAATTCCAATTGATTACTTGATTATGAATTGAAGAAGCCCTACATGATGTTCAAAGTACAAAGATTCTAGTGCATAGCATGAAGTTCACTCTGTTCTCTGGCCCCTGGAGCAGCTGGCAGAGTCTGGCTCACGTCCCTACTGCTGTTCTCTTTTCCAGTCAGAGTGCAGGAGCACTGCAGGAAAATTCATTATCTTATCCCTTACACTTTTACAAATGGAAAATTTCTTCAATTCAGATTTTTTTCACAAATTTAATCCTTATTTTGGGGCTTGAGAAGATTTTCAAGTCAGTAATCTACACCTTCACACATATGATTTGCAGGCAGCTTTAAGAGCAGTTTATACAATTTTCAGTGAAATTTTCATTCTGGTTTACTTTGTAATCCATTTTGTTCCCAAGATGCTAAGTTGCTATTTAGATATGAGAGCCACGCATGTTTTTGTAAATGTCAACAGGAGCTGCATCTAATATTTTTTATAAATATCTTGGTCATCTGTGAGGGCTCTCTACTATATGAAGGTCCCAAATAGTTAAACCAAATGAGCTTGGTACACAAACACTGTGTTGTTGAGTGTGCTCTGCTTTTCTGCTTAGAAATCAGTGGCATAAAAGGCAACACAGGGAACACACATGAGGAGCTGTAGTGCTCAGTGAGGTCTTCAGGGTGAGAAAAATAATCTGGAATTTCATATTGTGCTAAAGAAGGTGATGGGATTTATGATTTTGTCTCTGTTCCAGCAGTGTACTTAAAGCCAGAGCATAAATCTATTTATGGAAGTAGATATATTCCCTCTTTAATATATGCAATCATTAAGCAATCATTAACATTAATAAAATTTGTGAGTAAACAGTAAGAAGAAAATGTAACAATTAGTTTGAACAACAGTTCTTTTGGGTTGTGTTTTATGGGTTGGTTGTGGGTTTTTTTTTTTGTTTTGGGGAGCTTTTTTGGATTGTTTGTGCTGGTTTTTTTGGTAAAACCATCTAAACTTTGTTCACAAAAAAAAAATCTACACATTACATTCATTCATGTTATGTATCTGAGAATCTCTGTGTTCTTTTGGCACACAGAGACCATACTGTCAGTCACATTCATTATTTCAGCTACAGCTTTTGATGCACAGCTTTTATTAAAAAACCCAACAAGCAGAATTGTAAGTTAAATTATGGAAATTGTAAGAAAATTTAAGGCAGCATCCACAAATATGCTTATTTTGTTAGGATGGAAACCCATTGATAATCCCCCTTCCACAGTGTCTTTTAAGAAACTGTTCTCACGGATTGTAAGTCATTGATACATCATTTATTACAGGATCCTGCAATTATTGATGAAAGTTCAGAAGATTAATGTCTAGAGGTTGAAATAAGCATGAAAAATTCTTATTCAACAGGCTCTGGAAAGAACAAAAGGATTATTTAATATAAAAGTAGAAGGGACTACAGGCAGCTAAATTTTTGACAATATATAGTGTTATGTTACCTCAGAAAATAAGTATGAAGCAGCAGAGTGCTTCATCTGTGCTTTGAATTTGAGTTCAGCCAAGTACTTCCTGTTTCTGAACTGGTTTTAGGTTGCTGAACCATAATAAGAGTTTCAAACATGACCCACTTGGGAGTTCAGAGTCTGTGGGGAAAAAGTGCTTGGGGGTTGGCAGAGAGCAGTGAAGGCAGCAGGAGATGCATCAGAAGACCCAATGGAAAAGGAAAGAATTTCTTCAAGATAAGATGAAAGGAAAGTTGTAGCAGAGGTGGGGAAGAAAAGCAGGAGTCAAAACAGAGTGAGAAGGGAATTTGGAGTAAGGCTGGAAGATTCACAAACCTGTGGTAAGGGTTGCAGAGGGCAAGGAAAAGCCAGGGGTGGTATGTGCTGTGGATAGGCCAGGCTTACTGTGATCCCTAGGCTGGGATCTGTTGCTTCTCAGCTCTACTGCTAAAACTCTTCATCATCAGAACCAGATCAAGGTTGCATTGTTAATTCTGAAAAAAAAAATGAGTATTTTTGGCTCTAAGTACAAGAGAAAAATCTCTATCTGGCTGCTGCAGTGTGGGACAAGAGTGGGAGCACCTCCCTCTGTTTCCACTGCCCTGTCCCAGGCACACAGGCTGTTGCTGGTGGTGGTAATGACAGCAAGGTCATCGCCTTGGGACAGTGCCATTGAGGAATGCTGACTGCCAGGACATCTCTGACTAGGACAGTCTGCCAGTATGGACATCTACTTATTTTGCCTCTGTCTGAGGCTGGCCTTATGTTCCTCTCTGGGTGGTAAATCCACATAGAAAGAATGTCATCTTACTGCCAGCCCCTACTATTTCTTCTCAAGCAAACTATCTTAGCCTGGGCCATGTCCCTAAATAGCACCATAAAAAAATTTTATTTGTTTTTTTTGGTTTTTTTTAAATACATGAAATTACTTACAGTTTCCTACCTCCTTTCTTCCTCAGTGCCCCTGAACCCTTGTTTTCTCCACAAAATTGTTGTCTCAGTCAGAGCAAGGGATAAGTGGTGATCACTGAACAAATAACTCCTCAATATTTCTTTTTAACATCAGCCATATGGTAAGTCTGTGATCATTGCTGAACTCGGTCAGGGGCTTAGGGACGCAAAGCTTCTTATGCCTTTGTTAGGCCAGCTGTTTCAATTGGGAGGCTGAATATCAAGCATCCATGGTGCTGAATTTATCTAAAAAATCTTACTATGTAGGGAAGGATTTAAAAAAAAACCTGACTCTAATATGTGCTGAGGATTCTTACCTAAGAATTCTTACCAACTATCCAAGGCTAGCCAGAGCATGACATTCCTTCTTTCTTATACTGGTTGCTGGTTTTCCCCTGTTCTTAATCATAATATCAACTATCCATGTCTTTTATTTTAAGTGATTTTAGCAACATCAGATGGGGAAAGAAGAATATTTCATTTCCAGTTTTATTTTAAGCAGAGTTCAAAAGTTCAAAAGTAATGCAAAAAACCTTTTTTTTCATACTAGTTTAAAATAAACTTTCCAGCAATGTCACAAAAGCAGTAGCATTTTGATAAAATTAATTAATTACAGTGCAATTACATGATAGGTGTCTAGTAACTTCTCACTTTGCTGCAGATTGTAATCAGATGTGTTTTAAATTCACCTTATCAAATAACACTGTCCTTAAAGCTCTTCAGAACATTAATAAAATTCCTGGTGATGTCATTGCTGGGAGTGGGGAGGAAAAAGGTTATTAGCTAAAACAAAAAAAATTAAAATAGAATATTATATTTTTCTGATGTACATAATGGTTTACACTGAGGGTGGAGCTGGGTGCTGAGTTGGCGTGTGCTGTTGTCCCAGCCAGAGCTCTCTCAGCTCTTACTTTTGGCTGGTTTTGCCCCAAAGCTGTCCCGTCAGCTGATTCCCACAGGTGTCTCTTCTTTCTCTGTAAATTGAAGCAATTGGATAGATAGAAATTATGCTCATCATGTGCTTGAAAGAGGAAGAGAAATTGGTTGAAAACAACTTATTATCAGCCTCTCCCCCTCAGCTTAGGAATTGTGTTAGAGCCAGAAGTCTTCTGTGGGTATGTTAACCACAAAAGAAGGGTCAACAGAGGTGTACACCCCTTCACCCTCCTCCTGCCCCCCCAGTAAACACTGCTGGTAAACTGGTAATGGATGAGGAGGAGGGTGAGGTATTCAACAGCTTCTGTGCCTCATTCTTTAGTGGCAGTGGGGGCTGCTGGATGAGAGCCTGGACAAGACCCAGCAATGTGCAAAGCCAGTCGTGTCCCAGTCTGCATCCAAAGCAGCATGGGCAGCGGGGCAAGAAGGCTCTGAAGGGAGCCTGCAAGAAAAGTGGAAAGAAACACTTTACATGGGCCTGTAGTAACAGGACAAGGAGGAAGGGCTTCAAACTGAAAGAGTGTAGATTTAGATTAGTTACTAGAAGGAAATGTTTTTCTGTGAGGGTGGTGAGGCACTGGAACAGGTTGCCCAGGAAAGTTGTGGATGATCAGTCCCTGGAAGTGGGCCAGGTTGGATAGAACTCTGAGCAACCTGGTCTCATTGAAGGAGACCATAAAGATCATTCTTGCCCATGGCAGAGAAGGTTGGAATGAGGTGATCTTTATGGTCTCTTCTAACCCAAACCTTTCTATGATTCTTCTGTGAATTTGTTAATCAATAAGTCCTGTTCTTGAGTCCAAATCCCCAATTAGAAGTAATCAAATGGATCATTCAAGACCAAATTTACAGGGTCATTCCTGTTGCAGAGTCTGCACAGGGGATTTTTTGCCCCTTGGAACAGGAGAAAGAGTAGCTGCAATCCTATAAACAGAGCTGCAGCATCAGCTGCTCCTTATTGTAACTTTCCACAGTATCTCACAACACATGCTTCAATAACTGCTGGCAAGTATTGACTTTGGGAACACTAATCTCCCTGCCAGCTTGTTCATGGTACCGGAGTAACAGTGTGTCAGCAGTTGTAGTTACTGCCTCCAGGTTAAGAGGCATGTTCCCATGCTCTATAATTACTAGCCAAACACCAAAGAATTAGCTGTGTCCATCTGACGGATTCGGTGATACTGTGTGATTGCTCCCGCTGAAGCAATAACCATTCACTGACCGACTGGTTCCTGCAGGAGACTTGTTTTATAGCTCCATTCAAACACATTTAAGAAAGCAGGAATCTGAGGAGAGACTCTATGGCCTTATAAAAGTAGAGCTAAGATGTTGTAACTTACACACTGACATTTTCAGAGCTTTGATTTCAGACAGCAAATTGCACAGTCAACGAAGCAATCAATTTAGAAATGACAGAAAACATTCAGATAAACACAAAATCATCTGTTGCATAAATAAAGGTACAGATAAAAAAAAATGTGATGAGTTTGATAATGGAAAGAAACAAATAAAAAGCTGTCTGTAGAAGAAAGCTCAAATAAAAATAGAGTGATGGAGAGGTTCTCTCCAAATATCTGTTTATAACATGCAGTCATTTCAGTTTAGCACTATGAGGAATGAAAAGTATAAGCCAAAATCCAGGGCTTGAGGCCAAACCTAGTGTTCTGGCTGTCAGCAAATGGTGAAAATGCTGTCAATTAGCAAAAATCGTTTTCTATCCTCTCACATCAAAGCAGTGATAATGTGTCCTTTGATGGCCTGGCAGCACTGGGATGAGAGAAGGCAGCCTGCTGATGGGAAAGGGCCCACACAGAGATGAGCAGCCTTGGAAGGGTGGAGGGGCTCCTGCATGGAGCCACAGCCGTGATGTGGCTGGGTACCTACGGAGAAGGGGATGGCTGATGGGCTCAGCGGGGAACAGCACAAGCCAGGGGTCCGGAAAATGAGGAAACCTCCTTTTTCTAATTATTTGTGTCACTGGGTAATGCAGCTAAGCCCTCCCCTCTGCTGAAGGAGTGAGGAAAAGGAGACTAGTGGATCCCAGGTAGACATCAATGACTTTTCCTTATGTGTTTAACATTTCAGGTGTGCAATCTATCTTGGTTCTGAGAAGCAAAGGAGAGTGAGACATTAAGAAAATCAGATCCAGTGCCATAATATCATCAATAATTATTTAGGAATCATAGATACAGGGGTACAATTTTTATTTTGTTTAAGACAACAGCTTCACAGGCACTGAAATGAAATCTGATCTTGATAATATTGCTATAAACTGGTAGTAAACATAGCTGAGAGCAGAAATAGATCAATAAAAATCAGTCATAAAACTGAAAATAGAGGGAGGTATTAGGAGTTTGTTAAAGTGGAAAAGAATATGAACATGGCATGTGAGAGCAAACCCTTTAGCTAGAGATTCAAATTTGGTTCTACTAATCACAAAGTGATCCCACAGAGTTTCATGCTGCACAAGGGCAAAGAAACTGTAGACTTGAAACTGGTCACCTTTTGCTTCAAACTGTGGTAAATGGGAAGCATTTTTTCATGATCTTGTTCTTTGAAGTTCTCAGATCATTGAGTACAACAATAAAAATGGCATCAGCAGCATAAAGTTTAAAGTAGCGAATTGATTTTTAAGCTCAGACAGCCAAAGGAAAAAGTTCTCAGTAACAAAAAAATGTGAAGTCATGGGGTTCTGGGTCTAAACGCTGCTGTAGATCATTTCCACGTGTAATGCAATGTGTATAGGACAAATCTAAATCTTGGTAAATGCCTTGCTTTGGATTTTTCCACCACAAGTACATTAAAATCATTCATAGGTACTTAAGGCATCAGCATCTGAGTAAAAGGTCTGAATGGGAAAGAATTTTCTGAATCCTGTACATCACTGTAAGTTGAAATTCTGTACTACTAAGAGAAAGAGAGTTGCTAATAGGTATTCAACAGTGAAATACTCTGTTTAATAATGTAAGAGAAGACCTCGCTTATTAGGAAGTGCACGGCTTGTCCATGTCAGAATTGTCTTGTCATGCTGTCCTGTTGTCACATCCTTGGCTGAATGCTTCTTATAATCCCAAAGTTCTGTGTTGTTAATTGCACCTTTTTGTTGCCCTTCTTGCAGATTTGTGGAGGTTTTCAGCCTTTCAGAGCTGAGCCCTTTTCTGCTACGGGCAGCCAACACTGCATAGCACAGTGCTGCGCTCTGCTTACTTGCCACAGCTGCTGGTACTGCAGTAGTAGAGAATTGAGATGCAGGTTGCATCTGCCTGTCCAGTACACTTGGAACTTAATAGAAAAATCAAAATATTTTGTTATTTGGAAATTGAAAAGACAATACTCAATTAAATTGGAGTTAACAGCAAAACCTGAAATCACTGCTGATATTAGGAACTGTGTGGTATAAATTTGCTTGCATTTTGTCTCTGCAATTTCACTGACAATTTCAGGCTGCTGAGCAATGTTTAATTTGTTCTTAATATTTCTGGTTGCGAGCTTGTGTCTGCATGTTTTGAAAAGCAATACTTTTGCACATTTGGGAGCATTTATGTAGTAAAAAATATTTCAGTACAAAAATATGTTTCTCTTTAACCTCAGGACATGTTCTTGCCGCTGTTCCAAATGAACTTGGGGAGAGCTGGTGTGTCCCTGAGAGTGCAGACAATATTATTCCATGTTTGTGCTGCATGAGGATGTCTTAGAGTTTCCCATTTCAAAAGCCAGATGTTGCTGACCCTTTCTGCCATCAACTTTTATTTTAAATCAATGTATAGGGCTTCTGATTATGGGGTTTAACAGTTTAGAAGATTATGGTTAGTATGTATTTAATGTTTCTTTGATATTGGAGAGTAAAGCAGAAAAGGACATGGTCTCACCTCTGCTGATACTTTGGTGGCAAAAGTGATAAAATTATATCCTTTTTACTTTGATATTTTGTGAAATTTCAGTGGGAGGTTTGGGTCAGTGTTTCTTTCAGCAATCCCCAGTCTTGTAGTTAGTAACTTTGATAAAACTGCCTTGGCTAGGGATGGCAGCACTGAACAGGAATGCACACCTCACTTGTGTCCATCCCAGGCTTGATTTTAACCTTGCAGATTCTTTCACTGTGTGGACAAGCCTGCAAGGCCTCTCAGGAGATAATAAGGTTTGAGAAGTCTCATATAAAAATATGATGATAAACAATTTAAAGTAATGTTGAGCAGTTGGAGAAAAACCAGCATCAAAAATTAAAACTAGTTCCAGCAGAGGATCAATGAAATTAAGGATTTGTAAAATTTTTTTATTTTCCCCATTGAGCATGTATAAAATGTAGGTAAATAGTTAGAAGGCAAAATGCTGTATGAACCTTTCCTCCTTATTTTTAATTCACACAATTTAAACACAGGAGCACAGATAGTTCCAAAAGACAGTTATTCAGCTGGAGGAAACATAAATCTTTAAATATAAGGTGGTTCACTTTATATTCTGCTACGGATTATTTAGTGCTTTTCATATACTATAGCTCAAAGCCTTTTACTAAGAAATGAACTATGGTAGAGATGTGCCCTGAATGCAGAACTCTCCAGAACTACAGATACAAATGCATTAGAGTTATTTTTTGTGTCTGAATGCTGTCACTTGGATCTATACAAATGATGCATAGTGATGAATCCTCTGCAAAATATATGTCTGTTTTTATGGACTAACCAGAAAATGTGAATCCAGGAGTAATGTTTGCCAAGAAGAGAGGTATCTTCAAGATAAAGATTTATGCCACCCCATGTAAACACAATTGAGTATGTGTGAAAAATGCAGCCAGAAAAAATATTAGTAAATATGAAGCATTATTCTACTTTTTGTTTTTCTTTGTTTTTTCTATTTCGCCAACAATTAGAATTCCACAAAATAAGCAGACACCAATTTTTGCCATGTATTGCAGAAGTGTTTGAGAGGAGAGAGTTCTTCCCAGCAGATCTTGCACTCTGGATAGACAGGACAGGAAAAGAATGATGGTGGCAACTAAAAGATGAGAGATGATGTTTGAAAGCAGATGATTTACAATTTTATAACAAATTAATGCTGAGCAGCTGCTGAACAATGACCATATTTTTAACCTCTTCAGTTGTGAGGTCATAGTAATGTGCTTCATCATCCTTCACTGGAAAGGCAGGCCAGTCCTGGCAACTGCTGACACTTCCTTGGCTGCTCTGGAGTGACTTTGTTCACTTCTGTGACTTGAGGTTGCTTGGTCATTTGCCCACAACCTCAGTCATGTAGATATTGAGGTGGTTGGCATCTTCTTTGATATTTGAATCTTGCTATTTCTATTCCTCTTTGCAGTATTTTGAACCTTCTTATCTTTCATGGAAATGTCTCCTGCTGTTTTTGTTGAAGCTTATGAGAAGATAGAGTCGGGATAGAATTTAGAAAGTAAAATAAATATATTACATTACATTACAGTATAGTATGGTACATTGTAGTATGTGATATTTTATTATATATGTACTGTGCTTCCTTTAAGTCTCATCCTTCTGTAGCACAACAGTTAAAGGTAGCACTCTAAAACTCTGGAAAGAAGAAAGGCACCTTGAAAATTCGGTATCACAATTAACATGTCTCCAGTCATGTGGTATGTTACAGCATTTCTTAATGGATTCCTTGGGCAAAGTGAGTAGCTCAGGGCTTACTGGTCTTACTGGCTGTCACAGAAAGGAAGCAATCTAAAGGTTGTTTCAAAAATAAGAAAACATTGCATTGAAGTAACTACAGATTCTTTTTTCTTGCTCTCCCCATTCTTCCTGTTGTCTTTATTCAGAGGAGTTTGGAGGATCACTGAAATCAAGTCATAATAATTTCCAGAACTAAAGTTTTTTCTTATTCTAGAAGAACAGATTCCCCATTTTTCTGTGTACCTCATGCTCATGTAAATGTACAAAATTGTATTGTACAAAAAGCACAATTCAATTAATATAGTAATTGGCCTGAATGACATCAGCAGCAGAAGACCACATGAACATTGCCTTTTGGAAGAAATAGATTATGGTCTAGGTAGCCCACTTTTATCAGTTCTTTGTGTCCTGCTGCAGGTAACAGTCCAGTTCTTTGTCCTTTGGACTGGAATGCTCAAATTTGGGTTTTGATTGTGGTTTTATCTTGTTTTGTTGTATTTTTGCATCTGTGCAGGAAGGTTGCATCTCCTTCAGGCCTCGGGCAAAATTAATTTTTTTTTATGATTGTTAGACTGTGTCTAGTTTTCAGTGCCTCTACTTATGACTCTGGAGTTACCTGATTTAAAAAGGCATTAAACTCTTTATTTCAATTAATCTTTTTATTCTAAGGAGTGGATAATCTATTTAGGTGATCTATGAAACTTTGGCATAAATGCTCCAAGCAGATTGAATAGATCAGACCCATTTCCTTCAAAATCTTTCTTTTTATTCTGTGCCACCAAGGGAGGTCAGTTCTGATGCCCTACATGATCTTCAGGGCAGGTCATTAGAACAAACACAGTTTTCTCTGTGGTTATGTTCTTTTGCTGTGGGGGTTTAATAGTCTCTCTATTCTTTGCTATGAATTGGTTGGTTCTTGCTACAAGCATGCCAGTATGTTATTATATTGAAAATAAATAAATAAATAAAATTGGTGACCTGTTAACATGGGGTCTTGGTTCAATGTGAAACAATATTTTTTATGTAAGAAGACTGGCTATGGCTTAAGATACCAAGATCTGTGTTCTGACCCTCACTTTCTAACAGCTTCTTCACAGCCCCAAGGAAGTCACTTTAACTTTATTCTCTGAGAACTGTAGGTGATAATGAATACTTCAATATCTCGCAGGGCACCGGAACACAAAAACTCTGCTGGCTAATCTGCAAGGAGAAGGTAGTGTGGCAAAGAAAAGACACATTATTAGCCATAACCTAAAACCAAATGCAATAGAAATATCAATAAAATCATATGTGTTTCAGTGAAATGTGCCTTCTGAGTAGCTAACAGAAAACAGCAGCTATTATATGCTGTCAGGAGTGGAGAATTAAAATGTCAAATGTGCTCTGCTTTGCTACAGCTCTTGATGCACTTGTTGTGTGCTCCAGCCCTCAGAGTGCTTTTGTGTCCCTCTCTGGACTGGGAGTGTCTGGCTGGTGCTGGAGAGCCCGACCAGAACACACTGCAGAGCTCCAGCTGTGCCCTCACCTGTGCCAGAGCAAGGTGGGAATCACTTCCCGTGAGAAAGTCACATGTAGTGCAGAAATAGTGACTACCTTCTCAGTTAAACTCTTCCACAGCTTAGCACAATTTCTCTCTTTAAAACCACTGAAGAGGTCTCAAACACTTTAGGATTGGAGCTAGATGAATTCAGCATTCTTTTGCCCTAGGGTTCCTGGAGGGTGGAGGATTCTGTAGTATCTTATGTGTAGAAAGCCCAGGGTAGGTTTCTTTGCTGTTGATGCTGAGTTTAAGCTCTCAGTTTCTCTGTGTAACAATTTCATTCATGTTCTTGCAGCACATCTGTTTTATTAGTTGCCAGAGAAATAAAATCATCTGACTCTACTCATGCATTACATTTATTGTTGTTAAAATTAAAAGTTTTCTAGCAGAGGCAAAACTGCTGTCAGGAGTGGCAGGGTGGGAGGGACTGTGCTTTCCAGCTATGCCTGGCAGTTCTATAGGAAAACAACTGTGGGAGAAGTCACCTATAAAACAAATGAATGGCTTGGCATTGATGAATACCATGGCAGTTATGTAGAACTTAGGAATGGTAGTAAATGGGAAAATATGAGAGCTCATTTACTGAAATGCATGAATATTGTAACCAAAAGAGTAAGACCCTGCTTGTCACTACCTCTACACGTCAATCTGTTACACAAAACAGCAGGGCAATATTCCAGTACTTGGTGTGTTGATTATGCAGAGGGAAATAAAGTCCATTGCTTTGCAACTTGTCAAACAGCTCTGTAAAATGTGAAACTAATCTAATAAGTTATTTTTCTAACTGATGATGTAGCACAATTGATGTAAAAATATGTACATTTATATAAATAAGTCTTCAGTCACCTTGGAAGAATATCTATACAGGTGAAATCCTTGTTTCTCTGGTTGGGTGAAAAACTGTTTTCATGTAAGGGGCAGCAATCAGATCTTAAAGTACATAAGCAATCTCGTGTACCTGACTAACATTTAAAGCTGTCTTATGGAATCTGTTTCTTCCTTTGCTCTTAGCCATTTGAACTTTCCTGTTGTCAGGAAAATCTATAAAAAATGAAAAGGGGATTCTGTTTTATACACAAGTGAACTTTGAGCTCTTCTGAGACAGCAGTCACAAGCAAAACCTAAACATTACAGAATTGCTATTGTTACTATTATTATTATTTATATTATTATTAATTCAGAAAGAACCAATGTCTGATGGTTTAGTGCACTTGATGTTCAACTCATCCAGCAAGACTCTAAAAACAAATACCTGTTCCTGCAGTACTGCAAATGTTATCATCAAGTAACTGGTTTCTGGAGTGGGAGATAGGGTGTTTCTTAAGATTCATACTTACCATACTTTACATACATTTACCCAGCAGTGTGTTTTGGACAGCAAGCTGAGTAGATCAGTTTTAGCTGCTTTTTGGTAGTGGTCTATATGCAAATGTGTCCAAGTTTCTGTAGTCTTCCTCTATTAAGTCTGTCAAAGTATTTCTGCAGGAAATAAACATCATTAG
This sequence comes from Pyrgilauda ruficollis, assembly GCF_017590135.1. NCBI lineage: Eukaryota > Metazoa > Chordata > Aves > Passeriformes > Passeridae > Pyrgilauda > Pyrgilauda ruficollis. The sequence continues at coordinate 5,838,302 of NW_024524711.1, read as the reverse complement.
AAAGTCATGGCTTCACCTTTGAACCCCAGTAAGATATTTTTCCTTAATCAATACAATACTGTCGTCTGAGTAAAGTGTGGCTTGTTTTGTGTTTATCTACATCTATTTCTAATGCATAAGCTGTACTTCTGTATAATTTCAATTTTATGCACTTTTTTGGAGAGACTTAGAATGGCTATTTTTAATATTTTCATGGCATTTATCTCCTGTGGTAAGCATTGGCCAAGGTATGGTCTGGACAGCATGTCTTCTATGAATTCCTAAATGATTATTGCATTGAGGTTTTAGGTAAAATTCTAGCCTTCATTATATATTTCTAAAAAATTACTTTAAAATTGAATTTGACATATCCTTCAATTCTCAGTAGTTTAGGAATGAGATCCAGTATGAAATATATTCAGAGACCTCAGGTACTAGCCTTACAATAAAATTGCTTTCCTGATTCCATGGTGTGCTTTATAGAAGCTTTATGAAAATGGTTTTGTTTTTCTTTCAGGACTCTCTTTTGGTATCTGGAACTTCTTTTATCTAAATGTTCATCTGTTATAGTATTAGTGACTTCCTATTTAGAAACTATATACAAGATTCATAAAAGTGCAAATAATTTATATTAAGAAGGCTGTATCTTTCATTGTAGGTGTCTGAAGGTGCTGTTCAAATGGATAAAAATAGAAGCAATTTCTTAGGCATATTATGTTTTGTTTAATATTTTTCAACATCCCTAAGGCATCACTGCTATGTTTAAACCAAAATTTAAGACTAAAATCTCATATTCACATATAATAATTGTACGGTGCAGAATAAATCGTATGCGGTGTATGTGAAATGGTTGGGTCTGGACAGTAAAGGCAACAGTTTTGCTGTTTGATTCCTGACATCTTTAAATATGAAAATAAATGTATAATTCTGCTTGGAAAAAAAGCAGCAGGGGCTGGTTAGACTGCTGCACACCTGTCAAGCTTTCTGCTGGAAGAGTTGGCAGGCTGCACCAAAGGTCAGAGAGGATATCTAGGGGACTATGGATCCCCTTTGCTGGCAGATGTTACCTGAATACCCCTGTTAGCAGTGCCAGCTCAAGAGGCTGTGCAGGTTTTTACCAGCCAGTTTGCCAAAGCACTAAGAAAGGGCAAAATTTACCTGCAATTATCCTGACAAAGCATGTCCAGTCCAGAGAACCTCAGGCTAAAGCCAGTTTTTCTCATGGAAAAAATTTAATTATTTGATATGCAGGGAGTTTGTTGTATAGTTACTCCTTTTAGATTTTGCAGGATTCTTTAATATCAGATATGACAGCTTTGCTTTTTCTCTTCTGTGTTTCTGAGTGCATATAAAACCCCCAATAAAAATATATGTGGAAACAAAAATGTCAAAATAATGGAGCTGAACAGAGCTACAGGGATAGCCAACATCTCCTCTCTTAAAAAGATATTTGTCTTTTTATAAAGTCTTTGTTTCTCTGTCACAAAGGTTCACAACCTCCAAAGTGTATTATTAAAAGTTTTTATGACCATTCTCAGACAATTTGTACCAAATAAGTCTGATGGAAAAAATTATTGAGCAAGACAGAATACTATGTAACTATGATAAGCAATACTTCATGTCCTTGCTAATTAAGAAATGGAGCAAGAAAATATTTCACTCATTTTTCTATAGCAATGAGTTTCTAATTTTTAGTGAAAAAAAAAAACTTAACTAAATTACAGAAAACCAGTCCACTTTCTTTATCCCTCTGAAACATTTTACTAAAACCCTTTAATTTCTTTAAAAGTAAAATAAATTGTAAAACAAATTGATAGTTACATTGTTACAAACACATTATCTGAAATATATTTAGAATAGGTAACTTGGAAATAAAAAAGTTATTGTGCCTCTTCACAAAGGCAAAAAGTGTTTGCAATAGTAAGCATGCAAAAAAGGTATCCTTAGGAAAATAAAAACTAAAATAATAATGCTTTTAGGAAGAAATTCTCATGGGGAAAAAAAGTGTCAATAAGACTGAGATTGCTTTTCTTTTTTTTTTGAAAGACAAAAAATAGTAAATGTATATTGCAGTTGACCAAATAATATGAAAAATAACATATCGATTTTCAGAATTTTTGATCATAATTAATTTGATTTTTTTAAAGACTGTGAAGATGTTCACATCAAGGCTTGTCCTAATCTCTACTGTTAGAAATAGATATTGATCAAGTGTTGCTGCACATAGGTATGATATGGTCTTCTTGCACCTGTTTCTGAAACATCTGTTACTGTTAGGAGCAAGATCCAGAGACAAATAACAATTTGTGTAGAAGCAGACTTGAATTTCCTTCTGATTGTGATAAGCTCAAATCAGTCAGTGGCTCACTGCTCTCTCCAAACAAAGACTATCAATCTGTGAGCACTTTCAGTAGCTATAATTTTTCATCCCCCATTCATAAAGATAAATCTGTTTTGTTGGATAATCTTAGTTTCAGTCTTTGTGATTCTCCAAAGAATTAATCTTGTTGTCCAAATGATCCCTTTAGAAATGAGCTGAATTTTTTTTAATTGTTTGCTAGCTCAGTGCAATGCATTTGAAATGCAGCAATGGCCATGAGTATTTTGAAGACTTCATTACTCTTCATGCTAAGTTACTCAGCAACAGGATCTGTGGGTATTCTGGTTTTAACTTGCATTGTAAAATGTCTTATGGGCTTTGTATTATATTAATAATATAATTAATAATAATATTAGGAACTGCCCTGGCAAAGGAGGTAAACACTGAAGGTCCATCTATTGCCCACTCAACAGGCCTGCACAGAAAACTGACTTCTGAGGTTCCTGCCCCTGGAGACTCGTAGCTTGTTTGATCGCAGCTGCACACAGAGGTTGCTGGAGTGCATCAGCTCCCCACTATGTCAGTGGAAACAGAGGAGGGCAATTCCAGATGGAAATTCATCTTACTGATTTCCCTGAGGAAGTTCCCATTTCTTTTGTTGTGTGTAGAGGCAGTTTATGGTAATTATGGTGTAATTATGTTCACCTAATTTTAGATCTCTGCAGGCATTTGTAGAGTCTGGCTGGTGTGGCATATACTAAAGCAGCTGCTTTAGGGTGAGATGAATCATGTATAAAAATGCTTATTCCTCCCCATTTACTGTAAGGGAAGTCTGTGTGACTACCTCTTAACTAAATGTCTCAGTTTTCTCTTTAGGAAAATAATTAGGCCATCAACATTTTCTGTGATGAAGGATGTAGTCTAAATTCTTCTAATAAGGGCTGTTCCACTTGGCCTAAACAATTCAGATTCATCAACTAAAAAAAAAAAAAAAAAAAGAATGTTAATGAATGTTAACATAAAAAAACAGAAGGAAAATTTGATTGTCACAGTTAATTAGCCATACCACCAAGGAATGCTAGTTCTTGTTGCAGGAAGTGCTGAGCAAAAAGGTATAGCAAGGACTGGAAGTCAGAACTACCATCACAGATAAATGCCCTAAAATTGATCTTTGCACTGAATCTGTCTCTTTCCCAGCAAATATTCATACAAAGTGGAAATTAGGAACAATTTAAAGTTGCCTGTAGGACCTCTGGAATACCCTAGACTTGTGCTTGGCAAACCATGCTTGTTGGGTTGAACCTTGATGGGTTTGAATGCAGGTGTCCTCACACATTTCTGAGCGTATTCCTTAAAAGCTGAAAGGCAGAGAAGAACCACTGGGGAAACAATCACCATTCATTTCCTTCAGCAGTGTTTTGAAGGACAGTACTCGTTTCCCTCTGACTTCTGAAGGACCTGGCTCATGCTCCTACCTGCAAACGTTGCACCAGGTGCCACCCTGCCCGGGTGAGGTTCCTGCATGTTGTAGAGTACAGGCTGGTTCTGAGGTAGGGGTTTCCTATTCCTTATTATGCAGCAGATCTATTGCAACCACCTTTTATTTTGTGCAATCCAACTCTTCTCAGCATTTCCATCAGCCTCTCTCAGTACTGGGGACTCTGTCTGGGAAACGGGAAAAATCTGTGTTGCTTAGTTCCTTTAGTGCTGAACCTTTCCAGTGCTCTTCTTATACGACCAGACCTCTTGAACCATAAAGGACATGACTTCTGTCAGCTCACAGAAGCATTTCAGTCTCATCTGAAAGTCTGAAGGTTATTAAAATAAATTGAAATAGAGTATGCATATGTGCAAATTACTTTTTCACAGAGCAAAAGACAGCTCCAAATGTGTTTCTTCCTTATATTCCTTTCATTACTTAGTGTGCTCCCTGTGTGAGATCTGTTTCATCTTTAAGACATATAGTCTGCCCTCAAAGTAAATTATAGAGGACACTATATTCTATGAAATTGTGCTTATGCTATAGCTAAAAAAAAAAACCATTAAAAATAAATAAGTAACCCAGGCACTTCCAATGCACCAAACTATATTCTATGAAATTGTGCTTATGCTATAGCTAAAAAAAAACCCATTAAAAATAAATAAGTAACCTAGGCACTTCCAATGCACCAATGCACTTGACAAAAAAAAAAAAAAAAAAGTAGCATAATTTTAGTCTGTTCAGTCTAGAATGTGCTTGATAGTAAGATCTTATAATTATATAGAAATTTTCATTTTGAACAATCTATATGTGGTCTGTAAAGAGACAACGAGTTGCTGTGCCACCTTCAAACAAGCAATGAGACATAGAACAGTGAGAGAGTAGGAACACCTGACTAAAACCAAATTTTCCAGACACTGAAATTAATTCCTTATTCTTAAAGATTTTTGCCCTTTGTTTAATCTGAATGTGTGGACTAATAAAGTAGCACATTAGTTTTAAATGCTGCCACTGTGCTTTTTTGATTGCCAGTTTGCCATGTGAATGAGTGTACTTTCATAAGCAGACATTACCATTGAATTTTTTAATGCTAAAGTTTATAATAATAAAAATATGCATGCTATCATCACACAGGTGTCAAATTAGATACTTTCATTTATTGGTGGAATCAACAAACCAAATAGTAAGGAAACCAAGAAAGAATCAAGGATAACACTAAAGATGAAGCTAAAAATTTCAGATGCTTTAGCAATAGAATAATGTAAATTTTAAGTTATGTTTTTTGAAAAATTGCAAGCTTTTTTTTTTTTTTTAAGAATTCTCCCACTCAATTGTTTTGTATTTCCAAAAGGAATTGCAGTCTGTCATACTTCATGTATGAAGTATGCAATTATAAATTAATATGCAGCTAAGAAATTTAGACACACATAAAACCAGGTAATATCTAATGCTGTCTTTATTTCACTTTCCTTTGAAACATCTAGGTTAGCTGCAGCCACTTGGACTAAATGAACTTGAACTCCAAAAGCAACCCCATTTTTTATGTCTGGAAAAAATTATTTTAATTTTTTAATTACTATTTTTCCCATTAATAAGCTTTGATAATGCATGCACCATAAGAAAAAAAAATTGTTCTTTAGAGTGCTTGTTGAAGCTTTAATATATTTTCTATATAATCTGAATTAAAAAAAAAAGGAAAATAAATGAATTCTATCTAGAAGCATTTGTAGTTTGTGATCATTTACTGGTTTTCTCAGAAATCATTGTAATTATGGTGTCATTTGTAATAGAACACAGGAAGATATCTCTTCATTTGCTGGCACTTATTTCAGGCTGCACAGACCCTTGTAAATGTAGTTTACAATGAACCACCCATGAAGCCTCATATTTTGATAGCAAGTGTTATGAGGCTGTACAGAAAAAAAAAAACCCAAACAATCCTTCTCAGGTGTTTTGGGACCTGTCAGGGTAAACATTTTGGTATTTGTAACACAGACCATGTAACTTCCTGAAAGACACAATTGGCTGTCCAGTGGGTTAAAATTTGTATTACCATTTGAGAAAGTTCTTTGCAGAGACTCATTCTTCTTCACTGAACAAAAGTGATTGGTTTTTACACTAAACAGACTTTATTCAAATGGAAATTTAGAACATAAAAAGTTGGACATAAAAACTTATCTCTAAATAATGTGTGTGTAGTTAAGACCTGAACATTTGCTGTGTGCAATTTTTTTTCTCTCTAAAGAACAATGATAAAATGTTGGCCTGTGACTTGGGTTAGAGGACACATGAGTCACCAACATGCCATGAGAATATCCAGTTGTCAAATCAAATTTATCATTTGTGTTAGCAGACTTGTTTAAGTAGAAATAATTATTTCACATTGGACTATAGACAATTAGGTCAAAACTTCATTTAAAAATGGAGAAAAAATAAACTACCACTCTACACAGTGCCCACACTACTCAAACTTCTGTCTTGGTGAGAGAAATCACTGATTTCTAAAAGAATTTATGAGTAAAGAAGAAAATACCAGACTCTTAGGCAAACAAATAGATTCAGAATATGTGTAGCATGCATTTATAAGTAAGGATATTCTTTTTTCGAGGGAAAGAATACCTCTCCAAACTGTTTCTTGCCATTTCTAAGTAGCTTAGATAAAATAGCTTCTAGATTTTGCTATTCCTATGATTCCTGAAACCAAGGCTGTAAGCAAAAACTAAAAAAAACAAACCACAAAGACAACAGCCCACAAAAAGAAAGAGATAAAACCAAAACCCAACAACAAACAGAAAAACAGTAAAATAGAATTTTAAATTTAATTTAAAAAATTAAACACACCATTTTGCAATGGAACAACTAAAACTGGTATGTGGAATAACTGTTTCTTCACCACTGAAATGTGGTTGTTCTCAGTGTAGATCCCAGTAGAGTTTTTAGGAGGACAGCAAAGATCTGCTCCTCTGGGTCAGACCTTTTCTTGCCCAAATTTTCCTTTTCTCATTGACTTTGTGCCCACACAGGGCGCCTGGGGCAGCCAATGCCCTGCAGCAAGACCTGTGGACGTGGCAGTGCTTGGAAGAAGGGCAGCAATGAGTTTGTCTTTGCAGCATCCAAACTGGTTCCAGTTTATTAGCCCTAATAAAGAGTCTTTAGCATCCACTCTTATAGCCCCCTTGGAAGCCTTTTGACTCAGGGATGAAACTGAAACCATCTCTTTAGGAGAGCTAAAGGACTGCCATCCAGAACCATGAATGAACTGCTTAGCCAACACCAGCTTTTAGCTTCTCTGAGCAGCTGCTGGGATCTTCAGTAATTACACAGGTCTACAAAAGACTGCAGTTTCCATGTGTTGTGTGGGGGAGTCTGTATTCAGTTCATTTTCCCTAACAGCTATTCCACAGCTGAGATAGGAAGTTATCCCTTGTCTTTTTGTCTCTGTTTAACATATAATTATGGTTTCTTAATTGCATTTTAATGCCATCTGATTTTTAATTCTACATGCGCCCTCTAGGTACACTTTAATTCATGCACAAGACGAATGTGTTTTTTTTATTTTAACATTTTTGCAAATAGGTAATTTTGGTTGCTTTTTAGTTACAAAATGTATTTTAAATTATTTAAAAATGCCTGGATAATTTTTTCTTTTATGTTTCAGCATTGTAATTAAAACTCTCTAATTCAGAATAAAAAAAAATTACAAAATTTTATGATTACATGGCAGGTCATTGAGTGGTAAAAATCATGATTAAAAGTCTCATCTTGACAGTTATCTGCTTCTGTACAATGTACTGCTTCCAAAACAATTTAGAGAAAGTGTCTTAAATTTAAAAAAAAAAAATTGTAAGAGCCAATCCTCATTTGATTTCTTGTGAAAATGTCTGGGAAAAGCCTCTTCTTGCAGGTATTGTCCTGTACTGCCCAGTTACGATACCAATTTGAGAGTAGCCCACAATACCTATATGGAGCTTTTATTTTTGAAATGTGCATTACCCATATTTTCCAATTCCTATCATCTACCTATGTGGCATCTGTGCAGTTTGGTTGACTTTAGTGAAATTATTTTTGGTAAAGGGTGAACTGTGCTAGGTGCAAACTGTGTGAACTCATGGCTCATTGTGCTAGAATTCAAATGATACTTTTCCAGCTCTGCACAAACCTTAGAAAACATAATATTGTCAGCAGAATATCTTCTGGTAGGAGTGAGGACTCCTTTTAAGAGGACCTTCCTTCCAGGAAAAAATCACTGGTAGAAATCTGGGCAAGCAGAAAGCTTGCTTCTGCTTCTTAATGATAGGATGATGGTGAGGAATGTCTGTTGCTTTCTCTTGGGAGGCAAATAATTGTGTAAATGCAACCCTTAATAAAATTAGCCTGTTGGTAATCTGTTGGGGACAAAGCAAGAAAGGAAAGTCACTCATAAACAGGTGATTGAAGTAGAAGTTCATACAGATACCACGCAAGAAGTTACTGAAAAATCTTAGTAGGGTTGTCTTCCTTTGCAAGACCAAGCTTCATTAGATATCTTTATTTTCATATTCATTAAAGCCTTTGAGTAGTTGCAGGCTGAGAACAGTAATGTTCACATTTTAGGCCCCTGATCCCAAGAGAGCTATGAAACCAAATTGTGTAAGAAGGATGTGTAAGAAGGAGGTGTGAGAAGGAAGAGCAGCTTCAAGTGGTGATAATTTTAATCTCTAAAAGGTGAAAGATGCATGGATTAAGCACAGGTGAGTATGGGATTTTATTCTCAAATTTCTAGATTTAGATGTGGTTTGGTCAGAATCTTGGGGTCCTCTGCTCAGCTGTAGCCACACTTGTCATTAAACAAACGTACATGCCTGAGAATTTTCAAACCAGGAATCTCATTTGGGGCTTTTTTGGACCTAAAGTACAACAGACTGAGGTATGTTGCATCTTTTTCTTGCATTGGGCTCAAAGCACATCAGATGCAGTTACTAAGAGAACAAGGATCTGTCCTTGTGGCTCAGCGTAGTCCTTTGTAGTGCGAGGTGGTGGTGTGTTCTCCTGGCAGCACCAGCTAGAAAAAGGGACTCCAGGAAAACAGTCAAGTGATGTTAGCAAGAATCAGTCAGAAGTGGAATTGACGTGTTCCAGCTCCATTCACAGGACTCTCCATTTTATGCATTAATGCATAGTCTCACATATTTCTGTCTGGCTTTGGAAATTCTTTGCAAGTAGTCACTCATCTTTTTGACAAATTAAGGAAGTTACCAGTGTTTTGTGCTTGTGCCTAAAAATTAAGCTTTTTTGGTAAGGTGCTCAGGTGGAAACACTTCCTGTGTTAAGTACTTGCTGAAAGAAAGGATTAGAATATAGTTAAGCATTGGACAGATCATACTGCGCACCCATAAAATATAAAGGATATAAATAAAAAGGTTATAATAAAAGGATATAGCTATTGTGGGTGTTTGACTGTTTAGAAAGTAGAAAGTAACAAATCAGGCAAGGATTTCAGTAAATCTTCAACAGGTTTTCTGCGTGCTGATATGTACAGTAATCTGAATAAGTATTCCTACTGCAGCAGACCATAAACTGAAGTTGTTTCTTTTAACTTTAACTGGGTTATCTAACTCACCATACTCCTGCCAGAAGCACCCTGCAATAATCACAGAACCATAGAATGTTTTGGGTTGGAAAGGAAATTAAAGATCATCTCATTCCAATACCCCTGCCATGGCTAGGAACACTTTTCACTAGACCAGTTTGCTCAAAGCCCCATCCAACCTGGCCTTGACCACTCCCTGGGGATGGTCCACAGCTTCTCTGGGCAGCCTGTTTCCAGTGCCTCACCACTCTCACAGGAAAGAATTTCTTCCTTATCTCTAATCTCCATCCACTCTCTTCCCTGAGCTGTCTCTCCTCCAGGCTGAACAGCTCCAGCTCTCTGAGCCTGTTTTCAAAGCCCAGCCCTTGGATCATCCTCATGACCCTCCACTGAGCTCATTTCAGCAGGTCTGTGTCCTCCTGAGCCACATGCAGCCCTGAAAATAGTTTTGCAATAAAGGAACTATGTTTGAGTCATACATGGGTCACTACAGAAGCACTTTTTAAAAATGTTACCAGCTAATGGTAGCAGTGCAGAACACTTTGGTTTGAAAGTAATTCTTTCTGCCAGAAACTTCTGTGGAAAAAATCTGGGTTTAAGATTTGAAGAAGAGGTTAGAAGTTAAGGAACTGGAGAGATGACTTACTAGAATTCATACATATTTTATTTCTTTTAATACTCACTTTTCACCCCACCAAAACAGCTTCTAATGGATTCTCAAGTCTCTAGAGATTATTTTTAACATTATTTTTTGATAGAATAAAGTGCATCCATATGTCTGCTTTATTGAATGTTCCTAGTGCTCTCTGGAAAATAGCACTTCTATTGACAGCAATACTTTTTTGGCTTAAGGGGTTTTTTTCAGTTAAACCTTTTGGAAGAGAGTCCATACAGATTTAGCCTTAAATTCTGATTCTGGTTGCACTGCTATACAATGTGCAGATTTGACATTTCAATAAATGCCTGAAAAGAATGAATGAAAAGATCCTAGTTACCATGTCACTTAATCAATGTGTCTTTAGACAGATAAGGAATCAAAGTGACATTCTTAGCACAAGAAAAACTTTATAAGTTTTTATAAGTTTTTAAAACTTTTATAAGTTCCCATATGGTATTGTAAAATGAAGCTTGATGGATACTTCAGCAAATTTTAGTTGATAGTTTGACTAGGAAGTTAACTGTCCCAGCATGAAATCTAATTAAGAATTTTGCCAAAATATTTGGGGTGGAGGGAAATGCATGGGAAGGAGTGACAAGACTCTAGGTGGAAAGTTTGCAAGCGGACTGCAGGCAGTCTTATGAGACACTGTGTTCTAAATGCTGATGTCATGTTTTTCTCATCAGTCTAGGATATTTTATTTCCTATTTCTCCTTTATGATTCTACTTCTCTCTTATCCTCTCTAAAAGCATGTCTACATTGTTAGTCACTGTATAACTGCCAAGGGAGACCAAATGACTAGTTCAGACTGGATATCTAATTCTTAGACAGCTGAAGATGAATCATATTTGTTCAATAGTATTATTTAACTTATCCCTGGTAAGTGAGGAATGGAAAATGAGTGGAGCTGTGAGAGTCATGAATCTTTCAGATTCAGTGGTTTGGGTGCTTTCAACTTTAATTTTCATGTTCCAGTATCTGTAGAATTAATTGCCTGCCAATTCCAAACAGCATCAGAGAGGCCTTTAAGAAATTAAAATCTGAAAGCAGTGTGTAGTGGTGAAAATGGATGAGGAGTAAGGACCTCTGTAAGAATTGTGAATAGCCCAGGTGGTGCCCCAGGGTACCTGAGGGCAGCCAGGCACGGCCAGTTCTCTCCCTCTGTGGCCTGTTTGGAGTTTGCAAGTTCAGAAGGTCAGACACAGGTATTTGCTTTTGTGGAAAAAAAAAAAATTGCCTTCGGTTTTGCAACCAACCTAAAGGGATTTTGAAGCGAGTCTGAAGTTTATACCCTTGCAGATACTAGATATGTAGAGTTCTGCTTCTTAGTACGAATAGAGCAGTGAAAGACGAGAAGTATGGGAAGTGGGGACAAAAGCAAATGGCTGACAAGTTAAATACAAAGAATTTGACTTAGTGGCATTTTTTTCCTCTGTCACTGTAAATCCCTTGTTTCATAAGTACAGTATTTTCATTCAAGATTATGCAGTGTAAAAGCTACAATACAGCATTATGTTGGGAGAAAAGAGTACAGGGAGAAGCAAATCAATTGATGAGAATAAGTGCTAACAGTATAATACGTCTACTTTCATGCGAGTTTGTTGAGCAATTTTTTCCTTGAAAACCAAGGACCGTATTTCTGTAATTATGGTAAAAATCCTATTGGAAGAAATCCCAAGCATTTTGTAAGACTCATCAACACATTTTTAAAAGTCCTTCTCTAACAGTGGAGCAATTTGATTTTTGTAAAAGTGCAGCATGCTGTGGCTAAAACCTACTGATGTGAAAACACCACTGAGGTATTTTTCTGCAAAGATGTTTATGTGCAAATGGCAAGTGGTGAAGCACAGAAGCAGATTAGCTGTGAAATTTGATCTTACTCATTTTCCATAGGTATGTAGAATTAGAATTTCCAAACACAGTAAATTTTGCAGTTGCCTGATCCAGAATGCAACTTCATAAATATGCTGGTTTAACAAATGGATTTCAAATGGTGGTTCCAAAGGCTCAGGCTGCTGAATGATCTTGTAAGACAGCACCTCAGCAGGCATTTATTATCCAGCTTGGGAGATGTGTACTAAAACTGATCCCAGTCTATGAACAGGAGGACAGCATTATTCTGATTGACCTTTGGCACATAAAATCCAAGTAGGTTTCTTGACCACCTAATAAACAGTGGAAAGAAAACAAGGTTTTATTTTAAATGTGTATATACTTTACCAGATACCTCAGCTTTGTGGAGCATCTAGCATTTTTAAGATAGCCTAAATATAGAATAAAGAGCTCTGTTGGGCTTTCTATAGACTTTTATCACCTCTTAGATGTTTGTTCTTCAAGGAAAAAGTCAATCACATTACTGTGAGGTAAGAGAAGTTCCACCACTTCTCAGGTCCTCTCAGCAGCAGCTGATCTGATGTCTGTAAGGAATCTGTTCCAGGAAGCCCTGGTTAAACAATTGTTTTCAAACTTTAATGCCAGCTGCAGCACCACAATATGTGAAATGCTATTTTTCAGAAGAAGCTTGGTACACGTTTCACTGATATTCTGTATCTTTTAAAGAAATATCCTGTAAAGGAATGTTTTATTCCAAGAAAAGCATCTTCCAAAGTAACTTTTGAAGGAATATATGACCTTGGAATAAATCAGCAATTGTTACCAAATAAAAACACTCTTTATACACAAACTTACATTTCTTTTAAAATAAAGCTTGTGACATTTTTAATTAGTTAAAGCAAGAAAGCCATATTTACTCTTTCCTTCTTGAGACTTTTAAATGCAACAGCTGAAATGAACTTTGGTTCTTCCTCTCTTAGGCATGCCAGCACTGGAAACAAACAAACAAAAATTCCGTGTTGAGAAACAGGCTCAAAAATTCCTGAAATATCTGTCTCTCTTATAAGCTTTTTCTAAGGGAATGGCAGTTCATATTTCTTGGATAAAGAACCTGTCAAAATGCTTACCTTTTAAATGCAAGCAATTATTTTCACCTAAGAGTATTCTGTGCTTTATAGATTATTTTCATCTAGAGTATTCTGTGTTTGGGATGTAAATATACCAGTTGCAAAGGATTGAACTTATTTATGGAGGTTGGGGCAAAAATTGATTCATTTTGCACTGAAACTTCAGGAGAGTGGAGCTAGGCATCTTGAGGCCTTGAGTGATGAAAAATTTTAACCTCTGTGCTTACAAGCAAGACAAGCTTACACAGCTATACAAAAAAGGCTAGAGTATCATGAATTTTACATGTCCTGTTTTGCCATAGGAATCAGCTCAGAGAAGTGACATTTTAGTTGAGCAGGTCAGCAGGCTTTCAGAGGCAGGAAGACATCAGAGCACCTGTTTATCCTAGAAGAGCTTGGTTATGAAAAACGTCTCAGTTATAGAAAAGGTGTGAGTGATGTACCATACCCATCATTATAGAAATGTGCCATAGCTTAGGGTATGATCTAGGAAAAGCAGAGAAAGGTTATTGTAAACTGAGAGAATTTGAGAGAAAGCTAAGAATTATCACATTGGATAATCAGTGATCTGCTCTGTGGACACTGACTGGTATATCTTCCATTTTTTAGGGACTTATATCTACAGGAAAATAAATGCGAAAATGAAATTATACTTCATTTGAAGAATCCTGTTAAGTAGAAGGACTAATATGACCCTGTCCAGCAAAATGGTATCCTGTCTTCTGTGGTGTGCCAAAAGGGGTTTGGAAATTTCAACATACCTCTTATGTTCATCAGAATAACTTCCTCATTATTTTGTCCTGCTCATCAGCAATACATATTTTCCTCTGTCAGTGCAGCAGCTATTTAGCCACCAAGAGTGCTTTGGGGAGAGGGAGGGGCAAGAAACCTAGCTGCAATAACATTTGCCTTAGCTAAAGGAGTGGTGTAAAGAACATCCCTTGAGTGCAAGAAGAATGTTAATGTCAGACAATTAAGCCTTCAGAAGCAGTGAAATGCCAGTTAATACGGCATTATTAACTAGTGAATAATCTTAACAGTCCCTTGTGCACAGGTATCTCCTGGTATTCGTTAATGGTATAATTGCTTACAGTTTATTACTCAATATTGTATAACACCACATATTTTTTATCTGTGGCATCAGACTGTGTCTCTGTTATAAACCTGGGCAATAACAGAAGAATTGTTAATAATAAAAAAGAGATCATTTTCTATTTGCCTTCCCATATGTGTACAACTGAAAGTAAGTGTTTAAATATTTTTATTCTCATTTTAAATTTGTTCAAATATCTACTAAAGAAAAAAAAAAAACAACAAACAATTAGGGGTGGGGAATCTCAGTGATCAGCACATCTAATTTTTTTTTCTCATCAAATTGCAATTTCTTATTTTCCTAAATTACAAAGATTTACGAAAATGTTTTTTCAGTAATAACAATAAATGTGAATCTACCATAGCATCTTTGTGCTGTAAAATTCAGTTTCTTTTGTGTCATAAGCCACTTCACCATTTAGGGTTATCAGTACCTATAAACTTTAAGCAAGTAGGTGGAATATTATGAAGCTATATGAGTAAATATTTTTATATTTTATTTTTATTTTTATATGAGATATTTTGCAAAAAAGTGAAAGTTCAGTTTTCATATAGGAAATAATGTTTAAGACTTTATTGTTATTTCTTGAAATCATTTTTTGGTCTGCTTTAAAATACTCCAGCTTTTCTCCTGCAGTTTTATCTTTCAATGTTGAAGTTATCTAAACCCAAATCATAAAATATAGATAGATAGATAGATAGATAGATAGATAGATAGATGGATAGATAGATAGATATCCACCTGCTATATTAGTTGCTGATTTTGTAATCATAGTAAATACCTTTGGCTTTTTAAAGAGCCCTTAGAGCATATTTCTTACTGGTCATCTGTGCCATCGAATGTAATGATTGATGGTTTTAATAAAATAGATCCTAGTCTTGTATTGTAATTTTCCTATTTCGCCTAGTTGTGTTGAATCCTCTTTTTTTCTGTGTCCTGTGACAGCCTATTTCATTACTATTAAAAGCTTTCTTGTTCTGATACTGGAATACTCCTAAATACACAGGGTTCTATTGCCCCTGTGAAGAAATTAAAGACTTTTCAGAAGAGCCATGAGTTCATTTCAGTTGCTTTCTCTAAAGAAACATCAAATTTCCTTCAGTTCTAGAGGTGGTAGAGTCATGGGTCCTCTGTGGCTCTTGGGGTAAGTGGCACTGAGGAGTCTGTGTCTAGCTCTGGTCTTGTCTTTATATGTGATATAGACAAATTAGAAATCAGCTGCAGGGGAAAACATCCAAGAGATATAAAAACAGAGAAATTTGTTCTCTCAGTTTGTTCAGATCAACATTAACAGGAGAAAAAGAAAAAAATAAAAGGAAGAAAAAGAACAGGAAAGGGAAGTAGACAAAGGAGAAAGAAAGTGGTTTAATTTGCAACAAACTTTTTTTCATGGAGCAGTTACGAGTATTTCATTATGGAAGGGAGAGAGGGGTACTGTAAACGAAGAACTGGAAACAGAAGTCAGAGACATTCAAATTAAGGCATATATTTTTAAGAGTAAGGCCAATGAAATCACCACAGAAGAAGAGAAGAGTCTCCAGCTGTTCTCATCTCCAAGGCTGTAGATGTTTCTGGAAAAGGCTGTAGCAACAATTAACAGGCTTAGTACAAGGGTCACTGTACTGGTTGAAGTAGTATATCCTGCAACATGTGGGAGGTCAGACTAAAGGATCTAAAGGGTTTTATTCTGACCTTGAACATCAAGCATTAATATACATTATATAATAATAATATATAATATATTTAATCTTAAAATATAACTGCGTACCTTTGCTCATTTTGGGGTGGTTTTTGACCTTTCCAAATCAGCAGCCACCAAATTATAGATATGCCTTCTCTCTGTGTTATGCTTTTAAATTCCCACATTTTTTTATGCAGAAATTCAGAAAATGTAATTTGCCTTAAAACAAAAAAAAAGTAATCTTAAGACTGTCTCATGCTGTGTTCCAAGTATAGAGACATAAATATTGCTCAGTGACATTTTTCTAACCCAATCATTCTTTCAGGAGCCTTTGGCTAGTTTGAATCTGAGACTCTGAATAAATTATTTCTAATATCCAGCATTTTTCAGCAGCATTTTTTTTTTCTTGTTTGCTGTGTAGTAGTTGGCTGCTACCCCAAAATGCATCCTTTTTCCCTTTGTGGTGTTCTATTTTTGGCACAGATTAATGCAGGCATTAATATTAATAATGATGATGATTGATGATGAAGATGATGATGATGATGATGATGATGATGATGATGAAAGTAGCAGTAGTATTGAGTACTGAATGTAGCAATAGTAATGAGTATCTTTTTGGGTACTTGTTAGGGCATGAGATAACCATTATGCTTGCAGAACAAGCAAAAACAAGACACATAGCTCAGTTAGTATAGCATGAAAAGAAAGAATTTCTAGCATGAGAAACATATTTTCACTGAGAAATTAACTTTATACTTGAGTTTGTCCTTCAGATCAGTGTCACAAGATACAGGCTGGATTCATTTTGGTTGAAGATAAACCAGAAAGTGGCTGGCTCTGAGAGGCCCACTGTGAGTCCACTAGGCTTAAACTAGTTGACACTTTTTAGGAGGTGCTATAGTGCTGTCAGCATCCTCAGAAGTTAGCTTTCCTCTTGGTTTTCCTTGATGTATGGCATTCCTTTGTTGAAATATCTCCAACCAAAAAAAAGTTGATATTTTCCTACAATGACTATTCCCTTTCTGAATAAGGGCATCTGCCAGCTCTTTGACAACTGGTGAATTACTACATCTTTTATATGTTCCTTAAGAACAAAACCCAGATCCCTTTTTCATGGTGTCTTTAGTCTGTTGCAGATTAAAAGACTCCAGACTGCAGTACAGGGCAGACTGCTCTACTCAATGTTGTTTGAAATGTCTCTTCTCCTTTTGTTTAATTAAAGCACCAAAAATCAGATGTCTTTATGGAATACCTCTGAATTCACCTCAGGAATAAGATCATAGCTTCAGCTGAAGTCAGTCTCTAAACAACCAGCCATGGATGCTCTGCTCCAAGCTTCAACCAACATCACACATTCATAACTTTTTGAAATGTTTCGGTTTTTTTCTTTTTGCTGGGATGAACAGGATTTTCTCTTCCCTCTCTGTCTCAGTTAAAACAAGAGAGCTCCCCTGCTCTAGATATTCCTCCTCAGGAGTTCACTATTTTGATGTAGAAACCAGTTCTGAATCGGAGTTTAACTGACATTCTGACACCATTGCAACTTGTTATTTGTGCAAAAGAAATTTGATTAGCTGGGGGTCTTTTTTTTTTTTTTTTTTTTTTAATAATGTTCTTTGACTGCAAGCAAAAATGTGTCTTCCCCCCAGTATTACAAAGTCTGAAGGTCTTTAGGTGGCTTGTGCTATACTGATATAGACACATACAGATATTTCCTTTTTTATGAGGCATTTCTTTAGATCTGACATCCATTGCAAGAAAAAGGTATAAAGATAGAGATGTGTTAGGTTCATGCAGATATAGGTGTGTTAGGTTATACAGACCCAATACTTGCTTGTTTGGGACATCAAGAGCCCTGGTCCTGTGGGGTTCACTGCCTCTGAGGACTCAGCATCGCTGGCAGGGCCAGTGGGACCTGCTCTCTGTTAATACTCATCCCCAACCTGCATTATTTTTTCAGTTATCCATACAGTTTCTGGGAGCTTCACATTGAACAAGTCCAATACAATCTTTAAGTTCTTCTGTCATGTAAACTAACTTAAAGTTTTGGGACATCACTTGGCAGCTCAAGGAGCCTTCAGAAGCAACCACAAGGTTCAAATGGAACCCTTAGCACATTTTAGTCTGGAGGGACACCTGAAACAACCTCCTTCCTGATGTGCAGCGGGTGATAGGGTTTATTTATTGCAGAAAATATGCATTTTAAAGTCATTGTTTCATCCTCTGCCATCAGCCTTTGCCTGGTTTCCTAAAGCAAGAGACACTTGCAGAGTCCCTAAATGAAACCATCTGGTTTTTTCTGCTCTGACATCTTATACTCCAAAATCTGAATGCAGACCTACTCTGGCATTAGCATTATTTGAGCTTGTTAGTATAGGATGAGTAAACAATCTGACTTTCACACTAGCATTGTTCTGCATATGAGGCCCAAGTTCAGTAATATTTGAGGCCGAGGCCTCACTGTAGTGTTTCAGAATGGGTAAAGGTAAAATTCTTCAAGCCAAGTACTGAAATTATTCTGTTTCCTTTCAGTCTTCAAGTGTGTAGAAGAGAATATATTAGATGAACAGAAACTTTCTTTTCTATAGCTGTACAAGTGTCCAGGAATCCAGCCCTGTATTGTTTTAATTTCCTGTTTTATTGCAGTCTTAGAGAAACAGAAAATTTTTACTAGCTTCCTGATTTAAAACCATAAATCTCTCCATTATATCTGCATGCTAGTTTAAAACTGTCAAGCATGTTAAAAATAGGAAAAGGTAAATTGACTGCTGGCATTTCTTATATGGTGTAAAATTTACTTACAGTATATTGGGCCTGTAGCATTAAATGACAGAAATGGCATTGGGAAAGTAAAGATCTAATATTTTATGGGGTATGCATCAAAATCTCTACAGAGAAAGGCAGGTGAAATTACAGGCATATCCTGCTTGATAATGTTCATGTTTGAGGCTCTTTTAATGGCTTTGTACCATATGCAGATTGATATTGACCTTAGCATGCACAGATAAAACTGGAAATGTGTAACTATTAATCCACACCTCAGTGGCTTGCCAAATTCTTTATTGTCCCCTGATTTTAGCCTTCTAGTTTTCTCTTTTAATTAAGTAACCACTGTGAAAATGTAATAAATTCTGTGTAAAACAACTAGGCATACTCCTGTACTACAGACTATATTGATTTTAGTCCAGTAGATCATAGCCATGGGGACAATGTGCCTGAAGGGTAACAAAGTGAACCTACAGCTCTGTCATCTCATTTTTGTCCCCTGATGTGACACCTTTTCGCTTCTGGGGATGCAGAGTGAGCAATTTTAGTCCAGCTGTAATTGTATGCTTTGTTCTGTGGCTCAGCAGACTGGGGTATTAGAGAAATGCAGCAGCAGTCTCTTCCCCAGAGGTTGAGGGCATCGTGTCTCTGCAGGCAGAGTACATGATCTTGCTGGAGTACCCACCATCTGCCTGCCTACAGCTCCTGGGAGCAGGAGCATTTTATTTCTCTGTTGAAACATATTATGTAAGCACACATATTTTTCACAATCTAATTTTGCACAACACACAGTGCCTCTTTTGGTCATTTGCATTTTCCAGCAGTGCTAATTAAATCAGCACGAGGGGACTCAGCTAACCAACTGAGACCATCCCAGAACATAACAGCCTCTTCATGCACCGAGCATCTGGTTCAGTGCTCCAAAACCAAGTGCTGTCTTTCATGCTAAAGTACCATTCTACACAAAGGGTACCTTTCATGGCATGAAGACACTGCTCTATTGGCTACACATACAGCAATTTTCAAGTGTTTATTGAGTAGCATTAAAAAGACTTCAATTTTTTTGTTTTAAAAAATCAGTCCCATCTTTGTAGGTTTTTGAGACCAAGCTAATTTGAAGCTACATTGTGTTTGTGTGTTGGGGGTCTACTATTTTTGTCTGACCCAGAGACATGGGCTCATGCAGTCTGGCTGTGCCTAGAAGTGAAGAACGGTGTTGCACTGCTTAGAAAGCTCTGTCAGCAGTAAGTACATGGCAGTCGTTTGCTTTGTCATCTACAAATCTCTGTGTTGTATTTTGTGGTTATTTATTTTCTTTCATTTCATCCTGCCAGCTTATCTCTGAGACAAGTAGGAAGATTTTCCTTTCCATATGTGTAAAAAAGTGTGACTGTAGGAATTGTACATTCAGTGGGAGTGATTCAGGGGCAGAGTTAGAGAAGCTGTCTGCCCTGCCACATTGCAGAGCCAGAACACCCAGACTCTGATGGTTCTTTTTTTGCCTTGACAAAATGTTTGTCAGAGACAGACCACCAAACTTAACAACCCAGACTGTGATCCAGAGTAATAGTTCTCTGATGGGAAGTGTTCTGGTACCTGGAGCTGAATGCTTTTATGAGAAATATTGTTATATTTAGCGCCTAAGTAGGGTGTTAATTCCCTTTCAATGGAATGAACAATGTGGTCTTCTTGTAAATATCTAAATATTACGTCTACTGCTAGTCTAGTTATATCTTGTTTGATTTGTTGTAAAGCCTAAAAACGACCCATTCCACTAGTAGAGCAGAATTTGTTCCAGGTGACCTCAAGAACTCCACTGTCATCAGTCTCTTCTGTCTTGACTGAAATGCAGGTTTCTTAGTGTGCAGGGCGTATCAGCACTTCAGTGTTATCCCACAAGGGCTAAACAGTGCACCCACTGCTGCAGTGGCCTCTCAACACTCCCAGGCACTCACCTGCCCTTGGCTTGGGGACAGAAGTGCCACTTGCTCAATTTCCAGCCTGACTCATTTCGTTTTGTGTGCTGAGAAATTTTCTGGCTGTCCTGGCTAACTTGTGTGATAACTGAGGTGGTGCCACTGTGGGCTGCAAGCTGAGAGGAGCATCCCACACAAGCGAGATGCAGAGCGCTGTGACACTTATCTGGTGCTCAGGATTGTGTTGTTTATAAAACTGGAGGATACCTTCTCAGCCTCAGGCTTATTTGCAGCTTAATTTTCCATTGCTGAAAAATAGCTGCAAACCATTTCCCCTTTTAATTTTTCTCAGTGTTTTACTCTTCTTTTGACTTGATATGAATGCCATATGAATGACACTTGATTCTGGAATACAGCATTTTCAGGGAAGGAAACACATTTGATAACATATATGCAATTCAGTCTCAAGATTATCAATCATTTTGTGAATCTGAAAAATTCAGATTATCTATTGCAAAATTGAGTTCGGAATTGACAAGTTTCTTGAGTCCAAAGTCTGCAAATGCTGTTGTGCTATTATGACTATTAGAAAGCAAGAAAGTAATGTATTATGGTAGATTTTTCATGGTACATTATAAGTTCAGACTGAGATGCTACAAAGACTTTAAAAAACTGGGCTGCCATGATTCCGATACCAACCTAAATCATATTTTTAAACTATTATTAGAACTCATACAATGGTAACCTCTGTGAGCTTACTTCCCTCATAAATTGTGTATTACTGGGATTCTTTCACCCAGATTAATTTTTCTTTTTACAAAGTGTCAGCAATTCACAGCCTATTAATATGGCAATATTATTTCCAGAAGTAAGGAAAATAAGTCTTTATCTGAAGCAATTAAAATTGTGCAGCTATGATTTAAGTAAAATACCTTTCAAATAATTCAAGTCTGGTAAAATTATGCCACTATTCCAATTCAGCCTTTCATATTTTATTTAAATACATGTCAGACCTCAAAGTTCCATCACAGTTGTCTTCCACAAAGATAAAATGAAAAGAGTATTAGAGAAAAAGAATATTTGTGTCCCTACTAGATGAAGAGTTGTGCTGATGTATTAATAGAAAAAGAGTATTAAACAGAACAGTAACTTTTCTATTAAAGGTGGGGATCAATTTCTGTCTACTTTTGTGAGGAGCTGGCTTTACCCACTGCAAAGCAAGGACAGGAGAATGTTTGTCCACTGGAAGAGAAATTTGAACATATATCAGTTCTGCTTTTGCTTGAATAATAAAATCTGTAACAGAGCCTTCATGAAGACTGGCAGTCTACCTCAGCTCAGGGTTTTAGGGGCAGAATGGAGCTCAGAGGGGGCTGCAGAGGCTCTGGATGTGGACAGCAGAGGTGGCTTTTGGTACAAGTGAGATGTGTGAAATTCCTGAGGAATATTGTCTGAGCAGACCCTTCTTCCAGGTGTCCTGGGCATGCACCAGCTGACCCCAAGAGGGCTTGCAGGGTTTTGGTGCTGGAGGAGTCACCCTTGAAGCACAGAGAATTGCACTGATGGAGTGAGGCACGATTTGTATCCAGGCAGAACAAACCAGGCCCCCATTATCACCATTACTGTGTGTTACAGATTAATGCTGCATTTTTCAGAGAACTCAGTTTGTCTCTTTTTTTCTAATGAACATGTCAGTAGGCAGCACATGGGTGCTTTTTTTTTTCTTCCAAGTATACACATTAAAAATATTTTGCTACAGTTTGATTAAAAATAAAATTCTTACATCTTTATGACTTTTTTTTTCCCCTCATTACATAAATTTTTCTGCTGGACATTTCCAACTAATGTAGATATTCTCAGAATACAAAACATCTTCCTGGAAATATATCCAACTCAAAAAACAATATAAATGTTTTTCTGAAGCTAAAATCAGCCTTACTTGTCTGTTCAAATATTTTCAGTATGATACAGTCAATCTCTTGTTAAACCTATTCTGTGAGTTTTCATCTTTATGTGCCATCAGTTTTCAAACAGGCTTTGTCTTTAGAAGAATACCAATAAAATGTATTATTTCCCTTTTCCAACTGACTTCTTGAAGTCAGTTTCCAGAACTTTCTTTGGGAGCTGTATCTGAGAGCTGGGTTACATAACAAACATTGATGTTAGCAAATTTCATACTCTGTTGTGACACCCTTTGGCCAAATAGAAGGATATTTCCCAGAGTGGGAGCATCTGAATGCCAGGTAGTATTTGACTGCTGGTAAAGACTTCAGTAAATATGTACAAATTTCAAGAGAAAATATTGCTGGCTTCTATATGACTGCACAGGATGAGTGTGAGTTTTGACATTCTCATTTTGTAAGTAAATGTATGATCTCTTACAATTTTATATTTGTCAAAAACATCTGTAAAGATAATTATTTGCCTTGTAGCAAGTCTAGTAGGAACAACATGAGTCTTTAAATATCTCAGTAGCAGTCATTAAAGTTTGTGTGTAAGTTAAAAATCAAATCATTCATAAACTGGAGGCACATACAAACAGCTGGTTCATAATTATCTTTAGTGAATTTTCAAAATGAGAGTAAAAGGCAGTTCATTTCCAAACAGGTTTTGTAGAGAACAGCAGCATTATTTGAACATCACTTTATTTATGCACCTATTAAATGGAACACCAAATAAAAGATGAGTAGTCTGAAAGCAAAGTGCCCCAAACTGTCCTCTCTGTTACAAGAATGACAGCTGGACTTTTTTTATCAGCCAGTTAAATCATGGCATTTCCCAGCAACTTCAATCTAGAACTGTGCTGAGCAGCAAATTAACTTAGGAAAACAAAAACAAAAAAAAAAATTACCTCTAAACAGCAAAGGTACAAAATTATTTTAGTGGGTAAATATGCATTTTTTGAGGTTGACTTGGAGTAACTTTGAGATTAGAAAGTCCATGTTGCATGCTGCTAGCAGCCTTTGGAAGGTGCTGCAGCTGGCTTTGCAATGGAAAACTCTCTGTAGCCATGAGGAGTGGAGATCTATATTGTAATAAGAGCTGAAGTTCAGCAATTTGAGGTAAAGTACAAAATGCAGATGTGTCTGGCTCAGTTGATTCTCCTGCTGACGCAGCCTCTCTGTATCATTACAAACCACATTTTTGCTTCCAGCACAGTGCACACTTGTGTCTTCACATTTCAAACAGAGGCTTGAGGCTAGCCACAAAAACTAAGAAAATAAATCCAGGGAATGATATGCTTTTACAGTGTTCCTAGACTCAGTCTTCCCCTGTGGTGCTGGTTTCATTTGTGGCTGCTCCAGGGTATCCTGTTTATCTGGTCCTCAGACTACCCTAGAAGGTACAACAAAGGCAGGTGTAACACAGTGGTGAATTAAGCACACGGTGTCCTTAGGCAGTGAGGACTGCTCTGTTCCCAGAAACAAAATGGAAACTTTCTCCACTGTGGAGATCAAAGAGTTGCAAACCTCAGCCAGGCTCTTGGTCTGAGGAGAGCAGGTGGAATATATCATCTGTAGAGGTCAGGGAATTGCATATTTGTACAGAGACATCCATCCAAATATGAATTCTCATAATGGAGAAAATCAGTCATTGGCTAGAATTCATTGCAAGTTTTTATATAGTCTATGTAGTGTCATCCCCATGTAGTTTAACCTGTAAGTCTGGCAATCCTGTATTTTCAAATTTTGAATTTAAAATGCTGGGAGGAAGAAATCAAAGGATAAAGCTCAGGATGCAAGTCTAAGTGTTATAAATGTGATACATGTGTATGTAAAAGTTCCATAAGCAAAAAGGTTAGTAATATAATCCATGCCCAAAGAGAAGGACTACAAAATAGTAGGCTATGAAAGAGAAGGCCATTTCCCATCAATAAATTAGATTTGAAAAGGTTTTTCATTGTATATAGCACATAGAAGAATACCAAGATCTAATTTTTTCCAAAGCATTGAAATTTGTCTAGATCTCCATTAAAAGATCATGGAATACAATTTATTGGAGTAGCCCCAAATATGAAAGAAATTAATTTTTTCCTTGAGGATTTTCTTGCATAATTCCCTCTTGGTTCTCCATCACACACATTCAACAGAGCTCATAGCTCAGCCCAAAGGTTTAAGGCTTTGCAGATAAGTCAGATGGGAGACTTGGCTGGAGGTAGTGGTGAAAGGCAGGCAGAAGTGCAAAGATGATGCACAGTTTAATCTAGGGGTAGACAGGCTTTAAAATAAAATGTGTGATCTTCAGCTGATGGCTGGCAGTGAAATAAATGTGTCTTATGATTTACTAAAGTGGTTTTTTTACTGTTATGGTGTTTACATATTTTGCATGGAGACTTGAGGGATCATCCCTTGTTGAGTATGCCCATTATACCAAGACTGGGGAAATGCCAACACTCATCTTTATACTAATCTGAGCACCAGATAGGTTTGTTGAGAATGATTTCCCTCAGATAATAGGCTTAACTATAGGATGTATTTTAATAATGAATCCTTATAAAACCCAACCAAGAGTTTTCATATTACTTGTAATTTTCATATTCTCTCTTAAAAGTGTTTTTTCTGGTTAACTGTTGCCAGTTAAACTATTTAAGTAAATCATCTTTTACTGACTCATATGTTTTAAATGCCTGATATCTTTATTGTTCAAGTATTAAAATAAGACGTATTTCATTTGCTTAAAAAAGTACCATTTGTATTACAAACAAAATTAATTAATCTGAGTAGTGGAAATAATTTTTTTTTCCTTTCATGAAGGCTTTCTTAAGGTTGTTTTCTTTTTTTTTTTTTTTAAAGTTTATTAAAATAAAATATCACCAAACTTGTAAGAAAGAAAAAGGAATTTTGGTGCTCTTCTTCTGAGAGGATCATCTGGGGAAAAACCAGGGGATAGAGCAAGAAATTTTGGTTTATGCTTAGAACCTTTCAGGGTGTAAGATAGAGGGAGTGTTTAGGAGCTGTGGCTGACCTGGGCTTTCTCACAGCTGTGTGGTGCCCATCCCTCACTGCTGCTGATTTCTGATTTTTTTGCATCAGCCTGAAGTTGTGTGGGTCTGAGAACAGGACAGGAAGAGGGGAATTATAGGTCACCTCACAATAGTTTGTATTGTATTTGCGGGGTGCCTCAACGTTGGAAGGAAGGAACAATGAATCTGACTCCATGTTCTCAGAAGTCTAATTTATTATTTAAAGATACTATATTATATTAAAGAATGCTAAACTATACTATACTAAACTAAAGAATACAGAAAGGATACTTACAGAATGCTAAAAAGATAATAATGAAAACTTGTGACTCTCTCCAGAGTCCTGACACAGCTTGGCACTGATTGGCCAATGAGACAAAACAACGCACACCAGAATCCAATGAAACAATCACCTGTTGGTGAGCAATCTCCAAACACATTCCAAAGGAGCAAAACACAGGAGAAGCAAATAAGATAATTATTGTTTTCCTTTTTCTCTGAGGTTTCTCAGCTTCCCTGGAGAAAAATTCTGGGCGAAAGAATTTCTCAGAAAATATTAATGTAAAGGTGGTATATGACAGAATGAAAAAAATGATAGAGATGTTTAAAGATAAGCGGTCATGGTGTCACTAAAATTATTGGAATGACTAAGATGGGTTCTCTAGGGTAATTTGAGGCATTCTGGATTCTTACCAGACCATTTGAAAAGACATTCAGAAATAAGCACTTAGACCATGCACACAGCTTTTTACCTGTGATGACTATGATTTTCTTGATATCTCCCAGAGACAGTGTGGGAAAAAATATGAAAAAAAGAATATTCTTGCACTCACCTTCCTGGGTAAAAGAATAATAATAAATCAGATAATAATCTGATATAGCTGATAATAAAAATAATAAATCATATATTCCTGATATAGCTGATTTAAAGAACTTAGGTCATCATTTAGGCTACTTATAGAAAGGTCAATTAGAGTATCTGTGAACAGTGAAGGATAAATGAATCTAGCAGGCACCAAATTGCACGTATTCTACTGCAGAGATCCAGAAGAAACTTGAGCTGCTCTCAGATGTCAATGGACTCATCCCATGGTTTGGATATGAAGCTGCAGGTACCACCTGAATAAATAATTTGGATGAGACTCTCCAGTAGAATACTCCTGCTGAAGCTGGTGAAAGCCAGGTCATTCAAGGCATTTGATTTTGCCAAATATATGGCTTATGTTTAAAGTCAGAAGTAGAAGCTTGTTAAAAACAAAGGGAGAGCCAATATGATTAAAGCAGAGCAGTAGAAAAGAGGGGGTGGTTTATACTGAAAGTTTATGAGCTTTTTTTGCTTTCACAGAGTAACGATATTAAGATACTTCCTTTAGTTTCTCCAGATGCAGAGCATGTACAGATGCAAATGTAGATCTAAAAGTCTTTCTGGCACATAGATGTTTCTAACCAGGAATGTTTATGGAAGCCAGGAAAACATAAATATTTTAAATTTTAATCCCAGCAAATAAAATATCTAAGGCAAATCATTGTCAGAAGAGATGCAATTGATTTTACTGTTAAAAAATCCAAATAATTTACCATACCATATTTTGGGAAGTCAATTCAATGAAAGATTATGATACAAGATGAGCAAATACTAATGGGTGAATACTCAGAAGTGTTTGTTGAAAATTTACATCAATAAAAATGTGTTAAGGGTAAAACAAATTATTTAGAGCTACCATTGCAGGAACAAGAGGGATGTTTGTGTTTACATATTTTTCATGGAAAATATAATGCAACTGTAGACTCCAGCTGGAGCATTAGTGAGTTACCAAATAGGAAGTTACAAAAAGATGTTACAACATTTAGAATTAGAGAAAATTTTAAACCTTTATCCCTGCCATTTTCTTGGAAATGGTAATTATCTTCAGATTTGAATTTTTTAATGATCTAGAAACTATTCAGTACCCTTTTGTCTGTGGGTTCTTTATTGTACTTCTTTTCTGTTTGGACTTTTCTACAAGATTTTATAAAGACAAGCAAACATGAGAGAAATGTATTAGAACACTGTAAAAAGTTATACTTTGCTCATTAGATTTGTAAGAATAACATGCAAACAGAGCAGTTTTTAGTTCAGCCAAGTGTGTCTTATTTTATAATGTCTGGAATAAACTTCAGTCATGGTTATGAGTTCACCGTCATGATTGGTAGCTGTACCTAACCCACACATGCATTATGCAAGAGATCAATACTGGAAGTATTTAATTCACAACCTATGTTTCTCAGCTAGCAAAGCAAGGGGATCCATTGGAGTGAAATGAAACTGAAACAGAGCACAGGCCTGAAGCCAGCAAAAAAGAAAATAAAGTATAAAAGCACTGCGTGGCTGCAAGCCAGTGAATGCTCCATCACGCAGTTGTCAGCCTCCTCCTGTGGCAGTGGCCAAAGAACCCTTTATATTATGTCTCTGGGTTGGGCTCCTAAAGCTTGAGCTGTATAATACCTCTGACACACACCAGTGCTTCCTGCTGCTGTCACATGCAGCGAGCAGGATGTGGCCTGGGGGAGCTCCTTCTCTCTGAGCTCCAGCTTGAGAGCCCCAGCAGCGCCAGGATCTGCGGAATGGCGCGGTGGGCACCCAGGATCCCTGAGCACCATCCCTGCTCCTCCACTGTGGGCAGCCTGGCAATAAGAGAAAAGAAAGGGGTTAGGTTCGTGTCAGGAATTTTTCAATATCTCAGTCAATGTTCTACAGAAAGAGAAAATAAATGGAAGCTGAATTCTACAGAAGCTAAGTCAGTCTCTTGTCTAACAGGACTGGATAGGGTCATTAAATAGTAGTTACTGACTGTAAAAATGCTCTTCCCTTCTTTCTTTTTCTGTGAACTTACTGTCATTGTCACTGTTCTTCTTTCCCTCCCAAGTAAACCAAATTATAACATTTTCTGTATCTTATTTTCAGCCATTGGAGGACATAGCCCTATTACTATTATGCACGTTATTTTTGCTTTATATAGTCTTTAACACACACTGTAATTCACTGCTGCTGAATCAAGGCTGGTTTACATATTTGCAATACACTATAGTTTTATTGCAAAAAGTTTTATGGAGCCATAACTGCACATGCAAGATGTTGTTCTGATTGTGCTTCAAAAGGATCAGGCTGCTCCAAAGCTTAGGTACTTTAAATACCACAAAAGCACTTCTGGAGTCAATATGCTTTAAATAACATCAGGTAAAACTACAGAACTTTTTAGGGGAGAAAAACAAAAGCATGACAATTGAAAGGATGAACTAAAAATATGCTGCATCTATTTTTCTGAGCTCTAGAACTATTTTATTTTTTTAAATTTCCAGGAGGAAAAATTTGTTGTTATACCAGATTAAAAAAAAAAAAAAGGTAGCTTATGCCCAAAGTATTGAAAAACATGAATTATTTAAGACAACAAAATTACTTTTAAAGAAGAAAATTGGTAATTGTACATTGTACTTAATCATAGTTACTCTGACTGCTCTTTGAAATGCACAAAATTCCACACTATACACTCAGATGTTAAGAAAAAATTATATTGTTTCCATTGTGCTTGGAAGTTTTATTTCCTCTGCACCATTCTTTCATTTTTGTTTATTTCTCTTAGAAACTTGTTTTTTAATTGCACGTAACAAATGCAAGGCTGCAGGCATCTCTTCCTGTAAATACACATTTTTATATTTAGTTTGGAATATTCAATTTGCCAAAAATATCAGGTGACTCTTTTTATGAAGTGCTTAGGAGGTTTTAGTGCATTCATTACACATGTTGAACTAAATGAATTAAATGGCTGTGCTTGAAATGAGAGGCTGCAAATAAAAAATGCACTTTGAGGGTCAGAAATCTGTGTAGATCCTAAACTTACTAATGTTATAAGTTGAATGATTCAAGTTTGTGTCAGTGGGCAGGCTACAGCTGCTGCTCTCGAGCTGGCATTTTCTCAGGCTGCCAGAGAGCATCTGCATCACTGGGCATGTTCTGCATATTCGAGTGAGAAGAGCAAGAGCTGCAGGACCTTTACTCTCTGCAGCCGATCACGAAGGACAGCAGACTCAGAGAGTTTCTCTACAGGCCCCTCAGAAATCTCAAAGAAATTAGAAGTAAGGATGGTCTCATCTGCACAAACTTTTCTATTGTAAGAAACAGGGTTAGTGGTACAAAGTAATAGATTAATTAGAGCTTGGGGATCCTGGAAGAACAGAGATCCAAAGGGAAGTTCTCAGCCTCAGGGAGCCGGGCATACAGGTATTTTGTGTCATATGAGCTGGGGTGTTTTTCCCCCCTTCTTTTGATTATGAAAGTCTGCTGGCTTTTTTGCCTTTAGCTAAAGAGAGAAAATATTTAAAAGCTTTTTGTAAACCTGGAACAAAAGGTTTTGAAGTTACTGACAAAGTGCAGCAGTAATAACATTATGGAATTATAGGAGGCAGATAAATAGGAATATCTGTAAGAAGAAATATATATTAATTTATAAGCATTTGTGCTCTTCAAATAATTCAGTAGGGATGTTATGTGTTCCTATTTACAGAAAAATCTTTATATAGTCTAAGTCAACAAGACTTTTGGCAGAGGATTCCATAGCAAATGACATTTGAAAAAATGTGTTAAGGTTGCATGTGTGAAGCAACAAGTTAGGGATCTATCTACTTGCAATTTTTCATCTTGGGAATATATGTCAGAATTCAATGTAGTAATGATTTTCTACATTTTTCCTATGTCAGAATTTCAGAGAGAGAAGAAACTGAGTTATTTATGGACTTCTCCATAATTATAAATGTGATCCCTATTCAAGGTTAAAAGAAATGAGGAGGAACTATATTGGGAAATGCTTATTAATCATGTTGGATTAGATTTATAGATATGCCTTTCATAGTGGAAGATGATATACCAGTCAGTAGTTTAAATTGTTTTGTCCTAAAATTATAGTAAAAGTGGCAAATACAAGGTTTTTAACTCAGTTTTTCCCCCATATGCACTGCTTTGCCAAGATATTGTAATGACATTTTTGGTGGTGGAAATAAACTATGAACCCTTGTTTTTGACAGTGCCTCCTTCAATTGTTAGTTCTATCAATATACATAAAACAGGACATATAACATTTATATGATCAGTACAGACAGCCACATTTCATTCTGGTTACACATGGACTAAAACCACCAAGCACTGCACAGAGATTTTGAACCAAGATTTTTAGTTCAATAAAAAACGGGAATTGGTACATGGTCATGGGAAATATAATACCTAATACTTTATTATTTACCTACATATATAGGTAGTTTTGTGATAACAATATGTTCAAGTTCTGTGCAGAAAGAAAATTGACAGCTCTGTCTATAATCCTATATTTATTTTCTGAACTTGTCCTGGGTTGATAAGGAAATGAGTTTTTCAAGAAATTGTGGTCAAGATTTAGCTTTACAATTATCAATAGTAAAAAATACTGTACCAACCACATGCTTTAACCAGAAATCTCTATGTGCTTTTCGTCCTCCATCGTGACAGAATCATGAAGAAAAATGAACCACAAAGACTTCACAAGTGATTCATTGCTTCCGTCAAAGCAATATAATTTTAAATTGTACTTTCATTTGTCTTTTCCCTGACAGGAGGCATTGTTGATAAGGACCTTCGTCACTACCTCAATCTACGGTTTCAGAAAGGTTCGGTGGACCATGAGCTCCAGCAGATCATAAGAGACAATCTCTACCTCCGCACAGTGCCATGTAAGTAGGCTGGAGATGGACAAACCTGGCTTTTTAGTGGCAATAGCCTATCTGAGTGAGTGCTGCTGAGGCTCTTTGCAATGCATGAAGAGGTGTTCTGTGGATAAAACAGCCTTCCTGCAAATAGATTTGTGGCTTGGTGCCAGTCTTCTACATTACTGCTGAGAAATTCAGCTGTGCAATGCTGATGTTTTCGTGGTGTTTTCAAAGCTGTAATTTCATAAAGTCTGTCTCTAGAATAATAATAATCTTATTTCTTCTGTAGTCTCAGGAAGTCTCAAATTTAAAGAGAAAAAAAAAAAACAAAGCAGTTTTGGGGGCTGGTTCAGTGGATGTCCAACAGAGAGTTTGATCTGCTTCATGTTTCAGATATCCATTATGTAATAACGCTATTGGCTTTAGAAAGCAATAGGGCAACAGAAGAAATGTATACACTGGACTTTGTTTGAATGCAACAGGCATGGCACTGAAACTTTGTACTGTCTTGCATATGTGTTTATTGCTACATAAGTCAATATTCAAAATATTCTGAAACCTCTAAAAATAGTTTTTGTTGTATTGACCATATTCAGCTACTTCAACAGCAGACATGAAATTAAGCAGAGTCACGCAAGCCGTGCCCAACTGTCAGGGCCATGCCTTTCAGAACAGATCTACTTGGCTGACAGACAGTATGTCATTTAAAATGGACTGAAGTTCCATTATTCTTCCCTCATAAAATAATTGCTTAGCAGACATAAAATGGTTTTGGCAAAAAGGGGGTGCACTTTTGAACTCACAGGCTTGACACTGGAATGATAGGCAGAGGAAGGTGTGCTGAGTAAGTGGCTGTGCTATTTACATGGTAATGAGTGGGTACTCTGAAACTGAGTTGTTGTGAATGCTACTGTGTGTTTTTTCTTTCATAATATTAAAAAATGGAGCTTTGAAAAGATCCTCC
The DNA here is from genome assembly GCF_017590135.1 of Pyrgilauda ruficollis. NCBI lineage: Eukaryota > Metazoa > Chordata > Aves > Passeriformes > Passeridae > Pyrgilauda > Pyrgilauda ruficollis. The sequence continues at coordinate 5,806,240 of NW_024524711.1, read as the reverse complement.
TAAAAAAATAAATATAAATTCCTAATTTCTAATATTCCATTTGCAACTGATCAGAAAGGAAGGTGGAGAAAAACATTTAAAAATTATTACCTGTATGCAGAAAACAAAAAATGTAATATTTTTGTGAGAGTTATGATGAATTAGGTTTGCCTGAAGATGCTGAGAAACATCACAGCTGAAGTGGAAATGCATGCACAAGAAATTTTTGAGACTAAATCCCACTTCCAAGGTTGTCTGGGTGCATCATTAGCCTAAGCAGATTCTTATTATAACCCCAGTCCATGCTCATTAGTGCCACAGGTCCAGGTTAAAGAAGGAAAACTCAACATTACTGCAATTGCTGCACACTTGTATGACAGACACTGTCAGCAATATGGGCACAATGAGTATTTTTGAGGTTGTTTTGTTTTCTTTCAAGGCAATAATAAAGCGGTGTCAAGTAAAATACAGTACCCAGAGAAGCAAATTTGTCATTCAAAATGTAAGACTACAACCACAAAGACTGCAATTTTTAACCTATAAACAATACAACCTTTTCTTTCTGCTGTGGCTTCTCCATCTTCTGTGTCACTTTGGGTTGAGTTCTTAGGTCATTATTGTATTATATAGTGAGTGTTTTTGATTAAGTAAAAACTATGTTTTGAAATATATTATAGTGTTGGAGATGGCAGGTGCTGATTTGCCAGGTAAGTTGGCAAATATTCTTGGAGAGCGGAGGATTCTTTTCAGTAGTAGTGTTAAGGAAAAGGAAAAAAAAAACCCAGAAAACAAACTCTCTATAGTGCCTAATTGGTATATTTTCTTCAAAACTTTCTTGAAAATTCCATGAAAGTAATCCTTTTTAAAAATGGGTATTAAAAAAAAAAATTATAAAATGCAGACAGGATGATATCTCGTTAGCTAAAGGATTTTTTATAATCAGTCAAATGAAAAGGATGCCATCACACAGTTTGCAACCAAAATTTTCTCTAAATCAGAATTGTGGTGAAAATGTTTTTTAAATGCAATTTTACTCTGTCCCCAGCATTCATGCCTAGGACAGAAAATGTTCTCAACTGTTTTCTTATTTTCATATAACTTTATTAATTTTTGAATCACAAACTTACCTTTCAAGGGCATTGGTATTCAAATTCTTCTGCTCTGGGCAGTATTTTGTTTTTAAGCTGTGTACATAGTCTAAGAGTACTGCTTGGTTGTCCTACCACTGTCCTTAGTATACAGTGGTGATGTTTAACTGACTGTACCACTGCCCTCAAGTTCACTTATGAGTGCACCTAACCAAGAATTTATTACAAATCTTGCAACAGATACCAACACAGCAAAAGCAGCACTCATTTTTGTCAAATTCTTGTGCAGAAAAATAAAGAGGGAAACCCAGCTGCAGGCAGCATAGACTTAATTTCCAATGATAAGGTTGCAACACAAAGAGGAGGAAAAGGATTGAAAAATAGGTGGCAACACTTTTCTTTTAAAAATGCGTCCACAGAGGTATAATTGCCAGTAAAACCATGAGAAGGTTTACAGAAAGTCCTTGACCTTGAGTTTTTCTGTCGTTTGCTTTCTGTTCACACTGGCAGCACTGGCCCCAGCAGTGCAGTGGGCACGACCATGGGTTTCTCAGCCCTCAGGTCATACTGAAGTCATCTTTCACTTGCATTGAACGAGCGAGTATTCTCTATGAAACCAGGAAGAAGAGAACTAATCCTTACCTCATTTAAATCAGGATAAGCCAACTCAAGTTAGACAACTGAACTAGTATTTACTAAAAACTAGACCAGGCTGGGCTTTGGACTCAACCCTGGCAGTGTCCAAAGCCAGGCTGGAAAAGGCCTTAAACAATCAGCTCAGCTCTAGTGGGAGGTGTCCCAGCCCATGGTAGGGAGTGATGGGACTAGATGATCTTTAAGGACTCTTCCAATCCCTTAACATTCTGTGACTCCAGGTAAGACTTTGAATTGTCTATTATACAAGTGTACATCCCTGTGTACACCAAAGAATGGATGGGTCAGAATCACATGATGTGAGGATAATGAGTCAATTCTGCCCTCAGAAATTGTAGCCCCTGGGAATGGGATGGATTGGTTGGGTTTGTGATTCTTAGGTTTCTCTATTTTTCCTAATGCTGTGCCCCTTTCTAGTAAATGAGAAATGACCTTGAGAGTCAAATGCTGCCTTCCATAAGTGTCACAAGTCTCAGTGCATATGAAATTGATTTTCCCTGCATTGCCAACATGAATGATATGGATATGTCCCAGGATGGGTTATACAACTGTATTTGCAGCAGTCAAGATGCAGGTGTTACCAAGGCAGTTTTGGGGAAAGAAAAGCTCCTCATTTTCCGGTTTCAGAAGACCTAGCTGAAGTTTGTGTCATGTATTTTCTTCCTGTTTTCCTGTTTGTAGAATTTTAGCACTTTTCATGTCCTAAACTCACTCCTGAAGATATTTAAGAGCACTACTGTGCACTACTACGTTTTACCATGCCTACAGAAAAATAAGCATGGTGAAATGTGGTAGCTGTCAGCACTGTCTGACACTATCCATCCAAATCTAGGGATTTGGAGCACAGCCACAAAACACAAGTCGGGCTCTGAATGCTCTAGGCAGACAACACCTTAGTCATGCTGCATCTTGTGCTTGGTAGTGCTCTCAGCAAACCGCAGTTGCCATGTGGGCAAGCAGCGTTCCAGTCTTCACTGTCGTGAGAAGAGGTAGCTTTGTGCCATTTCAGGAATAAAGCTTTGAAGGGAGTGAACCACAGGAAAGCAGTTTTGGTAGTGAAAGTCATGTCCAGACCTATCTCCTTTGATATGTCCTTTCCAGCAATTGCAAATTCCATTTCTTTAAAAGCTGGCAAAACAGGGTAGCTGTGGGTGAAAATAGAATCAGTGTATGCTTCCTTTCCAGACAGGGAATGTGAAATGATAGTGGGAAACATTGTGATTTAACAGCACCGTAAAAAGTCAATGACAAGCTGATTCATAAAAGTAAAAATTCATCCCTTAATTGGAAGAGAAGCTCATTGATATCCTCTGGCATATAACTTCAGATTGACAGGAGCTCAGGTGGTCTATCCTGCTGCACCATAGGAGGATGCAGCCCAGGAATGCTTTCTTCACAGTGAAAATGGGGAAAAAATTGCTTTAAAAACATTATGGGGATGAGGAAGCTTCCTTCCTGTCTTTCAGTTTAGAAAAAAAGGAATGGTGTAAGAATAGAGACGACTGGGTATGTGGATCAGCCTTACAGTACTGGATGTTGCAGTGTTACCATTAGCACAGAAATTGAAGGAAGGATGTTTTATTTAAGACATTTATCAGTAGCATAGGGAAAAAATTAAGTTTGTAACTGAGTTATATGTTGTATGTGAGTGACCAGGGGCAAGAAATAGAATCATTATGAGTAGCAGTTTCCCACATACCAAATTGTGATAACAAATCCTCCTTTTTTTCAGCTTTCCTGTCGATGCCATGGGTACTCTGTTTTAGGTGAATATAATTAACACTGCACTGCAAATATGATGCCTGTGAACACTTAATAAGTCACTTCCACTGTGACTTATTTTTTTCCATCTTCTGTGAATATTTAGATTTAGGTCATTTTGAGTCAACATAAATAAGAGCCTCATTTTCAAATATAGTTTTGTTCTATTGTATTTTAGTATAGCCTGGTCTATGTATAAATTTAACCCACACACTGCAGTGTTGACTGTGTACTGTTGAAATGATATATCTTACATCATGCTTATGTTTGTTGTCTAATCCTTTTCACAGAAGAAAAAGTACATGCAGTGATACTTTTTTTTTTTTTTTTCTGGGTGTTGGTTTAATTTATCATATATGGTAAAAGTAGAGCCATTACCTTATATTTTGGTGATACTAAAGTCAATAAAATATGTTTATACTTGAAGCTGCAGGGGAAATCACACTTTCAGACCTGAAGAAATTTCCTTCTGCAAAACAGTGCAAAACAGATAAGGTCATTCCCTCTGTCAGGGAAGTGTAATATATTGGAACACCTTAGTCATTCATAATCTACTTCATGGGTAGCAACCAGGAATTAAGAATTTCTGGGAGTGTGTAAGACTTTCTTCTCCCGTTGATAGGTGTTATCATAGTTTGTATTTCTTCCAATACCTTTTATTTTTTTTGTCACAATAATTAGTAAATACTGAATTAAATCCACGTTAACTACTTAGGTTTTTATATGAGGCTTCTAATTTCCAAACTGAGGAAAGAGTTTCAGAATTCAAGTGGGCAATAACTCTGTATTGGTTGAGGGTAGCCCAAACTCAGAAGTTCTGTGTGCATAGTTCTGCTGCTCTGGATAAGGTTGTGAGCTATACCTGACTAATCTATATTTGGACAAAAATGAAGCCTTTCAAATTTTTTTTTGAAAAATGCTTTTTTTCTACTTCTAAGAAGTATATAGCCAAGAAAATTGAAAGGGAAATGTGTGAAACAGACTTGCCAATGGTATAATATATTTTTCTTACAAGTTTGTTCATGTCAAAAGTATCTTACAAGAGGTATTGTCGGTGAAAGAGCTGCCAGTTTGACGTCATATGGAGCTATTGCTAGGATAAAATAACCTATGCTTAGCATACCCTACTGCAAGAAATGTCTGCATCACTGGAAATAACAGTATCTAGCTTTAATGACTACATTATTCTTCCAGTGTTAGCTATTGCTTAGACTTTGGTGGTTCAGAATAGAGCAATGCAGAGCTCTTAAAAATGTTCTTGTTGTGTATCTCATGGAGCACATCTCCAAAGTGTACTTACAGTCAAGTCATTGGCATCTCAAGCAAACTCAGGTAATTATGTGGGACGAGGGCCCCACTGTGCTGCTTGCAGCACAGCCACGTGTGCCAGAAGATGAGAGTTGTCACTGCTTCCAACAATGGGCAGCCTAAATAGAAGAGGGAAAGAACAGCTGACAAAAAACCACAGAGCACCAACAATGGTTAATTGTCCTGCATGAGGTGGAGTGGTGGCAAACTGTTGCCTGTGGAGTTTGCTTTCTTTTCCACTGTTTCATTCACTATTCCTAATTACCAACTGAAAATGCACACGCGACAATGACCTGTTTTTCTGAGGGCACTGGGAGCTCCTGGTCAAAAGAATTTTGCTTATACATCTTTGTATGACTTTTCATGTTGTTTTATGAGACCTTTTGTTTGTTTCAGAGCAGGGTAGTAAAGATCTGAGTCAGCTTCTTCTCCATCAGTTTGTACAAAGCATTGCCTGTGCTCGGAGCATCTTTGGGCTGCAGGCAGGAGGGCTTGCCTTCAGCAGGAAGTAGATAAAAGTAAAACCAGGGTAAAACCAATTTTTAAAATGTTTATCAAGGTGAAAATACTGTACTGTCTGTTAGTCATGAAAGAGAAAATGTACATAATTTCTGTCTTTTTTCCTCAGAAATTTCTCAGTTTTACATATTGGGGATATCAGCTTTCAGGTATTCAGTAACTAAGTACTCATCTTAAAATAACATGTATGGAAAGAAAATAAATACAGTTCAAGAAGAAGGGGGGAATGAATGTGTCTGATGTGGTGTAACTGCAGTAGGAAGTGAGAACAGTTGAAACAAAATGAAGAGGAGTAGTTGTGTACCACTTCTGATATTGTAACTTAAATGTTCCATAAAGGTTGTATGAAGATATTAGGATGTTTTCATTGGCTGTATAGTTACAACAGTTCTGTTTTTCAGAGATTTCTGGACCCAAATCACATCTACAAGACATTGAGGCTGATATTTGTCCCCTACTCCCATTCTTCCCATTCCTTAACTCCCTCCTTTCTGCTCTTTTAAATACCATGCTTTTCTCCCATTTTCAAACCAAAATCATCCAAAATCAGTAATTTTTTTTTTTAAACAGTGCCAATATAAATTATTTTTCTAACAGGTAATCTGATGCCCTGCCAACTGGAAAGTTGATAGAATAGCACTAAAGACACTAAAGGTTTAGCAGTGAAAAAAAGCATAAGAAAATGCTCTGAAATTGCAAATCCAATTATTTTAAAGCTGCTTTCCTACAAAAGTGTACCATATATGATCACATATCTTCCTTCACTGATGTTACCTGGCATGTGATTTAAAGGCTGATGTCAAGCGTCTCGGGTTGCTCATCACATCTGTCTGGAATTATTTATATGTGACATAGTGCATGCATAACTCCAGATGAGAGTTTAGTTACAACAGTTTTGCTGATTGTCCCCAGGAATCAATAAGTGTTTGTTTAAACTCTGGGGAGGCTCTCTACTGTTGCAAAATGGGTTCTCTAATTCACGTGATACCAAAAGGATAAAGGATACCAAAAGGATAGTGGTATTTTTAAATAAGTTTTGGTGATAGCCCTAATTTTATTGATTACTAGCAGCAAACTAGAAGGGCAGTGGCATGAATCTGGTGAAGTACCTTGCTTCAGCAGAACAAGAATAGCAAACAATAGAAGAGCCCACAAATAACTTATTTCACAAGTACAAGTCATAGTTCTTGAGTAGCCTAAAGCAGGTGGAAGTTTGTGTAGAGCTTGTATCTCCCCATGACAGTAGGCTTTTCAAGCCTGAAGGTCTTAGATATACTAGTGACCTTTCTCCTTAAATGAACAAAGTATCTTAGAAAATTAAGAATTACAAATATGGTGAACAGAACTTGCAGCATTGTTAAATGTAAGCTTCCTGTGATTTCTAAAGCTTTTTTTTTTTTCCTACGTGATCTTTCCAAATTTCCTTTTGATGTTAAAAGACTTTAAAATATATCCTCTAGGTAAATTTAGCCTCCATCTGCAGTCAAATAAGTTAAAAATTGATTTTTTTTTTCTTAAGATAAACTAATACCTAATCTAAATATCTATGTTTTCTCTCAGTCTGGAGAAGATAAACTGCCAAAGACAGTGGATAATCTTTACTTGGTGATTTTTGACTGAAGAACAACTGAACAGTGAACATGGAACACCAATAGCTGTCCTTAGAAATTCAGAACAATATTAACAAAAAAAAAAAAAAAGAGCTGTGTAAAAGAATCAATATTCTGGATTGAATGACCAGCTAAACTACTAAATCTGTATTTGCATAATTGAACAAAAAGGTCTGATATCAGTTTTGGGAGGATGTGCTTCTTTTTTTTTTTTTTTCTCTTCTGGGGCTTTCATCTACAACCATAAGAAAAGCAAATGAGTGGCAGTGATGATGGATCATGAATAGATAATCTGGTGCTTACTGAGAAATTTATGTGAATTGGTAAGCACTTGGCCAAGTTCACCAAATAACCAACCTCTCACATTTATGTCTCTGAAGTGCCCCTGCAGTTCCGAGGTCTCCTCACACCAGCTGGAGCCCAGACCTTTTGGTTTGTTTGGACACCGTGCTCTGTGCCACCACTCACTTCATTCAAAGAGGTCACTAACTACATTCATGGCACTATACAGCTTTAGATGTTTTTTCAAGATTTAAGATTTTCCCACCTGTAGAGAGGAAGGCGCAACTTTTTGCATATTTTCTGTGTCTTACAAAAAAGGAAAGAATTTCAACCGTCTGTGCATAAGCTCAGGTCAATGGACAAGTGTCTCTGGTGGCACCATGTTTCAGATTCAAAAGTACCCTGGCTAGAATAAATCCCTTTGAGAAGGAAAAACATTAGAGAAGGAAGATTACAGAGGTGCTGTAACACCTGAAGAAGTGCCTAAGACCTGAAGAGTGAATAAAACTTCAGTTTGATCAATAGGGGTGAGATTAATTTGTAATTTACTGGCTGAAAAAGTGTTATGAGGAAACTCCTTTTCTGCAAGTCCTTTTCTTTTTATTTTCCTGTATCCTGAGGATATTACTGTCCTGGTTTTGACCCATGACAGTTTGTCAAAACTTTATATTTCTCCTTTATGTCTAGGTTTTGATTCTACCTAATGCATTTTTCTTTTTCTAATGTATTACTGTTATTAACACATCAACCTCTTGACTAGCTATCAATCTATTATGGATTATTCAAATAATTCTGTCAAATTTATTTCATTAAGTCTGAATAGAGAAACTTTCTTTCTGTGGAGATGGCAGAAATATATTTTGGTTACAAAAAAATAATTAGAATAATGCAGAGGTTCCAGACCTCTGTATTTCAAATGAAAGCAAGGATCTGGATTTAAATGCAAAACAGTGTTGTAATTTTAGCTTTTAAATTCTTCGAATTTTAAAAGCTTGCATGGGCATATATTACAGGGTCTAGAAAACACTATGCTTTTCAGTTAAGAGACAATATCTTTTTAGTACTAAATTTCACAGTAAATTACATTTGCTGTTATTATTTACTATTTTAGCAAAGTGTCTTTGTTGAAACTAATCACTAATACCTGTTATACTGTTGCTAAGATATTTTCACATTGCTCACAAAAATAGTGGATCATTTCATATGTAGGAAAGCACGAAATTCACTCTGGGCTGCTGAAGGTGCATGTGTTGTAGTGGCCTGTAGCTAGTGACAAAATGCACACCAGCACTCACTTTACCTTATCTGGAATTTCTGATTCCTGATTTTGATTTTGACTGCTTATCGACCTTTATATTTCAACGTGGTACTGCTGTGATTTCTTCAACTCATATTGGTACTGACTTGAATAGATGCTTGACCAGTTATTTCATTTGGCATTTTTTTAACACAGAGAAACCCAGATTTTAATTTTTTTTTTCTTAAAGCTTTAAATCAAAACCAATATAGCCCTTTTTGTAAAAATCGATTTTTTTTTTCCTGCAGAAGAATCTGTGGAGCCCTTCCTGATCACAGGTGTGTCACAAGTCTTGCAGTAAAGTTCTGCCTTGTTATGATTCATTCATTTTCACAGAACACTTCATTTAATTGGGAAATGCACATTGCATTGTACACCTTCTTGAAGAGCTCTTAGAACCCAGCGAGGAGGCTGTTTAATTACCTTTAATTCGTTGGCAATTGTATGCTATGGGGACACTCAAAATGGTGACTTGGCAAGATTTCCTTTCTTACAGAAAAGTAGAATTCACTTTTATATACAACATCCCCATAGTAGCAGCATCTATTAAAAAAATTCTCTTGTTCCCTTAGAGATGTCCTGCTTTGACTCACTGAGATGCTGAGTGGTTCTGAGCCTCTGCACGTGGTTGGCTCCATTTCTAAACCCTGGCTGACTCCCTGCTCGTGTTTGGTGTCTGACTCCGAGCCTGCCATAACTGATCAGGGAGCTTATGGCTTCAGGCTGTAAATTTTACACAGGTTGCAGAAGGTGGCTTTAACCAAAGCTGAAGCTTTGATGATGGATATTTGTAACTTTTGTTCATACAGTAAGCAAGGCATATTCCCAAATATACTTCAAGATTTATGTCATTTAAATAAGCTGCCGTAGCTACCTTCTCAAGAATAGGATAAAAATCAGGCTGGTTTCAAATGTCTCTCTTTCTCTCTTCTGAGTTCTGTGAGGACATGGTGAAAGGTACAGCTGAGTAGTGAGTCATTCTACTATCCAGGGTTTCATGCAAGGAATATGTGAAATGTAAAGTTCCCCATCAATTACCAAAGATTATTCCCCCTTGTGTATCATGTAGAAGGAGGCTAGCTGTACTATATATGATCTAATCTTTAGTTTATCTTTGTGTACTTCAAAAATAATGGTTATTTCCTATAAAGCTTCAAAACTTGCCATGAGATCATCACTCACTTTTATCTACACTGCAAATGCATCTCTACTTGTATTAAGAGTTGGGCACCAACAAACTATTATTTAAATACACAGTTAAAATTGCACTGAGTCAGAAACATGGCACTTGGAGCCAGAACAATTTAGTAATCTGGACTGTAAACTGTCAGAGAATAGTTGTTGTTCTGTTTTTGTACTTTATAATGCAATTTCCTGGAAGAAAGTGACAAATTTTGGAGAAAATCCTTTCTTTCATCATCTTCACAAAAAGAGAGCCTCTAATTGCTCCTTTCCTGTTGTTATCCTTGATTTACTTTGCCCAGCTCAGGCATGTCAGGTACGTTTTTGCAGGGAGCTTTAATTTTCAGAATCTTCAGAGTAAGATATAGGGTTATTTCTGTCCTGGACAAGAACTGTTCAGTCTGAACTGGAGAAATCAAGTGGAAAAAAATACCCAGGATATCTGAGGGATTCAGTTGTGACCTTGCTTCCACTAGCTTTCACATTTAAAAAAAATATTAGAAGTCCACATGGCACTGTGTTTCTAAGAGCATTTTTCCCTACACAGTCAAGGAAGGTAACCAAGCTCTAAGTCTCGAAAAATTTGTTTCTGTTAAGTAATTCCTACTCTATTTAAATTCTTTTAAAATTCTGAAAAAGCAGCAAAGTCTAAAAGAAAAGGCTTCTGCAAGATGCAATTATATTGTCTCTCTTTGTCCCTCTTTCTTAAATGTGGGAGATTTGAGCAACAATAATAAACATGAGAAAATGTTAGTTCTTGTATAATCCTCCATTAGCATCATAAAAGAAAAGTCTGAATAAAGATTAAAGGTTTATTTTTGAAAAAGGAAAAGGCTTCCGATTTAAGTTCTCTCTTCTACAAAACAAGGAAGCTTGAATGATGAACACAAAGAAAAATGGAAAAGCAAAGAAGAAGGGTTTGTTCAACAAGGGACGGTGACAGAATCTGCATGAGGGATGGGACAGCCTTGGATGTACAGAGAGACTGGGGAAGGAGAGGATGGAAAGCAGTGCCACAGAAAGGGACCTGGGGTCCTGGTTGATGCAAAGTTAAACAGGACCCAGCTCATTAGTCAGTGCACTCTTCTAGTGGTAATTTTTACTGAGTTTGGAAACGTGGAGGGCTGCTGAGGGCGTGTTTAACTGTGTTATGGCCAGATCATGCTCTCATAGGAGCTTTCCTGACTTGTGCTAGAGCTTCCTGAGGATCATGGCATTGTTGCCATTGCTGAGGACACATTATGTCATAAACTGCCATGTAAAGTGCAATAACTGGAGTTTTTTTCTCTGCTTTGCAAATGTCTGTGCTCATAAACTCTTACCAAAGACTAGGCAGAAGTTTTAAGAGTTTTAAAAGGATAATTATGGATTTGGAGACAGCAAGCTCTGACCAAACAATGCACCACTCACCATGGAGTGACACCTCTCAGGTCTGAGGGTACTGGCACAGTGTCAGACAATGAGGCAGTCATCTGTGAAGCCATTGGGTGGTGGAGGGAATACCAAAGATAACTGTAGAAGGTAAATTTGTAAACATTTTTGTAATAAATTGAAAACTTTGTAGTTTCCTGCCTTTTGTTAATATTCAATCTGAAACCAGATCATTGGTTTAGACTGAAGATCATCTTAAATCCAGTTAAAAATATACACGTAGATCAATAGAAAAGGCTCTGCATTTAATTTCTTGATACCTTTTCTGATGTGATTACTGTTTTTTTTTACCCATTTCTGCTCTGACCAGTCTTAAGGGAAGAAAGAAAGCTACCACCTTATCTTGGTTTAAGCAGTGAAAATAAACGGTAAGTCACCTGGGGAATGACTTTAACCCACTGGTTAAGAATATAAGGAAAATTGCACAGGAAGTGTATAGAGAAACAGTCATAACCTGGAGCACACTTTTTACTGTTCAAGTGAAATATCATCATGAACTTTCATTGAGTTGAAGTGAGAATTAATTTCATTCTCTATGTCTCCTGTAGAATCCTGTTAAATTATTACAGTCCTTAGCTTTCTGCAGGTTAGAAAATAATGCATCTCTTCCCCAGATAGTACAGTGAGGTCTATAGCAGCTTAATTTTCTTTCATTATATGATTCCATGTGGGCCCTATAAAGGTATGATCGGCACAACACTAAGAATCTTTCAAAGCTAAAGCTTGAACAATTCAATGTCTTCAGGTCCACTAAACTCAAGCACAAAGCACATTACTTAACTGGACAGAAAGATTAATTCTGTGTAAGAATACACAGAAAGAAGAACACAGTGAATAATTATGGAAGCTAGTTAGAACCTGATTATTCCCAAAGTCATTCACAGGAGGCTCTGTAGTGCTCTGGCTCTGTGTTCTTCCACTCCCCTTTTATTCTGGTGCAGATCATGGCACGAGATAGAAAATATCTTTTCTTCCTGTTATTTGGTTCAGTAGAGGTGTTTTAAATGGGTTCACAGAAACTGCATTTAATTTGGTGCCATATCAGTGCAGAAAGAGAAGAGAAGGGGGATTTTAGTGAGAGAGAAGAACTTTTGAAATATGTAGGTCTGTTTTTTGGTTCAAACCATGTGTGTACCTGACTGTGCAGAGCTGCTCTGCTCCCCATGGTTGTGCACTGTCCCTGTTCAGGCAGAATTGTGCACTGCTGCAGCATGTGACAGACAGGGAAATCTGTCTGCATGCAATACTCCATATGGTGCTGTAGTCTCCCTTCATATCCCACTTCTTTCATACCCCAAAGAGGCATCAGAGAAAATGTGGGAACACAGTTTCCCTGGCCAGTATGGTGTCCTCATTAACAATGCACAGTCCTAAGCATGTCAAGGTGATGGCTGTGTCTGTGCCAGAAAAAACAGATGGAGATGAATGGAAAATAGTGACCCTCTGGGCTGGTGGGAAGGGATTTTTTTCCCCTCACCTCCACTTGTAAAAACCTTTGATGTAGTTAAATGTTCCATTTCTTCATCTTCACTGCTCCATCCCTCTCCTACAGAAGTGTGCTTCCAAGCTTATTTACCAATGGCATGTGCTTCCAAGTTTAAGATAGGAAGACTGATCCTGAATTATATAGCCCAATTTTCACTTCTGGAAGCTGAAGAATACCACAGCAACTTGGCAAATGCTGTTCTGCAGTATTAGAGCAATATTCAATATATGTCTCTTAGCACACAGATTTTTTCGAAGTGCTTTTGGGGGTTTGGGTGGTTTGTTTTGGTGGTTTTTTGTTGTTGTTTTTGCTTGTTTGTTTAGTGGTTTGGGATTTTGTTGTGGTTGTCTGTTTTGGTACGGTTTGGGGTTTTGTTTGGTTTTTGTGTTGGTTTGTTTTTGGTTTTTTTTTGCTTTTGTTCTGGGGTTGGGTTTTTTTCATGTTCTATGTAGAATTACTTAAAATATTAGGAGTTAGAGTTTTGGTTTTCTTCTCATTGTCCTTGTCAGATTTGGTATTCTGGCCCACTGCTTTGTTAAATCTGGGCCATATACTACTACTCCTTCTAAAAAGCTTGAGCAGAGGAAAACAGTCGCAGCCATAAAGTGTGGAAGAGATTAGCAGTAAAGAGATCACCCTCACCTTCCCCTCACCCTCCAGCTCCTCAATAAGTTCTGCAGTAGCACAGGGGAGTGATGAGTATTGATAACCAGTCTGCTCTCACTTCATGGCCAGGAGTACATGAGCATGACTTGCCTGGTCATTCTCTGCAGGCACCAATGCCTCTCTGCTATGAATCTCAGCTTGTTTGCTCTCCACAGAGGCAAGGATTTGGTTGTCTAAATGTCACTGTATCCAGAAATGCTGCAATAATACTGTTGATTGTGTAGATTCCTGCTATTATTTATTTTTCATGGCTAACACTGGAATGATGGGTCTGTAAGATATTTCAGATGTGTAATGCTAGGAAATGCTATTAGAGCAGTTTGGTGACTTGAGGAAGCAGCCTATTTTACAAGAATGCAAAGAAAAGGGGTTGGCAGTCAGATAAATGCCTTTTTAACTTCTTAATATTCTTTTCTGTTTCATATGTTTGTTGGTTTTTTTCTCCTAAATTGTATTACTCAAATGAAAATTCAGTGCATGGCAACTAAAGTGTGCCTAACAATTCTATTTCTTTTTAAAAAAGCTGAATTTCCTATTTATCCCCTGGTGCTTCAATCTATGAAAATGTTACATTAATTATTATTTTTTCTGTTCCCTGTTGATACTGCCTGGAGTTGTGCTGTTGTTATATTCATGCATGTTGAGACAATGCAATGCCTGCATGGATTGCAGAGGGGAAGGGATCCATGTGCTCTTGGGGGCCACACACAGCACCTTGGAAGGTCAAGGTCTAAAGTGTAGTGCTCACAAAGACTTTGGTGGAGCAGGGGACTTGGGAGGGTCAGAAGCTGTGCTTTACTGATGTAACAGCTGAGTTAGATCGGCAGGTGGAGAACTCTTCTCATCCTCTTCTGCAAGTTATTTTGTACAATGAATTTTAAGTCATTATTCTTAAGAGTTTCCAGTTGTCTGAATACACACCAGCAACAATTTCTCTGCTGATGTCAATCAATATTCATTACTGTTGAGAATTTTTAGAAATTAGCACAGTTTCAGGCTTTAACCTTGTTATGATAGCCAGGAAACATGAAGTTCCTTTTCCAAATGATTACTGAATGCTAACAGCTCTCTGGATGTTACTGATGTAGATTGGCACAACTAGCTTTGTTCAGTGTTGAGCTAAATATGTTCCTGAAATTTCAAAATAATTAAAGTTTTGTAGCATTTTTCTGTAGAGATTTGTAAATTGCTTTGTTCTCCTGAATTACAAAAGAAATTAATTAAAAGTTTAATCATAGAACTGTAAAAGGTTGCAAATCTGAAAAGCAGGAGAAGCTATATTGTTTTCTTGAAGTAATGTAGTTATTGCCGTTTGCATAGTTTAAAAACAAACGAAAAAAGGCAAAACCCAGTGCTCACCATAAGATTCAAATTAAGAGAACTGTTTTCATTCATTTTTATATTTTTGAAATAATTCACTTTGCAGGCTAGTTTTGCAGCATGGTGCAGATTGTCATAATTGCTGCCTAGGAAGGGACACCTTTGCCAGGGTCATTTTTGTCACTTCTCCTTATTTATTTCTTTGACCTTTACCTCTGAGAATAAATGTCATGTTGTGGCTTAAGCATTAGTATAAGCAATAGCATGCCTGAGTGCAGCTGTAATTGAGGATCTACCTGTTCTTCCCTTTGCAAAATTGGTGCAGGCTTCACAGCTGAACCCAGGTGCTCTGATCTCAATCAGGGACAATTTGGAAAACTGAAATTGTCGTGGTCTCATTTTCATAAAAATTATTTTGATGGGGCCATTTCAGCCCACATATGCTTCTGAAAACAGAAGCAGAGCAGCAAGACCTGGGCCAGCACTGTTCACCTAGGCAAGAGATATCTATTGCCTTGAAAGAAAGAGCAGTGGATACTGGAGAGAGACAGTGGGGTTTTTTTATGCTGGGTTTTGCCGTTTTGTTGTTTGGGCTCTTTTCTTTCTTTTTTAATGCTCATTCACCTGGTTTTCTGCATAAGGACTAAGAGCTAGGAAGGTGTGAGAGGAGGCTGCACACTGATGATGGGTTCAGAGACAGCAGCAGGGAAGATGGACAAGAGGAGCACTCTACAGTAAGTGAAAATAAGAGGTTATGTTTTTCCCCTGACTGAGTGAAGTGGCAAAGCTGTGAGGAGAGTTAATGTGACAGGATTATTGAAGATTTCATTATAATAGAAATCAGAAAGAACATGAATTAAAACTGCTACACTGACATTTTCTAATTTTTAGTGCTATGGTTTATAAGTGTTGTAATTTTCTTCTGTCATAAGTTGCAGTGTAGAGATAGTCATAAAAATAGTCATAAAACATTTTTTTTCCTTGCAGAAAATAATAACATTTTAAGGGGGGGGCTTAAAAAAAAAAAAAAGTAGACTTTTATCTTTGTTTCTTTTTTTTGTTTATTTTTATTTTACTACTTCTGCTAAACAGTACTCTGCAAAAAAAAGTTTTCATGCTTGCTTTAATGTAAAATAACTACAGCTCTCAGTAAATGTGAAGACTGAAACAACCTCTTAATGGAAAAATCAGTATTGCTTTTATTAATATTATTAATATTATTAATATTAAAATAAAAAATTTAGTTGGCATTCACAGAGAGACTTTCTTCCCATACATTTGCAGTTTTTCAAATTGTTAATTAGTTTTATGCAATCATTCTGATGTTGTTGGAGAAAAGAAAAATATAAAATATGTGTTGGCAGCTGCTGAAACTGAAACCTTGAGTGATACAGAAAACAAAGATAAATAAAGATTCTGAAAAAGTGAAAGCTTGCTAAGACCATATCTAGCCCAGTGTTCATAAAATTGAGATTATTTTGTTTTACAGCAGTTCTATAAAACTAATGTGAGTCATGAAATAATAAGAGATAAATAATATGAGAGAACTAGTGCCTGATCTTTATGCCAAGCAGGCATTTAGGTATCAGCTGGAATCATCAGTAACATTCTTTAAAAAAATACAGTGGAGCTATGTTAAATGAGAAGAAAAAAAGTTAAATTTTCTGCTGTCGGTTGATGTGGATTATGCTCTTTTAATCCCAAACATTTCTCTGGGGTTTCTCCTAAACTCAGAAGCATTTGAGATGTATTCTGGGTGCTGGGGTAGCTCAGAAATACATTGCAGTGATATCCTTTTAAAAAATGAGAGACATTTTTCTCTCAGTGTGAACTGAGCTTTCAAGGAGTTTTCTCCAAGCTGCAGTAGTGCCCAGTGTTCATTATCAAGAAATGTCCATGAACTTACAGTGAGAGGTGCTCAGACATGTCCTGGTTCTGTATGGCTCATGTGAGGAACCAGGAATGATTCCAAACTCTGCAGGAAGGAAAGAAGTGAGGTACAGGAGTTGTTCCTTATGAGAAATGAGATGGTTTTGACTAAACTGTTGCAGTAAAGAATACTACTACAAAAAAAAAAAAAATCTATATTTAGTTTATTGTATCTTTAGAAGCTTAAAATTTTCTAGATTGGTTAAATATTTACAACAAAAAAAAAATCAATCTTGAATCTTGTGCACTAGTTGACATTTATCTTTGGTTCTAATGTAGGGATCTCTATTTTTCTTGACTCAATATATTAGTATTTGAGCAAAATAAAAATGTACATGTGAATAGTTTCTTGGTTTTAGTTTTGGTTTTGGGTTTTGATTTTTTGTTGTTGTTGGTTTGGTTTGGTTTGGTTTGGTTTAGTTTTTTTCAATAGGTGTTTGTAGTCTCACCTTCACAAGTTATAGCCAGGAGCTGGAACAGCTTCCTGTTAATGACATGTCAGAAGACCCAATAGAAGAATGTTCTTGAAAAGGTATTTTGTGTTCATTTTAGTCACAGGATGATTCATGTACTAAGGGTGTGCAAATTAATTAAGAATGAAATTATTTAAATGCGTTTAGTTTCATTCAATTTTATTTGAACACAAATAAGTGATCATGAAAGTGGTGGTTTCTGTTTTTGGCAAAATGCAAGCCTCAGTTTAGTGCAAGAAAGATAGGCAAAGTAGGAGGAAACTGAAATATGCTGATTTCAAATGCCAAAAATGACACGAATTTGACCAAGAATTTTATGCTGAATCAAGAGATATGTGCTGTAGAAAATTAAGGTCACCCTGTAGTTGGAAGGGAAAGTTATTTAAGATTCAAAAGTATTTGCTTACATTTTAACATGTCTCTTTCTTGCTGTGCAAAGTTAATAAAGTCACTAAACTCTTTCTGCAAAATCGTTTTCTTCATATACAAACCAAGAAAAACAGCAGCCTTTGTGAGTTTCTTGAGAAGGCAGATGAATGAGGACTCATTAAATGATTTCATATCACCAAGTGTAGTGTGAAGTGGAACATACTGTCAAGTAAAATGTATTTAGTTGGTGTTGTCAAAATCAAAGCCTAAAAACTCCTCTGATCTAAAAAAAAAAAAAAAAAAAGACTCTCCAGGTAGATTTCAGATATTGGCATATTACAACACCCAGTTGTTTTAGGTTTTGTTTCTGCCCTCTTTCTTTAATAATTTCTTGCTGTGTGTTTTGATATAAGTCACAATACATAGGCACTAAAATCCTTGAGCAGGGTGGTTTTTTAAATTAGTAAAATTAGTAAAACTTCATAATATTGCAAGCTGTTATTTAAAGGCTGCTGTTGATTTAAAAGCATTATGAGGAAAAATATAAGAAATCTAGAGAATGGAGCGAAAGGCATGTTCCTGAATGAGGGAGTATTCATAAACACAAACACCTTTTCTTTCCCATATCAACTGTTTCTAGTCAAGAAGGGTCTTTGCAGAAGAAGACAAAAATTTGTCAATCCAAAACTGAGGGGCGGCTTGCATAGCAGAGTTTGATTTAAAAATTGAAAAAAAAAATTGAAAAAAAAAAAAGAAGAAGAAAAAAGAAAATCGGTATTTTATACCTTCCCTGACACCAGAGGAGAAATTATGTTTATCCTATTCCACTCCCACTTCCTCAAGTGTGTGTGTAAGTCTAAATTAATTTAGAACATAATTGTACAAGTTAATTGTTGATAACTTTTTTTATTTATTAGAAATGAGCTCTGCAAAGCAGATCAAACACAACACTTCTGCTGTTTAATGTCATCTCATCAGTACAGAAGTGCAGAAGGTCACCCACCCAATGCACTATGTATCCTCGAGGAAAGAGACATTTTGCAAAACAGAAGTAGCTTCAAACACATATTCTGTGTAAAACAAATCATGTACAGTAAAAGGAATGTGTCTGCATTCCTCAAACACATTGCGTAAATATTCTCTCCAAAATGTTGTTTGCACAAAGATTGTCATTTCCAAAAAAGAAAACAAAAATTTATCAATGTAATGATACAATAGATAAGTACCTTGGTAGTTTAATTGCCTGAATCTTTTTTTTTTAATTTTTTTTTAATAGAAGCCTTTTTACCCAGAACTCAAGAGCAATAAGGAATATTTAATTGACAATATTGAATTAGGTGTCTACTCCTAGAGTTTCAGGTGCAAAAGTCTGAAGAGAGAATTTGAAGTAGTGGTTCTTTTCAGGAGTAACTGGTGGATGAGGTGACACAGAATTTTAAGGTTGTTTAGGTCACTGACATCATCCACACATCACCCAAAATAATTACTTTCCATATCTGTATGAAATGATCAGTAGTAAAACTTGGTGATTTCAAACTCTGTAACTCTGTTTCTGGTTATTGAAAATTAAAAGCCTTTGGGTTTTATATTTATTTTCAAAAATAATTTCTGTGTTTGTTACATTGTTACCTGCCATCAAAAACAATAATTTCTCAATAGTACTTTTGGGAAGACTTTACATTGGCACAAAGTGAATGTTAACCCCTTCTTTTAAGTGCAAAAGAATCCTAGTTACGCCAAGAAATGGACTTGACTGCAGAATCTATTCACAGGAAATTTAGCATTCTGTCTTATGAAAAAGTGGCAGCATTGTTTCTCAATTGCAACTGTACACATTAGACCATTCTGTTAAATTTCTGTATCTTTGAATAGTAAATTTTGGATGTATTGTGGTGTCTTAGTGTTTTACTAAGAAAACCAATCTAGAAAATCAGCAATGTCACACCTATTTGATCTCATCGTTACTTATATTGATGCTGATGCTTTATTTTATGCTGATGCTTTTCTGATTTGAGATTTTAGAATTTCTCAAAATTATTACCCAAAATTCCCAGAAATAATACTTCAATTTATGAAAGTCTTTCAAAGGAAAACATTTTAAATGTCTTTTCAAAAAAATAAAACATTTTAAGGGGGGGGGTTAAAAAAAAAAAAAAAAAGTAGACTTTTACCTTTGTTTCTTTTTTTTTGTTTATTTTTATTTTACTACTTCTGCTAAACAGTACTCTGCAAAAAAAAGTTTTCATGCTTGCTTTAATGTAAAATAACTACAGCTCTCAGTAAATGTGAAGACTGAAACAACCTCTTAATGGAAAAATCAGTATTGCTTTTATTAATATTATTAATATTATTAATATTAAAATAAAAAATTTAGTTGGCATTCACAGAGAGACTTTCTTCCCATACATTTGCAGTTTTTCAAATTGTTAATTAGTTTTATGCAATCATTCTGATGTTGTTGGAGAAAAGAAAAATATAAAATATGTGTTGGCAGCTGCTGAAACTGAAACCTTGAGTGATACAGAAAACAAAGATAAATAAAGATTCTGAAAAAGTGAAAGCTTGCTAAGACCATATCTAGCCCAGTGTTCATAAAATTGAGATTATTTTGTTTTACAGCAGTTCTATAAAACTAATGTGAGTCATGAAATAATAAGAGATAAATAATATGAGAGAACTAGTGCCTGATCTTTATGCCAAGCAGGCATTTAGGTATCAGCTGGAATCATCAGTAACATTCTTTAAAAAAATACAGTGGAGCTATGTCAAATGAGAAGAAAAAAAGTTAAATTTTCTGCTGTCGGTTGATGTGGATTATGCTCTTTTAATCCCAAACATTTCTCTGGGGTTTCTCCTAAACTCAGAAGCATTTGAGATGTATTCTGGGTGCTGGGGTAGCTCAGAAATACATTGCAGTGATATCCTTTTAAAAAATGAGAGACATTTTTCTCTCAGTGTGAACTGAGCTTTCAAGGAGTTTTCTCCAAGCTGCAGTAGTGCCCAGTGTTCATTATCAAGAAATGCCCATGAACTTACAGTGAGAGGTGCTCAGACATGTCCTGGTTCTGTATGGCTCATGTGAGGAACCAGGAATGATTCCAAACTCTGCAGGAAGGAAAGAAGTGAGGTACAGGAGTTGTTCCTTATGAGAAATGAGATGGTTTTGACTAAACTGTTGCAGTAAAGAATACTACTACAAAAAAAAAAAAAATCTATATTTAGTTTATTGTATCTTTAGAAGCTTAAAATTTTCTAGATTGGTTAAATATTTACAACAAAAAAAAAATCAATCTTGAATCTTGTGCACTAGTTGACATTTATCTTTGGTTCTAATGTAGGGATCTCTATTTTTCTTGACTCAATATATTAGTATTTGAGCAAAATAAAAATGTACATGTGAATAGTTTCTTGGTTTTAGTTTTGGTTTTGGGTTTTGATTTTTTGTTGTTGTTGGTTTGGTTTGGTTTGGTTTGGTTTAGTTTTTTTCAATAGGTGTTTGTAGTCTCACCTTCACAAGTTATAGCCAGGAGCTGGAACAGCTTCCTGTTAATGACATGTCAGAAGACCCAATAGAAGAATGTTCTTGAAAAGGTATTTTGTGTTCATTTTAGTCACAGGATGATTCATGTACTAAGGGTGTGTAAATTAATTAAGAATGAAATTATTTAAATGCGTTTAGTTTCATTCAATTTTATTTGAACACAAATAAGTGATCATGAAAGTGGTGGTTTCTGTTTTTGGCAAAATGCAAGCCTCAGTTTAGTGCAAGAAAGATAGGCAAAGTAGGAGGAAACTGAAATATGCTGATTTCAAATGCCAAAAATGACACGAATTTGACCAAGAATTTTATGCTGAATCAAGAGATATGTGCTGTAGAAAATTAAGGTCACCCTGTAGTTGGAAGGGAAAGTTATTTAAGATTCAAAAGTATTTGCTTACATTTTAACATGTCTCTTTCTTGCTGTGCAAAGTTAATAAAGTCACTAAACTCTTTCTGCAAAATCGTTTTCTTCATATACAAACCAAGAAAAACAGCAGCCTTTGTGAGTTTCTTGAGAAGGCAGATGAATGAGGACTCATTAAATGATTTCATATCACCAAGTGTAGTGTGAAGTGGAACATACTGTCAAGTAAAATGTATTTAGTTGGTGTTGTCAAAATCAAAGCCTAAAAACTACTCTGATCTGAAAAAAAAAAAAAAAAAAGACTCTCCAGGTAGATTTCAGATATTGGCATATTACAACACCCAGTTGTTTTAGGTTTTGTTTCTGCCCTCTTTCTTTAATAATTTCTTGCTGTGTGTTTTGATATAAGTCACAATACATAGGCACTAAAATCCTTGAGCAGGGTGGTTTTTTAAATTAGTAAAATTAGTAAAACTTCATAATATTGCAAGCTGTTATTTAAAGGCTGCTGTTGATTTAAAAGCATTATGAGGAAAAATATAAGAAATCTAGAGAATGGAGCGAAAGGCATGTTCCTGAATGAGGGAGTATTCATAAACACAAACACCTTTTCTTTCCCATATCAACTGTTTCTAGTCAAGAAGGGTCTTTGCAGAAGAAGACAAAAATTTGTCAATCCAAAACTGAGGGGCGGCTTGCATAGCAGAGTTTGATTTAAAAATTGAAAAAAAAAATTGAAAAAAAAAAAAGAAGAAGAAAAAAGAAAATCGGTATTTTATACCTTCCCTGACACCAGAGGAGAAATTATGTTTATCCTATTCCACTCCCACTTCCTCAAGTGTGTGTGTAAGTCTAAATTAATTTAGAACATAATTGTACAAGTTAATTGTTGATAACTTTTTTTATTTATTAGAAATGAGCTCTGCAAAGCAGATCAAACACAACACTTCTGCTGTTTAATGTCATCTCATCAGTACAGAAGTGCAGAAGGTCACCCACCCAATGCACTATGTATCCTCGAGGAAAGAGACATTTTGCAAAACAGAAGTAGCTTCAAACACATATTCTGTGTAAAACAAATCATGTACAGTAAAAGGAATGTGTCTGCATTCCTCAAACACATTGCGTAAATATTCTCTCCAAAATGTTGTTTGCACAAAGATTGTCATTTCCAAAAAAGAAAACAAAAATTTATCAATGTAATGATACAATAGATAAGTACCTTGGTAGTTTAATTGCCTGAATCTTTTTTTTTTAATTTTTTTTTAATAGAAGCCTTTTTACCCAGAACTCAAGAGCAATAAGGAATATTTAATTGACAATATTGAATTAGGTGTCTACTCCTAGAGTTTCAGGTGCAAAAGTCTGAAGAGAGAATTTGAAGTAGTGGTTCTTTTCAGGAGTAACTGGTGGATGAGGTGACACAGAATTTTAAGGCTGTTTAGGTCACTGACATCATCCACACATCACCCAAAATAATTACTTTCCATATCTGTATGAAATGATCAGTAGTAAAACTTGGTGATTTCAAACTCTGTAACTCTGTTTCTGGTTATTGAAAATTAAAAGCCTTTGGGTTTTATATTTATTTTCAAAAATAATTTCTGTGTTTGTTACATTGTTACCTGCCATCAAAAACAATAATTTCTCAATAGTACTTTTGGGAAGACTTTACATTGGCACAAAGTGAATGTTAACCCCTTCTTTTAAGTGCAAAAGAATCCTAGTTACGCCAAGAAATGGACTTGACTGCAGAATATATTCACACGAAATTTAGCATTCTGTCTTATGAAAAAGTGGCAGCATTGTTTCTCAATTGCAACTGTACACATTAGACCATTCTGTTAAATTTCTGTATCTTTGAATAGTAAATTTTGGATGTATTGTGGTGTCTTAGTGTTTTACTAAGAAAACCAATCTAGAAAATCAGCAATGTCACACCTATTTGATCTCATCGTTACTTATATTGATGCTGATGCTTTATTTTATGCTGATGCTTTTCTGATTTGAGATTTTAGAATTTCTCAAAATTATTACCCAAAATTCCCAGAAATAATACTTCAATTTATGAAAGTCTTTCAAAGGAAAACATTTTAAATGTCTTTAAAATCTATCCAGGGAGCTTTCTACTGGGCTTTAAATGTGTGTGTCTTTCATATAGCTTCAGAAAGATACTCACAGAGTTAGGCAGGAATTTCCAGACTATCTGTCTCTGTTATCACCCACCAATGGCAGTGACACCAATGGCAGTGACAGCTGCTATCATTGCAGATCTACATTTATGCATAGAAAGAAAAGTGTAATCTCCCTTCTCACTTGCCAGACTGAAACCTACATATTATTGTCTTCTCATTTCCCTTATGCTCTCACTCTCCCTCAGATTTTTCCTTATTCCTGAAGGAGCCCCAGATCATCCCTTCATTGCTTTAGGGGATATTCAGTCTAAGTCACAGTATAATCATCTCAAAATAAACAGGGCTAAAAGCTACTGTATTTTTCACCTGGTTATAAACATGTCACATTGACCTGTTTCTCCACCTCACCTGAGGAACTATTCTTTTTAGGTAATAAAAATTTTGTTCCAAGTCACACAACTAACATGATGCAAACATGTAATGAGCAGCTTTCCTTACAAAACTTCTCATCTATGTAAACGTTAATATATGTGAAATTTATTTGTTACTAGCTTTGAACTTGTCATGAATACCATATTCACAGCCTGCCTTCGCAGTGTCATTAGCTTTGCATATCAGACACTACTAGGACTTTTCTTTCTTTATATTTTGCTTACTACTACCATAATAATCCTTTCCCTCAAAATATCATTTTGGGAGTCCAGATCTCAGTGAGCACTGCTTTTTTTGGCACTCCAACAGTGCCAAAATATTTCTTTGGTCACATCCCATTAAATAGTGATGCTAATGTTGCTTTGGTCTCACTTGTGGCCAGCAAGGCTGCACCACTGTAGAGCTGTGGTTTTGCTTTGATCTATTTCTGAGTGTATTCCAAGCCATGCATTTGATCTATTCTGACATCTACCCTGGGAAAAATGTTCTTTTCAACATTTATATACACAGGCCAAATAAGCATTTTAAACACAGATGTCTAGGTACATAAAGTCGGAGTTCCCTTCCAGAGTCACTGTTCTGTTTATTCACCTTTTGCCTTCATGATGCTAATTTCACTTTTCCTTTGTAAAATTTCATCTTTTCCTGCAGCTGGTATTTTTAAATCTTTGACAAAGTTAGTTTTTTCAAAAGTTAAAATCTTTTATACAACAAATTATCAAGGTAACTTAATTCACTTTGAAGTATATATGAAGGAAACTGCATTACAATTGATTTTTCTTTAGGACATTTTTCTCTATGATGAGGCTGGACACACGAAAGAAACCCTGCAGCAAAGGGGTCCCAGTGGTACCTTTCTTGTAGTGATTTCTGCATTCAACATTTCATATGGAACCTTTTGTATATATTATGTCAGTGACCTTCAACTGTTTCTAAGTTAATTCCAAAAGGGGCTGAAGGAAACCTATGGAAAAGGAACAGAGCTGATGTTAAAAAACAGGCAAGGACTGAACTGTGTGCAGCACTACCAAATGCAGATGAGAGCAGGCAGAGCTATTTTGTGGCTAATTCCTCAGCTGAACAGCTTGCCACCACTTCCCTGCCCCCAGTCAGGTGTAAAAAATGGAAAAAACCTCACTAGTGCTGTTTTCCTTTGACTCTTGTTCAATGGAAAGTGAAACTGCCTGCAGTAGAAATTAATGGAGTTTGTCTGCTCTCACACACACTCACTCAAACTCCATGGCTCATACTGAACCCTTAACTTATTTCATATTTCTTCATAGCTCCCCAAATGCGATAAATTTACAAAGCTATAAAACCAAAGGTAAACTCTCCCTTTAAGTCTGGCTTTTCTGATACGCTCTTGCAGAGACATCCATTTTGAATGTCAGAAAACACCCTATAGCTAAAGAGACATTGACAAAATCTATTTGTCATATTCAAGTAAAAAGATATTGTCATCCTTTTACCGGGAGGTAGAAATGAGCAGGGGAAAAAGCTGAGTTAAGTATCTTATTGTATGCTAATGAAAGCCTGAGATTTCAAATATTTCAGTTACGACTCTGAGACATTGTTTTCTTTCCTAGTGAAGATGTGAAGAACATATCAAGCTGCTTCTGTCCAACCAAATCACTTTTTTGTTCATACAGAACTCATAACAAGACACTGACATTTATTACATCTTCCGAAGTCCACTGTATGCAGCTGATCATAAAGATTACACTGCCAAAATTATAATTAATATAATCCTGACTTCTTCTGACTGCTGCCATTTTCTTTGAGTCAAATGGAAAGAGAATGCTAGAAATAATTTAAATAAACTAAAGTTGTGTAGTTTAGTTTAAACTTTAGTTTAAATAAACTAAAGTTATGTATAGCTGGTTTTTATTAAGTGTTTGCCAGCCTGAATAATGACATGCTTTCTTTGGCATGTCACAATAAGGCTGTGGTAAAATATATACATTATGATTACATGAGTTAGTAACCAAGGAAACTAAATTGGTATTGTACCAGTGTTGTCCAGAACATATGTAATTAAGAGCCTGTCAGGTTTTCTGAGAAAGATCTCCACTGGCTCAGGAGTTAACAACAGCCTTGTGAAATTCTGATATACAGACTGAAATGTATGAGGTGAGAGAGCAGGTGCTGCATCAACTGTAACACACTTGTCTTTGGCTGTAAAAGTGTTCATCAGCAGATTATATACGCAGTTTTTCTGTTTTTCAATGGCATTTTCAATGGCATTTTTGATGTCTTCTCAGTTGCTCACTGAAAGCAAATGCCTCAAAAATAAAGCCTTCCATTTAAACTGAAGCCAAAAACTTCACTGAAATCAGAAGCTGTTGAAAACACTGGGTGACCTCCTGCTGGATAAAATTGTAGGATTAGAATGATTTTATACATTGTCTGCATTAAGGCCTTCATTCATTTCACTGAACCTTAGGTGAAAAGCCAGTCAAGTTTTTACATGTATCCTACTTGAATCTCAGTCCTATGGGCACCTTTTGTCCAGACAGAAAGCAAAAGTATCTCAGGTAAGGTTAAATTTGATGTCTCTTCAAAGACCCTCAAGGAAAAATCATATCCACTTGAATACCTGAACCCAAATTAGACAGGGAATGCCTTTTTCCACTTTCATTTTACACTTCTTTAAGGCTGATGCCTTCTTTGTTTTGAAAGTTCCTTTAACTGCCCATTTCAGTTTAATCCAGCTACTGGTCATCTTCCTCTTTAAGATAATTTCAAGAAAACACCTGCTTAGATATTCCTAAGAACCCTTGTTATCCAGCCAGTTTTGCCAAGGGTTGTCCTTCAAAGTCCCCAGATATCCCCATGTTAAGGTTCTGTATTAACTGGGCACAGCTATGTAAACGTGAATGCTTCTATTTTTACCCATGGCGTTCTCAAATGTTACTTAGTTTTATGAACTCTTGAATCTGATTTTTGTTTGTTTGTTTTTGTTGTTTGTGGGGTTTTTTGTTTTTCTTTTTTTTTTTTTTGTCATGTACTAGGGCTGTATCCTGACAGTACAGTTAAAACAGTGACTTAACACTTCCCTCAAAGCAAGCAGTTGAAGCTTGACAGCTTCATAGTATTTCTTATAATTTTAAAAGAGCGCATACTGCAACTCAGAAATAGTTTGCTGTGAGCCACAAATAAAATATGCTCATAATAAGAAATCTGAGAACATCATTTTCTCTGACTGGAAAGCATGGTGATTTCCCTCTAATCTGTGTCACTCGGTAAGTTTGGGTAGTATGCAAAACTTCTCTTACGTAAGGAGAAATTATCTGACATTGCATATATTTATCAAACATGCAGGTGCAGAAGAAGACTTCAGAGCACAGAAAAAGAAAACACAGCTTTGCCTAAAGGTGCCCTTTCTTTAAACAAGAGTAAACTCTGCTTTATTTTCCTAATATTTTCAATGATCAAAAATGGTATCCTGGTATGAAACGGATCATGCAATTACTGAACACACAAAATGCCCAAAGTCATTGGGTCATAGCTGCTAAACTGATGTGTGTGGAATAACCCCTCCTCTTGCATGAGTGCAAGGCAGGATGCCCAGGGTTTGCTGCCAGTAAGTTTAAGTGATTTCTCCAATAAGTTCCTAAAGAGGTAGAGGAATAACATAAATATATGTAAGGTTTGTAATTTGAAATATAGCAAATAAATACAATGATCCAATAGCAGCTTCTATGTTGTCACACATGGAAATCATTCATACTTTTCACAGGTAAGAAATTTCATAGTTTTGAGACTTTTTGTCAACTTACATTTAAATACAGCATTGGTTTTTTGTAAAGAACTCATTTGGTTCTGAAGTATTTAGACAATTGGGTCTGTTATGAACTTTCTGCTCTTTGTTAACTCACCATGATGGGAGTTGCACACCTGAAATCAAACACTACAGAGCAGAATCAAGGTTACTTCTGGCATGCAGCAGAAACTAACACAAAAAAGAAAGGTGATTGTTATTTCCACACACTGTATTATGAAGATCCAACCACTAATATTTTTCTGTCTGCATGCTCCACAGTTGCATGAAAATAATATGGCACAGCACAAAAATTGTATCATAAAATCATTCTGAAACCTCTTCCAAGCTGTTGTCATGGCAAAGGAGTCTAATGAGAACGCTTTTAATTCAATGATGTTTCAGTGGGCCTTAAAAAATGTGTGTTAGAGCCAGATAGAAAACGTTTGTGAGTGAATTACGACCTGGCATTGTCTCTTTGTATTTTAAATACTGTTTTTCATCATAACCTCAGTACTAGGAATATTGGAGGGTGAGATCCTTCTGTTTTATACATTGTCAGAAGTAATTGCTGGACAACTTGCAGTTTAATAATGGTGAGGAAGGAATCACTCCATTGATACTCCCCCCAGTCCTTATATAGTGTGTGGAAAATGTCACCACTCTGGGAGGCTTATTCTTTGCATCTCAGAACGTGAAAGATGTAAAATTATCCTTATTTGGACTCTTTTATGGCACAACTGGAGAAATTTGAAATTACTTCTGCTTATTATTTCAATTTATGAATCATTTCAAGATAATGTCCTTGGGAAAAAAGTTAAGAGCATTAATTTTCTCTGTAATTTTCACTCTTTCTAAGGAAAAAAATAAAGAGATGATTGGTCATTCATCTGTTCAGTGTGGCGGCTGGCATCTCTGTGCCAGCAAACACAGTTAGGGAACAGATTTATTATATGAGCATTTCAGAATCAGTAATAACACTAATTAGTTTTCTCTTTTCCTGGAGAGAAACCCAAGTAACCCATCTTTGTGTCTGTGCAAAAAAAAAAAAAAAAAAGTAGTTTAAGATTCAACTGCTGGAAATAGAAATCTGAAATATTCAGATTGACAATAAAATGCTGCTTCCTAACAATGAAGGCAATATGCCACTGTAAATTTCTTAGAAGAACTGATCAGAGAAAATGAGAAATTCATCTTTACTCTCAGTTTATGGTAGCAGAATCACGGAATGGCTGAGGCTGGAAGTGACATCACAGAGGTCATTTCCAAACCCCCTGCTCTGGCAAGGCTGTCTGGATCCAGGTGCCCAGGACTCTGTCCAGACTCCACCACCTGGAGTCCTTCGGGTCCTCCTGCCCAGCTGCGTCCTGGATGGGTGTGCCCCAGCACTGATGCGTGGGGTTCTTCTTCTGCACTTCTTGTTGAATTAGCCACCTACAGAAACTGGAGAAGTTTTTTTTTTTTAAATTTCTTTATGTACAGGATGGTATTTAATTTCATAATTTGAAAGAATAATTCTTTTTTTCTGCAAATCCCATCTGCTGAGAGTGCACTGTATAGGTTTGTCAATACAGTATTAGTTCTGCTGTAACAAATGCCAAAAATGTCAGATGCCCAGTATGATTCAACAAGAGTGGTTTGAGTTTTAGAAATATTACTGCATTTTAGTACTATTCTGATATATTTTTTATTCATGCTCAAAAAATAGAACAAGTATATATTACCAGTTAACCAAATCTCTAAATTAGTTTATCATTTCATGTCATGAAGTTCAAGGCAGAACAATAATGACCAGATGGTTATGTATTGCCATGTTTTAAATGGCTTTTAATCATTAATTGGCTTATCACTATAAACAAACTGTTTACAGAAAAATGCATATTTAAAAATATAGGTTTCAATTTTTTATTATGTTAATTAGATCTCACAAAATAAGTAAATACTCCTATTACAGCTGACTCATGGTTTAATTTTTTTTAATTTCAATTTTAATTAAAATGTATCCATCAGATGGAAATTAAAGATATGCTACCCTTTCTTTTTCTTTCCAGGAGTCTGGAAGTGTTGAAGACAATACATAAAAGCTCTCATTTTAAAAGGAGAAATTTATGATTTACACCTAGTTTAAAAGTAGTGTGAGTCTTAGTCTCCTGATTTTAACAGTGTGAGAACATGTCATCCACCCTGAAACAGAAGGATGTCAGTTTTAGGTATTTTAATAAAAACAAAAATGATCAGAAGCATTCTAGATCTTAATTACTGATGTCCCCATTACTGACTGGACAGTAATTGCAAGAACAATTTCTAATCTGAATCCTAGTTGAAATGCAAGACTGCCTGGCAGTGGGAGCTGGCAATTTTTTGAGTGAGGAACAACTGTGACTCTTCCAGGTCAGTGAAAGATGAACACTAGAAGTGCATAAAGATAATCCTGTCACCAGGAAAGTGAAAAGTAAATATGAACTGAATGGGCAGCAGGACAGTTTGAAATTTAATGCATGTAAGAGCAGTGAAAACATTGAGAGGATAGGTAAGTGATGAAGAAAAAAAATTTACTGATGTAAAATTCAGTTAATCCACTTGAGAGAGAAAGCAACTTAGAAGTGTGGTAAGGGCATTATCTGTGATAACTGCATGTCAAACACTTCTCCCAGCCCTTGTGACACAGCAGTACATCTTTTCTTGACTTTCCATTGACATGTAGCCTGGCCTTGGACCAAAGAAGCTGAGTTAAATGGATGCCCTGGGAGATCATGATGAAATGAGCAATCCTGCAAAGGGTTTAATGATCAACCTGTGTGTGTGATGCAACCTTTGATTACAAAGTGAGCTGCAGGAACACATTAAATTGTAAAAGAGAAGTACAAAGATAAAAGTCTCTTTGTTATAAAGAAATGAAATTTCTTGGTGTGGTGATCTGTGCTTATGTGTATAAAACTCTCAAACGAGAAAAATATGTGTACCAAGTATTCCAGTTGCACACTAACAGGAGCAAGGACAGAGTGGTGCAGGATAGCAAAGATATTGAGTTTGTAAAAACAGTTCTATCATGCCTTAAGTGACTTAGAACGCCTGATTTCTACAATACATCAGAAGAAAAAATAGTACTGAAATAATCCTAATAAAAATGCAGGCCTTGAAAAATAATTGAGTGTGAGGAATAATATCCATAAAATAATTAACTTCACTTTATGATGAATCACAAGTTAAAACTTCCTATCTGTTCTGTCGTCTCATTTTTAAAAATAAGGATGTCAAGGAAATGGGGGAAGAGTTAAAAATTATACTGGGAATGAGAACTCAACTTAGTGTTTAGTTAATCATAGTCATAGAAATGTCGCAATTAAGAAAACTTTTAAATGGTCACAAAGGTAAGAACAGGAACATACCCATGTGGAAAGAACAACATTGTTTTGAGTGGGGACATTATTTGCTTTCTCCTAAGTTAAGACAACTTAATAAATTCTAAACAAACTCATCTACGTTGAGTCATTTATCATTTTAAGTTGCTTCCTTAGGAAAATGAGCAAAATATTTGACAGTTTCAAGATGTAAAATGTCTTGTTTTCTGACCTGTCTGACATAGTTTTTTGTTCTTTTATTTCTGCAAAGTTATAGCTAGTTGGACAAAAATGTGTGGTGAAGTCTTTTATTTATAATCTGCCATATTTCCAGTAGTGGGGCATGGCATTTAATAATATTTTTAAGGCTTCCTGGTCCTTTTTGTCCTTCTCAACTCACAAGTATTACCAAGATGTATACTAATTAGTAAAGTGACCCTTCCCCTTCATCAAAAGTAGCATGAACCTTCATTTAAGGGACATGGGGTCACAGAAGCATGGTGAGACGAGATGATAATCAGGAGCAGTGGATATGGTCATTCCATGGGGTTCTGGGTAGGGATTCCTTCCAAAATTACCCAGACCCACTCTTTGGTCTGCTGACAGTGGTAGCTTGAATGGAGGCTGCAGTATCTCTCCAGAAGTACTCATGCAATTTTAGATGCTTTTTTCCTCACAAAAACACATGGTTCCCCTCAGAGAGCACTTTGCCTTTTTTCTTTTCTTGTGTGCCTATGACATTTCTAGGGAGCTTTTAACAGCTTGAATTCTGCTTTCAGCTATCTCTGAGAAAGCCCTATTCAAAGGGGCAATTACATGTGTGGCAACTGTCTTCTCTCAGTAATTCCTAAATAGCCCACCAACAAAACTAAAAAGCATGCATGGGAACAGCATTTACCCCAATATTATTTGTGTGAAAATTGTGTAAAAAGCTACTCTTTTCTAGAAATGTCCAGAGAACAGCATTGTAGAATGTACCACTTTTTATATTTTCCCATTTAAAATGTATCTTCAGGTAAAGTGTTTCAATTGTCAAAGTGCTCTGTTGATTACTCTGGTCAGACTTTGCTGGAGAAATGTGAGATAAAGGGTACCTCCAGAGTTAAAGGGAACAGCAGTGCCTTCTAGACGAAGTATCACAGAATACTGATGCCACCAGACAGTTTGCAGGTCTCCTGCTTTTTGTACCCAAATAGTAAAATAAGTCATGCAGGCTGCTGTTTACCATGGTCATGATAAGACCCAGTGCTATCATAATCCCTGTGCATAAAGTAGTGCAGGAAAAAAAAAAAAAACAAAACAAAAAAACAAGCAGTAAAGAGAATTATAAAACTTATGAGCCATAAGGAAAAAAAAAAACAAAAACAGGTTTGTACCAAAAATACTTTAATTAAAGCTAATGGAATAACTACAGAATTTTTTTGAAAGAAAAATTAATGAAAATCTTAATTCCTAAGATAAAGCCTTCAGTAATATCATTTTTATTTGGTTTTAAACTGGAGATGTTTTTAATAGCTTCCACTAGAAGATTACATGAAATATTCCATTAAACTTGTCCTTTTAATAAATGTTTATTTTGGGGTTAGATTGCAATCTGTTAAAAAGAGCAACTCTTCCAAAACTGTCAGAGTAGATCATGCAGGAATGTGAAAGATGCAGAATATTTACTTAAGAGGAAATGGCCTAAGGAATTATTGCTAATTTTAATTAAGTTTTTTGCATACCCAATTGGTCTGCTATATCTGGATGTCCTTAGAACTACTTGTTTCCTGCAGAACACATTTCTTCATGGCTGCAGCACTACCTTCTGCTAATTCATTCACAAAGATTGCTTGTCATTTGATCTTTATTAATGAAAGAGTGGAAGGAACAATTTATTTATAGTATGGTCAAGAAAAAGTTTTTGGTGAAAAACTAATTATGTTTGATACTGTGTCTTCACTGAACTTACTACGTTCATATTTTTTTTGCTCTTTGCTGCTTGTGTATCAAATGAAATATCCTGACAATTTCTCAGTAATATCTACATGTGTTTCTTTTCCTGTAGAAAGTAGTTGGCCATTTGAGAGGCCAGCTGAGAATACTGAACCCCAGAAATTTTTTCTTCAAAGTGACCTGCATAGCCCAAGCTGCACTCAAAGACAGTTTGCTAACTGACCCATGAAGTTATGAAGGACATGAACTTGCTTAACATGCCCTGTAATAACCACTAATGGTCTATTCAGGGTAGTGAAGGCGTTCTCCCCTTGTCATCTCTTCTCTTGCATCACTGACCCTTTTTAGAAAATTACTGAGACCTAAAGATCAGTTTACTGTAAAAAACAAGTGAAAAAGGCCCAATTTTTAGCAAAAGAAATCCTGCAAACCAAGCCAAAAACCCCAACAACATCCCTCCCCAGAAAGCCCTCACCAAAACCACCTAAAACTTCTCTCTTCTCTTCCCCTTTGCTAAAGCTGTATTTCAGTCAGGATAATGATACAAAAGAACAACAGCCCAAGCTGGGCTGTTCTGTTGTGTTTTTTTCTGTACATGTGCATAGTCTGTGCAGTAAAAAATCCATAATCCAAAGAGCAACAAAACCACAGGTGCAAGGAGATTATGAGAAGTCTCTGGGTAATTACCCAAAGCATTGGTTTTGGGGTTTTCTTGTAGTCTTCATTCAATGGCTATAATTAGACAGCGTGTTTTACAAAAAGCTTTTTAATGAACTTCCCTTTCCAGTTTACCTGGCAGGTACCCAGTTTATCCCAACAGATTTCTAATTACCTCCAGTGAGTTGAAGGGAAGTGACTTGCCAAATCTACCCCCATTCTCTGAGTGGGGACCCATTTTCACTCAATGAAAATAAGTTATTTAGAGATCAAGTTTCTTAAGAACTTAAAATTCAGCAACTACAGATTCCTCCTGCTGGAGAGGAGCCTTTCCTGGAAGCCAGGAAATTGCTAGACATCTTATAGTTCCTCATAGGTTGATTGTAAGGGGTTTATTGCCTCATGGCAATCATAATTTATTTTTTTCCCAAGTGAGATGCTGTTTTGTTATGGTCTGGTACCAGCTGCCAGTGAAGGTCACTTCAGAGAACCAAGTAGAGAATAAAGTGCACAGTTCTTTGGATATGATGCTTTTGATATACTGTCTTTACTTGTTATATCCTTCTTCTTTTCTCTTTTTCTCCAAGCTTAGGTGGGAGAATCTCACTTCTTTCAAATAAATGGTTTTAACTTAGTGTTCAGAACTTGAACTGGATTATTTTTATTTGTAAAGAATGTCTGATTGATAAGAGATAGCAGTGCACAGTGAGAGGCCTTCAGATCAGAAAAAGGCAAATTAACACAAGAATTTTTGGGGTCAAAAGTATTGATTCCATGGATACGTTTGTTATGCATTAAGTTCTCTGTGTCCATGACAATGCAGCTTTTTTGGTTTTCTGCCTAAAAGATTTTGAAAAAGCCTACATCCACTTGACAGAATAACTCGACCTGCAAATTCCAGTCTTCCACAGGAGGCTTTACTTTGGGTAGAGCAGCTGCAGATTTTGGCAAACTCAGGGATGAGTCTACTCTAAATGAATCAATATAACCAGAGACACCAGCTTCATTGAAGGTGATATACCAGCATTCCACCTCAGAAAAATTAAAATCCTGTAATTATAACAAGTCATTGAACACCTCACCTCAGAAAGCATTCCACCTCAGAAAAATTAAAATCCTGTAATTATAACAAGTCATTGAAAATGCCCTTCCATGGAAGGATTTTGGTCACAGCTGTCCTGAACCCTGCAGCAGAGTTGTTATGGGCACTTATTTGTGATCAAACAACTCCGCACCATGAGCAAGAGTCTGGCTGTTGATGACCAGAAGGTGCCTTTGTGGATAGAGCAGCATTTTCATCAGCCTCTGTGCTCTCAAGAAAACTAGACACAGCACGATATCTCTACAGGGGAGGGTATTTTCATTTGAAGAAACAGCAGTTTGTGTAATGAACATTTTTTATCATGATGCAAAGCTAAGTGGCATTGATAGTGACCTGATAACATTGAAATATAACTTGCTTTTTAAATGATAAGTAAATTTAGAACCAATAAAAAGAGAAGGTGAGTCTGCTATTAGGATATTTTTTTTCTATCTGTCCCGCTGATAGCATGTTTCTTAAAAATATGCTAATGTATATAGTTCTTGCACAGTGCAGTGAAGGGTGTGTGTATTTAATGACTCCTTAACTTTAGATATATTTACGGTTTCAAAGAGTGGAAGTGTCTGGAAGCAAGTAGTTTAAAGAAACAACTCTCTCCCCCCTTCCTCTCATCCAGTTCTTTGCCCACTGCTATCCTATCTAACACATGCTGTCCATCCCAGAATAATTTCAGTTGGCATGATATGCAAAACTCATTAAAAATGAATAAGGCAGTGTCCACATATCTTCTTTTTACTTAAAGTACTTGTTAGATATTTTCCCTAAGGATGACCTGATCCATCTTAAGGTAAAGTGTTTAAACTGTGAGAGTGCTCCCTTGGTAATAAGGAATGGTAATAAGAAATCATGAAACCTGTTAGGACATTAATACAAACAATGTGTGTTAAAGCTGGGGACTAACTCTTCATACCACCAAAGTGAATGTCTGTGAGAAGAGCACTTTGAATAATACCTTTTGTCTGCTCTTCCTGGCTGCACACACTCACACTCCTTCCAGCATCCTAGCCAGTACTGGTACAAAGGTAAATATTCCCTTTAGAAAATAAAATTAGGATTATTTGTAGCACTCAGATTTTTGTCTGGACCACTGAACCAGTGTCCATTTTGGCATTCCTAAATCCAGCTAGGAACTTAATCTTGTCAAAACACCACACTAGGGCAATGCCCTCCCCTAATTTATTTTTGAAGGATACCCAAGAGCATAACCACGAAGGGAATTGTTGATCTCTGGTTGGGATGGGCAAGACACCAGGGCTGACCATGGTGTGCATCTGTATTTCAGCCTGTGTGTGGCAATCTGTGCTAGCCAGGGTGTGCTTTCCTCCCTCCGTGGGATGTGTTGGATGGCAAGCCTGCCTCCAGTGTACCCTTGCTTCTGTGCGGGCTTCTTTCATCTTTTCGTTCTAAGTAATGAGGGATCAAAAGTCTTTGAGACAAAAAAAAGGTCAGCTGAAAGAGCCTTTTTATGACTGTACTTCTCAGTTGTACAAAACCTTAAATAAATCATCTGACTTGGCATAAGAGCTCAGTGCCACGAAAGTTAATATCTGAAAAATGTATTCATGTTTCCTGAGAAGTTAAGGGTGCAGTTGTAATTTCTTTCCTTTTAGATCTAAGTCAAAAATGTCAGTACCTATCAAAGAGGTGAAGCCTGTGAAAGAAAAAAGAGAAAAAAAAGGAAAAAAAAATTGCTACAAAGTGTGTGAATACATCCAGGGACACCATCACTGACAGTCTCAAACAGGAGAGAGGTTCTGTCATACACCAAAAAGGGTATGAGAATGTCATGGAAAAGTGGTTTTTTTAATGAAAATAAGTAGAGGGAAAATGCTGAAGTAAATTTCACTATCAAACCAGAGTTTGCATATAATTTAATATTTCATTCTTTTTTATTTCCTGAGAGGAAACAGTTCAAGTTCTTCATTCCAGGCAATGGAATAAAAACAGCTTTTAGCCTAAGGTAATTACTCATTATCATAATCTTCACAAGAACTTCCTCAGACGGACATGAGTGTACCTGGGGATCTTTAATCAAATTGAATGGATATTTTCCTTTTGCTAATTAAAGCTAGGAAGTTTGGTGTGAAATAAATT
This sequence comes from Pyrgilauda ruficollis, assembly GCF_017590135.1. Classification (NCBI taxonomy): domain Eukaryota; kingdom Metazoa; phylum Chordata; class Aves; order Passeriformes; family Passeridae; genus Pyrgilauda; species Pyrgilauda ruficollis. The sequence goes on along the minus strand of NW_024524711.1, from coordinate 5,769,525 downwards.
AGCAAAATCTGGTTGTTCTATGAAATGTTAATACAGTACTAGTACATCTCAGTCTAATTGAAACCCAGTATGTCATACATCATAATGATTCTCTAGAAATGCACATGGAAGAAGAATAACATTTTGAGGACTATAAAGTATTATATTTCATTTAGGATGAGGAAACTCATGCTGATACTGCAGAAGGCCGTGTATCACTACCTGTTTTAAATAAATGTCAAAAATATTTGTGTTTCATAAAACACTATCAAAAAATCCATGAAATTATATTTACTCATTGTGGTTATATACAACATAGATTTCCCAGGAGCAAGAGAGATTTCAGTGCAGCTGCAGTTTCTTCTCCCAGAGCCACTGGCCTCAAAGTCAATGCATGTACTGGATGCCAAATGTTTTAGGACTTTCTCCACTACAGGTCAGCCACAAATTCAGTGAATATGGGTGTCTGGTTCAGCTGTTCAATTTCATATTTTTTTCAAATTTTCTACTGTTCAAATGTTTAGACTAACATATCTGAATCCATGCATCTGGAAACTCAGCTTAGTTGTACCTCTGCTTTTTCTCTGGTACATTTTTTTGCCATTTATTACATACAGCATTCTTAGCTTTAGACAATAGTTTCATTTCAGAAACTTAAGCATCAAGATTAATTAGGCATAAGGCATTTTTTGTTTTAATATTATAATTATTGTCTCCACAGAAGGCTGTGTAAATTTTAGTCCACCTGGAAGGATAGGTATATCTTAGTAAAATCAATTCGGCTGATAAGATTAACATTGGGTTGTTTAATTCATGCTGTACTAATGTTATGGTGAACCAAACCCTGACAAGACACATTCTTTAAAAATCTAGCTAAGGTTTTAATGTAGCAGAAGCAGTTCAATGGAGATTGAGATTAAATCTGTGAGTTGTCCTATTGATATTAGTAAAACCGTATACCAGCACATGGAGAATATTCTTAAATAATTTTCATGGATAAAATCTGTAAAACAATATATGATCATGTGTAAGGTATACAACCACCTATCAACAAGGACTGCATTTAAGATCTTAAAAATGCAAAATCCTACACAATATCTTCATTAATTATTCTTAAGATATGAGCTCTCACATATGGCATAACTAGTCAGGAGAGATTGACTCAGTTGCAGGTATGAGCGTAACATGTTACTTTGGCAGTATTTGAACATGTAGCTCTAAAGGATTTGGAAATCTGCTGCATCATGTTTATTTTAAAAGCACACCCTGTCTGAGGAGAAATCTTTATTTTCAACTCTAGCAATCTGTCCTTTCTTCATTAAGGCCACAGGAATGACGCAGCCTCATTGATGCTCTGCAACTGTTCCTTTGCTGGAGTGTAATTCCTGTGCAGTTCCTTCTCACCTCTGCTCCTCCACATAGATACTTGACATTCAGACTGTGTGACTGTCCTCCTATAGAGGATTTGGGCATGGAAATACATAAAGCTCTAAAATTAGGCCATGATGTTCAAATTCCCAGAGATAAGGCAGTAGATTTCGACTAGTATATGAAACAGAAATTGAGCCTAGTTTCAATTTAATTGCCTAATTTCAGTGCTGAATGAAAAAATAGTGGCAGAATGAGATTAGAAATGTCCTTTGACTGCCTGGTATTTTACAGTTTTCCAGTAGTTAATATTCAAAGCAGGATATTTCTTTTGTCACTGTTTAATAAGTGGATTTTTCCTGCTAATGTGGCTGTGGTTCTCATACACCTTTGAAAATTATAAGCATGCTCATGACAGCATAGAAATATATACTGTCAACATTCAGGTACCAGAAGAAATTCCAACAAGTTTAGTAAATCATCCATCATCATAAGGCACAAGGAACTGTGATTGAGGAAGTGGTGAATACTGCAAAGATTGTGAGTGTCATCTGGCTCACTCTTTATTTTGAGTTCCAGTTAAACAATTGTCACAATATGTTCCGAAAGTGGTGAATTGCTACTAAAGATCAAAGAGATGAGTAATAGCAGAGGATCTGAAACCTTAAACTGTAAAAGCAAAATGCTATGGCTAAGAAATTACTCTTCATATAATAAGGCATCTAGACTAGGCCTAATTAAACTTGCACATTTCTTTGAGGAAATCAGATTTTAAATTTTCCTTTACCTCAATGAATGTGCAATAACTAAAACCAACATAAATTTCTATGTTTTTGACTAAGCAATTATCTGTACATAGACAACCCATATATCACGGACATTAAAGATACTGTTTCCATTGCAAATCCTGACACTTTCCTGAGGCTTTCAGATTATGGAATTTCCTTCTATTTTGGAGTACATTCCCTGGGCAATACTTTTGGTATTGAACTGTGAACACTTACTGAACTGAACAATACATTCCTTCTAAGATCAGGGAAATCTATCATTGTTTATACGTGGTTTGGTCTTCTAGTTCAATATGTCACCAAGAGAAGACTTCAGTTTTTCAGCATAAGAACTTCAGGTCAGTAAACAGACTGAGTAAAAAGTAAATTGAAAGTTTACTTTGAACATTCTTAAGGAATAGCTTCAGTCACTCATCCAGTAGAGGGAACTCTAATACAGTACATGGCAGGTGACCTGGGACTGCAGGAGAGTTGGATCACAAATACAAGGCAAATGTAAAATGTATTTATGCTATATATCATGTGTAAAGGAAAGTACCTACCTCATATGTGCCATTATTTTTTTAATTAATTTATTCCAGATTGTTTCTTTCCTTTCCTTCTTTTTCTTGTATTCTGTGGTAAGAGTTCATATATGTCTGCCAGATTTAAGGGATGAATTGCCAATGACACTGTCACATTCTAATAGTTCATAAATATTACAGATCATGTACCATTGATCATTTAGTTGAAATTTGGCTGGAAGAAAAAAAAATAATTTCACTTTCTAAGATGCCACAATTATGTGTCAAAGTGGCAGATAGTAGTCTCTCTGGGAATGACTGGCACACATCCTTTGGAGGAGAAAAGAGCAGTTTGAAACACTAAAACACAGTAGTCACCAAAAAAGCCCAATATTGTAATAAGCTACCTATCTATAGAAAATCCCAAAAAATTAATTCATTCACTTTGTTTTTCTCTTTTTTTTTTTTTTTTTTTTTGACCTTTATCACCTGAATATGCTTTCAGCTGGTGTATCACTGTTTCATTGTTTTTAAGGCTTGGTGTCTTCACTCAGTCATCATTCTGTCATTTACTGCTTTCTTCTTGTAGTTGTTGTTGCTGTTGCTGTCCTTAGAGACAAAATGTCACCACCTTGGTTGATCACTAAATAGGCTTCTTAGGGAAAATTGTTTCTTGTTTCTTCCAAACTGGTAGAAGTCAGAAATAGATGTAATATTTCTCTGTTGCAATTTGAACTTAGATCCTTTCCAGGTCTGTCTTCTCCAAAGAGCCTTAGTTCTTCTACACTACATTGAGATATTTTGTTATTTCTACACATTGAGGTATTCTGTGGTCTTCTATAAAAGATAAAGAAAAGTTTAAAAAATGCAAAACCTGAACATCATTGAACATTTTTCAAAGCTTTTTCAAAATATGTTCACCTAGGGTAGGGTATTCAATATTAAGATCTCACATGGAAAGGGATTGAATCATATGGTTTTAGCAAGTATATGTTCTTATAGAAAGGAAAAATATCCCAGCACATATGATGTGTTGGCATTTCCAGTGGCAGCATTTCAGATCCTGTGCACAGCTGTGAAACCGAGCAAAAGCCTAACCCAGCATCTGCTGTGGACTTGACAAGTGCCTCAGCTGTGGCCTCTTCTCTGCTTGCATGCATTTCCAGAATTAAAGTTGCTGAAGGACAGACTTATTAGCTAACTAATCTGCCTTTTCCATTAAGTGCCCTAACTATTGTCATTTTCAGATAAAACAACTTACCACTGTATTTAAGTAGTAGCTTTTTTTGAGCAGGAATCATTATGGGTCATCCTGAAATGATTGTTAATAAAGGAAGTTTCAGGAAATCGAGTTTATTTTGGTTGTATACCTACAAAAAGGTATTAGCTCAGTTGGTTAGAACATCATGTCAGTAATGCCAGTTGTGTGGGTTCTGTCTCTGTTTGGGAGCCTTACTTTAGAGTTGGACCCAACTACCTTTGTAGGTCCCTTCCAACTCAGAATATTCTGTGATTTAGAGAACAGTTTGATCTTTAATACTGTTAAAGTCAATACAAAGCTATTTTTTAGCTTCTGCAGAACAAAGAGGCAAAAAATTGCAGGAAAATTGCAGGAATATTTACAATTTCGCCAGTAATATTTTGTTGTTGCAGGGGAATTTATATTCTAGAAAAGTAGAACCAAATTAAATGTATATATGATATTATATGATATCTAATATTTCTCATTACTCAAATCTTTTGTTGCATCCCTAGGAATACGTCTAAAATGCTAATTCTAAGCTGTAGCACAAAACCTAGGAGAACATGAAACCATGCATTCCAGAGATCAATTCAGAATGTCCTTAGGATTCCAGAAATAAGGAGGAATTAACTTCATGTTTACCTTTTAATTCATGGTCACTCTTGAGTATGTATTAATATCCAGATACAGAAAAAGATATCTCTGAATCTCCAGGCTGTGTGCCTGCATAAATTCCCTGTTCAGTGTTTTGTATTAGCTTCCTGTAGAGTATCCTCCTATGCAATGTATCCTGCATTAAATATGCTAAATGCATCAAATCTTCCTCAAAATGTGTCTAAACACAATTGGGAGAAATAGGTGCCTCAATTCATCAGAATTCTGCAGTGGTGTCAGACTTGAGAACATCACTTGGCCTCTCTGAATGATTATACTAATGCCAGATATTTCATTATATACATTACATGTCTAAATGAGGCATAAACTGGACAGCCAGAATATGCCTCTTGTTCAGGATACTTGTGCCATATGTTACTTTCAGGCTGGGTTTTCTATTCTCTGGCCATTCAGCATGGCACTGCAGGATAGCTTGCTTTGTTTAGGAAAACAGTTTCAAAAATAGAAAACTGTAAATGCATATTTATCCACCCAAACAATCTGAAAGCATGAGTCTTGACAGATAGCTCTTGCTGCTGAAGTGCAAATGCTAGATGATAATACTTATAGAACCTCGACACCATCTCTTGTGTGTGTTTACTTTTCTACTGTTTTACTTTTCAGAACAGTTTTTACTGATTTATTTTGCCCTCTGTTTTCTGATCTATATCTAGAGGCAATTAACAAGTGCCAAACATCTCCATAGGATTATTTTGATCAAATAAACAGGTTTGTTCTGCTGGAATAGGACTACCTTGAATTCAGTCCCTTCTTCAAGATGCTGTGCACTGTAAATGCTGATTGGTATTGACAGAGGTAAAAGGTACAAAGACTACTTTTCACTAATTGTTTAAAAGTGGATTATTCTCTGTAAGGATATTGCTATAATGATGCAAAATTGCTTGTGTGACTCTTGCCTTTTCAGAACATTTCCCTTTTCTTGGCATTTACACCAATTGAATAGAAAGGTTTTTTCTTTGTTTGTTTTGTTGGGGTTTTTTGTTGTTGTTTTTGGGGTGGATTTTTTTTTTTTTTGTTTTGGTTTTGTTTGGTTTTGGTTTGGTTTGTTGTTTTTTGGGTTTTTTTTGTTCTGAGATAAATGCTTCTCTGTATACACAGTGCAAAGCAGGTCTGTGCAAATTGATTGTCAGTTCATGTTCTAGTTTTCCTGATACTGCTGGCATCTAAAATATTTCTCTTTTAGCATGTTTGAAATTGATCTGGATTGTTAATACATTACTCTAAGTGATGGAATGGATAATAATTTCCTAAAGTAAATGCAGGACATATCATACAATATTAAATAAAATGTGTAGAGGGACACATGTATAAGACAGGAAGGTAATTTGATCCCTGTTAAATTATTTAGAACACATTTCCATTTAAGTAAGGAGCTAATGATAAGCAACCAGGTGAAGATTTGCACATTGACTTATGGATTTGTATTAAAGATTTCACATGGCTGATTACATTTCAGCAAGTTTGCAGAGTTTCTCTTGTAAACAGACCATTTTATATTCTTTACATTGAAATGACAGTTGGTGTTTAGGTTTCCAGAGCAAACATGTGTAACAGGACAGATGTAAAAGGGCAAAAGGACAGTTACTAAAATATTAGATATATTTTTTTAATTGGTAGTACTTCTGTCATATACAGTGCTAGCAGAACCTCAGGAATGATAGATTTCTTTAATGATTTTTTTCAGGACATCAATATGCTTTATATGAAGAAAACATTGAGATTTTTAAAAAATTTTTACAATCTTGAGTTGTTTAGAACGTTATTAATTAGCAGATTGTACTACACCTAATATGCAATGATTGCAAAATGATACAGACAGTAGGATGGCTGGACCTGATTTATTGGAAAATATTCAATAAGCTTTTTTAAAGCTGATACTCTTAGCAGGTTTGTCGCTGAAGCCAAAACTAAATCCAATGTATTAATCTACATTATCATCTTTTATTAAATGTATCATGACTAGCTTGAAGGGTTTTATTTTCTAGATTGTATTTGTATCATAATATTCATTGAATGTTCTGCATCAATAGATAACTGATGCCGACCAAAGAACAGGTCTACAATTTTCTTCCTTTTGAAATGCAAGATGACAGAGAAACCAAGTGCTCTTCTGGTCTCACACCTTGGTGGCTGCAGTACCTAAACTTGACTGAGTGAATTTCCTGATTAAGTTCACTTAATCAGTTCTGCCTGTGGTTTGCTGACATCACTTGGAGAATGCAGATGAGGTTTTCCAAGCAGCAGCTCAAAAGCAGCCCTTGGTGTTTGGTATCCATTTGCAGCCATTCTTAATTTTCACTTCGAATGCTCCTCTACACAACGTGAGCCAGAAATGCACTAAAACTGCAAGGTAAATTTGTAGAGCTTGTGATGCCTTGAGCAATGCACCTGCTCAAAAAGAAAATCCAGTGGATATATCTGCTCCCTTCGGCCCTTAAAGAAAGGCACCATAGCCCCAAGATCAGTGCGTCTAGAACTCTGCAATTGCAACTGATGGGGAAGGCATTAGCATGATGTTCCAGGATCTCTAGCTGATTTCAAATCTATGTCTTTAATCGTTAGTGTAAAATTATTTTCTTCCATGTGCAATGGGATTACTCTTTTGAATAACAGATGAGAGAGAATTCAGTAACCTTTAATCTCTGCCAGCTGGTTCAACCAAGAAGCCTAAAGAGGTGTGCAAATTTCCTATATATAAAAGAAGAAGAAAAAAAAAATCAGCATTTGATTAATGAATTGTGAAAGCCAAAAGGGCATTTGTAAAAATAGCTGATTACGTTCACTTTATCTGCTTGCCAGTCTGCTTGTTCCCAAATGTTTGCTTCATGGAAGATGATAAATACACAGTGAATTTTCTAGACATGCATGTGCAGACTTGTGCCTTAGCAGAAGACAAAAATATGCATATAAAAGATTCAAATTTTTCATTTTTCCATTTCTGACCTTAAATGTTTACTATGTTCAGCCTCAGCATAATTATATAGTAGAGAGGGATTTATTTAATTTCATTTTTCACCTTTAGAGATCATATACAGGTAGTGCTGGATACATCTCTCCCAGGTACTTATGTGGTTCCATTGTTGGTTCCATTGTTGTGTTATCCAGGTATTTCACAATTTTGAGTCTGTAAATTTGTGGCACCTTTGCAAGAAAGAAAATGTAACTGGACCCATTATTCAACTAGGAATTTAGGCACACCATTAGGGAATGGTAAAGGAAATAATAGTTAGTGGATCTAGCATGCTTCAAAATGCTTTTCTCCCTTTTCAGGAAATTTTTGAAGTGACTTTTAAATTCAGGTAAAATGGAAACTCTTTTATATCCAGTCTATCTAGTCTAGCCAGATCTCTAATGCAGAATAAGATTACTCTCACCTATGTTTGGACTTTTATAAAGCAAATTTTGCACTTGAACTAGTAGCTAAACTCCTGTTGTAGGCCCTCAGTAGGAACTGGGTGATGAGGTCATAAATCATCTTATTAACTACACAGGGAGTCTGGATAACTAGCTGAGATATCTACAGAGAAGATGACTAATTAAGCTAAATTTAACTTAAAGCAACTAGATAACTTGGTCAAGACCACAGAAGAGCAGAACAGGAAGCTGAAGTATTTCACCATTCCTAGGCCTGTGTCCTGACCTCTGGCACAATCTGTCTTTCCATGACCTTGATTACATCCTTATCTTCCAGTCTTAGCACTTGTCACTGTACAGCCACAAATTATACAGTGAAATTCATCCCACTGAACTTCCAATGCCTATGATGTGGTCACCAATACAAGTGCTACTCAATTTAGGCTCTGCCTATTAAAAATGTATTGTTGAGTTACTTATTCCACTGACTATCAGTGGAGATTAGAGGATTATCTCGAAAGTGAATGTTGACATGGTCTCATTGTCAAAGAGTGTGAGTTTTGTAGCCATAAACTGTTTATTTCAGAAAGAACAGATGAAGGCAACTGAGAAATCAGATATTTGGAAAAAAAAACAAAAAAACAAAAACACCCTAATTAATTTCCAATATTTGAAAAAAATTGAGCAGGAGTCTCATAGCATGATTTTATTCAGCTTTCTATTGATGCCATTGTTTGGCATTTGATCCCCTTCTTTCTTCCTGAGAACAGTAGTTGCTGTGAAAAAGCATTTATGTGTAGATTTTATACATATATATACTTTCAGACTGCATTCTTGTTTTCCTCAATCTCTTAGAGGTCACAAGTTCTGTTCATTAAGTATAATTGAAGCACTGGGATGAATTGACAACAGGTCCTATATTCCTGATGTAACTTGAAAGAAGTAGAACTTCATGTCATTCACTTGACAAGATTATCCTAATTTATCCAATATGATTAGGGCCTGTAGCATACAGAATGTTTTCTACTTTCTGGACCAGAATTTTTTACTTCATGCTCTGTTCTTTGAAAGTTACGTCTACATAAACCTGATAGGCAGGTAGATTGTATAGATTTTGTGCTCCTGTCTAGTTAGAGAATCTGCTCAAGGTGATTGCAAGTATTTTTTTTTACTTTATATGTTGTTCTATAAAAGATATTTGAAGTCTTGACACAAGAGATTTTTGTTGTATTTCATGAAGGACCTTAGGTCTACCAAGGTGATGAATTGTGTGATTTGGAATATCTCTGGGAAGCCTCTGGTTTGCTGAGATTTACAACTTAGTGAATGTTGGTCTTGTACAGTGACTCAAAGAACATATAAATCAACTAAGAGATTTTGGGATGAGTATCCTTTTCATTCATTCAAGCCCTGGAAAGAGTAAAATTCTTTCTCTGCATCCCATTTCTATAATCTCTGAGTCTCACTGCAAATTCTGAAGCTTAGAAATGTTAAGATGTGGCCTTCTTTTTTATTTCAGACTGTATTTTTTCCCCCTCTGTAAAGAGCATAACAAAGACAGCTCATAAAGGTTCTGGAGATATTTTTAAAGTTTGAAAGGGACAAGGCAGAAAACAGTGATAAGTGGAGTGATTATCTGCACCTGAGGTTTCTATTGAGTACTTAGTTATCACCCCTTCTCTCTTTGCCCTGTGAAGTCAGTGAAATCACTCAGCTGAGTAATAGTGTAAACTTTCAGAAAAACAGATATCAATAGGACAGAGATTACAATGAACTCAGATAAGTCATAATATCAGTGAGTAGAAATGAAAGAATATTAATTGCAAAGAAAACAAAAAAACTAAAGAGAGAATATTTAAAACGACAGAAGAGTTAACAAGGAAAGAAAGGGATTGGGCATGGTGATTATTTTGCTCATTTTGAGAATAATTCTAATGCTCATTATCAAATATCTATTTTATAAAGAAAATTTTAAAAATGGAATTTGCAAGCTGTACTGTAATATTTATATTCAAAGCCTTAGGATTTCCCTTTTCTTTGTACTTTTTCTTGTCACTTGCTGATGAAGACGCAGAGTATCTGTGTTTCTAATGAATACAACTGTCAGAATAATGTGGCTGTACAAGCAATTTCATCTGTGTTATGAAGAAAGGTGCACACATGTTGAGTGCATGTAGAAAGGGCAGGAAGGAATTCACAACTCTGGTCATAAGCAGAAGCTCCATAATAAGGAGTTGATAGTGCTAATGGTTTTGCTAGCCACTAAATGTGAACTCATCAGAAACTTGAATGAAAAACTTGAGTCTTGCAGTCCTTAGAAATTCCCAATGTAAAACAAGTGCTGACTGTTGAGGACTCAAAGGAGTTAAAGTGTTCAGTATTTGCTGTACTGCAATACTACTGAAGCTGCAGCAAGCAGAAATTGATATTTCATATGTGTAGTTTGGGGAGCAAAAAGCAAAAAATGAAAACTGTTGTATAAAAATTACTGTTCCTTCTATTTAGGTCAGCTTCTATATTACAAGGAAACCTTATGGTTTTGTCATTGTTTTGTGCCAAATTTTGGTATAATTGAATAATTTTATTATTTGGCTAAGGAAATAAAGTAAAAAGGTTCAGTTCTGAATAGCATGCGATGATATTAAAATGTTAGCTGGAATGAAAAACTGTACTATGGTGATGGGGTAATAACAGTGGAGTTAGGAAATATCATATTTGTGGCTTACATCTCAATAAACAAAAGAATAGCAAGGTCAGTTTATGATTCAGAGGTGAGAGAATAAGCCCTTTTCTGGGCAAGTGCTGGTCTTGTATCCCCTTCACAGAGGGCATGATGTAGGATCCTTATGCTTTTCCTAAGGTATAAAACCAGGGCCTCACACTTATGGAAACAGAAACAGCTCCAGGTTTTTTGTTGTTTCTATGGAAACAAACTCCCACTTTGTTTACGAGGCAGAGGAAATGCTTTTTAATGCATGAATTAAGGGCATGAAGAGCTGTACAAAACAGGTGAGCCTCCAGAAATCCTAGGAGTCAAGACCAGCAAAGCCAGCTGGGGCAAAAGCAGGGTTTAACAAGAGCTCATCTGAGCACTTTGCTAGTTAAACAGAGGAGAAAACTCAAGCATTAGCTGCTGCTTTAGGGAGGATGGATAGCTGCTATTACACCAACGAGTGTTTCAGAGGTTCCTAAATTGTCTCCTGTCTCACACTCAAAACTGCCACATTTGAACACTGAAAAATATTGTTTCACTTCCAGCTAAATGCACTTTAATGGCTTCTAGACAGCCATAAAGCTGAGCAGCAGGCATAATTCTTCCAACAGGATATAACATCCAGTGTGTTTCTTGATTATCCAACTCAGTCTGATGCACTACAGATTTCCCGTGCTTCACACATTTGTATAAGATGTATTTCTAATATAATGGATTCATTTGCCAGTTTGGATATCTTTCTTTATGTTATACTGTGAGGATTTATCAATCCCCGTGAATCTGTATTTTATCAACCTACCCTCTAAATTTCCATAAAAAGAAATGATTTTATTTCCTGATCTCCGTTAGCTTGAAGGTCATATTTGGCTTTCTGCAACATTTTTTTTCGACCCAGCAACTTCAGAAAGTTTTGCTGCAGGTCAATGATTTGGTTTTAGTTAGGCCCAAGTAAAAGGGAACTTGAGGAAAATTATGTTGTCTAGAAATGCTTTGTAGAAAGTATTTTCTTTGTTGGAGTCATTAAGGAAAATAACTCAGTATTCAGACCTGTGCATTCACCAGTCACAAAATCTTGACTGCTATCCTGTGAATACCTACTTTCACCTCCAATGGTCTGCAAAAAATCTGTACTAACAGAGTAGGATTTTGTAGAATATATCAAGCTGGGAGGTACCCATTAGGAACATTGTTGTCTTAGGTACTGGGTACTTTACTTTACTTGTTACATCTCTGTAGTAAATTAATATTTTAATGTAATAGTGAGATAAATGCTTTTAAACAGTACCTTCCACAAACTCACTGCACAAAATCATTTGCATAGATGTGCTTCTACTCCCTAGTATTAGAGATAGCCGTTCTGAGGCTGCTGTGCTGTCTCCTGCCTTGTCTGCAAGGTTCAGTCATTGAGACTGGTTGTTTGGCTTTCATTCATATTGTTCATTCCTGCATCTTAACTGAATTGATGAACTTCAGTGATTTTAGAGGCTTTCCTGAATGAGGTGGGATGGGTCCTTTTTCTGCAATAACTCAGAAGAATTCATGGTTTTAATGTCTGGTGAACTTCAAGCATGTGACAACAGATTGAAAAGGCAGGAGATGGATAAGTATCCAAAAGAATGAGGTTAGGATTAACACTGTGGCTTTTTGCTTCATTCATTCAATCAATGACATTTGTAAGAATATCTCATGACAGTTGTTTTTCAAAGCTATCCAGTAATCCCAAAGGCAGTGGCATTTTTGTTAGGTTCAAATGCAGTTATATTGTTCTCCATTCTATCCCTCTGATATTTTGATAGTCAAATAAAAACCCAATCATCTTAGTTATCATCCTAGGGTCTTGCAATTTTTAGAAAATAAGATTGGATGAAACATTAGGTATTCACTTCTATGCATTTTTGTTTCTCTCAGCCTTCCAGTTCAGCTGGCGGGTCTTCCTGATGCACAGTGAATACCCATTCAAAACAAAATGAGGACTCATTTACTGTGGTGACAGAGAAATGTATTAATACTGACTGTGATACAATAAAAGATGAAAAAGGACAAAAGAGACCTGGACAATGTGTACTGTTGTCTGATTGCCCTGGGATTTCATCATGTTATTTGGACCTGCATACGATTCAGTGGCAATTAAACTATATTAGTTTGCTTTTCTCACTATTTTTTTTAATCACATTTAATGCAAGGAAAGCTGTTGAACATTGCATGTTAGAAAAACTATTGCCTACATTTTTGCCTTACATATAGCTGAGGTCTACTGTTTTGATATAGTAGAACTTACATGCCAAAGTAAAAACGGTTATAGGGGATCTTACATGCCAAAGTAAAAACGGTTTATACATTGAGTTACTTTGTTAAATTACATGCACAAGTACCCCTGGAGTTTCCTTCCTGATGATGCTGTTTTCATTTTGAACTGCTGTTTTGACATTTGTAGAGTTTTAGCAAATGCTTCAGGAAAAGGTCAGTTTATAGCGACATTTTCCCTTTACAAAAACCTGTGGAGAGGACACTGAATACAGGTTTACTTGATAAGCCATAACATATTTAAAAACAGGTCTTTTTTTACTGTGTTTCTGAACACTTGTTTTTCACAATCTTTTTGTGTTTTTGATTTATGCTCCAACCTTCTACTAGAAAGATCTTTTCACAGAACCTCATTCTGAATGTTTTCCTTGCACACTGTTAACGTTAAAAATACTTCACAGCTTAGAGGTTTTTGACACAAGAATGAAGTGTTTAGAAAACATAAGGCTAGGCTATTAATGTTACTGACAAAATAGAAATACACTGGAAGAGCTCCTGCACAAACCTCCCTGCACGTTTGTGTGGCTGTGCAGTGTTTGCCCCTGGTTAGCTGTGCTGCAGCTGTATGTGCAAACTTTTTTTCCTCCCCATTCTACTGGGTCATTTCCACCTGTCAGTCAGTTCTGTAATGGTTTGAAATCCACCAAATTAATTAGATACTGTCTAGTAACATGAATCAATACTTTCCAACATAGCCAGAGCTTCTGTCAATGATATCATTGAGTAATTTACTGTTTAGGGAATAAAGGCCCATTTACTAATGAGAATGTCATCAACTTTTTTTTTTTTTTCATGTTTTCAAAAACAGGATATTCCAGTAATTTCTCTCTGACATATTTTAAAACAAAAAATATGGCTCTTCAAAAATGTTCTCTAAATATCAAAGAAGAAATAGCGCAGTTTTTCAAAAATACAGAGTTACAGCATGAGAAAATATATTGAGAAATGTATTTCTGTCTGGCTATAAGTACGTTCCCTGCCCCTGAAAATTCTGTGCTTTTAGCTATCCAGGAATTATATTGGTGCCTTAGTGAACACAAAATTTGTTTCTATCAAAGCAAGGCCTCTTAACTTCAAATAATAAACACTTAGAGAAGACTTTCAAGAAGCTGTTTAATGTTTCTATTGATGAGGTGGTAGTTAGGAAATAAATATGATACAAAAATGTCCATAAATATATATTTTTAAGCATGGTATTAACACCATGAATGCTGTATGCTTAATGATTGAGGGAATTGGCCTTTAGTATTTATGTCCTATACACTTTTTATACAGCAATGAGACAGAATATGCAAACTGACCTTTTCTTTGAATGAATTAGAATAGAAATTCTACTGAATTCTCAGGACTCTGTGTACAGAACTCATTAGAGCTGTCAAATTACCTGTGCTCACTAAACTGGTAGGACAGTATGGTAGCAATATTTTATGTGGCCAGATGATATAAGTCCCAGGAGCAAAATGATTCAGTTCAACTTGGATAAAAAGACTAGTCAGGATATGTCAATGACATATATTTAGTCAAACATTCTATAACCACTCTACCACCAGAAAGCACAGAGATCTGAAATACTTGGTGAATTTGATGGATGAGGAGGATGAAAATACCCACACCAACATTATCCCCTTTTTGAGAGTCAGTAGACATTCATGTGAATTTTCAGTCTTTTTGTTTTCTATTTTTCAATGTCTGTCATTTTATAAGGGATTATTTTTCAGCATGTATGTAGCATGCCATTGTTGCCACATTTCTCTTCACAGAGAAAAGCAAAGCACAGTTCTTTCCAAGAATATTTCTGGGTCTCACATTCTCTGAACCTCAGAGAAAGAAAAAACAATTCTTATCTCGTTTACTGCTCCTGTGTTGTTCACAAGTGGAATGCATTGTGGAAGATTGTTTACCTGAAGGGAATTGGTAGTTGGATTCTGGTGTGAGCGTTTTGATTCACTGACCAATTGAAGCCATGTGTGTGTCGGGACTGTCAGCTGACAGTCACGAGATGAGTGTAGTTGTGTGCAGAGTTGAGTGCTTGGCAGATTCAGTTTAGATGTAATGTAATATAACATAGAACAATATAGTATAGTAAAGTAATTAATTAACCTTCTGATATCAATGGAGTCCTCCTCATTCTTTCCAAGAATATTTCTGGGTCTCACATTCTCTGAACCTCAGAGAAAGAAAAAACAATTCTTATCTCGTTTACTGCTCCTGTGTTGTTCACAAGTGGAATGCATTGTGGAAGATTGTTTACCTGAAGGGAATTGGTAGTTGGATTCTGGTGTGAGCGTTTTGATTCACTGACCAATTGAAGCCATGTGTGTGTCGGGACTGTCAGCTGACAGTCACGAGATGAGTGTAGTTGTGTGCAGAGTTGAGTGCTTGGCAGATTCAGTTTAGATGTAATGTAATATAACATAGAACAATATAGTATAGTAAAGTAATTAATTAACCTTCTGATATCAATGGAGTCCTCCTCATCATTCCTCTCCTTCAAGGGGCAAAAATATCTGATATGCCCTTACTGACACACTCAAAGATAATACTTTTGATTCCATCAAGTCAGAGCAAATTTATTCCCAAATTGTTTACTTCTCTTTTTACTGACTTAAATTGTATAACAAGAGCATCTTCAAATAAAATCTACGTTCATATGTAGTAAATGAGAAGCATGTGGCTATTAAACTGTTATAACAGTGTTATCACTAGGCCAATGAAAATATTCAAGGCATGTACTCCTCTGAACTGCTTCTGCACAATTGTTTTTGATAGATTCACTTACAAAATTATAATATTCATGGCAGAACACATCACCATATCTTAAGTAGAAACAGCATAGATGTTTCATTAATTGATTCTTTAAATGAAGTACATATATTTACAAGATATTAATAGCTTTAGTTTTGGACAGAAAATTGCAGGGAAATGAAAGTGCAAGTGATGTGCGATACAATATTCAAGCATTAATGTTGTGTGTATTATTGAATTTTTCATATCTTTCTCAAACACAAATGTCCTGAACTGATCCATAAGAACTTTAAAAGAGCTTTCCTTGTAGTATTAGTCATACTTTTTAAAAAGCATTTTTTGTAAGATGTGTTCTATTTTCACCCAACTTGGCTCAATATTGTTTCATGGGTTTCTGTTGGTAACCTCATCAAATATAATAATTTATTACCTTTCATATGTTGTGTTCAAGCCAAATGAACAGATTGCATGAATTATTTCTTTTCCGTACTAACTAAATGATTCCATCAGACATTTTTTTAAGACGGATTTTTTTTTTTTTTCATTCTTCAGCTCAAAGTAGTGAAACTCAAAAATTTCCAGTTTTGGCTCTGTCAATGAAAATCTCTTTCCTCTTTTCTTTTCCTGTCTTGTTTCTCCATGAAAACTCAGTAGTGGAGAGAAACCTGCCAGCAGAACAATTGCCCATCTGACCACGTTCACTGACCACGTCTGAATCATGGTTCATAATTGACTAGTGATTATTTGGGGAATTTAAATCTTCTGTCTATTATGAAAGGGCCTAACTGATTTTTTTAGCCTAACTATCCAGTGCCGGAAGGTTTCAGATTAGACTCAATGCTCCTAAACATATATGTAGGAATTAAATGCTAAATACTGAGAATACAATTAATTTTGTTTTGATTTTGAAGTGGTGATTCAAAACTGTATCCTTACCATAGGTCTGTATACCTGCTGGGGTTAGGGCATGAGTGGCCCTGCTGAAATCGTTGAAATTAACTATACATAGAATTAAACATATGACTTTTTGTTTTCCCAGTCCATGCCTTTAATGCAACAATAAAAACAGTTTCATGAGGCTTGTAACCTACCTGAAACAGAATAGAAGTGTTAGCCATGCTGCTTTATGCCACTACATATTCCAAAGTCTGTAATAGTTGTCAGCTGGAGTTACTTGGAAAACATAGTTCTGACTTTTCAGTAATGTAAGAGAATAGAGGTTTCATGACAGAAGTATGAGATATATCCTGTTCAGTAAAATCTGCATATTTGGAAAGTGTTCAGGAAATAACAGTAAGGTAAAACTGATTCTAATTCTAGAAAAGCTGAGAGAATCCAAATAATCTGAACATATATAGTATAAAGAAAAAAAGAGAAATGAAATCTGACTTGATAAAGGAAAAAAGTACTTAAGAGGTAGTTATGGAAAAAGTAGTTTCTGAGAGCAGAAGCATTTTACTTTAAAAGACATAGACTAATAAAGGCTACAGCTGGGGACTGGATGAGATCTGAAAAGAAATGAGGGAGAGCAGGTGGCGCTGCCGCTCACCCTGGAGATCAGTGGATTGTTCACTTGGTTGTTCAGATTTCCGTAGTCTTTTACAGTGTTTAATTGATTTCTGTTGAACATAACAGTACTTTAAGCATTGGGTTTAAGTGGAGACACCTGCGTTTGGGTTTCTTAAAAGCAAGTCGTTCCCTTCATGCTTTTCTCAGGACGAGTCTCTAGGTCAATGAGACACGATTGATACAGGATTCGCCGTATGAAATCCTGTGTGGGCTGTGCCTTTGAAAAGGTCAGATTAATCTATCACATCACCCTGTGAAAGGCATTTTCTTACAGCCTGGAGCTTTCCTTAATTGCTTGCTGTGCCTACATCAGTAGTTGAAATAATAAAGAATTTTCGAGATGCTTTGTCCAATATATCAGCTGAGCTTTCAGGTTATCCTGTGTATTTCTGGATGGTTTTGGTAATGATCATGTATTTCTGCACTTATGCTGAAGAAAGGAAATTCATGCTTTATCCTGTAGCTAAATTCCGAACCTTGCACTTGATTCAGAGGTCTCCTGCTGGGCAGAGAGGGAGGTGCACCTGTGTGCATCCCACCGGGACTGCACACACAGGAGAATGCACGGGGTAGCTCTAAGGACCTGCTGGAGCTCCTCGGTGCTGGTGCATCAAGTGGGATTGTGTAAAAGTCACATGCTGCTCTGATATTCCACCTGCATTCCTGGATGATGGTGGGCAAGTCAAACACAATGACAAGAGTTTGTAAGCCAGTCAGAAGTGGTAAAGGTTGCTTCTGCATTAGAGGTTACCATCTAAAACGCACCTGAATAAAGACAAGTGAAGAGTTTGGAAGGCATTTAGGCATAAAATATATATCCCATAATTTGCATATGCTCTTTTAACTTAAAAAAAAATTCCTTCTTTTAAAAGGTTAAAAAAGTAAGAAAAAATAGTGAAGAAGCCATTACATTTATATATTTTTGTACTATGCAAATGCAGATTTCAATATGCCAAGTAATCAGAGAATTACATATATAAATATTTCTGATTACTTTAAAAGTAATGCTGCATATTCTTTCATGTTAGTGCAGTGCTATGCCATTTTTCAGTATCTGTGAATAATATTATTTTCTTCTAGCTGATCTGCAGTAAACTTCAAAATTTGTTGCTCTAGTTTGGTCATACCAGAGTGCACTTATATTCTTCATGGTATCAAATTTTTTTTTTTTTTTCCTAGTCACTCAAATTTACAGTGTTCAGTGAAAAGTATTGAGTATTATAAAAAAATCAATTTAGGGTCAAATATATATTGAATGTGTTTTCTGAGAGGTTATAAAATATTTCGGAGTGTAAATGAGTACTAAATTTTACATTTAGTTAAAAAGTTCATCACCTTTTAAAGTTTCATATAATCTCTCTCAGATATGCAATAACTTCCACTGGAGCACTTAAAGGTTTATAGTCCACTGGAGCACTGGTGGATATTTTCTGGAAACTGCTTGGTCAGTTTTATTTTATTACTGTGTAAAGTGCTTTGAAATACCTTAAGTATTAAAGAAATGTTTTTAAAAAGTTATATTCTGTTATGTGTAATGTTATGTGCAAAGATTATCGAGGAGGTTGGACTGGCTAATCACAATGGTTCCCTTGGGCCGTAAAAAAAAAATCTAAGACTGAATAACTACTAGCAGTTTTTTGTGAATAAGTGAAAAGATAAACACTAGTTTAGTACTTGAAAAGTGTTGCATGGGGTTTTTTATTTCTAATAAAGTAAGAAAGAAATTGCAGTTCTCTTTTCACTTATGACCTCTCATATGTATTAATCCCTTTGAATTTTATTTATTCTGTTTTAGGAGGGTAAGTGAATAATTTCATCAATTTTGTATTACTTCAATATGTTTCTCCTCATTCTAAAGAAAACCATTTTAGTGTTCTCTAATCATTTATATAACATGTTTTTACAGCAGGAAGAAAAACATCCTCAAGCTATGACCTCTCTTGTCTACTGTGAAATTACTAGTATTTATTCAGAATCTGAAGACTGAAAAATATAGTCAAAAATCTTACCACAAGAGAATATCAGATGTTCAAAATTTACCTGGATTAAAAATTTAGAAGTGGCTATCCTACTACTTAGCTGAAGAAGTGATGAACCCTTCTCTCAGTTGTGATGTGAGTGCTCTAAAACCTAGGCTACAAGCTTAACTTCACAAGGAAGATGGGCATATATATTTTAAATGCTACTTTACAGTGTAGGGTTTTTTCATTCATTTTTTTTATCAGGAAGCTTCTATGTTTGTTGGTTTAAAATAGATACCCTGATTAAAATTAAAGAATCCAACACTTTTCCTCCATTACAGCAATATTAACTCTAGCTACATTTTAAAATCTTAAGGTACACAAAATTTTCCAGTCATCTAAAATACAAGGAGAACCTGCTGTTTCCTTCACATTCTTTGTCTTTTATACAAAAGGTAGCATGTGAAGCTGAACTGAAATCTAAGAGCTTATTGTGATGTTGGCAGTACTACTATTGCCCTTCTGAGGAAAGGTAAAAGATATCAAAGACCTGTAAATCATCTAAGGGAATAAAAGAAGAGTAGTGCATAGGGTATTTGTTGAGATTTCTTTACAGTCTTCTTTCCCATCAGTCTCCAATAAAGGTTCCTGCAAGCTTGGGATAGGTGCATCTTATCTTCCAGAGATCTCTAACCTGACTCTCAGAATGAGTTTCTCATGGAGAAAGAAACTTCAGCAGAGCTGGAAGACCAAGGCAACAAGTGATTGCCTTTGATGCTCACAACAGCTCCTTCCAGTTCCTTCCAGTTCAGTTTTTTGCACAGCAATGGAGTCAGGGAACTTTCCCCCCAAGTTGGAAAGGAGGACTGTGCCAGGAAGATTAACTAAACAGGTTAAATGCAGTAACTTTTGTGGCTTGTCTAACAGAACCATGCAGTAACACTCACAATGCAATATGACTACAGTGTTATGTCTTTGCACCCACAGCCAGGGATCACTTCATGCACTCTCTCAACATGGCATAAGGCAGTTTAATAGGGCATAGCAATACTATAAAGACTGCCCTAATTACATGAAATTCATACTTAATTTTGCTGTAGAGTCAGAACTTAGGCAGAAAGACCACCACTACATGACAGACAGAAAAAAAATAGAAGTCTAAAATTCAGATCATTACAATAAGTATTTAAGAATATTAAGAATCAGCCAAAGTCATGTTTGTCAGGCTTAAGAGTCTATGTTTCCTGCTTGAGACAGTCTTTCTCATAACATGATGAGAACTAAGGAAAAACGATAACAGAAACATTGTCAGTTTTGCATACAGTTAGTAAATCTATCTTTTACTGACAGAATTTTGTCTCACAAAAGTGAGATCTGTCCCTTTAATGCTAAGAATACACAAAATAAAGAATCCTCTGTTTGAGTTTTTGTATATATGAAAAACCACAGTGCCAACAAAAGTGTCCATTGTGCATGTAGCTGCTCAGTTCATAAAAGTTAGGTTTGTGACCTTTAACTCCTAAACTGCAGATGTGTGCAGAGAGGAGCACTGTGCTCTCTACCAAGAGCATAATATTTGAAAATAATTTAAACTAACTATAAATGACCATATGCCAGATTTCATCAGTATAATGGTTCGAAGACACATTCATGTCTACTGCATGTTTGAAAAGTCTTGTGCCAAACATAACCACTTAGATCGCAACAGGACCTAGCCAACCATGGTGAAAGCCCATGGACAATGTGTGGTTTTCCTTGTGGTCCTGGTTCTTCCTTAGGGTGGCTTTGAAAAGTCATAAACCCATACTGCCTTAGCCAAGCATAAGGTAGCTTGATATGAAAACAACTATCTTTCATGCTATTTACCTTTCTTATGCTGCACCCAGCATATCTTGCAGGCTGGTTTTTACACTAATAAAACCCAGTGGAAGGCATGATTGGGGACCATTAACCTTTAGAACACAAAAAGCTTAAGCTCAGGGAATATTTCTGAGCTGCCTCATAGGGCTTTGAAGCCACTGCTTCCATCCTTCATCTAAATTGCCTGAATTCATTTTCAGGGCTGATAAACTGTCAAGTGAATTATGAGACATGGGCCTTGGGTTAATTTATAGAAATGCTCCTGCACCAATGCTGAGTAAATCCACCTTCCTTTTTGACTATACCTGCTTCAGCTTTCAGAACTTATTTTGGCCCTTTACAGCCTCTGCATTTCGAACTCTCCTTTCTTCATTTTAAAAAAAACTAATTTACTAAACAGATCATTAGGGAGAGGTATTTTTCTATCTCATCTTTCATACTCTTTCAGATACAGTAGTAGCAATACAATATGTAAACAGGTGGTCAAGTTGACTTATTAATTATTTTTTTAATAAGATGAGAAAGTCTGTCTCACTATTCTGCCAGGACTTCACCTGTCAACAATGGGTTCAAAGGAATAATTCACCTTTTATCTTCCTATATTCAATGGCTAGACAGACTGCAATTTATGCTTATCTGGCTAGCTGGGTTCAGAGACAATTACAAGGAAATCCTGCACTTGCCAGCTACCTTTCAGTGTTGGGCTTTGGCTCTTTATTTCCATGTGTTCAATATAGGTAATATGGAACTGGAAATAGCTTGGCTGTCCCTTTTTAATTAGCTATTTTGCATATTTTATAGATGAGGGAAACAAGTACCTCAAGCTGAGATATTTACAGTGTATTCCCATGAAAATTGTTAATAAAAAACAATTAATCATTGCCATGTTTTGCTTACCTTTGGGTAGCTCTCAGATTGACATTAATGTTTGTATTTAAATATTTGTATGATTGGATATTCAAATATCATAATAACTAGAGTATAAACAGTCTTATTGAGATAAAAGTTGTGAACATATTTCTTTGGAAAAAGAGACAAAAGTAAACTGTTCACACTACTTTGGGGTTTCTTTGCATACATCATTGTCATCTCTTAACACTTCAGTTTGGGTAAGATCTAGTTATACTTCAGTCTTTATAGTATATGCATGATTAGTTCTCAAATCCTGTATCAACAAGATCCTTTTCATGGTAATGGTTGTAAAGACCTTGCATGTATAGCAATTATATGTAATATGTCCCTAGAGAACGCTTAGATTTCTTAGCACTATGTAAGCATCTTGTCATGGTTTAACCCCAGCTGGCAACTGAGCTGCATACAGCTGCTCACTCACTGCCCCTGGGGGAATGGGGAGAGCATCAGAAGAGCAAGAGTGAGAAAACTCACGGGCTGGGATAGAGACAGTTTGGTAGGTAAGGAAAAATCACCGTGCGTGCAAGCAAAGGCAAACAAGGAATTCATTCGCTGTTTCCCTTGGGCAGGCAGGTGCTCAGCAGCCTCCCTGAAAGCAGGGCTCCATCATGCCCAGGGGTGACTTGGGGAGGGAAATGCCGCCGCACCCAAAGCCTCCTGCTTTCTCCTTCTTGCCCCTGCTTTGTGCTGAGCATGAGGCCGTGGTGTCTGTTGGGCTCAGCTGTCCCAGCTGTGTCCCCTCCCAGCTCCTTGTGCACCCCCTGCCCAATTGCTGGTGGAATGGGGTGAGGAACAGAGAAGATCTTGACTGTGTGTGAGCTCTGCTTAGCAATAACTAAAATATCCCTGAATTATCAACACTCTTTCCGGCACAAATCCAAAAGATAGCCCATAACCGCTGCTATGAAGAAAATTGTATCCCAAGCAAAAGAGCACACATCTGGAAACCTAAAAGTGCTGTGAATGAACAGAGTTTACCAGGCAGTCATGAACTGTAAATGGGGTGATAGAAAGTATTTCTTGTTCACAGAAGAGGTACCATACTTATCACCACATATCTAATAGTTATCAGCTCCATTTTGGTCATTTCTCTACCAAGAAATCTCCATCACATCTGCACCTATTACAATTGTTTTCAGTAACAAAATCAGGGTCAGTAAATGTGCATTCTGTTTCCTGCAGTGCCTCTTACTAAAAAAAGCACCGCAATGCTATGACATACTCCAAGCATTTAATGTTTGAAAGCAAAATGCATAGAATGGTAACACAAACCCAGCAGAGTTTTTAGCTTCAGAGGTCTTTAAACTTTGTTATATATTTGGCACAAAGAACTGTGAAGATCTGCAAGGAGAATAATTTGATTTTTTTTTTCAATTAGAATACTTTGAAGCAAGTTACTTTTTTTTGCTCTGAGTTTTTTCCTGACCTGAATAATTGGAATGGTAATGTGTTCATAGATCAGAAGTGTATTCTGAAACTTAATTCCCTTGGCACCATAGACAATGAGTATTGAAATGGTAAACATTATTTTCTGATGTCCTGATCTTACAAAGAGCACCATGTAAAAACTTGGAAAGAGCAAAGTCACTGGGTATGGGGAAGGGGTGTGAAAGGAGATGAAGGTGAAAGATGTTGTGGTTGACTGGCACCACTTTCATCCCTGCTGTGGAAATGGCTGTACTGGTAGGCATTTCCCACTCCTTGCTTCCTATGCATACAGAGGGGTTGTCAGCTGTCCTGAATTTCTTCACTTTTCTTCCTGTACATCATCAAAAAGATTTTCTGTCCAAACACAGAAGCCTTCAGACTTTATTGTAGGGCCTCTTGATAGCCCCATGTAGAGACGTTCTCCCCAGTCACAACACCAAGTTCTTCACCCACAGAATTACCCAGGTAAGGCACACAGCTGCACACCCATGCAGAATTTCCATCCAGTGCAAACCACTGTAGCTTTACAGAGGTCACAACCTCTGAGGAAGGACTGTTCTCTAGATTTTATGTTGCTCTCACTTTAATGTCCAAGCTTAATAAACAGAATGTAATTTTAAAAA
The DNA here is from genome assembly GCF_017590135.1 of Pyrgilauda ruficollis. Classification (NCBI taxonomy): domain Eukaryota; kingdom Metazoa; phylum Chordata; class Aves; order Passeriformes; family Passeridae; genus Pyrgilauda; species Pyrgilauda ruficollis. The sequence continues at coordinate 5,745,500 of NW_024524711.1, read as the reverse complement.
ATTACCAAATATACAAGAACTAGGCTGATCAGATGTTTACTGTAGTAATGCTTATTTTTTTTTTATTATTTACCTTTGGAAGGTATATTTGGGTTATAAAGACTAAATTGATTGTGTTTTCTAATTAAGAAGAAAATGAGGAAAGGGGCTGAATATTTATTTCAGAATTGCAGTCTACAGTATTTAAAATGCATGACGAGCTACAGTCTTGCTTCCTAATTACTTAGTCCCTGTCACTTCTCATTAACATGTAAATCATGTTATAAACATAGTAAAGGTGGAGTAAAATATGTCCTGAGGGGAGGGGGCATACTGGAAAATTGCTTTGGGCAGTGTGGTGATGAGAGTGTTTCATTTGCAGCTCATCTGTATTCCACTCCTATGGGAAGATGCATATATGAGATTTAAGCAATCATATTTTCTTTGTCCTAGGCTGGAGTGGTTGTTGCACTTAAACAAATCGATCTCAAGGTTTTAAATTATCTACAAGGAAATTAGCATACAAAATCTAAGACTATCAAAAATATTGAGAATACATTTAAGGAGTAATTGTATTCTTCTTTACAAAGAAATAAAATTTGCCTATGATATTAAGGTTGTAGTCCTGCAAATAAGAACATTGCTAATACGATGTTTTGATTCATAGCAATCCACCACCAAAAGTCTCTTGACTACTTATGATATAAAATGGATTATACAAAAATAAAACAACATTCAGAATATGCAGAATTACTCACTTGTCTTTTAGTATCTAATATTTAATATTTGTAAGAATATTTGTTTCAAAACAAATTCATGTAACATCATTAACACATTTTACTTACTCAGAGGAGTCTGCTTCTGAAAAGGCAGCAAGGCCTATAATTTTAATGAGAAAATCAGTTTATACATATGATTTTGCTCTTAATTTGCTTGCCTGTCACTGACTGAATGATGAATAAGGTAGAAGTAGAAGGTCTCCTTCTCAAACATTACAGTCTTTCCCTCACTACATGAGGGAAAAATACATACTTCTAAAAATATATAATTTTGGTGCTTTTTTTTCTTGTGGACAACTACTTTGGAGTCCTTTATCTGAATGAGAAAATTGAATTAGAAAACTTCACCTTCTACATGTAGTCAAATCTTACAATGGTTCATGGAGAAAAATATTTGGCCCAAATATTATAAAGGAGTGAGTGGCTTATATGTGTTTAGCATAGTTAGTAATCTGATTTAGCTCAAATTTCAGTAAGCTGGTGAAACAGAAATAAAGGTTCTAGAAAGACAAAAAAGAAAAATGAGCATATCATTGTTTCATTAAAATTAGCTTACAGCACATAATTATATATATATTATGTGTATATCATGTTATACTGTACTTTTTAGCACCTTCCATATGAATATGGCAGCATATTTAAAAAGAGATATTGGCAAGTGATTAGTGGACATCTGGGACTTTTGGCATAAAGGATGTGTATTTCACACATCTAGAGCTTACTGAAACATTTAATATTGAGGAAAAGATGAATTTTCTGTCCCATCTTGAGAAAGGGGATACAATTTTCTTTATTCTGAGAAGGATTATCTCATTCCCCAGCTTCTGCAGATTTTCATGACAGCTGGTTTCCCTGGACCATGCCCTGTTATCTGCCATTACATCCACTTACAAAGCTTCAGTTCAATCCTTCCACTAAAATGATGTGTTATGGTTAGCAATAGTGTAAGTGAAAGTAGCAGCTTTGATTAGAACAATTTTCTTGCCTCTGAGTCTTCCCATTTCAGGAAGCCAGTACTCTCAGGAAGACATTGTGCTCAGGTTTATTCACAGACAAAAGAGCTGGAGTTATATATTTTAGTGAATTAATTGAAATTTTAGACACTTCTTTGCAGTGTATCTTTTTAATTAGATGGCAATGACAGTACAATAACTGCTCCTTCATCTTGCCTTGTGGTTTACTGGACACACAAGGCTCTCAAGCAAAAAGGAGATAATGGTTTCAGCAAACAGTAAGTGAACTTTAAACTTCCTGAGTTAAGAAAATTGAAGAGATTTGAGAAGATGAAAATGAGGAGAGTTTTGATGAGGGGAGAAAGAAAAGGGATGTTTCTCAGGATGGCTGTATGCAGGGATATGGGCTGAAATAAAGCTGTCATCACATTTTTTGGTAGAAGTCAGTGTTTAAAAAAAAATCTGTTTATTACAAGAAGTTACAAGTAAGAAAGGTAATAGATTTTCATCTAAGATCTATTATCTTAGATCTTAGGTTATCTTATCTTAGGTTGCACACAAACTCGTCTCAGCATACCAGGAGGCAAATTAAAGTGGGATTAATCCTTGCATTTTGATGGTCCTCCCTTAAGAGAGGGAATTTAGTTCATACCTGAAGCCAGATTTTGGCTAAAGGGTCAGAGTCTGTAATTTCACAACAAACTGATAATAAAATGGATGTACAGACCATGGTACACTTGTGTGCTTAAGTCACACAGGAGGAAATGTCTTTGCTCAGAGTGGGAGGAAGAGGGAGGAGATGGGAAGTGACAAATTTGGGTCTCTCGGAGGTTATGTAAGGCAGTGCCGGGGCAGGAGGAGCCCAGGCTGCCGGGGGCAGTGGCCTGGCTGCCGGGCAGCTCAGCAGCTCTCAGCCCCCGTGGGCCAGCAAAGCCTCCGTGGGGCTGGCAGGGAAGGCAGCCCTTGCTCTTCCCATCTGCAAGGGCAGAAGGAGCACAAATGCTGGAGAAGTTGCAAGTCAGCCCCTTTCTGAGCCACCTGGGGGCTCTGGGTCATGAAGGACAGTACCTAATATGGAAAAAGATGATCTTTAGCAAGGGTGGAAAAAGGAATTCCCAAAAGCCCATAGTTTGTCCTCTGGCACTGCTGTCCTTTAGTTACTGATGGCACTCCAGCCCAAAGACAGTTCCCAGATGGGTCAAGCTGAGTTGATCACCCTGTTGGTCACTCATTTCCTTCAGCCAATTACTAGTTACCTTCCATCACAGCAGCATTTCACCCTGCCTGCTTCATTGGCTTGGAAAAGCATGTTACTCTAGGAACAGGCACCTAACCTCCCCTTTGACCCATCCCCAACCCACTTTCCTGAGGGCACTTTTGCTCCCAGAGTATTATTCCTCAGCCACCAGCCTTGCAGGACTAGAAATTTGCAAACTCACTCAAAGATTTTGCACAGAGTGTCATGCATAGGGCCAGCAGGAATCTGTGACCTGCTGGAAAATAACTGCTGGAAAGCACTGGAAAGGTAACCATTTTCTCCAAAATAGAAAGGAGGATCTGATGAGTTAGCACAGAAGTGCAAGGTCCTAAAATGCCTCACTTACTGAGGGCAAAAATGTAGAGGGGCAAAAAGATTAGCACCAAAATCAACTTTTGGAGGACTGCAATAAAGAAAGGGTGGGAAAAGGAATGGTTACAGAGCGTGGGTAGGCATTACAGTGAATAGGTTCCAAGTGATGCTCTACAGAAAATAATTATTTTTTCTTCTGTACTTGTCTTTTGCTGTCTCTGTGATTTCTTAGTAGTTATTTGAAAAAATAATCAAAAGACAAAGCTGTGTAAGAGATACCAACAAAAACTGTTAGTTTCACTTAACAATAACTGGAGAAAAAGAGTTAAGTAAACCAGAAAATGGACACTTAAGAATAGTTTCCTGGTAACCAAAAAATTATGTGAAGCACAGAGCAGAAAATGAAAATTGAAATAGAAGTTGGGGAGAAGCTATGCACTTTGGTTAAATTTTTCCATTTGAATTCTGACCTGTTATTAAAATTTTCTGAGGCAGACAAAAAATTGGAGGCAGCCTGGGAACAGTGCTCAGTGACAGTGACATTTCCTGACAGAGCAATTCTTTGCATATCACTTGTACTAATTGTATTCAATCTGACAGCAACAGTTTAACCCATTCACCAGGGGAATTGTCTTGCTGTGAGACCAGTGATTTATGTTTTCATTTAGATGTCAATCTAGCCTTGTGCTGTGTTTTTTAGAGGTAGAATTAGCCTTAAATGATTGTACTAATATGATAAACACCATATCCCCTTGAATTGTTACACAACAGAATCTTAAAAAAACAGCTTGTTTTCTCCTGCAGAAAAACTTAGAAATCTAAGAGGTTTTGCCTTTTTCAAAGCCAAGCTGAATGAAATCACTTATTTCTTAAGGCAGTTATCTTTATTTGACCATAAAGGAAAATAATTTTGGGCATCAGAAAGTGTTTTTCCTCCAAATATATCCAGAATGCTTCATAGAGTTGCAACAACCAAAATCCAAGTGCCTGTGCCATTTTCTTCCAGTATGAGTGGGGTTTTTGGGTTTTTTGGTACATGAGAGGCAGAAAACCATATCAGGCTGGAAGACAGAAACATCAGATGAAAATCAGTTAAATACATCAATTCATTGTCGAAATTATGCTGCCCATAGAAAACTTAATGGTGGGTGGAAATGGAGAGAGATGAAAATCCTGTATGACTGGCCAAGCTCAGAGGGTTGGAAGCTGCTTTAGATGCACATTCAGTTGTCCTTTGAAAACTGTCAAGCCTTATAAATGCTTCCCAGGCCTGTTGCTCTGCTTCTACAATACTGCTAGCTGCTGCAGAAAATATCACCAGAATAAATCTTCAGAAATTACACCCTGCCACTGGGTTGTACTGAAGATGATGGGTGCCTGAATAGACTTTTGAAATACAGCTAAAGTAGTCACTAAATGCAATTATGGTGTGAAAAACTCACCAATACAGGATAGTCTATTAATAGAAGGTGTGAGCTTAATAGCAAAAGGGAAGAAAAGAGGAGAGGTAGGGAGAGCATCGTAGGCAACCTTCAGGACCTGAAGACTGCTATCTTTTAATATATGGCTGTTTTCTGTGTGGTGCTATTGACTTGGGTGGATGAATTGTTTATATACCATGTTAAAAATCATGGGAATGAACCACTCTTCTAAAAGTCTGGGCAAAGAGAACAAGCAGAAAATTTGTTACAGGCAGTTACAGAAAAAAACTCAATCAAAACCAAAAAATGAAATGCAAGTGAAAGTTTTTGAGAGAGATTACAGAAAGAAGGAAAAAAGAGATGGGGAAAAATAATGAAGATAGTTTGTGTTTTGGAGAAAATCAATATATGTTAGCTTAAAAAAAAATCTAATTAATTTTTTGACATATGACAGAAAACTACAGTACATCTATCAATGGACAACTTTTGCAGAGCCCTGCTGTGAAGTCAACATTTACCTGCTAGCCCAGGTTCAATTGGTGTGGTGAAATTTTTTCTTTAGATTAAGTCTGATCTCTCTTCCCATGGACCCTTGAAAAATAAAGGCTGTAGAGCACTCCTCAAGCTTTTAGTGGAGATACTTCAAAATTTTCTTAGCAGAGAGATGAGGAAAAATTAAACAATGTAAATAACCAACATGATGGTGAATGACTGTTTAACTGAAAATAATGGACATTGATCCAATGCAAAGTTCTTTTAATAGACCTTGTTTGCAGGCTCAACATTTACTTGATCAATGTATTTACACCCAGGTAAGGGATCTGTGCATTACTGTATGGAACACAATGAGGCATCATGGTAATGTTTAACTACTGTCTAAAAATTCTTGCAGATATAAAAATAAATACAGTATTAAATGCATGTATTCCCATGCCAATCCTTAAATGAAAGACAGATGATTTGAATAGGTTTAAATTTATGTAGCTTCAGTCCTGTTAAAGAGAGTTGTCTAATTTCATGCTAGTCACAAAGGCTTCCTTTCCAGTAAATGGAATAAATAGGCATAGCTGAAAGATAAATAATCTGGCCTACTTTAGAAGCTATTTTAGGATGAAATGTATTATCTTTTGGAGGTGCTTGTTTCTCTTTGACAAGAATGAAGAGAACTGACTGTGATTGACCTAAAGTGGTAAGTTTAACTTTTGGACCCCTCAAAAATGGCAAATCAGTTACATTCTTTGTCATATGAAGGAGAGTCAAAGTAAAACATTGGTCTGCCAATAAGAAGAGTTTTATTTTTTTTTCACAAAACATGAGTTGTTGTGTGTTAGTAATTCAGATATGGAGTAATTCCAGAATCTCCTTTGTTCTGTCTTTGTTTTCTCACTGTTACCCACAGCTCTTCCTGGTCTATGCTTCAAAAGCTATGTCATAGAAGTTTATAAGGAGTCAGAATATGATGTATTTTTTTAAAAAACAAGAATACTTTGTGGAGGATTTATATTTCCATGTTTTGTATGCTTCACTGAATAGCATAGTAAAGTTAAAAATATCTTCCAGTATGAATCTTTTAACAAACAAAATGTCTTTAGATGTTTCTGAAAATTGTATAAAAATAGAATGGAAAAAAAATCAAATGTAGAACAGCAAACAGAAATGCAGCCTCTTTTGATACATGACTATAGATTGCTTATTGTTTGCTTTCACCTGGTGTCTAGTTTTGAACAGGTTGGCAGCAGTTTCCCAGGAGCTGTCCTGAACATTTGTACCTGTATTTGAGTTATGTGTCTCTCACACTACCACACTAAAGATGATGTTGTGCTCATCTTTTGGACATTTTCCCAGTGTTATGTGGAAGCGTTCTTGTACATGGATCAAAGTATGGTATTTGCATGTATACACAGTCATCTATTTTCCCTTACATTTGGAGCTTGCTGTTGTGAAACACTGATTGTAATGATCCCTGTTGTTTTAAGTAAATATTTGAGGTTCCATCTGAGCAGATCTCTTATTGCGTGGCAAATGGCCTTGTTGCAAACTGCCAACGAGATGCAGTGCAGAGCGTGCACAGTTGTCCAAATACATACAGCTGCATGTAATTCACTGCAGAAACTGAAAACCTCATAATGCATGACATCATTTTTCTCATATTAATCTCTTTTTTACCATTTTGAAGTTACAGATTTCTACTAAGTAAACTGTTGCTGTTTTATTTTTTCTTTAGGGATTTTATTTTATTCTTTATTGAAAGGGCTTTAAAAAACAGGAGCCACTCTTAGCAGAGCTGCTGTAGTGTATCATTGTGATGTTAAATCTATCAAGGACATGAAATAGCATCATAACATTTTGACTGAGTACAAGTGACTGTGCTGTAGTTTTGAGATTGCGGTTTGCAAGTCAAGTGTAGTAGAGGTAACTCATTATCTACAAGGCTTTCAGTAAGAGACCAAGTAGTGGATTGGCAGTCACATAATGTTCAACTGTTCACAAGTGGGATGGGTTTTTTTTTGCAGAACACAGCTTCTCAAAAGGTTTGCTTCTAGGTAAGCAAATGTATTCTGGGTCCCTAGACTTCAATCTCTTCCTTAATAAAATTAATCAGAGAAGGATAGAATATTAGGAAGGGCTATTTATCTGCCCTGATATTAAAAATAATTAAAAAAGAAAAAGGGCAACAAACTTGCATCACCCCCAACCCCACCCCAAAAATAAGATTTCACAGTTACTGATCAGAAAACAGTACCACCATATACTGACTGCTTTGCTCTGGGGAGTCATCATTTATATAGAACACCTGATATTGCCACTGTTTTCAACTGATATTTTTCTCTTTTTTGTTTTAAACATGATTTCAGATAATATTTTCTTCTGACGTTGAACCCTCCTGTATTTAAAATAGAAGAGGAAATAGAGCATGTCACATAAGAGATGTCTTAATAAAGAGCACATGGGCAACTTCAGTTTTCTGCAGTTGTTAATGGTGTTAATAAAGACTGCATTTTCTTACCCTCTCTTTGGACTCATGAGTCAATCATCCGAAGAAAAGTCAATAGTGTCAGCAAGGTGACAGAAAGTTTCTTGAGAAGTTTTGATGTCTAAAAAGCAGATCTTTTCCCGTAAACTGCCGTCAGTTATATGTAACATGTCTTCTGGGTTCTATGTTCAACAGTGAAAATAACTGCAATTTCTCTCTTTCTAAGCAGCAAGTCTATATCAGGTTTTTCAAAGGTATTTTAGTGAAGAGAAATGAAAAGGGGATATGTTTTTCATGAAGTGAAAAAATCCTGTCTGAATCACCACAAGCTTCCTCTAGACTTGATGGGAGTTTGAATAATCTTAGAGACACTTTTAAGTGAGAGTGAAAAAGACTGTCAATAAAAAACCCCTCCAACTAAGGGTAAAGTATTTTATGTATGTGGTATGTTATAAATGTCTAAATAGTATGAGAGCTGTTGGAAGATGTAGGAGCTACAACAATCTTATCTCAGTCATATAGGAAGAAAAGGGCTGAGGATCCTTTTTCAGAAATACATTGGTCTGTTTGAGAGGAAAACTCCAACAAGAACATGAAAAATTTTCCATTTAGATCAGTTCAACAAATAAAAATTTGAGAAAAGTGTACTGTGATTTCTAACTTCTTTTGTTATTGAATAGACACCATTGAAAACTTTAAGTCATGCCCATGCTTTTTAAGCAAATCAAATCTGGCTCTTGTACTCAGAGGTTACAATGAGAAAACTATGACGCTTGGAACTCCAACAGCTACACCACAGGAGTCTTATTAAATCCTAGCATGTGTATCATGTGTTTAAAATCTTAAATTATGAAATAAGTGACCAATGGAACACACTAAAAACAAAAAGATGTGTTTCTGTGAGCCACTCATTATATTGGTCTACTAAGGGTACGACACTATGGGAAGCACAGCTCTATGTAACAGCTCTTTTTTTTATCTGTCACCCAGAACAATAGTTTTGAACATGGATGTTAAAGAAATACTGCTTACTTGTGTGATAAAAATTGTCATTCATAGTCAGGAAGAATCTAGTCATCTTTTTGTGAGTGCACCCTCAGCAGTTTTGCCAAGGATACCAAGCTGTGTGATGTTGACGCGTTGGAGGGGAAGGGATGTTATCCAGCAGGACCTGGACAGGCTTGAGAGGTGGTCCTGTGTGAGCCTCATGAGGTTCAGCGAGGTCAATTGCAAGGTCCTGCTGGTGAATTGAAGCAATCACAAGCATAAATATAGGCTGGGTGGAGAATAGGTTGAGAGTAGCTCCCAAGTGAAAACCTGGAGTTCTGCATGCAGTTCTGGGGTCGTCAACATAAGAAGGGCATGAACCTGTTGGAGTGAATCCAAAGGAGAAAGCAAAGATTATCAGAGGTCTGGAGCACCTCTCCTGTGAAGAGGCTGAGAATGATGGATCTATCTAGTCTGTGAAAGAGAAAGTTCTGGGGTGACCTTAGAGCACTTACCAGTACTTAAAGGGGGTTTCAAGAAAGGTGGAAAGGAGCATTATACAAGGGCATGAAGTGACAGGACAAAGAACCATGGCTTTAAACTGAAAGAGGGCAGGTTTAGATTAGATATTAGAAAGAAATTCTTCCCTGTGAGGGTAAAAGAAGACTGGAGATACTGGAACAGGTTATCCAGAGACATTGCAGTTGCTCCATTCCTGAAAGTGTTCAAGGCCAGGTTGGATGGACCTGCGAGAAACCTGGTCTAGTGGGAGGTGTCCCTGCCCATCCCAGGGGGTTTAGAATGAGGTGATCCTTAAGGTCCCTTCAAATCCAATCTGTTCTATGATTCTATGATCCTTAAAGTGCAGATTGTTCAGTTTAGTTGGTGTGGAACTTGTGACTGACTGTAATAAAGACATGGTTATTCATTTAAGGTTATGATATGCCTTTGCAGTGGTTTACATCCTTGGTATTGCACTTATAAAAAAATCAATATATTTCTTTTATCTGACTTTACACCGAGAAATCATTTTTTGAGAATTTGACTCATTTATAGGACTTGGTATCAAAGTAGGAAACCACTGCCAAAAGTGCCGAAGGCTACAGAGGCTAAGGTGATGGCAATATACTCTTTTAATCAGTATATCTGAATGTGAATTAAAATATTATGCAAAATACAATGTAGAAAGACCAAATGGCCCAATATAAATTTTGGGTAACATTTCTTATAGATGGAACATTTATCACTATATATTCTCAAAGTATTACCGTAGTTCTTACAAGGAGGTAGTGATATGTCAACAGTGCATCAAAAATAATCCAACTCCAGCAGACTGTTAGGTTCATGTTGTTTTGTTTTATCTTGTCTTGAATAGAAGCACTAGAAACATGTACTGCAAACTATTAGGTCTGCTGGAAAAAGAGGAAAAAAAATTTCCAAGGTGCTTTAAAATACGGTATATCCAAGTCAAATAAAATATTACTGGCCTAGATATCTACTGGTACACCACAGTGACACAAACAGGCATCAAAGATTTCCTGGGTTATAAAAGAGCTATCCTTGTGATTGTGGAAGCATCTGGAGATTACATCTGGAAGAAAGGCATTCTGAACAGATTAAAAAAACCCCAAAGATTAAATTCTGAGAATGCACTAATAGGAGAGCTCTACACAAGTAACTGTGAAACCAAACCCAAAGATTAAATTCTGAGAATTTGGGGTTTTTTTAATGGGGTTTTTTATTATCTCCACTAATAGGAGAGCTCTACACAAGTAACTGTGAAACCAACAAGGAGGTAAAATAGATTCTGTATTTAAAATAATTCACAAAATTACTGTGTGAGCTAATTAAAGAAGACTAGAGGGAGTTTTATTGCTTGGAGTGTTAAAAATTAGAGTGGATGAGACACTAGGGGGCCTGTTCAAAAACCTTTGAAGCCTTTTGAAGTCATCATAAGCTTTTCTCTTCAATTTCAGCAGTTTTTGAGTCAAACACACGTAGTTGTGCTAAAAGAATTACTCTCCATTGTTAAGCTATGCAGTACATCACTGCAAAGTGTTTTCATTTTTTAACTAAGAAGTATGTAGAAATATGTAGTGTGTGGGAAAATATAAACACTTATATTTTTATCTCGTAATGAAATTAGTTGCAATATTAATAGAAAAGATAAATTTCACATTTATATGACATAAAGTTATATATTTTCATATTTCTCAGCATTGGTAAGAGATACAAACTCTGATCTTTACTAAAACTCAAAATCTTTTGCTAACCAAGACACAAAGATAGGAGTAAATTTTCCAAGCAGAAAATTACCGCTGAAAAAAATTTAGTAACTGATTGGGAGTCAATAAAAAATGTAATTTTTCGTTATCATAACTAATTAATAAGGTTGTAAAATGTGTGGACTATAATATGGAACCTAAGAGGAAGGAGCCTTCTATTTCCCATAAGTTTTTCATTAGGTATTCCAACATTCTAGAATAAAATTTTTAAAATACTTTAAAATGGATGAGTACATTCCATTAGACTTGCATATTCATAACTCAGTTGTTTTTTTCTTAATAAATACTAGGAAAGCCCATGTAAAGTTTAACTTCTCCTCCTGTAAGTCTTGCAAAAGTGTATTATAGGTAAGAAAAAGTGTATTCAAAATGCTCTGTTTGTACAGATATTTACATATACTTGCGTGTGCTGGTGTATTCATGTGCTCCCTGACAAGCCAGGTGGGTGGAAATTACTCTTCCAATCATTAATGTAACATCAGAACTGGATGAAAGTGTTAGCCGTGTGTTTTTGGAAATGCCTCTGTGATCAGTGTAAATGCTGACCCTTAGCTGTGACAGACTGAGAACAAACTGGAGGAGGGCAAAACCACTGGCCAAACACCAGCTCCTGTTCCTGTGCCAGTGTCCTAGCAGATCTGCCTGTAGGAGTTCACTCTCTGGAGCCAAGCCCATGTGAAATAACAGCAAAGCAAAAGTGGCTGATACCTGTTCACTCAAAATCCCTTCTGCACTAGAACTGTTACAGAATTCCTAACTATTCCATTTCTGTCTAAAGTGACATTAATTTATATTTCTAAACAACCAAATTCCATACCTTCTAGCAATCTAAGAAATGAAACTAGCATTTTTAAAGTCATTAAAAGATGGCAATTTGGAATACCTTTATATTATTTAGAGATCAGAGCTAAATGTGTAGCTTTTTATTTTCTGGTCATAGTTTTCTACTCAGTGGAGTTAGAGTCTCATCCAACTAGTTAGCTGTGAATTCCATGCATTGAGCACCATTCATCTGTATCTTCTTTACCCAGAGTTATAAGAAAAAAGATTTTTATTTACCAAAGCTTCACTACCCATTTAAGACACCTAAAAAGATGCAGGTTGAATTAATTCCAAGTTGATTAACTGAAATTTAAAATTTGTATTGATCCCTGTATGATGAATTTGTGTCTCTAGGTCTTGAATAATCCACTCAGTTGTTTCCACTCAAGGAAAACCAGTTAAACAAAGAAGCAGAGCTGAAATACAAGATAATGATGTTTTAAGAATATCTATACACATTATTTAATTGTAAGAGAGAGTTTTTACTGATCACATTTTTCTATACCTGTATTTCTCAGAGATGAGTAAACAATAGCTTTTTTTTATTTTCCCAAAGATTAATGACATTCTGTCCAACACTTTGATTGCTTCCACAGAGAAGGTATGCAGACAGAAAATACCCGCCCCCAAAAGCTTCTCTTATATTTTTTCTATAACATCTTACTTGGCATAAGAGGCTGATAAAAATTAACGAGAAAATTTTAATTGATGCAACTTCAGTACTATAAACTTGAAGTTAGTCAGAAAAAAAACTCACCATTTTCTATCTTTTTATTGTAACTAATTACAGCATTAAAAATATTTGCAAGAAGTATTTGAAATCAACTGAAATATGGAACAACATAAATTCAGGTTTAGTGATCCCATATTAAAGTATCTGTTTATGTTTGTGGTAAAAGAATAAAATTAAAATTCCAAGGCTGTTCATATTTTTTGGAAATAACTCTTTTAGAATTACAAAACAATAAAAAGTGATATGAACCTAGGATAACTCTATAAGGGAGAGCAGACACTGAGTCCTGACAAAACGGGTTGAAAGTCATTCTGATCTTTTGGCTATAAACAATCCCCAGTGAATAGGATTTGACATCAAATTTTGTCAGTGACTTGGTTTATATAACAAAACCATTACAGACTAGACAGAAATGGCATGCTCCACTCAGGGAAAGCTTAGGGGGGAAAAAAAAAAGAACTGTAGGCATTGCATAATTTCTTTTCAGATAAGTTACATCAAGGAAGGCCTTCATACAATTTTGCAAAAAACCCAGGACTGACAGTCCCTGGATTGGCAGCACCCAGGCAGAACTTGGACAAGGCATAATTGGGTGCTGGCATCAAAGAGAGCATGGGAAGTATCCCCCCTTCTTTGGCCATCATAAGAAAGTTGCCATGATGAACAAACCAAGTTTGATAAAATATTCATATGCCAAAACAAATCAGTACCTACAATTTTTGCAGTGTTTCCAATAATGTGAAAGGTCATCACAGAATACTGTTCCATGTTGTCCCTGAATACTGTTAATTATTTTTTTCTTTTACAATGTATCCATAAGTAGGCTAGAATGGATCTTTCCAGTACATATTGATATATATTTCTGAAGTCCTGTTTTCTTCCAGTATGTTTCAATTACCTAAAACTGAAACTATACCAGTCTACTGAAAAAATACTTCAGAAAACTAACAAACAAAAAGAAGCAAACAACACCCCCAAAAATTTCTATGAGAATAAAAATAGTCAAAAAATGGTAGTCATTCGTACTATTAGAAAGTTTTTTCTTTTACCTTTTTCATTTCCAAAGATCAGGCTTTAATTATATTTTTCAAGTATTTATAGAATATTTTCTGCTTAAGCAATCAAAATACTGTGAAAAGATTTAAATCATGATTTCTTTGTGAAGATGTGAACTTGAAAATCTAATAAGTCACATAAATTTCTTGAGGTCACATGAAAAGCTAGTTGAAGACTTAGGAATAAACCAGGCATTTTGTTCATAAATTAAGATCCCTTGGCAACCAGAAATTGATTTTAAATTCATTAGATACAGGATTTTCCCCAGGTTTTGTGAAAGAAAAGATTTTCTGTGTAGATGGGAAAATAATTGCAGTACAATTTATGACTTTCTTTCTTTTTTCTGAGATATGAAGATTTTTGCAGCATCATAGAAGTTATTGCATGCTATAAGGTTAAAGTAGTTTGCATGTCACTAGCAGCAATTTAAAGGAATCTAAATATTAGAAAAGGCTTTCTTTGGATCATGGGCTGACAGATTTAAGGTTTTATTTTTGTTAATGCAGTTAGTGACTGTAGAGGTATTAATAACCAGATATTTGGAAAGTAATAGTTATTTCAAAGTTCCAGTAAGATTTAAAAATCTATTTTGTCATTTGCCATGAAAGCATGGAAAACTTTTGACCCAAAAAAATAATTTCTAGTAATGCACATAATAAAATTAAAGTAGTGTCTTAGAATATGACATCCAAACAAATAAACACAGAGATGAATTGTGTATCAAATTTCCTCCAGGGCTCAAATCTATGAGCATGGAAACTTGCTAAAGCAACCTGAATGATTAGGTTCTGTAACTCCCTAAGTTATTTCAAAATTTATTGTCTGTGAGAAAATACTATTTGTATATGAAACAAGTTGGATGGAAAAATCCTTATGAAGAACAGGGGAAGCTTATTGACAAAATGAAACTTGTATTTAATTATGTTATTCTTCATCCATTCTAAACTCTAAAAACTGCAAACATAAACATTTATTTATTGCATCAAAAGTTTTAAATCAATTTTCTCAAGGAAGGTAAACTTAAATTCCAATTTAAGTCTACAGAAATGTCTGCATTATGTTGGAAAGAAAGGAATTGGAAAATAGTGGAAAATGCATTATGTCTCAGTCATCTAACATTGCTTAATGATACTACTAGTAGTTTTATAAATTCTTTTCATATTAGATTTATGTATTGGTTACTAATAATTTCAGATTATATTAGGCATTTCTCTCTGCAGTCCTCATTTAAAGCGGGCTGTTGCCATTCCCACTTCAATACATAATTGCCTCAAAGAAAAAAATTCTGTATTTACTGAGAGGTAACCGAGTATTTTATGAGATTGCAAAAATCATTGTTAATTTCTGTTTATTATAATAATAAAAAGTCTTGATAAATACGGTGAAGGAAATGTAGAAAATTACCTCCATTAAATAAGACTGTCTTGATGCACATGTAATTGGTCGGAGGCTTCTAACATTCTTCCTCAGCAATTTTATGTTATTTGTACAAAGATATTTTTCTAGCCTTAGACATTATCTCTCTGAAAATTAGTAGCTGATAAATTAGGTGCTGATGGGGAGCCAACAGAGTGCAGTCAACTGTGAGTGTGAAGATAGCACTATTTGCATTCCTTATTCCTTATTATTCATAAAGAATTACAGGACGCCCACACATCTGACATGATTAGAACACATGAACAGTAGATTAAAATCATTCTGTATTAAATATAGAAAATTAAATAGAAATGAAAATACATTTTGGCCATTATAATAAAGTGGTGTTTGTTCAGTATTTCCTAACTGATCTCTGTGTTTCTGTGCCAGTTGTCTTTTCAAGCAACAGAAAGCTTTACATTTTGATGGAAATCCTTTGCTTTAGATTTCAGTACAACTTATTGCCTAGGAATTATATTAGAGGCTGTATTGTAAATCCTAAGTCACACTGGTATTCAAAACTCAGAGATGATATTTCTCCATGGCTTGTTTCTTGCTTTGTTTTTTTAGTTTGTTTTTTTTTTTTTTTTTAAATTTGTGGTATTAATTATTTTAATGTGAATTTTTAATTGGAAAGGGTATTATTGAAGTTCATGCATCAGTCTTAAAAGGTGGCTGAATCCTTATATTCTCTTAAGCAAATATAAACATACCTGTCCTTAAATAACTACACATAGCAATGTTCAATGTTGCAAAAAATAGGACAAGAGAAACCTAATATGCCTGGAAAGATACTTGTCTGGAAGTTGGTGTGAAATCTCACAGGAGTCAAAGAATGTATTTTGGATCAGCCCCATGCTCCTGTAATCACAATACATACCCAGACGTGTGTTACTGCTTTCATTTAACTTGCAATTTTCACAAGTCTTGAGTTCCTGTGAGAGCTTTCAAGTCAGAAGAAGTTCATTGGCCTTTTGTGACAGAAGTCTGATTGACACAAACATATATACTATCTTTGTAACCAAAACATCCAGTCTCTACAATCAGACACTTAAATTCCACCAGACATTTACTCTGATACTTACATTGGTATGCTGAAATTCAGTAGTAGTTACACTAAAATTCCACTGATTTGGGTATCTTTTCATGAGTAGACACAATCAATCCTGTATTCACTCTGCCTGCCATCCTGGTCACTGGTCAGCTGTGGTCCAGGTGCCAAGGAGCTGGATTAGAGTGCTGAGCCTGAGGTTATATACCTATTTCAAAATCACAGAGCTTCTGGATCAGGAGGCTATAGAAACAGTGATTTTGTTTGATTTGACAATGTCTGTCATACTACTTGAGCAAAATTTTTCAAACACTCTCCAGGAAAGATCAAGAGCAGCAGAGGGGATTGCAAATTAAATCACAATAGTTATGGGTTAGGCATACTTAGCTTCTGAGAGACTTAATAAACCTTTATTACATAGTTGGTATGATAGCATAAGAAATTTGGAGATGGCAGATGCAAAGTAAAGAATACTAAAATATATATTTTAATTATCTGTATACCTCACTGGGCCTAAAGATATGGAAATTGCTCCTGCTGAGGAGCAAGGTACCATTTCATGGAGGTTTTGCTAATAATTCTGTTTAGAGCACAGGAACTTTCAAATAGACAATCATGTTAAGGAGATCAAAGACTAACTAGAAAATAAAATGCAGAATATTCAGTATCATCTTATCAGTTTAAATTTCCCATGCTAAATTTTAATCACCTCATTTAAGACAAATTGAAAGAAATTTGAAGAGCAAAATAGGAGCAGAAGACTTTGAAAGTAATGAACTGGGGAAGTCTGATGCTAACTTGTGTACACAAGGAAGATGTAATAGTAAGAGGTAATAAATTGGAAGTACTGACAATGTAACCATAGCTCCTATTGTATCTTTTACCTTTATACCAAACAGAAGGAGTAGTCATTAAAACTGAAGATAGTCACTAATATTGAATGATAAAATTATTTATTATTGTTTATTGTTTTTTCTTTTGTATGACATTGAATTTGTCTTTGAACAAATTGAGTTTTGGAGTGAAAAGTATTAAAAAACACAATAAGAGATACACGTGACTGAAGAATACCCATAGTCATATCAGCTAAAGCATGTCCTTCTGAGAAGGGATACAGACTCAGATTTCTGAATATAGGACAAAACATTAACTAATGACATTTTTTTTTGCCTATGGGCTGATTGTTTCATAATTGTCAACTGCTGAGTTTCCTTCACCTTCATTTGAAGCATGAGGTGATGGCCTCTGTCAAAGATGGGATGGTGGATTAGATAGATAATTGGTCTGATTCTTCATGACAGCTCAAATTATTCTATATAAAGTCAAAGAAGAAAATCAAACTTGTACTTTTGTCTGAAGATGAAAGCAAGTGTCTAGTGGTGGGATTTTGTGGGGAGATTCATTCTTGCAAGCATTTCTGCTACACCTAAGTAACACTGAAGTGAGAATTTCTGGAGATTGCTCCAAAATGCAATTCCTCGTAGAAGTAGGTTGTGCTAATTTAAGTTCTGGAAAGGTCTAAGGCTGTATGAGCATGGCCTTCTGCCTGTAGTAATACACTTTGCTGTGCTGCAAAGCCTTGTTCACCCAGGCAAAATGCACTACAAGGTGTGGTAATATTCCTTCTGGCATTTGAGGCAGCTTTCCTTTAACCACTGAAATAAATGTGTAGGATCCCACATTCTGTTGTGTGCGCTTATCCTTGTGGAACAAACACCGCAAGCCACTTAGACTGGTTATGGACATTTTAAGCCTTTTGGGTCCAATAGATTGACAAGATAAAAATAGATGTAGCTACCTTTCAACATCTACATGATTACCAGGTCTGTATAATGAAGCCATCTCTTCATTAGAGAAATAGCAGGAGCAGTTCTTTTTGTGCTGAAGGGTGCTTGAAAGAAATGAGTCCTTTCCTTCCTTCTTGGCTTGCTTTTTGTTTTCAAGGAGAGTATGCACAAACAACCCTGAGTTATTTAATGAATGCAACAACAAACTTTTCCTCCATGTAATCTCTATTGTACATCAGTACATAGAGAACATTTTGTTTTTCTTCCATGTTGTATTGCCTTTTTTTTTGGTCTGTTTTTGCGCTGTTTTGGGCAGCTGTGGTCATTGGAAAGACAAAATGCTGCTCACAAGATGAAGGGAAGATTCAAAACAGAAAAGGAGACTGTTTCTGTGAGGAAACAGAATGTATGAGTAAAAAAAGAAAATCATAAGATTCATTATTCTCAAAACAATGTATCTCATCTTTTCAATAATGACTAATATTGTGAGTTCTGCACTCACCTAGTGTTACCTTTTGATAGAGGTTGATTACCTATTTTAGACCACTTCTAAAAATTCCAGGGTGATTTGGTTAGTAAAAGACTGCTGTGGAAAAATAACAGAAAAACAACATTTTCTGGAGACTGCTTCTCAAGCAGCAAAGAAAAGAGAAGTGCAACTGAAGAAATACAAGGTCAAATGGTCTTGACCACCATGAATTTACAGCCGTAGCTTTTAGAGCAGCACTTACCTAACCACTAATGCCAGACATGTAGTGAGGTCTTGAGCAAGTATTGAATTTCTTGTGTGCATTTCTATAGATAGCTGTGTGATGGCCCCTTCAACCCTGTGCATCCTGGGGCCATGGGGAACCTGGGGCATCTTTAAACCACATCTAAGTTATACAAGTTTTCAGGCTGTCAAACAGGGTCCACTGAATCAGCTCTTTGGTCAGCTGACCAGCAGCAGTACTACTGGGGGACCAGTGAAATCAGAAACACATTAGATGGATTTTCTTGTACTCAGTGAATTCTGACAGTAGTGCATGGCATGCAAGAGTGATGGAGTAAATTTTATGTATTGGGTTTCCCATCTCCTGTATGTAAAGTGTGCTGGTTTTTGTTTTTCTAGCACTTTGGTTAGTTGTTTGTTATGTCATGTCTTTAGCTAGACAGTGCACCTACAATGGTTAAAATGGTAGAGTCCTCTAAGCAAGAAGGTGGTAGTCTTTTGCTTTGCCTTGCTCAAGATGCAGCTTCTCTGGAATTATTTTCTAATACCCAAAATACAGAAATACAAGGAGAAATGTAAGTACAAAATATGCCAATAGCTCCCTACACAAAGGTGTCTTGGACTCATTTAATACACGCATTTATCAGTGCCTTTATTTTTAGAGTTTTCAGACTTTACAGTGCTAGTGATTGAAACAAATCCTCCTGTTGATTTGCCTGTATTCTTCCATGTAGTGCATGGGTTTTTCTGGGAAACTTTGAGCAAGAATTGCAGTGATGTGGAAGGCTGCTTAAATCATGCAGTTGAAAGTGGCAATTCAAATGTCAGGCACTGAGTGAAAAACTGATTTCCACAGTTTCATAATTAATTCCTTTCTTACGCAGCCTTGCTCATTTTGTGGTCCCAGGTGTGAGAAGCAGCTGGTTGGCTGAGCTTGCGTGTGTGGCCAGCTGTGCCTGGCTTGTATTCACACAAGAGGAAATGGCAATGAAAAGGTGCATTACCTAAGAGAACATACTGTGTCCACAGGTTAGTATCACACCCTGCCCCACAGAACAGCCAGCTGAGCCTCTGCTTGTCAGACAAATAAATATATCAAATGTAGCAGTTACACAGACTCCTCTACATGTCCTAGTGCAGGGATGGTGCAAACAGCAGATAAGACTAACTGGGGAACCCAAAATGGCATTTCATGCATAGACTGAATTATATATCTACTTTACATATAGGCGTATACGTACATTTTGTGTCTGAGTCACACAGCTTGACATCCATAGGTAAATGTTAAAAATCTCTGTGCAATTAGAAGTTTTTCAACATGTACCATGATACTGCCCCAGGATACACTGTGATAATAAAGTCTTCATGTGATAAGATTTAGATTTATCCTAAATGAATGAACTGTATTTAACCTTGCAAATCTTTATATGATTAGGGAAAAAAAATGTTTATGTCAATGTACCTAAGTGCCCATTTTTCAAATTATGATAACATTGTTTTTCTTGCATTTTTAGGAAAAGATACAATTGTGATAAATGACAGATTCTGTATTTCTCATTATCCTTGGTTGCAAATGCTGGTATTAAGGTTGATTGATGCACGTTGCACAAATATGATGCTTTAAACTATGGACTAAAACACAAAGTAAACAGTTTCATGTGGCAGATGGTAATGAGCAATGCTGGACAAGCACAGGCTTACCAGTAATACAACCTTTAGGCTATACAGTTTTGTATTCTTGCTGTATTAGATATTCTCAAAAAGAAAAAAAGTTCTTCTCAATTATTAAATGCCCCAGTCAAACAGCAAAAGCATAGATTGGATAAAGAGGCTGGAGAATTTATTAATTTCCAATATATCTCCCCATAATCTGAGTTTTGAGATTTACCTACAGTCTGTGCATACAAAGAATTCAAATATAATTTTTCAATCATTTGTAACAAGAAACAGCTTAAATTTTTACTTTTTTATTTTGTGATGTTGTTTCACAAGTATACAAGATTTTCAACAATGTTCTAATTTTAGAAATGTAGGAGATGTAATTTGAATGTTGAAGAGTCATAATAGAGAATAATGGAGTAAAGGTTGTTTTGTGATAGGGAGACAAATAAGCCTGAGCTGCTAAAGCACAAGACAGGCAAAAATTAGGTTGGAAATAATAAATAAGTACTGGACATTGATGGATCATGAGTTTACAAAGAAAGATGGAGGAGAAGAGATGATTCTGAAGGAGGTCAAATGCATCCATTGAGACATGGAAAAAGAAACAAAGCAGAAGGATGACAAGGTTGAGCAAGTGGTGAATGGAAGAGTTGATCCATGACCAAAAATCAGTCAGGGAGGAGGTGCTAAGGAGTTGAAGAGAATGTCATTGCAGCTGTACCAAATACCCTGTATGAAAAAAAGAAGCTTGAGTAGAGGAAGAGTCCAATCAACATTATTTTTCTCTTTATTTTCCTCAGTCTATGTAAGCTTTGAAATATTACATGTATTCTATCTATAGGCTCTGATTTTTGTCCATGTCCACAGTGCAACAGGTGCAGTGTGATTCCTAACTCTTTTTCTTTACTTGAGTACTCACTTAAATGGATTTAGATTTATATGTCCAGATATATATTTAAGGAGATTCAAGCCAGTAAGATCATTTGGTAAACTGCAGTTTTTTCTTCTTACCTTAAACAGGAAAACATTGAATGCTAAAGCTGTCATCATCACACAGTCAAGGTTGAGGCATCATTATGGAGCTGTAGTCTCAGGAGTTAATCTTTTTGAGCACTTAAAGAAATTATATGAATAAATCTGATCATAGAAGAAAGTTTTAGGTGAATGGAAGGATTTATTCATTATAGGCAGCCTCATTTGGCTTCTGATTTTAAAGAAAATGACCTTATCTGGAACATGAAGAAAGTCAGGTTAACAAGGTTTGTCCACAAGAGTAATTTGGCTGTAGGAAAAGATAAACTGAGTCAAAAGGTTCTCTTCTCTTGGGACTCTACTTCAGGGACTCCTCAGAGATTTGGGAGATGTGCAAAGGTGAACTGGCGTTTTTGCAGAGTATACATAGTCACTATGACTCTCCTTTAGTGTTGTTTCATCTTTTCTATTTTCTATATTCCTGGATTATAGAAATATAATTTGGTTTTCAGTGTATAATTAGCATAGCAGTATAAACGGCCCAATGCTTTTCCCTCAGACAGAGACAGAAAGGAGCACTTAATGATGTCTTTGCAAGTTCAAGAGTTAATATCCTAAATATGGGCCTGGAAAATGTTTTTCTAAAACCCACCACTCTGATACTGCTTATGTCCCATGAGCTCTTGTGTCACTGCTGTGACTGACCTCCACAATGTCTCATCATACATTTGCATGAGCTCAAACTACCCTTAATTTTGTTAAAAAGAAAGAGATTGAGTGGGGTAAGTTTCTAAAGCCAAAATTTAAAAATAAACAGCAGTTTATCCTGCAATGAAAGCCAGTGCCTGACAAATAAAATTACAGCAGCTATAAAAGAAAAGTGTCCCAGTCTACACCGTTAATGATATCTTTGGTAATTAAGTTACAAAACTAATGTAAACACTGCAACTCCTCAGTTATAGCAGAGCTCATAAAGTGCTTTTGTCTGTTCTATTTTCCTTCTGAGTGAACATATAATAGGTTTATTGTTTAAGTTGAGAATAAACTGAATTACAGCATTAAGCCCTTAATTATTTAACCATTTGGAGTACAATTAAATATCTCTAAAAATTGTTTGGTAGTTTAGTTAGCACTCCCAAGTTTTAAAGGAAAAACTGAATGATATTTTAAATCTAATTTACTTAAACAGCCAAATCAAATATTGCTGTGAGCACTTATCAAAGTTAATCTCCACTTGTGGTTTTTATTAATTGGGTAAACCAGCTGTATTCAACCTGTTCTTTAAACCTGGGTTTCTTTCAGTGGTAGTGAACAAATATCTGGTAGTATAGGTATTTTCTTGAAATAGAGTAATTTTTATTTAAAATCATGCTTGCTGTCATATGATTAAAAAAATGCAAAAAACCTACTAAAATTTTAAAAGAACAGAGGATATGGTAGTAATCTTATATTTAGATTGTCTTTCATGCAAGTAGCTATGTTCCGAAATATGTTTATGGGCATGCTTTTTTTTTTTTTTAATTTGGTATATTTTTGGCATAATAGCCCATTTTGATGTTACCTGATTACAGGAGAGGTGTACATTAGCATCTTGCTGTAATATGATTTTATGCTCTCCCTATTTCCTACATGGTTCTATTTCAAGCTGTATTTCAAATAAACTGTGTATGCAGCAAAGGTGTCTGGCAACAAAATCTATGGAGCCAAGTAGGTATTTGCTACCAGATAATTGGATCCTTTACCTTCTACACCATTTTGAACTCATCTTACTTTGTTATCATTTACACCCCACAAGCTGAGGTCCATGAACATTAATAGGAAAACAGAACTTGTCTGATGATTGAGGGAGTTATATAAACACTTGCTGCATTTTATTTTTAAAGAGCATTGCATTGAATAACCTCTGAAAGATGAGGGGTTGTATTTTTTTATCTGTATAATGCTGACCAGTTTCTTAGCTGATAGTTGAATTTATTTCAATTTGTTTGAATGCAGAAATAAAAAGCCAATATGACAATAATATTTATTTAGGCTGCGCTGACCATTTGGTGTTGACCATATCTGTAATGTAACTCTACCCAGGATAATAGAAATATACCAATATGCTAAGAGTTTGACCCTACTCCATGTGAATTTCAACATTTCAATAGTTTCTGTGTTTAAGTACAGAAATCTTAGACAATTTAGTTCCATGCCAAAACTATGTAGGATGAAAGTGAAAAAAGTGAAAACTAAAATAAAAATGCAAAAGCAAAATAAATTAATGAAAAGAATTATATGAATCTCTTTTTCAGACTGAAAATATTGGTTGGAGTTGCTATTTTAGACATGCACATATAGAAGTCTAAGTAGAAGTATCCTGTCTGAATTTTGAGTTGGCAAGTGTGAATAATGGCTATTTTTTCCAATTTTGTCAAAGCAACCTACAGTAGTAAGAACAGAATATCTTCTCAGTGTAAATGGTTATAGCAGCCACAAACAGGCACCCTAATGTGGTACCCACAGTTGTAGTCAACAGCTACTGCAATCTGTCCTCTACAATATCTTTTTGTTTTCAGTTGTTTCACAGCCTAAGGCACCACCAGGCAAGTTGTTTCCTTCTCAGCAGGAGCTGCTGCAGCCTGTTGTGCCAGCACTGTGAAGGGTAGTGAGGCTCAGGGTCACTGTGAAATTGAGCACTGGGCAGAGAGGAAAAAAAGTAGGTAGTCAGGAGGACAGAAGGGAAAATGAAGCAAAATCTCATTTGTGTTCGATAGGATTGTGTTGGTGCCCTGGTACAAATCAGAAATTCCTGGATGTGCTTGGCTAGATGGCCAAGTGATCAGGGCTCACTGAAAAGGGGTAGAATTTCTAGACCACAACCGAGGCTATGGATCTTAACAAAGGATTGCTCCAGGAATTCTTACATCTTTTTTTTTTTTTTTTTTTTTTTTTTTTTTTTTTATTAAACACAAAGTGGAGGGGGCAGGTGAAAAACAGAGAGAGAGACTAGAATTTATTTTATTTAGCCTCATGTCTGAGACCCTTCTTTGAGTTCACAGTTTTCTTTTGTTCTTTATTCTGATTTGTTGGTAAAGTTCCTAACAGACCTTGGATTTAATTGTCTGTTGTGTCTGTGTTTAGTTGGAGGTTTGTTGCCTTCTTGTGCCCTTGCTATCAGAATTCCATCTTACCCATTAACATATCACTTTATCAACTTGCTACAGCTGAGATGGTAATTGAGATAGATCTGTAGGACCCAGTAACAATGATAAGACACAGACACAGTGGGTACTGAGAAGCATTCCCATGCAGCTTGGCTACTGTCCATCACTTTCACATCAGTTTCTCTCTCACAATTCTACTTAGGGGATTTTTTTGTGGCCAGATATTACCTGTTATGCCCATTTGAATGATGCCCCATGGATCACCAGTGATTGGTTTTAGTGCTTGACCTGAAAAGCGCTGAGAAAGGAATTGTTTTTCTATGACCTGCTGATGGAAGATTTGCTGTTATTTTAACTGAACAGAGGAATAGGCTGCATGGTTACCGTGCTGTGTACCTCCTCAGAGGCAGCTTTAGTACCTGGAAATGTTCAGGGAAGCTGAATAAGGAGACTTGTGATGTTCTCAGTACCCATACACTGCTATGGATTCTCTTTAGAGATACTCCCAGAGTACTTCTGACAGAGGATTTAGACATGCCTTATATCAGCCATTTCTAAATTCATTTGAACTTGACATCACCTTTCTTCAGTTTATATGGTCAAGCACAGTAATTCTTCATATGTAAGAGGTCACATCAGAAATTTGTCACTTAAACAGTTTTTATTGTTGAAACAGTATTTTTTTTCTTTTGCTTTGTGTGTGAAAAAACATGGAAAATATTTTCCCAATAGGATAAATATATCTATTTTTTGAGCCATGTGTTTACATTTCTTTGCCTCCTGGTGACTTTCTCCTTTTGTTATTGGTTATTAAGTTGACATAACTGCTACAGACAGAGTAAATAATGCCATTTTTTAGGAGTCTTACAGGAAGCCACTTCTAGAGCATGGTCTTATTTTTGCATTTGCATGTCCATTTCCATTGATATGCCCAAAGCTCTACACTTTTCAGTTATAACCTTTACCTGGAGTGTACCTAAAAAAAGGTGAAAAGACCTAATAGATATATTTATTGTATGTTCGTTGTTTTGTAATCATGGAATCGCCTCTGGAGATCATCCAGTCCAATTCCCTGCCAAGGCAAGGTCACCCTACCTATTATAGATATATTTTTTGTATGTTTGTTGTTTTGTGATCATGGAATCACCTCTGGAGATCATCCAGTCCAATTCCCTGCCAAGGCAAGGTCACCCAGAGCAGGAGGAAGTGACACAGGAACTTTTCCAAGTGGGTTTGGAAAGTCTCCAAAGAGGGAGACTCTACAACCATTGTGGTCAACCTGTTCCAGTTCTCTGCCACCCTCAGTGTAAAGAGATCTTTCCTCATGTTGAGGTGGAATTTCTTGTGTTTAAGTTTACGGCCATTGTTCCTTGCCCTGTTGCTGGGCACCACTGAAGAGTCTGGCACAATCCCCTTGTCACTTTGAGATAGTGATATGCAAGACTATATTCTCTTCTCCAGACAGGCCCAGCTCCTGCAGTATCTCCTCATGAGAGAGATGTTCCAAATTCCTAACTGACTTTGTGGCCCTCCACTGGACCCACTGCAGTACCTCCTTGTCTTTCCTGAACTGTGGACACCAGAACTGAGCACAATGCTTTTGAACTGTGGACACCAGAACTGAGCACAATGCTTCAGATGTGGCCTCACTAGGGCAGAGTAGAGGGCCAGGATCACCACCCTCAACTTGTTGGCCTCAGTTTTCCCTGGTACTTGGGGTTGTTCCTCTCCAGGTGCCAGACCCTTCACTTGTTGAACTTCATTATTCTCTCTGCCCAATTCTCCAGCCTGTCCAGACGTGGTGAAATAGCAGCACAGCCTTCAGGTGCAGCAGTGACTCACCCCATTTCATACCACCAACAAACTTCCTCAGAGTCCATTCTATCCCTTCATCCAGGTCATTGGTGTTTAACAAGTTGAATAAGACCAGAAACAAGCTGAATAAGCCTGAAACAAATTGAATGAGACTGGATGATGATCAATTAGAGATTTGGGTTGAATGGCTCAAAGTCTTGCCAGCAGAGAAGAGACTTTTCTTTGTCGCATTATTTGTACAGAAGGCAAGGATCACAGATCCCCCCTGCCTGCATGTGTCTGTGTCTTTGGGTTCCCTTCAAAAACGTTTGAACTTGGTGTATTTTAACTGAATGTGACACAAGTAGAGGAGCCTAATTAATTAAATAATTAGATTTCCACAGATTTATAAATGTTTCAGTTGGACATCAAGGTCAGTCAGTCACAAGACACTTCAATAATGAATTATGTTTTATTAGTTGCAGTGACGTCAGACCTTACTGTGGTCTTGCATTAATCATTCAATTGCTTTGGTGCTGGAGGATGTGTAAACACACATGATAGATGTAGATGGCTGTGCAATCCATGACTTTTGAACAGTCTAGAGTTTCAAAAATATTTAAAAGCAATTTTGGTAGTATTTGAGCATCCAATAAAATGTCAAGCACCTAACAGGATTTCACTTATGGAAAACTTGAGCGTTAAGTAACTAAGCATTTTTATAAGTCTCTGGGTATCTTTTCAAGCATATGAGAGAACATCTGTTGCACTTCTGTAAGTATGAGCAACAAAGGTTCCTTTTCAGTCCACTGATGTGCTCATTTCTAGAAAACACTGATGCTTTGAATTCCAAATTCCTCTCTCGTATCCTAAATTATGCATATGGACAAGGAAATTTTTTTAAAAAACCAACAAAACAAAAAAAATATGGACAAAGAATAAGAAAAAAAAAAAATAAAAAACCGACAAAACAAAAAAAAATATGAACAAAGAATAAGAAAAAAAAAAACAGCTTCAGATTTTTCAGTCAATTATCTGCAGACATCTTTCTTTCCTGAGGTGCATTAAAAATGTTCACAAGTACGGTACAGTAATCTGCTAAGCATATAAATCTGAGATAGTTGCCTAGGATTCCCTAAGAGAAAAAGATAGGTGATGCTGGAGGCTAATTCCCTCTAAGATAAGTACAAAAGCTAAGTGGAAAACATTGCCCTTTGGACATTCCTGTCTCTTTTTGTAAGGCAGACTAGATGATTAGGTTATATTTGACAGCTATCATTTCTGTTGCTAAAATTAACCAAAATTATAGCCCCATCTAGTCTGAAAATTGACATATCAATTTCTGTGAAGTAAAAGTGTTCCTCAATGTGAAACAGGTAAGAGCTATCCCTTAATATTCCTTTAAATTGTCTGCTCTATTTAATGAGATTCATCAATATAGTTTTTCATCATATTTAAAACTTAAAAAATGAGGGCCAGTATTCAAAAATTATTGTAAGATCTGAGTTCATACATTTACAGAGACTAAAGCAGCTTCAAATTTTCCTTTTTCTGTTTTAGATCCCAGAGATTGGTCCTGATCACACAAGCATTTTTCCTACTGATTCACATTGTTTGCAGCTAAAGTCTTGCTAATTGAGAACTATTTGCCTTGACCAGTCTAAAATCATGTCCATGCCATCACAGAGTCTCTTAAATATTTATCTTTGTCATTGATAGATAAACTGTGGATAATCAGCTCAACATTTTGGGTGAAAGTTGAGCTGAAAGGTTTTTACAAAATATCAAGAAACACTAAAGATGGCAATTTATATATGTTCTCTGTAAATATATTCTGAAACTCTGCTAGGAAGAATTCAGTCCTAGAATAACTTAGATTGTTTCTGAAGAGATTGTGTTGATCTTTTAATCCACAACAAAACAACATGCCCTCTTCTGGGAAGTTTGCAATTTGTTGTCTCCACTCATAAAGTAATCTCAGGCTTGAGAATGTGGACAACTTTTTCTTTTTTTTTTTTTTTTTAATGTATTAAATTTCCTTTTAAAATCTCTCAGTAAAAGAGATCCCAGTATCAATGAGCCTGCAAGCAGCTTACATGCTTCTTCTAAATAAAGCTTTTATTCCAGGCTCCCTTTTTTCTCACCTTACACACACAGGCACACAAGGGATTCACTCTTGGCAGTTTCTGCCACTTTGTCTCCTAAAAACAGACAATAGTTTGTCATCCTAATTGTAAGCTCTTGATGTCCTATTACACCAGTGACAGTTCAAGAAAAGGGAGGTTGCAAGCTTGGCAAAGGGTAAAGTCTCCTCTCCTGCTTCCTATTCATTCACCAGAGCTCTGTTGGAAGCATAAGAAAAGAGGGCTGCAGCTCACACAGAAACATGAATATCATTCACAGGCACCACCATGCTGTGCAGCAGCAGATCTGGCAATGCCACGCTGGCCACACTTTGAGGGACAGAGCTGTAAACCTGTCAGATGTTCCTTTTCTCCCATGTATCATTAATCTTGTGCTCATTATCAAGGCATTTTCAAGGACTAACACAACCAGTTTCCTTCCACAACTGATATTTCTGGATGACAGGACAGGAAGGGCCTTCTTCAGATTCTGCTAAACAGGAGGTGGATTTGCCTTTTGACTTAGAGGTCTTTACAGCATCTTACAAAGCAACAAAAATAGAAATGGGTCCCATATATCCCATAAATAAAGAAAAAATGTTATTTACCTAATATTTTCTTTCTTTTTTACTATAATGTGTAAGAAAAGAAATAAATGCCTTCTGTTCATGAAGTGTAAATCTATTGTGGAAGTATTTTTATATTGCTAATTCACACTGGCCAAATTTAGTAAGGAAAACAGTATTCATTTTGGAGGATTTTTTTGGCTTTTGTAAGAACTATTCCAAAACTTACAGAGATGTGCATATGAGAAAGGGATCTGGATCCTATTCCCTTTCTGTGCTACAGCTGGACCATAAGCCAGTATCCCTTGGTCAGTCCAGCAGAGGATTGCCCAAACATGGGGGGGAAAGTGTGGATGCAGACACTTTAATACTGGAGTCAGTGGAAACCCTGAACACATTTGCTTTGGGAACCACGGAGAATCACAGCAGAAGCTGGCACCCAAAGCAGTGCAGCAGACAGGCAGAGGTGCACTGCTCCCTGCAGAGTTACATCCCTCCTGCTGACACATGCTGTTACTGCTTATCAGTCCCAGAAATTTAATTTCTCCTAACAGTGTACATCACATTTTAAAACGTGATCAAAGAGGAGTATCAATGGTAGCTAGAAATACAGCAAGCAAGTGGTTTAAGACAGATAAGTTGAAAACACCAGTGCATACTCAGTCTACCAAATATGCTTTCAGAAATGTCTTTTTTTTCCCTTTATATGACACAGTATTTTTGGGAAATCAGATGCAGATAAACATTACTTTGGAAAATATGGAGAAGGAGGACATTATCACATTCATTTAAATAAAACAAAGTAAGCACAACTGACTTTTTTTTTTCCTTCACTGCTCGATGTGGTATAATAAATCATCCTTGATGTTTCCCCATTTCATTATCATTATCTGTGAACAAGCTAGAAGTAAGTTGATTCTTTATCAACTATGACATTCATCTGAAAAACAAGACTTAAAATTCAGTCTCCAGAGGAAAAAATTAAAACCATTAGGGAAATATGGAACAGAATGCCTAATCAAATGATTATATTGGATGAATGAAAACCCATGATTTGGCAATGAGGCATTTTGCTTTGTAGTCAGAATTAACTTAGTAATTATAATGAGTTATGAATTTTGCAATTATTATTTTTTAGAAATTTATAGCTGTCCAAGATGGTGGATTTAAAAACAACAGTGTTTTCAATATCAGGAAAAAAATGTACTAAAGTACTAAATAGAATTAAAGATAATATATATACAAAAAACATAACTGTAACTCTGCAAGTAACCTTAGTTTGCACCAAAACCAATATTTACTGGTGAAAGCAGGGACATGTGATCTGAGAGGAATATAGAAGCACTGTACAAACATGCTGGAACAGGGTTAGAAATGTCAAAGCCCTTCTGGATTTGAATCCAGTAAGGGACATGATGGGCAATAAAAAGGTTTCTGCAGGTACATCTGTAGAAAAAAAAGAAAAATAGGGCAAATGTGTTGCTGCTGCTGAACTGTGCAGAGTACCTGGTGGAAAAGGATGAGAAAAGGATGAGGTGCCCAGTGTCTTCTTTGCTTTGGTTTTTACTATTAAGACTGGCTTTCAGCAATTCTAGGTCCCTGAAGTCAGTAGGAAAAGCCTGGAGAAAGGAAGACTTACCCTTAGGGAAGGAGATTAGACAAGGGAACACTCAGCCAGGGCAGGATAGGACATACAGAAGTATGAGTGCATCCCTGGAGTTTTTTTACCCATTGGTACTGAGGGAGCTGGCTAGTCACCACAAAGCCACTGCTTGAAAGGTCACAGCTGTCTGGAAAGGTTCCTGAGGACTGGAATAAAGCAAATATTTATCCTATATCTAAGAAGAGAAAGGAGGAAGGTCCAGGGAACTGCAGGCTTGCCTGCCTCACTTCAGTCGTTGAGAAGGGGTTGGAGCGAAAAACCTTGGCAGCCATTACTAAATGCACTAAGGACAAGAAGGTGATTGGAAATAATCAGCATGAATTTATGAAGCAGAAATCAGGCCTGATCATGCCTTTGTGCAGTAAAATAACTAGCGTGGTGAATGAGAGGAGAGCAGGAGATGATGTACATCTTGACTTTAACAAGGCTTTCAGCACTGTCTCTCATGTCATCCTCACAGACTAACTGGTAAAGTATGAATTAGAGAAATGGACTGCAAGGTGGATTGAAGACTTCTTGAACTGCTGGTGCAAGGAGTTAAATTTAATAAGCCTCCCAAAATCTAGCCTTTGAGGTAAATCTGTAGCGTGCAGGGTAATAATGAAGCAACAAAAGCATCCTGCTTAGCAGGTGTCTGTGAAATTCAAAACACACTTTATGGACAGGCTTCTGCAACACAGAATAGACTTTTTTGGGGGTAGATGAACCACCTGTGCTTTTCAGAGTGGTCAGAACTTAAAGGGCTCCTTGTGCTGGCATGGGGATTGTGTGGTTTGCAGCAAGCTTGGGAGCTGGTTGGAGGACAGGATTTTTCCTGTACAAGCACCTTGGTCAGCTTTGGAACAGATCAGCATGTTGAACTAGCACAATGAATGAAAAAAGAGAGAGAGGATGAGACCATGGCAAGTTTACTCTGCACTGACATAAATTGCTGTCCCTTTCTCAATGTTAAACAATAGGAATAAATCAAAGAGCAAGATTTCAGGAACTAGACTGGTATGTGGTCACGGTTGCAAAGATTTTTTTTGAACTGCAAATACATCCTGAGTTATCTTTCATGTATTTATAGAGTGATTGTCTTTCACTGTATAAATCACTTGACACTATATAATAATGCCAAAAGGAATAGCAGTTTAGGCAAAGTCACACTTCTCACATGGAAACAGGACTGCTTTGAAATGTTCCCATTAGCTTGGCTTTTTGCATATCTGTTTTAAATTTTACTAAGCAAAGAAACATTCCCTGTGAATATCTAGATCTATATTTTGTTACAAACAAGGTTAGAAATATTTCATTATTGACTGTGTGATTAATTAGAATGGTATCTAGAAGTAAACCTATATTAATGTTCAAGTGAATTTGGTTTGTTTTTCTTTTGTCGGATAAAGTACTAACTATATCAAAGGAAATTGCTTTGGAATGGATCAGCTGACTTAAAAGGGTTAACTGCATTTCTGGAACGACAAACCTATTTATTTCCTTATCTGTCTTGTTCCAGAGAAAAGCAACTGGCATGGAAAGTATTTTCTAACTCTGGCTAAGCTGTTAATTAGAACGCTTCTCAGAAACAATGGATTTTGTGAATAAAATGAAACAAATCTGTGATTGAAGAGAGCAATTCAGAGTAGTTAGGTATTAGTTTTGCTTACAATTCCCTGCATACTATAATTTAAGAGTTTCTGGTTTTTAAAAGACGTGTTTTTAAAATTTGTAGATGTGTATTTCAATATGTATTTTTAAAATTTGTGTCTTAGAAAAATACACAAATCTCCATATATAAGCATAAAACTGTAAGAGCACAAAATCATTTTGTTTTCTTCTTTTTCACTTAAATGTGCACATCCATAACACAAGGCAATGTTAAGGCAGTGATAGTAATAGGCTTAGATATTGGTGACTTTTTTCTCAATAATAGTATGTTTCCTGAAAAATGCAGTTCAGGGATTAAACTCCATGTGATCTTTGCTTTAATCTCTTAGATGAATTACAGAGAGGGAAGGGAAATATCTCCCTTCAACGTTTTTGACTAAATATTGCAGCTTTTTCATTCCAAAGTATAACATGCAGATACCTATGTATAAAAGCGAAGGGGTTTTTTGTTTAAATACACTGGTGAAAAAAAACTTTGGTTTTGAGGTGACCTCAGACGTGGTGGTGATGTTACACGAATAAAAAGGAACATATAACTCAATTAATTGTCACAAAAAATAAGAACTATTCATGCTAGGAGAGAAACAGATGTCCAGAATTCACTTGACTTTACCACTGTCATGCAGTACATTCTGTATGCAAGCTGAGATTGGAATGCCATTATTTCTACCTAAAATATTCCTCAGAATTTTAAGTAGCAGGATACTGGGTTTAGGCATTCATTTGCATTCTGGAAATTGGTCTTTATTGGAGCTAGGTAAATGAAAATAATTGAATAAAGTGCAGGTCCCCTAGAAAACTTGAAAAGTAATGAGGATAGAGTCATTATATTGTAACATACTATTATTGCTGTAATGCTTTTTCTTTAGAGAATGTCACTGTCTGTAAACCTTATCCATTTATTTTTCTAGTAAAATTCGCTTAAAAGGGAGACTTCTACATTTGTTAACAAAGATATCAGAGGAAAAATTAAATCTCAAGTCTTTATTCTCACTTATTGCTCTTAAATTAAAACCACGCGAGATAATCAGTCATTGTCACTCACAGGGATTGGCAATATGAAGAGATCATGAACTTTAGAGAATTTGTGTGGAAGCTGAGGTGCACTTCCACTTTATGTCCAGCAGCTCTTCTCCAACCAGATAGAGCCAGTCTGGGGGAACATTGTGAGGAACTGTGCAACTCTTTGGGGTTTTATTCATTATGTGATGGTATGAATTACGAGGCACATTTACAAAAAGAAACAAAACAAAAAACCCAAAAAAAAAAAAAAAAAAGGGAGTGAATGCTTAATTTTGCTTTTGTAAACCAAAACTGAGCTTCCAAAGTGTTAGCTAAGGTCAGTGGAAAGCTTTATTGCTCAACCCCTCGGAAAACAGCTGAAGAGACCTTGATCAGGCAGTGGGTGAGAGAGCCTCACTCTTTCATACTGGCTGGCTACTTGCCATGAAAAATACAGACTGACAAAAGAAATAAAAAAAGTTTTTTAGTGAACAAGAAAGGTTTTACATATATTCAGATTAAATTCGTGCTGTATAGTCTGTGTACCACATGTATGCATCTAAGAATTCTCATTTCTCTTTTGATGCAGACACTGCAAATAGCAACCTCTCATATACAGGGTGAGAAAGAAAGCAAATACTGAATATTATTCAGACTGAATGAAATAGCTGAAGAAAATTATGCAGAAAGATAATAATTGAGCATGAATTTTAATTGTATTATGTATATGACTTTATTTGAGTTTAGCTAGAGAAATAAGTTGCTTCTTGAGGTGCTTGGAGAGTAAGAAAATCAAACAATATTCTTTAATCAGAAATAACACTATATTATGTGTTACACTCGTTTTGAAGCACCAAACCTCTCTGTGAATTGATTCTATTAAAGAAAAAGTACATGTCCTCAATATACACATCTGTTTTTACAGCACTCTTGGTGGCAGTATCATTAATTAAAGTAGATGCTGAGTTTTTCTTTGTGTATCTATCAGATTATGACTATAGGCTATGGCAATCTGAAAAGAATTTGTTTTAAACAGAATCACCTCAAAATCTGCAAACTACCTTATATGTGGGAAGTGCCTCTGGAACCAGCACTATGCTGCATCCCAACTGGTGTATATTTGCTGTCAAATGAGAATCAGGATTTTTTCCTGTGCTCTTACTGTCCTGCCAGCACAGTGGCAGAAGGTGAGGAACATCTTGAGATCTACAAGACCAGTAAAAGTGTGATTTTGTTACTCACAGTTGGTGACTAAAATGCAATGTTGGTTTGGGTTTGTTTTGTTTTCCTTAACTTCAGAATTGTCTTAAACATAAGCTGCTGCATTCAATTTTACATCATCTGGTCTTAATGGGTCCTGAAAGTGCCAGATTTTAAATGGTATCTCAAGTACTTAAACAGGTAATTTTTCACTTTTTAGGTGAATAGGTAACTTCAGCGAGTAGGTAACTTCAAAGTTTGGTTTCCTGTGTCATTTTCCTTCCTAGTTATGGAAGGAATTAGAAAATCCTATTCCCAAGTCCTCTACTGCAAGACCCTAGTGAAAAATTTGGAAATGTAACACATTATATTGTTTGACAATCTTCCATTCTAGCAGATAAACTATTAAATTAATATATTTACTTTATAATATCTTCAGCAACTTATTCAATCACTGAATCCTTATCAATCAGTAATATACTCATATCATACCTGAACTGCTAGTTCACCTAACCTCCCAAACTACAAACAGTTGGCCATTCTTATCAATACTTGTATTTGTTAACTTACTCTGCATCACCTATCCACCTCTGTCTTTACAGAAAGAAACACAGAGGTTTCTGTTTGTCCTTTAGTCTTTTTCCCTGAAATGAAATTTAAATGCACTACTTTTCTTTCTTACCTTTTTTCAGGTTTGGCATGTTCACTTTTGCTGAATGAGCAAACTTTTTTCCATATTGCCAGTTTCTTCCTTCAAATCTAAAAGTTTTGTTTTGCTCTTCAGAAAACTGATGTGTTTGCATGAAATTTTACACAGTAGTTTGTCAGCACTTAAAATAAGAAATACTGTACAGCAAATTGTCCATACTGAAGTAATGCAGTTACAGTATAATTAATGCGGCTTTCAGGGCTCTCCTGCCTTCATTAGTGTGTAAGAATATTTTCCATTCATAATTCTCTCCATGACAACTCATAAAATGAACAGTTTGTGCTCATTTTGTGCTAGTACTCGTTTTGTTTCTCAGTCATCCAAGACCATCTGCACACTCCTTTTACTCTAAAGATATATATTTCCATTTCAAATCAACTCACAGTTTGCTGAATATAGCAACCCAAATACTATGATTGAAGATCTCTTCAGATAAACTCAAATACTTTAATTTCTTCTTCTAAAATTCCTGTGGACTAGGTACTTCTTCCAATAGTATGCTCTCTCTTGAGTGTGTATAGATATCTAATTTTGTCTTTCATTCATAAGGCCCATAATGATTTGCTGTTTTCCATTAAATTGGATGGGTTTTAAAGCATAGATCCCATGTTTCAATTTGCACAATGTTATTTATTCTAAAAAATCTTATCCCCAAATCCAGCAAAAGTTGGGCGTGAACTCAGAGCTGTGTTTCTAAAAAAAAAAAACCCTTAACTGGTTGTTGTTATTATGGTAAAAACAAGTTTCTTAGGAAGAGAGCCTCCTTCTGAGTCTGCCCCATTTCCTTTCCTGACAGCAGAAAGTGATAATAGTGAGAACACATCTGTACCCCCCAATACATTTTTCTGTTGTTTTTTTCTCTTCTTTCAATATGGCACTTCTGAACTATGTGTCTTTAAGTAAAAAATTAGGAGGATGAAGCATTTTGAGATAGCTTTGAGATACAGGATTTTTTTGCTACATGAATGCCATACATTTTGCCCATTTATTTTAAATTTTGTCTAGGACTTTCTTTCTTTCTTTTCCAACCTCTGTCTGTATTATGTCTGATGATTTTTTTTTTAATTTTTTTAGTTGCAGTTTAAAAGGTAAGTTCAATGATTTAGGGATGGCCAAGGGCAGGCATATAAAATAATGTAAAAAGAAACTAAGCATTTCAGTCATGAACACAAGGAGTGGGGGGAAATACAGTAATATTTATATATTTCACTGCTCCATAACATCCAGCTCAGGTTATAACTTAAATAATAAGCATTTCATTTTTCCATGTTCAGGGACCAGGCACGTTCTTTCACAAAGAAACAGCAACCCAGCACACTCCTTCACCATCCAGGCTTCATGCTGATCATTAAGAACCCCCTGCAAGGAGCCTGAGGTCAAGAAATTTTGGCCCTGTACATATTCTTTCAAAACTAGAGATCTGTAAAACATCTGCCTTCTTTTCTGTACTTAGAAGCAGTGTAACACACAGAGACTGATGCTATTTAGGTTTGAGAAAAACTAACAATCCATCTCTCTTAGTATCTTAGTAACTCCAGCATCCAGCAATGAGAATTATAGGAATAATGGGAACAATGATTACTCTTCTGCTGTAGTAATGTAGTCAGGAGTGGGAAAAAAACCAACTTCCTTCTGCCTAATTGCAACAATTACTCAGCTTTCAACTTCTGCAACAGCTAGATCCACCTAAATCAGCTTCAAATCTTGTATACAAATGGGTTTACTTTTATATTTCAGCATTCACAGATCTTCACAAAAACAAAATTAATTTTTATGGAAAGAACTCAAATTTATTAATTGAAATATATGTGTTACCTACACATCTATAAATATCCCTCTGTAGCCTGAATCACAAGCTAACCACTACTGCTTTTACCTGTCAAATTTAAACTGTGGGAAATGAGGAAATATAAAATTAACCTTAGTTCTGTCCTTGCTAATCCATGGCCTGCCATATATATTTTGCATTCTGTTTTTGCAGATAATATAAAAGAATCATGGAAAAAGCACTTTGCTTACTTCACAGAAACACTTTTTCTTCCCTTTAACTCACTCTATATTTTACCACTCTGCCCTGTCTTGTGCTGCTTTTGGAGATGGGCTGTCACAGATATTCCCAGTGGCTTTTGCAGAGGTAAGATTGGAGTGAGTTAGACTGAGCTGTCATGTACTGTAATTCTTTATTTTATGCTTTTCAGAAGGTTTAATTTTTCTAAAGTGATGCTCTGTAAGAGATATGAGGGACAGTCTTAAATATATGTTAACAATTTTTTTTTCAGAGATTGTAATTTCTTAATGTGGGAGGATATGGATTTAGATCTGATTCCTGCCATACAGGAATATTGTTTTAAGATTGAAAGCCTAACTAAAGCATAGAATCCTCCTACACCAAAGCAACAAAACAAAGAGAAACCCAAACAAACAATCCCCACAAAACAAACCCCACAAATTAACCCAAACTAAAAAAAAAAATTAAAAGAAAGATATTAGAATTGAGATGGGGCTGTTTGTTAAGTCAAAGGCACCACATGCAAATTTCTCACTATCTGAAGAGTCAAGGACATTTGAAGTGGTGCTGAGAATGCAATTGCCTCTTCAGCATGATGGTATCCAAAAAAGAATATATCTAACAATGTTTTGAAGTTTTTAAGGTAGATAATGAAATAGTTTGCTGAACTGTTTTGTCCTGATGGTAATGTAACTGTCATAATTAAAGCTATCCTTTGGCACAGGAAGAAGCATCCAGTCATGATTTGTGTCTGTGGCACCATTATGAACTATGGACTTTTAGATTTTGCTGCTTAGCCTTGGCTATCTTCCAGACAAATATCAGAAAAATGTCCTAAAATGTTATAGATTTTTACATGTGGGATGATGAGTGTTGAATTCTCAGCACAATTATAAAGTTGTCCCATTTTATCTTGGTTTTCCTTTTTCTAATTACGTGTAATTTACTATACAATGATGGAAAGAAGCACCACCTTTACACCTCCAATCCTGCAGATATGTCTTTTATTATTCAGAGAACTGTATCTGTTGATATAGATGTTGTGCTCATAGAAATTCACATGCATGTGTGTCCTACAATGATCCCCTGTACCTTCTGAGCACAATTAAGCCTCACAGCACAGTAAAATGCCATTCTGGTTTAATAAACAGGTAAACTGAGGCATTGCAGTTGACTTGCTTAAAATTGCACCATTTTAATGATAACATTATTGGTGCAAGTCAGGAACACTGACTAGCAATTATTTGATCTGAATTGTAAGAACACACAGCATCCATTAACCCAGACCAACTTCAACTACAGCCGCACTTCTTTATAACTCTGTACTACAAACCTTTCACTTGCATTAAGCTATAATGGTTGTTGACATTTATATTTCACCAGCTACCTCAGTTCCAAGTACCTCTTGCAGAAAGTTCCGCTTTCTAAAGCCACATCTACATCCCTTTTCATATTTTTCCCTTATTTCTTTCCATTGAGTTTCCACCCTGTTCTGCAAAACCTTGTCACTTGGACCCTGAAGTGTGCCAAGCACACTTTAAAATTCTCTTTCCTTTCCTGATGATTTGTTTCATTACTAACATTCTTCAAATCAAATGTACCTAATCCATGGTTCAGTCTACTAACAGGAAATCGGTTCAGTGAACAGGGTTTTATATAACAAAAGAAGTGCTCACTTAGAGAGTACTTTAAATACTTTGTTCATTGAAAAAAATGCTGACCTTCAGATTTCTCTGGCTTTAATGCTCTGGTGTTTCAGTTTGGACTTAACTGTAAATGAAAGCCTTCGAAAGCCTTATAATCC
Source organism: Pyrgilauda ruficollis (assembly GCF_017590135.1). NCBI lineage: Eukaryota > Metazoa > Chordata > Aves > Passeriformes > Passeridae > Pyrgilauda > Pyrgilauda ruficollis. The sequence goes on along the minus strand of NW_024524711.1, from coordinate 5,706,676 downwards.
ATCGATCTCATACTTGCTGAAGCATAAGTTCCATGGTACATGAGTTTTTTTATTTCTTTAATTTTTTTTTCCTGCTTTAATTATGTCAGCTGTGTTATTTCCAGGCATGCATAATACTGGTGTCTGTTCTGCTGTACATTTCCTAACTGAGGCCCAAATATCTGCTTCATTTCATATTGTTTAATTTTGGAATTACTAATTGCAATCCCAGCATCTGAATTCATTTGATGGGAGGAGGTGTCCTCTTTTTTATGCTGGGGCTTAGGTGTTCTGCTTTGAGATTTGGGTATCTAAAGATATGGTCATCTTACTTGATAGATTGTTGTTGTTGTTGTTGTTGTTGTTTGCACAGACTTTTAGCTATTTCCTGAGACTATTTTGTGAATTCTGACAGGAATATGTTTTTATTTCTCTTTGCTTTTAGAGAGGGTATAGATATCAGAAACTACAATAGACTACAGACCATTAAATTATTTTATCATCTCTCACATCAGTTTAAGCACAATTCAGCTGCACTATTCAGCATTCTGAGGAAATACCAAAATCTACTGTCACCACCACCACTGTTATCTTGGCAGGCTTTCAAAATTATTAATCTATTGGTGATACTCCAGAAGGGAACAAAGATGGACATTAAGGTCAGAGAATGAAAACAAGAAAGACCAATTATGCCAAGGAAACTCTGTCTTGAAATTGGAACAGCCTAAGGAATTATTATGCCAATTAAATACATTTATTTATTAATTTGTTTCTTTCCTCAGGGAACAACTATTCCACAGTGTTATTGATTAGAATATTTAGGTTCTAAAGTAAAAAAGCCTTTTTACTGAGTCATGTCATGCTTCTTTTATTCCTTCGTTTTTAAATCTAGTAAAATAACCTCTACCTCACAGAACACAAATGACCTTGTGAGGCTCAGCTATCATTAAATTATTAATATAAATACATTTTGTAGTAGAAGCATGCATGGTGATCAGATTTCAAGGAAAGTAGGCTTCCAAAGAAAGGAAGTGAAAAGAACCCATCCAGAATGTGAGCAAGAATTATATAACATGATTTTTTACTCTTAATATACACTAGAGGAGCTTCTTTCTTATGATTTATCTCATGGGTTTTCCATTGCTCTTAAGTGGGATACAGGTATTCTTTGAAAATCCTAGCCACAGAATCCTGAGATATACATATTTTCTATGTACAGATCCATAGTTTTCAAAAAAGACTTTCAAAAAGGGCACAGTTTTCAAAAAAGATATTTTCTGTCACTACTCCTAGAAGCTCATCACTCATCTCTGACTATTCTCTTCCTTCCCTCTGGAATATATATCTCATGAAAGGAGATGCATAGATGGCAGTTTTAACCATTTTAATCATGCCCTAAATGGGAAGGAATTTCCTCCTGATAAATCCTGCTCTACCTTCTATAAGAGAGGACAGAAGCAATCCAGCCATTCATTACCTAGTTTTCAGTACAGAATGCACTTTATCTGACTGGAGCCTGGTTTAAAAGAAATTAGTTCTCTCCATTTCAGTCACCTGTTTTTGCTGTTGTGATGAAATGCCAATAACATTCAATAGCCTGTGCTACTGGCAATAAGATCATTTTATTGATTAAGTAACTCTTCCTTATTTGGGACTACCTGTGAAATAGAATATTTGCTGTAATGTGAAAAGGTTGAACAGCAGAAAAAGAATTCCAAAGTTCAATGTAGCATCTGCAGTACATCCCAATACTGATGAATTCCTCTTTATTCACAGTTAAAAATACCCTTAATATTCTACATATGAAAATTGTTGCCTGTGCCATCACTGGAATCAGAAGCAAGGCAAAAAATCCACAAGTCCTCTAGGGAACATGAGACCAGCAGTAAAGATCTATAATCTAGTCAAAGTTTCAGCTCTCATTTTAGAGTAGCTCTATATAAGTTGCTGCTGTTCTACTCTTTCAATGAAATGAAAAATCCTTCTGTATCATATTTTAATGGAGTGGCAAGACAGAGGTATTTGCAATACAATATTCTGTTTGTGTTTTTTGCTTGCCAGGCAATACTTTTGACAATATTCAAAAGTTTGTTCTTATTTTATCAAATTCCATATAAGAAACTGGAAGGGTTGAATGAATATGCACTGAATTTTGGTATGTGTAATCTTTGTTCACAAGAATTTTTTTGTCAGGAGAGAACAGTAAGGTAAACTGTGATATCAGAAATCTTGACATGTATGTCAAAAATGGGTTTCTCTTCATGTGTGAAGGTGTTCCACAGTATACAGAAAAATACACTAGAAGAAAAAGTAAGACTAGGCTCCTGGTGTTGATTCTGACAACTGGATACAGGCCTGACACTCTGGAAAATGAGTAGTTGCAGCTACCTGCCTTCTAAGGAGACTGTTAGTTGTGTGCTTGGGATGCCAACTCATAGCTGTAAATCATAACATTTCCACCTAAAGTATCATTAAAGATTGGGTGTTTAATGTTTATTTTTGACTATCACATATAGCAACTGGAATTGTTCCTCTGTATTTTAACTGTTTCTAATGTTCCCACTGCAGAGGATAAGACTTAGGAAACCTGAATTTTCTGTAGTTGTACATTAGGAATTCCTATTGATAACAGTCACTACCTATTGCCAGTTCTAATTTTCAGCTCACATTTGAATTCACATGTTTCCTATAAAATCTTTACTTGTCAATTTTCTTTTGTCAAATGCAGGGCTTCTTAATTCCATAATCCTTATAGAAAAAAAACACTTCTTTAGGAGGTTAAAAAAAGTTGTGATTTCCATCAGAGTCCAGTTATCAAAGATTCTTCTAGAGAAACAATTTTTATTTGTGCTAGCAAAAAAAAAAAAAAAAAAAAAAAAAAAAAAAAAGGGTTAAAAAAAAAAAAAAGAGATGTATAGAAGTAAAATATTATTTATTAAGAGTATGCTGTACCAGTTTTGGTTTCCATTTGATATTCAGTCACTGTTCAGTCAGTGCCTACAGAGTGAGTGGCATTAGTTGCTCTGCTTTCAAATTTGAAGGCATGGGGTCTCAGTTATAATAACAGCTCCTGCCTTGCAATGAGGATGGTTTGCCTTCCTTTTTCACTGCTTGCAGAAGTAAGATCTCTGATTTTGAACTAAAGGAAAAGCTTCTTCAGCCCAATGAGCTTTGTAGAGTCTAAAATTCACCTCAGACCTATGAAGTTTGTCTGCCAGACACACTGTTTTTTATTCTCAATTGCAAGTTTATGTAGTGACCTATATGTTAGCCAATTTGAGTTCTGAGTGATCCAGAGTAGGGCCATGATTCATTGATAGTGTTTGAATGTGACTGAATTTGTAGGCACCTTCAACTTATTATTGTCTAAAATATACATGTCCTTATTCTTGCAAATATATAGGGTTTACCCTTCATACTTCCCACTTTATATCACCTGATTTTCCTGCTGTGAATTGATAAGTGCTTTGACGGAAAGTGGTGCCTTGGAGCCATTATAAACAGTCCATCACAGCATGTCAATGATTTGACTGTTTTGTTCTGAAGATTTCTTTTTGTGTGTGTGTCTGAATTTTCCAAAGCACATTGCATGAGTGTTTTTGTTTATTGTGAAGAAAGAAAGGATATTTCTTATTCTGATGGGGGAGCCAGTGCTGAGGATGCACTCTGGATTCCATATTGCAGACTAAACCTACAAAGCCACAAACTGAAAGAGAGATGTGAAATATATTTTCTGAACTCTCATGGCTTTTAGAAAGAAAGAATGCTTCCATGATGCCAAATCCACAAAAAGGCTCTCTTATGAATCTTGTGGTTGATCTCCATAATGTGCTCATTGTTCAGGCCTTCCTGATTCCCCCTACCCCTTTATATCTTCACAAAAACTCTAAAAGCTTGATAGGTTGAAGATGACTATTGTATTATAAAAACCATTTGAAATTGGCCATGGTGCTCCAGCATAGTGGGAGAGAGTGAAGGACACTCAGAATTCATGTTTCTGTGTATGCCATACCCACATCCTCCTTTCCTTCCTTCTTGCCTCCCTCTTATAATGCTATTACAGAAACTTGGTTCTCCTTAAGAAACCAAAAAAAATTTACTGAGTTACACCAGTGAGTCTGTACTGACTTTTGGGAATCACTCTTGATTTATATCTCTCTGAGAGTTAATTAAACTCTGAGGTTTAATGAGATCATTTAGGAACAGGTCTGAAAGGATATACCATGTGGCTTTGTGCAGGTGAGTAGTTGCATTGAATGGACTGGGCCTATTCACCCTTGTAAGTTTTTACAGAATCAGATTTTTAGTTATAATTTCAAATTTTATCTTTTCTTTCAAGTTTTGAAGAGAATCTGAAATTTTAAATGTGTTTAATACATGCAAGAAGATTAGTAACTACAACTGCATGGTTATGGCTGCACTGAACTACTTTTTATGACTACAAACACAGTAATTTCTGATTCAGGATTTCTATAAAGTAATTTTTCTAACAATAAATAGTGTAAAAGAATGCAGTGTATCCAGCCAGGTACATATTAAAACAACAAAACTATAATGCCTGATACAATAAATATATCGAATGTCCCATGATAATATTGCCATAAGATAAGGCAGCCTTACAAAACCAAAACAAACAAACAACAAAACCAGCACCCTTTGAAGAATGAAAGGGAGAACATTTTATTTTCTAGAAAAAGTTGCTACAACAGTAAATGTCGCTATAAGAGAAAAGCACAATTTGAGGAAGAGGAGGGGAGATATGGAGCAGTCATAGGAGACACAAAATAAGAAGAGAGATAGCAATGAATGGAACATGAGAGGGCAGGGCTGAGCCAGTTTCTGTGTCTGCCAGCGGGGCTCGGGGCGCTGCTGCTCTCCAGGGTCCTGAACGCTGAGAGCCGCCAGGTTGCTCAGGAGGATCAGGGAGAGGAGTTGTTTAATTAGGAAATTTAAAGTTAATGGGGCCAAAATTAATGAAGAAATTTAAATGTTGGATTAAATTTTTTGTGTTAATAAGAAAATTCATAAATTTTATTCATAAATTAATTTATTTATCTACTTATTTATTTATTTCCTTATTGCAGTAGGGATTGTTTTGTACATCCTGTGCATTTCACTATGGTTCTTACGGGGAATGTGCATGTTTTTGCATACTCATGCACAATATTTAGAAAAGAGTTTGATGTGTTCTGCTGACACAAGCTTCCCATTGTTGCATTCCTTGTGCATTAGATCTAATCAGAGATATGCTTCCATTCTGCTTTTCATACTGAGTTAATTCCCTCTTCCAGTGGGCAAGCACACCACAGAGTGTTTCATTTACTTGTCATGGTGAGATCAGGAAATCTATTGTTAATTATTATGGTTTCAATTCCCAACTCAGCTGCCTATGTCAGATGTGCCACTGTGTGAGTGTTTGACTATTAATGACTAGATGGACTATTACTATGTACACTATGAATATGAGGCTTTCTTTCTTTATTTAGGCAAAATCTGCTAGAAAGTTAAAAAAAAAAAAAAAGGTACTTTTCCAATAATTTATTTAAATACAAAACTAACAGTTTTATGTGTGCATATAGGAATCGAATTATAGAATTATACAATTCTTTGGACTTTTAAAATGCACATAACATGCAAACATAACATTTAGAACACTGCATGAATACAGAGGTGGATACTATTAATAACAATAACAGCAGATTCATATTAATGAGAAAATATTATCACACCTAGTTAAAATACTGCAAGTACAAGGAAGAGTAAATGAAATAATTAAAATTGTAGCTATCATGCCTCATACTTACACATAGATACGATTTTTAATATGTATTCTGAGTAATTTGATGATTGTCTTTGGTAATTAGGAAACAAAAAACCTGGAATTTCAGTTGCAACTCTTAGCCTACAAAAGCCCCAGTGAGTCCCCACATTTGAAGTTTCAGAATGGAAGAGAAATTGTATGAAAATGCTTACCTCCTCTTCCCATACAACACAGCAGGAGGAGGGAAAGGAAAAATGTGTCATAATTTCCAAATGTTGAGTTTCCCAGAACAATCATATATGAAATTTAAAATCAGCCATTTCCCAGCAAAATATTGTTGGCTTCAGAGAAGCCAACCATTCAACCATTAGGGGTTACAATAGTGGATGTGTTCCCTTTCTGTAAACATCAAGTTGTGGATTTGGAGTATTTGTACAAAAATTATAGACCTTCCATTTTTTTTTCAAAGGTATTACAGATTTATTTTAAACAAGGTATCTTAATATAGCATATACAAGCAGAATACTAAAATGTATTTTGCTTTCTTCTTAGATTTCTGCTATTTTAATATGGCATTAAATAAATAAAGAACACTTTTATAGTTACAATTAATAGGAATAAAATAAATTAGTAGACTTAATGCTTTAAAGATTGGTTTTCTTAATTTGTTATAATATTATCTTAGTCCAAAATCTGCACTGCAATAGAAATTTTGAGAACTGTTTTAGAAGAGGCTTGTGTCATATACAGGGACAAGAGAGGACTGAACCAGCATTCAGTTGAGTAAATAATCTCTAGCAGGTAATAACTTGGAAGCACAGTGCAACAATACTAGTTTGAGAAGGCTCAGTCTTGTTATTTTCTAATAATATATCCATTCCTCCTGCAAATTTAAGTTTTCTTATGCTTTCTGTTTCATTCCTACTAGTAGGAGCACACAGGATTAAAGAATGTTTGCTAAAATGTAATTTAGCTCTTCTTAAATCATGGTGAAATACCATTTGAGTAAAAACATAGTCATGTCATATCAATTTTGATACAACCACAGTGATTTTTCAAATTTACACTTTAACATTTACAGATCAGGAAATTATTTTTCTCCATGAAGAAGTTTTTCAAAACTTATTACGCTCGGCTATTAACAAAGGAATAAAAATTTGCAAAAATACTAATTTTTGTTTTGTTATTTTTGTTTAAAATTGTATTTAATCAAGATATCACTTACATAAAAGGAGAATTGGCAAAATATTTGACCAGTTTTCATGGATTTAGGTAACTGTCTTTGCAACATACTAAGTGCTTTTAGCAAAAACTTTTGGCGTCTTTATGGTTTCAGGTCTCAAGTTGGGTGACAGAGCACTAGGGAGCAGTCAGAAAGATATGTTAAGGATTTATTTTTATTTAATTCTTTCACATAACTTAAACACCTGAAATCTAGAAAGATTCTTTCTAAACCACTTTATTTTCTCAAAAGAACAAACTGTTGGTTTTTTTTTCTATCAGGCAAAATATAATTTTGCATAATTCAGAAAACAGAATCTTCCCCGTTCCAGAGAGGGAAACTATCAACACATGGGCAAAGTCACAGGAGCAGGAAGACATTCCAACTCTAGATTCAGATGAAGTAGGTCACGTGCTATAAACTCAGACCAGGTAGAAATTTAACTTTTGCAGTCAGTGCCACCAGAGTTGTGTGAATTATACTGCTTTTTAATAAAGAATGTGGCATCTTATTCCCCGGGAAGTGGGGAAGAGGTCCTCTAATAAGAGAAGTGTGCCGAGTGAATCAATCAAGTGCCATTGGAAGAAGAGTGAACACTGAATAAACCAGTAATTGACATCTTGTGGTTACCCCTATTGTAATTCAATTAAACTGTACTGAATTCCAACAGGCAAAAGCAGTAGGGGCACAGATCCTCACTGCAATGCTACCACAGACCATCCTACTGGCAGGCACTGGAAGCCAATTAAAAAACTTACTTATCCAAAATAACACACTTAATGAACACACTGTCTGAAGAGCACTATAATTATCTTCTCCTTCTCATCATGAGCCTGAACAGGCAATATTACAAACTCAAGGAGAAACTGTTGAACTATCCCAAGAAAGTTAAATTAATATCCTCAAAAAAATAACAAGGCATTTTTATGGGACTTTTTTTCCCATCGCTATGCACTGGCTTCTGCCAAAGTTATTAAGGCTAGTGTGTTCATCAGCTAGATGAAGACACTCAGTCTTCTCTGAAACACAAGTCTCAGAACTGCTTGGCAAAGTAATTTTGTTAAAGTTTTGCTGCAAGCTGTGCATTCCATTCCCCAAATCATCCACAAGTTAAATTTTATGGAATTTAATCGAACCCTTTGCAAAGTTTGTACAAGAGAATAAGTTTCCTCTCTACTGAGCCCTAATGAGGCTGCATCTGGTGTGCTGTGTCTGGGCTCCTCAGTATAAGAGAGACCTGGTGCTCCTGGAGAGTGTCCTGTGCAGTTCTGTGAATGTGACTGGGGGACTGGAGCATCTCTCCTATAAGGAAAGTACAAGCTGAGGGAGCTGGGCCTGTTTAGTCATGAGAAGAGATGACTGAGAAGGGACCTTAAGAATGTCTGTAAGTATCTGAAGGGAGGATGCCAACAGGATGGACCAGGCTCTTTTTGGTGGTGCTGAGCGACTGGAAAGAGCAAGGGGCAGAAACTGATTCACAGGAAGTTCCACCTGAACACAAGGAAGAGCTTCTTCACTGTGTAGGTGACCAAATGCTGGAACAGATTGCAACACAGAGGTTGCGGAGTCTCCCTTACTGGAAATAATAGAAAAAATCTGGATGTAATCCTGTGCAATGTGCAACATACCCACAAGGGGAAAAAAAGCATTGACATTCCATCAGACTTGATGGTGAATTTCCTCCTCACTGCCAAAGGAATTTTGTTACTTCTGTTTTTATAATTCACCTGTTTTTTAAAAAAGGTAATGTTTCCATAATTTTCTTCTAGCTTCCCATAATTTGACAAGGAAAGGTCATGAATTCCAAAGGATACTTGTGTTAACATAGCTAATCCTCTCTCAGTTCTTTCTGTCTGTTTTAAAGTCAAGGGTAACAACTAACCCATCCCATGGAAAGGCCTTCTATAGAGGCTTTCTCCAGCATGAGTCACAGACCACGTGTCAAATGGCATATTTATAATATAACTGGATTAGACCACATCTCTATCTCAGCCTTCTTTCACTTTCTTCTTTGCAATCTTTAATCTGTGATGACAAAGGACTGTAGGTAAAGCCAAAACCCAAACCAAATCTAACTTAAAAATGTTAAATTTCTCTATTATAATTTACAGTACTTTTAAGGGTGGAAGATACTCAAACTACTGTAAACGCCATTTTTGTTGTGGTTTGCCCCATTGTATAAAGTGTGTGTGTAGGTTGCATGCACTTGGTTATTTTCAGTCATCAATAATATTGATGTAGTTACAGGTGTTTTCTTCCTTTAGCACTAATTTTGAGACATAGACTTGCAAATTCCGCATCTGAAGAGTAATGTAAAAAGAAGATATTTGTGCCTGTTTGCTGCACAAATTCAAAAGGCTTCATAAATACATGACATACCCGTTTTCTTACTGATTGAATATAGTTTCATTTTTAGGGGTATGCCTTTTTAACTTGCATATAAATGAACTGTAAAAAAGATGCAACCTATTTCTATGGCTTCTTTTAGGAATAAATCCAGCCTTAAGGCTGATAATATTATAACTAAAATAGAGATTTTTTATTGTTATTTTATGTAGATATATGCATTTTTTTACTGTTTTGAAATTAACATTGCAAATATTGAGACTATTTCTCTCACAAAGTAGACCATTAATTTATTTTTGTCATGCCTCAATAATTTGATTATGTCTGTGTTGTTGTTTGAATTAAAGCTCTAATTTTTAAAAGAGTATGATTTAAAACGAATGATTCTTCTGGTAACTCTCAAATTCCTCTCTAAAGATTACAGGAGATAATGATTAAAAAAACCTGTATTTATTTCCTGAGTAAAGTATCAGTCTGTACTGATTTTTATTTTGGTAAATATTACTGCACACAATTTCCAAAACATAATTGTTACCTGCATGGTTGAGACGGGTTTTCATCCATATTTATTACGTGGTTTTATTAATTATGTATACATGTCTGTACACGTTATCTACATACCAGCTTTCATGTATACATACAGCCTTTAGATGGAAGATTAGCCTCCACTTTATTCCAGTGGATTAGACCTGTGCTTACAGCATCAACAAGTGAAGTCTGAATGTCTTGTTCCTGTCAATGTGTATGGCAGCCCAGACATTATAAAAGACTTTTCTTTGGAAACCTAAAATCATTGCTCTATTTCTTAGAAACAAAATTACTTCCTTTTGAGAATTGTAAACCATACTTTGTAATAGATGGGTGACCACAGCATTTCATTGTTGAAAAGCTCTACTGTACTCAGCTTTGCTAAAGTGAACATTTTGATGACTGTAATAAGTGTGCATAAGATGTGATCCTCTTGCTTATCAAGAAACTCATCATATTCAGTGGGAGTCCTGTGCAGAATGACACAACTGAATTCTAGTAATTGACTACATCAGAAAGTTTGTTGAGAAGTCCCATGATTTACACTCTATTGTAAATACTCTTAAGTACCAGGCAGGATAATTTTTGTCTATTTGGCTTTTCACCAATGACAGTTTAGGCCTATTTTTTTACTCAAACCAAGTTTTATGTTGACTTTATAACAACAATAAGAAGTTTGCCAGTATCCAAGTTAGAAAACACCAATATATATGCAATTCTGAGTTCTGAAGACACGTAGCTTGGCTGGCCCTGCTAGCCTCTGCAGGTGACTTACTCAGCTGGCTCTCTCATATTTGACCCATTGCAGACAGTGAGCATCACTACTCTGCTTGCAATATTGTGGCTTCAGGAAGGTGAAAGGAAAAAAACTATTAATAGAGTAACTACCTGTGGCTACACAGAGTGCCCAAAAGAACTGCAGAATTCCACCTGTAACCAAAAACTTAGACAACTGGGATGAGTTGTTTTGTTCCTGTCTTGTGTTGGTTCCTGTGGCTTTCATTGTTGGGATAATCTTAAGTATGTTCTGGTGTTAAGTATGCAATAGCTGTTAGATATCTTTCTACAAGGATGTGCTTACCTAGGCATGGCAAATGTCCCACTTCTAACATTTTTTTTCAACATATAATTAAATGAAATGTAAAAAAGCAATTTTTTCCCCACAAAGACTGGTTTGAAATAATGCTATGGTAGGAATGATGTGAAGCACACTTAGTAGAGCATTACTGAAAAGGATGTGTCAGGGTTAAAAACCCTAAGTTTCTGAAAGATAGGGTTGTTATTATCAATCTAGTAGATATAATAATAGCCTAGTCATATGGTGAAGTTAATCCATGATCTTTTATATAACTCTTTTCCCTTAGTACCCTAAAAGAAATCCAGGTTGCTCCTTTGTGTACTTATCAAAAGAATTGCCTTACATCATAAGAGTGATATTACAGACAGTAAAAGGTGGAAAGCTGCATTCTGTGTGTAGTGCCAGAGGACTGAGGTGTCTGTGGACAGATCCTCAGTTAATAAAAGATGAGTAAATGGTTATTTGTTATATTGTTGGAAACATGGAGGAGTATAGAAGTGCCTGTGTTGGATGTTGGATGGATGAGTAGGATTTCTGGTTTTAACCTGAGTCTTTAGGAACATGGCCGTAGGAAAATGGGTTTAGATTTCTTCTGGAATAGGTGGTACATTACATCTACACATTTAGCTTCTCAGAAAGACTGATTAAATGCGGATGCCTCCTCTACCCTTTGTGCCTAGTTTTGCAGGTGTTTCCTGTTTGCTACCATTTTATAATGAATGCATAAGGAATATTTTGAGTGAAATTGTGGTCTCATTAAACATGATAGAATTTTTTTAATGGAAACTAGGGTTCTAAATGCAGTATTTTATCAAGATCCACTGTGTGTTTCCTATAAGATTTTCTTCTGACATATTGTTTGCAAGTAATTCTGACTGTTGCAACAATACTTGGGTATTTCTTATGCCAATAAGAAACGATGGCAATAACTAGGATTCTCACAGAATCTGAATTCTTTCAGTCTTTTAGAGCCTAAATTCCAAAGCCCTGCACTATATGGTAATCCCAGGGAGCAAGGCCATTGGATAGCCTACAATTCTGAGAGTGAGTTTTAAGTGTAATGGCCCTTACATCAGAGATACTTTGAATTGCAATGTAGTAATGTGAATAAAGAATTAGTAATTGTTTTTTAGTTGAGTACGGTCCATTTGCTGATGAGAAATTAAATATGGCTTCAGCATAAATATTTAAAGATTGTATTGTAAAAAAATGTACAGTTGGGAAGAATCTGAAAAAGGATACAGAACCAGTATAGCATCTAAAAAAAAATTATGTTTATTTAGGAATAAGCCCCTAATTTGAAATATTTAGAAGCATCATGGTATCTAAACTGTATGATTATTACCACTGAAAAGTTTAATTGCATATCTTTGCGCTGTGCCTTCTTGTGTGGATTGCCAGCGCAGAGCTGGAAAGCAGAAGGCTGCCTGACGATCTCCTCCGAGCCCTATTTCCCTCCCTGCTTTGTAATGTAAATGGCTAGTTTGAATCCCACCACGGATCCGTGCGCTCAATCCCCGAGCATCCTCTCGGTTTTTAACCGGAAGATCACCTGACCGCCCCCTGAAGCTGCCCCTTGACGGAGGGATCTCGGCGGCGGCTCGGGCTGGGCTCGGCGCTGGCGGAGCCGAGCGCTCCGGCGCTGCCGGGGGCGGAGGGAGCGGGAGCGGGAGCGCCGGGAGCGCCGCTGCCTCAGCCCTGGAGAGAGGGAAAACAAAAGAGCTCAGCTGCAGATTTTGTCTTGCTGTGTCTGGCTTAAGCAGAAGATTCTAGACATTCGTGCCGAAAAATCAAAGCACAGCTGAGGCTGCATCTACCGGGAAGATAATTTGCGTCCCCAGAATGGGCTGGATCCAGTACAGGTGGTTTGCAGATCATGCGAAGACAGACGGGCTGAGAGCCATGGAAAGGTGGGATAAGGCACTGCCTTCTCTTTCTTGCCTTTTTTTTTTCTCTTTCTCTCTCTCTGGATTTGTAAAGCAGTATAGCTGGAACCTGAGTCAGGGTCACTTAAAGAGATTAGATGGGGTTTAATCCCACAAAACAGAACCAAAATGGGAGGCACTACTGTGTTCAGACAGATGTTGAACGCAAACTTGGGCTGAGTTGGACTTGCTGTGAGTGATCCTTGTGTAGCTTTTGACGTTGTCTTTGTTTAGAATAGTTCCTTCACCAAATACAGGGCTTTAGGACGAGCTGAATGCCTCTGTAACAAATTGACTGTTCAATGCCAGTAGATTTTTGCCAGAGAAGCTGCAAATGAAGGCTTTGGACGTGAGTTTATGGAAATAGGAAGAGCTGTTGACTTTTAATTCCTTGTGATGCGGGCATGGTTAGAAGTTGAGCCGTGCTTGTTGTTGTACATTGTCTGAATTGTAACAATGGGCAGTTCAAGTAGAGCAAGTTTGAATGGTGTTTCTTCAGCAATACAAATGCATTTCACTGGTATGATCTTTTGCCTTTCACAGAAGGCAAGGAATTTCTTCTCTTTTTCTGAGGAAAAAGCCATCAGATTTTTTAAAAATATCGAAGAACAAGAGAAAATTAGCATTTTTATTTGAATGGTTGTTGTTGTTAACACCGGCATGCCTAAACATCTAAAACATATCCCAGCAATTTCTCATTTCTTTTGCTGGGCAGATGCATTTCTTTTGTTCCTGAATTTTTTTCCCTGCCTCTTTAGAACAAAAGGCATTTCCTTTTATTATTTTTTTAATGGCAGCAAGAGAGTTACTGTATAAAATTAGCAATTTTTTACCGGTTAATGCTCTGCTTCATTCTGAAGTAAACTGCCTTAAGGTATTAGGAGGAGAGGGGGTGGGCAAACCGGGGGAGGCTTGACCGATGCCCAAGAAATACTGAATTCAGATGGATTTAGATCATACAGAGAAGCAGACATTTATCTGTAACTGGATTTCAGCTCCATGTCATGCAAAATCTGCAGACTATAGCAGGAAGACTCTTAGCAACCAATAAATCAAATTTGTAATGGGCCTTTAAAAATGTCTGTGAGGGGTGACTGCTTGGGTCCCCTTTGGCCAAATTAAGATGAAATCTGACAGTACAGTAGCATCTGTGTGCTGACATTTTCTCGTGAACCTAGTGAAAAATGGCTCCAGATCTCTTCTTCAGTCCCCAAAAGACAGTTTCTGAATAGCCATGCATTTTCCCCTTGCATTGTTTGTTATAATCACCATTCTCTCTGGTAATGTCTGACTGGCTTGTTTTGCGTTGCTTTCTTTGACTATTTGACTGGCTGAGGGGGCTAGAGTGGGCAGTGGTTGTTTTACCTGAAATCAGAACCTCATGCCAATACTACTGGACACAAAAAAGAAATCATTTTAAAAAATCTGTGTTGCAAAATGTGTTGTATAAATACTGCTAATAGAGCAGCTTCTGCCAGTTCTGCTGGAATTAGGTAAGTGGGTTGAAAAACATGTGTCTTAAATAATGTGCCGCCCATGATACAGGTGAAAAAGAAATGCCAGCCGGTGGTGAGTGCAACTGACAGATAAAACTAAAAATCCTAATATAAAGGCACTGGAATAAAGTCCTTAAATGCCAGAAGTGTATGTATGGGTACAAGCATTTGTTTATCCAAGGGAGTTCACGTTCAGATGCTACCAGAGCGAGGGGAGAGGAGGAGCAGGGGAGGCACTCCTTTAATTGTACTCCAAGCGTGCTGGGTGGAAAAAGCCCCGCATGGAATGGCCATTCAGTCTGATTCTGCAGCTCTGCTCCAGCCTTCCTGAGCAGCAGCTGCAGCCCAGAGCTGGGAGCAGCCTCTGTCTGTCCATGTGTGGGGTGATTGCAGCGGAGCGAGGAAGGGGACCATGTTTCTCCAGAGGGATCTGTGCCAGGGGATTCATGGGGTGATTGGGAATTTCACTCCAGTGAAAAGTGCTTCATAAATGTTCCCTCAGATAAGGGGGCTCCACAGCACAAAAGTAGGGCAAGTAGGAAGCAGAAGGGTAGCTGTGAGAAGTTGTCAGTAGTATTGATCCTCTCCACAAAATGTGGCCAGTGATTTTTGTGACTGCTTAATAGTGCCTATTATTTTTGTTGGTGCTTAGAAAGCATGTTGTGTGCAGTACTTATAAAAGCCCCAAATGTTACTTGCCACACTCATTACAGTCTTTTGAGATTAATTTTCATAGACCTAAATGCTTCCACTACTGCCAGAAAGGAGCAAAAAAGGAACTTTTAACACTGAGTGCAGATCCCATTGCTCCTTCTGTACAGGTAGATAATTTGACAGTAGTAAACACTTGCTTCATGGAAAGTGACACAATTGCACAGTGGGATTGTGAAAAAACCACAAACATCTTGCAAACCATCAGACAAGTAAAAATGTCAATGAGAGATGTTCAAATAAACAGAGTTAAAAAGCTTTGAGTGACAGAAAGATTCCAGATGCCTTATTTACACTGGCCATAGTTACAAAGCACTGGAATGCAGCTGCAGTTTTGGAAGGTAAACCAAACCAGACTGATTTTCAGGTGTGTATGTACATAATCAGAATAAAATGGGAGTCCAATACTGAACTGGAACAAATTAGATTTCAGAACTTTACACATTAAGAAAAACTGGATTGAAGATCACTACAGGCAAAAAACTTTCCAGAAGAAATTAAATAAGTGAATTTAACCCTAAAGAAACACAAACATCCAGTTAGGGGCATTGTCTCTTGATTATGTGATTATTAACAACAGCATTATTTAAAGTGGGATTTAACAGTGAAAATCTGATTTAAGAAATTTAGCATGACTTTTGACTTTTATTGTCATTACAAAATAAAAACTGTCCAGGGACTTTGCTTGGAAATGCACATTTTCTCGTGGTGCAACACTGACACACTGGGCCTCTGTAAAGGGAGAGGAGAAACACAAATAAAATGGTGGCACTAGGAAAATTTCTCACCATCACTTTCTGAAAACTGTGTAAATACATCCTGAATCCTGAATGGATAAACATATGATAAACATAAAAGTCAGGATTGTCTTCTTCAGGTTGTGATGAAAGTAAATAATAACAAGAATTAGATAGATTAGTATATAATAACAGGAAAAAAGACTCAGACCCAGAGTATTGAAATCTGAGAAAATTCTATTTACATTGAAGCAGTCCAAGTAGCAATTGCCAGTGTTCCAGCTGACAGACTCATCAAACAGCCCACCTATTTCCCATTTCAGTAGCAAATGCCTATACAGAAACTCTCACTGCAAAATAAACTTAGGAACATTAAAGACCATATAGTATTCCCAGCTGCCCTAATGCAACGAGTTTAAATCAAGTTTGTTGTAAATGATGTCACTGTAACAGAGCTGATTGTAGCCCACAGGGCCAAGAAAAGAGTATGGTCAGCATAATTCATAATTTACTTTTTTTTTTTTTTTTCCCTGTAAGAACATCCCAGCTATTCCTATTCCCATTCCTCTGTCATTGCTTCCTCATGCATATAGCATACCTCAGACCCACATGTCTGATAAAAGCACCAGACAAAAATTTCAGAGAGAACTCTCTGATCACTGTAGCAACTGTTTTCTGACTACATTATGCTGTGGGATAAAGAGGATGGTTCTTTTGGTGACCTTTGATGTTTGTGAACTGAGCATACCTCTGTTTAGACAGCCCACTGTTTTATAGGAAATGAAACATCAATAGTAGAGTTAGCTGAAAACTGTAAACTGAAAGTTGGCTGGGTCTGTTCTTTCTCTAACCATTGAAGGTTAGGTTGACTTTTCACCTAAATAAAGAAAACTTACCTGGAAACATGCAAGATGCTTCAAACCTGACATTACATTTCCTGTCACCCTTCTAATTTTTTTTGTATTTCTCCTCACATATGTTTTTTCTCTCTCCACAAACTTTATTATGTAAACCTTCTTTATTTTAACCAACCATCTATGACTTTTCCCTTCTGCCCCAGAACTTCTCAGAAACAGTGAGAAGCAATTTCTGCCATCAGGACTTTCTTTAGTCCAGGTGAAATCAGTATTTGGTGCTGGGGAGCTGGGTTATAGAGAGGTGCATATCCAGAGGCCTACAGAACACAATACTCTCAGTCTCATCAGCCTTCCTACAACAAAAAAAAGAAATTATTTTTCATCCCAACATCACCCATGTATACCATAAAGAATTTAGCCAATATTCCCATAGTTCAAACTGCTGAAGGGAGCAAGGAAAGCTGATGGCTTTCTTGGGACAATTTTATAATCTGAATCTGTATCCTGAATACCTGTATGATCATAGGAGTGCTACTAAAGGAGAGTGTGGCTTACGGCTCAGTTCTGCCTCTGCTAAAATTGGTGCCAAGTTTCACTCTAGAGATGACACAAGAGAACATTTAGTAGGGAAAATCTGATCTTGCAGAGGGGCTCAGGTTAAATACATTTTATCACTTTCCTGGCAAGAAAACAAGCAAATAGGATTGACAGTAGGTGATCACTGAACCTCTTAACCCCCTAACTGTTATCCCTTATGAAAATATGAACAACAACCAAAAAAAAAAGTGCCTGGGAAAAATTCTTTAATCTGAAGGTATTAGGTCTTTACAGCCATGACCATCCCCATTGACAGAATTGCTCATAACCCAGAGGTGATGGAATACAAATGGGCATGGATGTGGGAAGAATTGCAATAGAGAGCACATCACAATAAAAAGCTCTCTTTCTCAGTTATCCTTTCCAGTCAAATAAATACATTGCAGTGAAGTACAGTGGGAAGAATTATTGCCACTAGAGTGCTTTTCTGATGACAGAGATGATGTAAGCTATAAAAGTCTGTCCTAGATAAAAGAAATTAAAGATTTCTGGAAGTTTGTGAAGATTTAGGAACTCTTAGCCTCTGGATTGATTCAAGCAGACTAATTAGATATGGATAGTGTAACTTGGTCATCTGCTGAGAAACCTGAGCTCTGATGGTTTTTCAAAAACCATCAGAACACAAAGCCTTGGCACTCATGTGATGCTCCTGCTCTCCATCTGTCTCCTCTCCCAAGGTCCTGGCTTAAATCTGCAAGATTGCTCGTGATGTTGGCCAAAGTTATTGGAGTGACTGTACTCATCTCTGTGATGGCAGAAGCCATGATGGGTCCAGGAGGTGATAATATTTGTAATGAAACATTGATGAGTAGAGCTGCTGCAGGGACAGGACCTTCAGGGCAGAGTTCCCATTCATTGGAGGATTTTTCACCTTCAGAATTAGCTTATTGGAAGAAATTCTGGAAGGTAATTTGTCATCATCCTGTAATGCTATGCAGTCAGATACAATCCAGCATTTTGATTTTAACAGTGCACATGACCCAAAAAGGAGTGAGGAACAGTGCCTTTGTCACTAATTAAGGTTCTCTATCAGTGGTTGGGATCAAGAATGTCAAAAAGCAAAGCTTGATTATGGACACCAGCCACTGGAATATTCCATAAATCTAGAACATCGGGGGAGAATTGCAGATGGCTGAATAAAGGATCAGATCATAATTGTTCACTGTTTGATCACATAACTGACTGGGGAGACTGGAATCCTGTGTGTCTGTCTTCAGAGCTCTGCAGCTCCTGACTGACAGAAGGAGACTGCAGTTTTGGTGTTTCTTGTTCAGATGATGTAATAGAAAGAGGTTCTGGAAAACATAAGTGAACAGATTGTGGAGATGTGAGTACCATTGCACCCCAGAAATCCTTATGGGATGAGTGGCAGGAATCCCTCGGACAGCACTAGGAGGAATTTGCTGCACAAAAGGAAAGGGTAACTCCAAACTTTCCTAGCTTTTGCATGGCTGGATTTTAAAACCTGGAAAAACTGAGGGGATAGTCTGCTCCCATTCTGTCACTGCAGCCGTCAAATGCTGTTGTTGAACCAACTGCAGCGACATAACCATCAAAAAACACCTGTCTGTGCCTATTGGAAAGTCCTTCCGGAAAAGCAGGAGTGTGACGGTAGGGAGCTCTTTATTGCGTTAGGTTTTTTCCTTCTGCAGATTCAGCAGGTGCTATATATTATCCTTTACAACCTTCAGCCATTTGGAGCTAGGACACTGTAATTATGTTCCCTGTCCATGGAAGTTACTGACTATTACTGTGTGAAATATGAGCTCTGCTCAGAATTCAAAACTAAACTGAGGAAGCATGTTTGCTACTGTTTTCATACCAACAGAATAATGGCATTTTTCATTTACAGTACTGTTCCTTTACCCTAGTAAATGCTCTCTGCCCCTTAAATGGTGGAACCTCTGTAAAAATACCTTATTGCTGATATGTAAAGAAGTCAAATTCCCAGTTCCCTCCTACAAGTAGTAGTTTACATTTGTGTAGTTAATTTTATAAAAAAATTCATGGGGGTTCAGTCCTTTCAAAGTGTGAAAATAAGATGGACGGCTGAGACAGAGAAAGTACACAATCGTTTTTAAACAGAAGTAACTTTTTAGAAATAGCCAGGTTCTCAGGGCCCTTCCCAAGTCTTAATTATATTGCTCTTGGATTTGTATGTGGGTCAGTCTGTAAGTACCTGCACCTGACTCCCTCAATGACTCAACAGCACAGGAGAAAACAAAGTTGAGTTTTCTATCTCCTACTGCTCCTACTTTTGCAGCTTTATCCACATGAGGATTGCCTTCTGTGAGGTTTCATCACTTTCTCACTAAAAAAATGCAGGCTGTTTTTATCTTGCTCTGTTCCCTCCTGAAGTTATTCAGAGGAAGTGAGATATGGGGGGTGCCTTGCACACTAGTCCATTAGGATAAATAATGTATGCTGTCTATTGTGTTTCGAAGAATGCTTCAAAGAAAACTCTCCATGGCATAGTTATGATAACAAGCAGGAAAGAAATAAAAGGAGAGAGAGAGCACAAGAAAATGTAGGTGCTTTGGTATTATCTGCTAGTTCAGCATTACAGTGCTTGATACTAGTGTGCTTCTTTTGCCACAGCTCTTGGCAATAGCCACAGCATGGAAAAAGATGTATAGCCTACACCTGCCCTAGGAGAAGCAAGAAGAAAGTTTTTGTTGCTCTGTACCTCCAGGAGATAAGGTGCAGACTGTCACTGGCAGAGGCACACTTACTCTGACCAGCTCTTGAATATTTTCTTGTCCTGCTCATTTCTTCTTCCCACTTTCATTTTAATAGGAATGTCCCACATGCCCCCAGTCTCTCAGGGGAATGGCCATGGCTTTTAAGAAGCACTGATCTCAGTTTGAGGTCCTCAGCCCACATCAGGTGTGGTAACTCTTGAAAGTAGAGGACACACTCTTACCTCCTACCAAGCATTATTTTATTTCTTGTATTCTGTGATTTTCAATCACTTCTGTGTATAAAGCTTAGTGTACGTGAATTATCCACTGTAATAAGAACATGTGATAGACAGTCCAGATTCCACCTCAACAGCAAATATAGAATTTACTGGCAAAACATCTTAAATGTTTGATGTGGAATTTGCTTCCCCAGCTGGAGTAACAGCAGGGTATTTGGCCCAGCATCCTGCTTTTCACACTGGGAAAGAGTTCCAGCACCAGGCCATGTGGGGTAATACTTTTCTTTATAACTCACCATGTTACTAGGATTTTTTTCAAATGATATGACATTCTTGTTCTAAAGCACAAATTGATATTTATGTGGCCACACAATGCAGAAGAAATGTCATTTCCAGTGTTGGTCCCATGGATACATGTTCAGTGGTGTGTATGTAACCAGACCTTTACACCTCAGTACAGGGTGACCCAGTCATGGAGGAAAATTGGTTTATTATGCCTTCACTGAGCTTACTGCTGCCTTGGTGATGAGCCTTATATCTTCAAGCACATCAGACCTTCCTGCCATCATTAGAAATACTTTAAAACTTTAAAAGTCAAAAGCCTTGAGTTTTGGTTAAGTCAGCATGTAAATCTGAGAGTGTGTTTTATTTATGATAAAGGCATTTCTGTGCATATGAGTCATGCCTGGCAAAGGCAAAGTACAGTAATCCAAAAAGAAATTAAAAAAAAAAAAAGAAGAAAATAAAAGGAAACAGAATAAACTCTTTTTTAGGAAACTGCTGCAAAAAAAAAAAATCTAGGAAAGTGTTGGACATAGAATGTGCCTCCTCTTCTGGGATCATGGTATTCTCCATCAAATCACCTCTTCTCTGATGGGAATATTTTCCCCCTTATTTTTTTGCAGGCATGCCTTTGAAATGCCAGTTCATTTTATCACATTGCATGTGAATTTGGTTTGCCTATTTGTTCATCCTTTTTAGGGTACTTCCACCTTTCCCCAAAGGTGTGAGGGGAGATTAGATTGAAGTAGATGTTGATGCACAAATCATTTCTGTCTTCGGGTGCAGTACAGTTGTCTGTGAGAGACAACCTCTGTTTGCCCTTAAAATTACTGACCTTCTCTCTGAAAATGGCTATTCTTGAGCTTTGGTGTGAACATCTTACACTGACAGAGAGAACTGGCCATTGTCAAAGGTTTTGGCCATTGTTACAAAGGTTTGTAGCCAACTATCTCTGCACCAAGAAGTCAGTGGGAGAGTGTTTAACAAGCTGAGTGGCACAGAGGAGGGCAGGGCATGGAGAGGAGCTGAGAGCAGAGGGCTTGGAATAAAGCTCCAAAAAGGAAAGAAATAAACAATTCATAGAGAAACAGAAAAAGCAACCAAGAACAAAATTAAGAGAAATGAGAAAGAAAAAATAAAATGAATGATGGCAGAAACAGGAATTGTTATGCACATCCTCAAGCTGTCATAGTAAAGAATATAAACCTAACCACTTTTTCTTCACTTCTCCATGGAAATAAAACAATTATCAGGAAACTATTCTATTTTATTCTTCAAAGAAGTTATTTAAAAGCAGTTCCCCATTCTGGAAAGACTTGACATCAAGAACATATATTGTCTCTTGTAAGTGTTCTTTATGGTTACTGTTTAACTCAAATGCCAGAAAACTGACACACCATGCTGCTTAACAGAAATGGATGGTTTTGCCTTATGGAACCTGAGGAGTAAGGAGAAAAATATCTTTGAAAAGAAAGGGAATTGTGAGCTGGATTGTGTCCAAGGAGAGTTAAACCACTGATAAAGTTTCCTTCCCCAGGTGGTAAGGTTTTCAGGGCAGTGGAGACCTTCACTTCCACCCCAGGCTCTTCTCCTTGCTCCTGATGCTCATGCCATTCTCCTCTTACTCTAAAACACCCATATCCCACCATCACAATTTCCTGCCTCCAGAAGGACCCAGTGTCTGGTGTACTGTACCAGGCACCTCTCCATCACTGCAGTTTGGGGAGGGGTTGATGTCAGGGCTTTCACCGGGGCAAAAAGTCTTGTGCAGGTTTTCAGCATCCTGGTGAACCACATGCTGTTGAGGAAGAAGAGGGTGGAAGGGTGAAGATGAAGAAACCCAGTCATTGTGGCCTCTACACCTCATCCCTTCTCATGACAAAAGGCAGAGAGGAAGCACTCTGAAAGGAACTGTCCAAAATCCTGGGTGCTTTGTGAAGTAATATTATATGAGAGCAAGAGAAAATTGTGGTTTCTGACAGAAAGTCACCTTCTAGCACTTTCACACTCAGGTTCCTTGAAGCTCAGTCTGAATGAAATCTGGTTAAATAAAAGTCTAAAACATGTGCTTTATCTTAAAGTCTTTGAAGAAGTGTCTTCACTCCTGAAACATATTGAAGCTTTATTTCAAGCCATACTCTGATCTGAGGGACTGTGGTGTAAATCTGCAATTACTTGCTCAAAATCAGTGGTATTTTCCTAGCAGTGGAATAGAGGAAGTTCACCCTTTCCTCCCAAGAAGGGAGGAAATTCCTTCAAAAGGATGAATTTTGAAGGATGAATTCCTTCAAAATAGTTGGCACATTAAAGTTCTCCTGATATAGTGCTGGCACTTACTTTCATCTGGAAGATTAGAATTAAGTATCACCTTCATTTTACAATTATACTAAATTAAGTTAAATAATTATTTTAAATCTTCTGTTACACTGTAGAAAGCTTACTTACTTTCAAGTAAAACTTATAATTATTTAACTTTAAATTCTATGCTCAGGAGTGTTTCCCAAAACATGGGAATGCATAATAAAAACATGGAGAGCTATTTGTCTCTGAAATGTTGCTATCAGTATTTCTGTTTTCACAGTTACAGATGCATTAAATTTCAGGGTGGTCCAAGGTTTGTCAGTTTGTAATAATGACAAAAGTGCTGGGTTTTTCAGAGAAGAGGTGTAGATGGTGGTTAATGGGGAGTCAGTGTGGCAATTTGTATTGAAGTGGCAAGAGGCAAAGACTGAATATGCACAAGAGAGGTGAATAATTTCATTTGCTTAGACACTGTATTCTGCATTCCAGGTGGTAGTGTCAAACTGAGAGGATATTCCAGGAAATAATCAAAAGAGTTCTTTTCTAGGACCATTAGTCCTAATCCTCTCATCAGCTTTTTTTTTTTTTTTTTACATTAATATCATGCTCTATTTTAGTCCTCTTTACTAGTCCTTCACAAATAATTCCTTTTTCTCCTCATTAAGATGACTATTAACTTATTAGTGATTGCCTCTGCTGTAGTAGGTACTACAGATCTTGATCAGTATCATTTGTAGACTTTTGTAAACAGAAATTCAGTGCCCACCTTAAAGGGGTTGTGAACATACACTTCTATATTTGACATGTTCTGTAGCTGTACAACTGTGTTCTACTGTTCAAGGATTTCAGAATTCTTAACACAAAAACATATTTTACAAAGGTTATGTTTTGGAATTGTAAACCATGCAGTATTAAAGCATTTCAAAGAATTATTAATCCATCTATCCCTAACAGGGACACCCTAAGAGGTTCATATAGAAGATTACAGTTTTCCACTGATTTTTTGCATAGGAACAACCAAACCTGAAGCCTTTCTGCATGCAAATTAAATTATTTGACAATTCCCTGGTAATGAGAAGCAAAATGGTGACCACCTATTGAAATTAGTAGAGTTATGACACTGTATCAGAGATTGCATATTTTCTTTCCAATTAAAGTACTTGTACCATTTTTTCAAAAGTGTAGAACTGGAGGAGACTTCTGAGCCATTGAATTCAGTCCCCCTATAATCACGTATCATAAAATCTCCTGGATAAGCAAATCAGTTTTTCTGTACTCAATGTGTGGAGCACCAACTACATTCTCATCAGTTATCAATGTTTTTCATTGATTTCCGTGCTGTGCTCTATTCACCAATTAACTAGGCATATCACCTTCACTGACCCAAATACAGACATTTTGTAGCATAATCTCTCATCCAGCAGCCAGATTTGCTGCTTTATACCCTTCCACCTGTCTAGCTGCGTTGTGATCATACATTTTCTGATGAATTCTTCTCCTTTTTATTTGTTATTTGAAAATCATCATCATAATATTAAATAATGGGTGATTTTTAGATGTATCAGTCAACACAGGGGAAAATAATTTCTAATTTATGGTTTAAAATAAATTTATTTTAAAATTCTGTTCACCATAGAGATTGCTTTAACTTTTGTTGCCACAGTGCACATCCAGTTTGCGTCAAACAAATCTAATAACACAAATCTAGTAACACAAATAAGCTTTGTCCTTGGTGCTTGAATCAAGGTGTGTACTACACAAAAGAGATGATCATTAAGCTGCTAAAAATGTGTGATGGTGGGACTTCCATCATGCCAAATCTTCTGAACTCCTGGTTCTGTCTGTGGTAATGATGGATCAGTGAAACAACCTTCATGTATAAACAGGATTGCTGTAGTTGTTGCAATCTCAGTTCTGGATGTCTGACATTTCACTAGGTGTAGTCCTTTTACTGTGATTTTTGCTGTATTCTTATTAAGCCTTACATAATTTTAATTTTTAAGGAGAAATGTCACACCCCTTTAATCACATCACGTTTATTTATTTTATTTTTTGTGCTTCAACATTTCAACATTATCTTAAATCATTCCTCCTGTGACCTTGCTTGGTCCAGACTTTCAATAAAGGACTTTCTACACTGTTGTGTTCTAGGTATCTCAAAAAATCTGTAGTTGACAATTAAAATCAATATTCTGTCAGAACACTAGAATAAGCTTTTGAGTATTGGGAAACAGCAGTGAAGAAACAGTTTTTGTCTATAGAGCACCCAACTCTTTATATTAATAATCTTCCTTTGATCTCCTCCTGGAGCTGACAAGATAGGAAGCAAATTGGTAATTTCCAGGGTTTATTTCATCTAATTAAAAAAAAAAAAAAGTTAAAAAAGAGAGATATCATTGCAAAAGCATGTTTTACATCAGTATGGGACTTGCCTAGCTAAAGATTCAGACAGGCAAAAACAAAATCTGGGTTTCTAAACACCAGTTAAGGTACTGTGCTAACACAATCCTGTGGTAAAAAAATAGTATTTCCTGCTCTTAAAATAGCAGTTTGTGACATAAATCCTATTACATAAACAAACTATTCTGTGTAGGTGAGGTAGCTTTTGTTTCTTGAATATTTATCTAGCTCTTTAGTGTTACTTTGGCCATGATGAGCTGCTGTGGCTCTGGGCTGTTACATTTCCAGACCCTTCTGTCAAGGAGGATTCAAACCACTTGTCGGTTTGCAGGCAGCATCTCCTGCAGAGAAATTAGAGACTGAACCCTGTAGTGAAGTGGTAACTTTTAGCTATACTCACAAGTGTCTCTCAACCCTGAGATGTCACTTGAGAAAAAGCCACATTCCAGAATGCTTTGAGATTCTGCTTTTGAAGTGACAGGAGGAGACTGACAGATGGGAGAGCAGGTTAAAGTCAGGTATAACAGGAGTAAGAAATGGCCACATATGGATGGCTGGGTGCTCTAGCCTTTCATGATGGAGGAGAGTGTGAGAATTTATACATAGAAGCACATGACAAACTTTTATTTGCCACAGCAATAAGGCAAGCAATAAGAAAATCAAAGTGAAAATTCATTTGTTTCCCATTTGGTTATTTGGTTGGTGAAGATATACTTAGCTTCCTGAAACATCGGGTTTTTTTTTGGTTTTTTTTGGTTTTTTTTTTTTTTTTTTTTTTTGTTTTGTTTTTTTTTTTTTTTCCTGTGAGAGATGTTGTATGACCTGTAAAGAGATGACTGACAAATAGAAGAAGTGAAGAAGTACCACCATGACCAGTGAATTCTTAATGAGAATACATTTTCATATAAGAATTTCAGAACAGAGCATAGCGTGATAAGCCCTGGAAAGCTGCTATTTTGATAAACAGACACAAAACATTACTGGGAGATTTCTGTAGCTGACATTAGACATGGAAATTATGAAGAAGTTTAAAAAACTCTTCACACATATAACATGAAGTAGGAGGAGTGTGAACCGTGCTTTTTGTTTCATGTAGCTTACTGACCAATGCTGATGTCCCAGGAGGGAACTTCTTGTTGGTTCTGGCAGACCACACAAAACTAATACAACAGAAAACAAATGTGATGAAATGACAAGAAACTAAAACATAACAATCTAAGGATTGTACACCCACATTTATGAGTGCTGATTCAAAACTAACAGAAATCAAAAGGCATAAAGTCACTCCAAGAAAAGTGTTAGGACCTGTGAAACAGCTTGAGGTAAATGGAGAAGTAATAAAGAAAAATTTTGTGCATTTGTTTAGAAAATAACAAAGGGATTGACATAGTAGGAAGCTGTGTAATTGCTAAAAGAAGGATATTATTATTTTTTCACATTAACCTGATGATGGGTTAGTACAGAAACCAAGTCTGAAAAGGAAATACTGTGAGAACAAAATCTGTAAAAGTTGTAAAGCAACTGGAGAAATGAGTAGAAATTGCTCCTTCTGTTGACAAGCATTTCTAAACAGGCTGAAATCAGGAAAAACCTCTAAAAATTAACTCAGTAATTTGGAAATTACAAGGAAAGGATTCAGTGGCCAGCACTTTACACTGTGCTGTCTTTATGTGATTGCCAAGCCCTTACTGGGGCAGTATATTTTGGTATATGACTGTGTCAACTGAAACGCAGCTTAGTCCAAAGTGAGAGTGGAAGAAACCAGCGGCACTGGGATGGCTCAGCTCATTGTTATTGCTGTTTTACACTGGGATTATGATCTCATTAAGATTCATATAGTTAATGAAAAAAAAAGGCATACTTGGGAGTTTGAGAAAGACACTTTTACTTTAAACATAATCTACATTATATAATGCTTCCTGTGTTTACACTGTGAAAGTGCTGACACAAGCTGAGAGTCACTCATAAAGCAAGTTTATTTTTCAAATACATTGAGTACAGAATGCACAAAAAAGCTTACAAAAGATGGAAGCATATCTCAGAAAGACAGAAAAAGACTCAAAATACATTTTATTAGCCTAGAAAAAATGCTGGTTTTCATATAAACCTTTTCTTTGTTTTCCTTAAAGACTTAACCATAGTCTGTGACAGAAATGTTATGACTCTAGAGATACATTGTTTTCAGAGTCATTGTAAAACATCCAATATTCCTTCTTGAACCTTTCATATAACCTTAGCTAGGGGTTTTATTTAAGGCTAAAGCCTCTCATGAAGAATTAAGGCTGTCCCAGCTTTTCCCATTTCATATCTTCAACCATGCAGTTGAAGAAATGAAAGTACTAATCCTTCTCAGCATGGCTTTTAGTTCCAGGCAGAGCAGGAGTTCGCAGAGCAGTTGGACTATCAGATTGCGTCATCCTGGAAGCCACATCCACATTGCCATGGCAATAACATGCAACAGTTTTTCAGAGCTGAACCTCCTCCACTGAATAGCAGTTCCCAATAGGTGCCAAACACAAGGTTGAGCACTGCATCCGATTTTGGAGTTTTTATAAACCACTTTTGGTAGAGATGGGTTGTGGAATCTGTGTATGCATGTCCTTTGTAGTTATATCAGTAAAAATCTGACTTGGCATGTCTTCACATAGACTCTGTATAGCAATAAAACTTACCAACTTTCCATACAAATGGTTTATGCTCTGCTAAGTGTATTCTCCTGAATCTGGGAATTATTATTACTATTGATCTCAAATACACTGGTACAAACACAGATATTAATGCTTGTGGCAAAACTGGGTACTTGAGACAAGTCCTTTCATTGTGTCCTTGACAGATGTGACTTGGCTGAGCTCTGTTGGGCAGAATAAGCTGTGATTTGGCTTCCTAGAAGCAAAGACAACACTGGAGATTGGGCTGGGATTCCAATGAGTTCTGGATTTCTTTTTAAGTGGTCTAGTCCATATTCATACCTAAGTCCCTAATGCTTTTGATCTCTTGGCAGTGAAATACAGAGCTTGATAACCATGCCATCCTTCTATGCAACATGTTTAAAACTAGAGATGTGATTATGCATTTTTCCAAAGTGACCTGGTTTTCATTATCAATAAAAATAATTATATAATCTTATAAGCAATATTTAATGTCTACCTTACATAAGTACTGATAAACTCATTTTTAAGGGCTTGTTGCTGAATACTGTTTTGATGTCTGATTTTTGTTTATATCTTCCCTGAGAATGTTGGCACTTATGTCAGGTGCATAACAAGTTCCATATATATCCACCTCTGGGTGTGCAAGGGGAGAGAGAAGACAGGTTACTTATAACAAAATTGCTCTCAGATTTCACATATGTTAGCTTCTTCTGTGTTGGAAGGTATTGGAAAATGTGTAAGATGGAAGAAAAGGATTACACTTCTCAAATACACTCATCTTACGAGACTTGCTTTCCATTGATTTTTCCTCAGGATCTCTTTGACTCATGCTAACTTGATGACAGAAATCCTTGCTCTATAGGGAAAAAACACTTCAGCTGTGTAGCTTTAAAACTGATGAAAGGTTTGTTTAAACACTGGGGGAATAATCAAGTCACCTTAAAATCATCTCTGTACTTGAGATGAGCTTGGTGTGGTCTCAGTTTGGGAAAATGAATGCTGCTGATGTGTCTAGTACTTTTTTATAACTGCAGATACTGCGTATTTAAAAAGCAACACATCAAAGTGATTTAATGCATTAATTGGATAAAAGGAAAAACAAGTGAGTCTCTAAATGAAGGAAACTTAATAAAGCTGGCAGATCATTTGCAAATAGAGAAGTATTTTCCTTGTATAATGCAGAATTCTTCTGAAAGCGAATTTTTTCTTTGATTTAGCCTTGATTAAGTGTTTCAGGGGTAAAAAATCCAATTATGCCTAAACTCAACGTGTTGAAAATAGTCAGAAGATAAGGCTAATTGATGTATCTGAATTCATATTCAAAGTGAGGAATTACCTAACATATGTCTGCAAAGCATTGTACCAAGGTGTTCATTTCCTTACAGCGTCTTTCTTCTTTCAAGATACTGCCCTCAAAAATTTAAATCAAAACAAGCAAATCCAGTATCACAAGTGCACTGATTGCTTTTCAAACTGTCTGAAGAGTTCAAACTACATGCTGAATTAGTGGATCAGAATTCTCTAGAACACTTTCCTTGACCCCAATTAACTTGTTTTCTGACCTTGGGGAAAGTCATTTGGACATTCCTTTTTGTCTGTATATCAGAAATATAAGGAAAATTATGTTTATGAAGTGATGTTTACAGGTTTTTTTTTTTAAATCAATTTAAAGTGAAAGATAAAAATGTGAAGTCCTACTGTTAATAACTTTCAAATCTCTTTAAACCCAAAAATCTCCAATTTGATGTTAACTTATTATGTTTCTTACTTCATGCTCCATTACTGCGTGATTATTGGGGTGTTGGTACACCTTATCAAGGGCAAAGGTATAAAGTTACGTTTCAGTGGCCTAAGAATATAGACACCAACAAAAAAAAAAAAACAGTGAAATAGTAGTAGGTTTCTAATTTGTCACACTAAGAAAATAGTATACTTCGGGCCTCTTATATGAGAAAAGTGGTTTTTTTTCTTTATGAACTGAAAGATGAACTTTTCTCAAAACTTAGAAAGATTTAGGACTACAGCAGATAAGCTAGCATATTTTATTGGCAGGAATCATTTGCTTTCTTCATGCTGTGCAAGCTGACATGAATAGGTTGTAAAAAGAGGTGATAATACAATGAGAGAGAGTTACAAAAAAAAACTGGGGGAAATGTAACCAGTTCATTTTCCTCTAAAATGTAATTTGGTTTTTCCAAAGGGCAATAAAACATAGGTATTTAGGACAGTAAGTGGAGCTATGTATATGTCCCAGATGGACTTTTAACTGAAGTAACATCATAATGATATTGGTATCTGCTAAAAAAAATCAGCAAAGATCATTTATATGTCACGTTAAATTAGTTAGAAAATTATACTTCCTGCCAGTTCTTAAATTTGTACATATGGTCAAATTTCAACAGCAAGGGAAACACTGAGGTACTTCTTTATAGAGCCAAATTGTGCCTAGCAAGATTTGCCATAGCTGCAATGTGGAATGAGTCCAAAAAAGTTTTTCAGGGCCGGTCAAGAGCCAGACTTGTGGAACAGCACTGGCTGATACCTGTGCTGATAGCTGGGTACCTCTGCATGTACCCACCGTGGCACAGCCTGCAGGGACCCCCTGGGAGTGGGATGGGTGTAACTTTGGAGCAGGATCCAGGGCAGGCTCCCGTGGGGCTCCAAACAGCAGCACAGGAGAATGGACCAACGTGGTGTCCACCTCCAGCCAGGTCAGGCTCCATGCTGCACTGGGGGATGCTGGTGAGCCTGAGCTGGGAAAGGAAAGCTGCTGTGAAAGCCACTGTGGATGGTTTTGCATCTCCCTCCCAGCCTCAGGGGCAGCATATATCCAGCAGACACAAAAGGCATGTTCCTCCTCAGCCCTGACTGATGCCACCAGTGCACTATGTATTTACAGTGGTCATGTAAACATCGGTGCTTCAAAGGCATTGTATGAAGGATATAGCAAAGGCTCTGGGCATCTTTCCTTTGATGTTTTGAGTTGTGGATGAAGCCTGCTATGCTAAAAGAATTTTTCTGTGTGAGGTCTGTTTAGCCCTCAGTTTGGCCCCAAAAACCTGAAAGTGTGCTGTTTTTTGACTTGATGTTGTTATCAGTTTTTATACAAAGCCGTAAAGTGGATAAGTTTAAAACTATTTTGAGCAGTTATTTCTAGTGTGCTTAATTAGAACTGAGTTAAGCAAGGACAAACCCAGGCTTGAGAGTGACTGTTCCACTTAACCACAGATCACTGGTCCATGAATCTTTTTTCTATTAATATGATTGCTTCTCTCCATTTTCAGATCATATTGCATCGATGTCTGATAAGAAAGATGTTCACTGATGCTTACTCTGCTTATCTTGGGGTGTATCAATGCATTTAAAAGTGCCTAGGAGGACACATGTATCTAGGCAATACATAGCAACTGCCTATTTAATTCATTGCTTTTCATTCTCATGAATATACAACCTCAATATCTCAGATAAGGGTCAAATAAATAATAATTAAATATATTTTGTAGAATTAGCTTTGTTTTCACTGTTATTAACTTCAGCCATTCAGCTTTTGTTTTTGGATGTTGTGAGTGAACTTTTCAGCTGTTAGAGGCCCTTTTATCAGCTTTGCCAGTGACGTGCATATGCTTCTCAAAGGAAATGCACTTTTGTCCATGGCTTACTTCAGAAAATAAAAGGGAAGTTTAGAAACTGTGAAATGTATTACACAGAATGACTGTTAATTCCCTATCTGATATAGCTGGACTTAGTCAACAGAAATGCTGTGAGGCTGATAGGAGTTTTTGAACTATGGAGACTGTGATTAAAAGTAATTAAATATTGAAATGTTTAAAAGATAACCATGAACCCTGACTCAATAGAAGTATATTTAAATATTGTTCTGAGATGAGGTACATATTTTTTTAGCACCTGATGATTTTACTGATTTCAAGTCCTGTACCAGTATTAAAATTACATAACACATTTCAGTTATAGATCAGGTTATGTCATTGTTAAGTGTAGCAATCTGTCTGTGTAAACTGTATGAAAATGTGTTTCAGGTTCATTAAAGGAACAGCACTTCATGAGTTAGAGCATCCCTCCTGGAAGGTGTGTGTTGTACAGTGGGGAACTGGCAAACTGTTGATGTAATTCCATTTTCCCTGTAATCTCTGGTAGCTGTTTCTTCATCTTAGCAGGCAAATGAGTTCATTGTGTACTTTGGAAAACAGTTCACAGCTCAGAGAATGTAATTCTGTCCCCCAGAAATCAGTAGTGAAACTTCAGATGATTTCTACAAGAGTTGGGACTGACATATGCCTAGACATATGAAACAGGACCAGCAGAAGCTGCAACATCAGTTAATTTTAGGAATATCCCGAAGCTTTACTTTGCCTACATTTACTTCACCTAACATTTGTTGTCCAGCAGCAATTGCACTGACTTTTCCCATTAGAAAACAGGAAAGTTTTAACCTTTGTGTTATCTGCATGTTTGTGTTCAGCTTTGTGTGTGTGGATAAACAGATCCATGCAAGTATCCAGAAATGCTAAGCAGGCAGGTCAGGGGCACTGCTCATGGCTGCACTGCAGTCACAGGCTTCTCTCCTCACCAGTAAACATGCACTCCTTTTTTTTTTTTTTCAGTTTCTCTACAGCTCAAGAACTGCAACAGAAACCAGAAAGAATACTGTCTGCTCCCACTGATTTTCAGTCTGCTGCTAATTGAGACATAGCACTAACTCTGTGATGCTGCTGTATGTGACAGCTCACACCCATTTACTGTCTATTAGTGTTATTCTGGCTTTAGAAACTAAATCTGGCATCACATTCTACAGCTTGGGAAAAGATCCTGTGAGGAACAGAGCACTAAGATGCAGTCAGAAGTGTCTAGTCACTAATATCAGTCACCACTTCAGCTCACAAAAGTGACTTGGTTAGTGTTTGACAGAAGCCTATTTGTTAAAAGAAGGCAAAGGTTTGTTTTGAGAGAATGTCTTGGTAGGATGCCTATTAAAATAACAATTGCACCCTATAGAAATGGCAGTTTTGGAGGAACCCTGGAAATGTTCTGCTTGTCTTCTACCCATCCAGTGCAAAAAACTTGTGTAGATGTGATGTCCAGAGTTCATTAAAGGGACTTTTGCCAGGCTGACAAACCAGGAATCTGAACTTCTGAAAACAAACAAGCCAACCCTACAATTTTTCCCCATAAAAATATTTCAGTCATAGCAAGCATTTGACAGACTAGGCCTTTTAAAATTGCAGCAAGCAGGGGATCACTTGAAGCATTGTTCATGACCCAGAGTGTCCCTTCTTTCCTAGGGCTGCTGCTTCAAATTAGGTAGTAAATTAGAAAATATCTGTAGTGCAGAGTTAAATCATTGTATCCCTTCAGTGTTGCCACAAAAAAAACATGCACAAAAATGCCTTCTTTGAGTGTGCTGGCATGTGAAACCTGCCCTTGCTGTCTCCTTACTGCCCCGACATGAACTCTTGCTGCCCTACACACGGTTGCAATGGAAATAAGCAGGTGCTCAGCCTTCCCTTTCTTGATGTTTCCCAAACCTCCCAGGCTCACTTTTGAGTCTCTAGTTGTTTATTCCTATGTTCTGGTATGGAAATGTCCTTCGGCTTAATAAATTGTAAATAATTTTTGGCCCAACTCCATCCTTGCAGCATTTTATATGACTTCTATAAAAAAATTTCTATCCTTCAGCCAGCTGTCTGCAAGGCAGCTGTGATCCACTGTGCTCTCAGTGATTAGGGAACTTCTTCCCTCTCTGTAAAGTCTGCCAAGTCAGATAGTCCCACACTCAGGGATCCACATGAGGCCCTGCCACAGTTTGCTGTTATCTGAAATTAATATTTAAGCCTGACAACATATTCAAGGACCTGTGGTGTAGGATTAGGAAGATTCAGGCTTCAGAGCCAAACCCAAAAATTCCCCAGCATTTTCTCTCCAAAGTTAGCTGGAATAAAAAAAAAACCCACAAAATTTCTGTATTAACCATCAACTTTGTAAAAGAAAAAATCCACAATTTATAATGCAGAACTTATCTTAGAATATTCTTGCTCTATTAGGAGGCTGAACCTTTGCCTGGAGCTCCTCTGCCTGACTCAGAGAAGCTGCATCTGGAGCAAGCAGTAGCACTTGCTACCTCAGTGTACCTGTAAAAAGCTGCTTAGGCAGAAAGAAACCATAAAGATTAGGAAAAAAAAAGAGTAGAGAAAGGGGGAGAGTCATATTTCTTAAAGGCAGGACAGTATGAGAGCACTGAAAGGTCAGCACTGTCTGTTTAGGGCCAGGCTCTTAATTTAGTGCACTGAGGGATGCTTCTTGCTAGAGGGGAGGTTTTTCAAGCAGTGTCAGTTTACATTTGGCCAGAGGAAGAAGGATTATTATCTCCTTTCCAGCAATGTGGAAAGGAGGCCACCATCCCACTCATCTTCAGGCATGTGGAAACAGTGGGGGAAATTAAACTCACTACAGCTCACACTGTTTCCTGTGAGTGGAGCTGGTGATATCCAAAGCAAACACTGCTTCCCATCTATTGGCTGCAGGGACTGACAGACTGCAGTGAGACTCAAATTACTGCTAATTGACAGCATTTTTATAGGCATTCAAACATAAAAGAGGGACAAATGGCTGAGGAAATAGGTCTGTAGCCCTTGCAAAATCTTCCAACAATTTTTTTTAGTATCTTTGGGTATTCAGTTTCTGCAGGCTGGCCAGATACAGCTGCAAAAGCACACAGGGCCATCAGCATGCTTTCTTTGGATACCTCAAATCCAGCCCACCTGTCTAGATACCCCAAACTAATTTATGAACACAGCAAGCTTTACACAGCCCATCCATGCTGCTTTGTGGTACAGTGTGTCCACAAGACTGCACAATGGGCCTCACGTCTCTTCCAGCCCATGACCCAGGCTTCACACTCTGCTTCATGGCTTCACACAGAGCACTCCCACAGCTGATATAGATATCTCGTGGCTGCACAAAGGACTTCACTCTCAAGATTGTCTATTGATCATCATTTGTGAGCCCTGCAATTCCCACTATTGCTCTCCTGTGAATCATTCCAAGCTACTCTGAGAAATTTGCTGCCCTTTCTGCTCTCTCGATAAGTCACCACCTCCTTCTCATGAGCTGGCAGCTGATTGAAACGGATATGAGATTTTCAAAGCATTGAAATAATATTTAGCATTCTAATTATATTTTTGTAGGTGCTAGTAATAATAATGCAGTATTGATTCATCAGATCTCAGGCTGGAAAACTCAGCAAGTCAGCAAGACTGGAAAATGCAGAATGATTTTTAAAGGCACTCTGCAGTGAAATACTGACTTAAAAATTGTAATTTCAAAAAAATAGTAAATATTTCTACACACTCTTCCCTAAGTGAAAACATTATGTTGCAAGATACAGATTTTTATATGACAAGATCATACTAGAGCAAGGGGAAAACGAAGAATTAAAACAATTCATACTAGGTTAGGATAAAAGGAGAGCTGAAAGAAATTCCACTGAATTGTAGAATTAGCTGAGTTGGAAGGGACTCAACAAGATTGTTGAGTCCAACTCCTGGCCGTGCACAGCACCATCCCCAAGAGTCACCCCATGTGCCTGAGAGCATTGTCCAAATGCCTCCTGAACTCTGCCAGGCTGGCGCTGTGACCACTGCCCTGGGGAGCTGTTCAGTGCCCAAACACCCTCTGGGGGAAAAACCTTTTCCTAACACTGATCCTAAACCTCCCTCCAGCACAACTTCAGGCCACTCCCTCAGGTCCTGTCGCTGTCACCACAGAGAAGAGATCAGTGCCTGCCCCTCCTCTTCCCCTCATGAGGAAGTTGTAACTGCAGTGAGGTCTCCCCTCAGTCTCCTCCAGGCTGAACAGACCAAGTGACCTCAGCCGCTCCTCATACGGCTTCTCCTCAACGTCCTTCACCGTCTTTGGGCACTCTCTAATAGTTTAATGTCTTTTTTATATTGTGGGGCCCAAAACTGCTCCCAGCACTCGAGATGAGGCCGCCCCAGTGCAGAGCAGAGCAGGACCATCCCCTCCCTTGCCAGCTGGCGAGGCTGTGCCTGATGCCCCCAGGACACGGGTGGCCCTCCTGGCTGCCAGGGCACTGCTGGCAGGATGGTGGGTTAAACTGAGGGGTGAGCATGCAGTGCTGCTAAACAGAAGATCGAGGTGTGAATTTCTGCCTTGTTGAGTGTATTTCTTTCTTTGGAATCCTTGCTAGTGTTAAAATGAATTTATCTTTCTGTGGCTGCTCCTGTGAAATACTTTAGCTATTCATAGGCATGGAGATTTATCGGGCAGGAAGGGCACTGCGTGAGGGGAAATTAGCATTATCCAGTGTGGTTGAGAGTTCATGTTAGCTTTGCAGCTGAGAATATGACTCTTATTTAGTAAACAAAACATTCCTGGGGCTGCAAAACCTCAGAAATTGGTTGGTATTCCATCCATTGTGCACACATCTTCTCCTCTCTGCTGGAGGTAATGAGGCAGCTCTTCCACTGAACAGCAGCTGCCAGCATAAGAGATGGAGATCCCAAGGACAGCTTAGCTTTAGGTTTAAGACATAATCAAGAGGAAAAGGACCTGTGGAACAAGAATGCCAAAAGATCACAGAGAGAAAGGCCATTTTATCTGTTTTAACAGCTGCCACCTGCATGGGCATGATGAAGAGATGCTCAGTGTCTGGAGATCCGTGTGAAGCTGCACTCAGGGCACGGGGAGCTCAGGTAAATGAGTGCTCCTCATCTGAGGCAGCTCTGTAATTGCCACTGCCAGTCTGTGGTAGAACAGGTCTGGCTGCCTGAGGACTTAATATTCCCCAGGCTTCCACAGATCTCTTCCTTAATGTTCTCTAATGGAGAAATGCCAGCACAATGCAGTAGATAAATATGTGTTCCTAGTACTATTGACACTGCAGATCAGGCATTCATACTCAAGGCTTATTTTCCTCATTTGTTACTTACTTAAATAGAGAAAGAAAAGGGAAAATGTGCAAGAGGCAAAGGGCTTTTATTTGAAGGAATAGCAGCAGTAATAACAAATCAGTCTAGTTATTGAACTGCTCAGAGCTGTCAGAAGGTAAGAACTTCCTGTTCATTTTTGATGGCAAATCGAGAAGGCAATCTATTCCCCCTTCTAGCCTCTTGTTCTTGAGAGAGCTAGTCCTTTCAGCAGAGAATTTGAGTGATAGAATTCAAATAGACTTCAAAAAGATCAGATGCAGATGCCAATGGAATCATAAGGATAACATCCTCAAGCTGGGGTGGTAATAGTGTCTATTTAATGGAAAATCATGCAGCCATCAGACAAGCAGTTGCCTCAATTGCCTTTTCCTAAAAGAGGGGCCACAGTACATTACATCCAAAAGCTGCTCAGTTGGTTCATCAGGGATCTAACAAACATTTTGCAGAAACAGCATGAGTTTGGTTTTATATAGATTTATGGTTTATTTGTTTTTTAAAGTTCTAGTTGCTGCAGAAAACTGCTTGACTCTTTTAATGACAGTAAGTAATACATATAAGCAGTTTGGCTCCCTCACTGCCCTGAACTTTTGTTACTGTAGGCAGACAGATAAGTGGGATATGCAAAAATCCTACAGTCATGTTCTGTGAAGTTCTCACAAAGACAGAATGTTTAAATGTTTCACCTCTTCCCCATTATAAGAAAACAGAGCAGACAAATATGGCTGGGAAGAGCATGATGTGTACATAAATCCCAGTCTAAAACATAACTGCTTGGTCAGATCTTCTGAGATCAATGACTTCAGCTCAGTATCTCTGGTAACAGCATTCATCTGCGCACAGCTCCTAGCCTGTGGATGAGAATGGTTTGGATGAATAAATGTTTCTTGCTTTTATACCAGATACACCAAAACTAGTTTGAATTGAATAATTACCAAGCAAACTCTGTGGGCCAATAGAATGACATGAAATAACATCACCTCAGAAACCCTACATATTCTAAGTAAAAATTTCAGAATTTGTCTTCTCTCGTTAGATAAAATGTCAACAAAAGTTGGAGGACTTCAACTTTGGAGTTTTATTGTGGTTCATATTGAACTAAGAAGCTGAAGTTGTGATCTGAGTTTAAAGGGGGGAAGGGACACAGATGGCTCCTGCAAACTTGGTTTTTCTCCAGAAGTTTTGTTTCTACACTAACTTTACAAATGTAGCTAGGATTTTATAAATAGGTATCATATGAAATGCAACATGGCCTGTGAAATTGAAGCAGCTCTTGGCCTAACCTCCAAAAGACTGATTTGGTTTAGCTAACTCTGCCAAGTCAGGAGCGGATTTGAAGGTAATTACCAAGCCATATGTTGTCCTTATCTTAACACAAGCAAACCCTTTTGTTACAGCACAGCCCCTCCACGTGTTCCTTCACAGGACACAGCCCAGTCTCACACCAGTGGTTGTTTCCCTTTTGACTGTGCCCACAGTGCCTGCAGACCCCAGTGTGCTGGCTGGCTCCACTGCCCTCCTCTCAAACATGTTTTGGGGCTTGGCAGGCACTCACACTCAGCAGCCTCCACACTCATCCAGCTCCCTGGGCAAGATGCCACCTGGGCCTTTCCTAAGCACAGGGAAGGGGAAGCAGGAAGGTGTGATCATTAAAACAGCAACCACAGCGTGTGCCCAAGCAAGATGAGGCCCCAGAGTGCACTTCACATGTGAACTATTAAAAAATTGCAATGGTGGTTAAGGGGGGATGCAAAGTGGCCTGGAATAACCCAACAGGTGAACATGGCTTTGATTCTGCTGTGTGCTGAGCTTCAGGGATCATATACTGTTAACTTTGGTTAGTAAGAGAGATGTCATGATAGTTTTATTAATATTTTATATGCAGTATGCAGGGAGTTCAGTAAGCTCTGGACAAATCTTGGGAAACAGGCAGGCAGTGTGTGTTTTGTGGGGAAGGAGGGAGAGGCGGGGGGAAGGAGAGAGGGAGGGAGAGAGAAATGCAGTATTTTTCTTCTCCACTGCTTTGTAAAGCTTTCATTCATTTTCAAAGAGACATGTGTATTTCCCCATGAGACCAGAAAGAATCTATTAAGTCCCTCATTAAATACACCTATACCAAAAAATCCTTGATGTTACCTTGATACTGCAAGACCTCAGCAGAAACACTGTGATTTCTGAAGTCTCATGCAAAATTCAGAAGTGTCTTTAGCACAGGAGACTATTCCACTACAATGTATTTCTAGAAATCAAGCTATTGAGAATAGGGACACAGATGCAGCACTTGGAGGACTAAGCTCAGCCTTTAGTATTGCCCAAAATTTCTATCTGTCCAGGAATTAGTTCCAATCTTAAGGTTTTACATTTTTAAATTGGGATTATGATAGTGCTGAAAGTCCTGCATGTGCACAGCATCAAGTGACAGAAATGGGCACAAATTGGTAGTGTCTCTTGTCAATTCTATGTCTCTCTTAACCTATCCATCTTATCCAGCCCTAAGCCACCCTATTTGCGAGACCATTCTTCCTTTTCAGATGACTGCATGGATCAATGCACAGTTTGATACCAGTAAACTTTACATTTAGTACTGCAGAAGGTACAATTCCTTTAAAGTTATGGTAAAAGGCCCTTGGAAAGCCTGGACCATGACTGCCAAAATGGGATATTAGCATGAAAATAACTTATAATGCCATATACGTAATTCACTTTAAATATTATGTTATATTCTTTGGGGTTTTGTTTAAATATCTTCTCTGCTTTGAGAACTTCAAGACCAATCTTCAATATACATTGTCTTACTGATTTTAAAATGGATTGCTTTCTAAGATCTGTGTTATTTTTCAAAGACTCTAAATATCTTCTGTTTTTAAAAGTTTTTTCAATTAATCTTAATTAGGAAAATGCGTTATTTGGTCTTTATGCTAGATGGATCATGAGAGATAGTTGCTTAGATATTTATAACTAGGAAGGACCATTCTGGCCTAGTCCAACTTTATGCATTCCTTTAAACACAGGATTTCACCTGATAATCCCTAAAGCAGAGGGAATTATTTTTCCTTACTATATTAGCAAACCTTATTAGCCCTAAGAACCTCTGGTAGAATTTTAGCATATCTTTATGAAAGGCTTTGTATCTTGATTTAAAGATGATTTAAAGATGAGGATGCATTCCTGGTGCCAGCCAATCCCAGTGCTGGAGGCAGCAGAACAGTGAACATGTAGGATAATTAACAGAAAGTACAGTGGTCCTTTCTCTTCTGCACCACATCTTTAAATGGAGGAGCCTCTTCTGGAAGCTCAAAACCAGACAGAAATATGTCCTTTTCTTTGTCTCTCTTGCCGGTCTCCTTTCCTCAAAATGTCATTAATATGAAAATGCAATTTTTCCTTGTTCACTGCACTTGAAATGCCAGTTGTGTCACTGCCCTCTTGCCACTCCATGCTCTTCACTAAAATCCCCACATTGTTCCTTCTGCCCACAGCCCCTGTAAGCCTAGCACAGCAGAGGATACATCCAGGTGTATGGACGCCCAGGACATGACAGGGTCCTCTGCCACCCCCTGACCTTGCTGCTGGGCAGGAGACTGGACACAGCAACAATTCTGTGCACTGCTGATGCTGTTAGGCCACATCTGGAGTGCCAGAGGGAGCATGTAGCCCCAGGGCCAGGCTGGGGGCACCTCGCAGGCAGTGGTTTGCTCAGTGGCAGATGATGAGCTAATGAAGCTTCAGTGATGCTAAATCAGACTTTGGGGCATTTAAAGCAAGGAAGTAAGGTGTCACACAGTCACGATTGGGAAGGGGAGAAAAAAAATCTTTAACTCACCCCATATTAGCAAAAGGAATTGCTGAATTAAAAGTCTGGCTTTAAAATGCCGCTTTGTGCATTGCAGGCAGGAAGCTGTGTCCTGATCTCCCATCCATTTTATAGAACAATAATCCCATTGACTTTGCTGTAGTTTTTCCTGATTTACACTCATCTGAGATAAACACAAATCCCAGTGTCTTTCCAAGCCATCCATCTTTGTTTGTGGAGAAGTACTAGTGAGAGAAACAGCTCAGCCATGCGTAAGGGGAAGTCATAATCTGACTGTACGGTCTGCAGTAGCACATTGTATTATTAGCTCCTGAGTACTCTGTTTTATAGCACAAATGGACTGAAACATGCCTTTTTTTCCCCCAGCTTCAGAGAAAATATTTTTTAATGCAGATCCAACCACGTCAATAGCCTACCCTAGTAGTTTTTCTATTTTGTACATATTTTCACTGTATTAAAATTTGTGCTGCCCTGGTATATTTTCTGCAGTGAATTTGAGCTTGTTAAAATTGGAAAATACATGCCAAAGATGTGAAGCTCTCTTTCTAGAGACATTGATTTTTATTCCTTTCCCAAGATTCTGAGGTAGATTATAGCCTTCACTGCCTGTAAGACCTACTGTGTAAATTGTGAGCTCTTTAAGACCAGCATCTGGTTTTAGTGAATCACATTTTCTTCTTTGGTGTGTTTCTTTTGCTTCCATTTGCAAACACAGGAGGGATGTAAAATTATACATCCTATGAATGTACAGTTCCAAATTTATACTGGTTTAGGACACACTAAAAAATGATGTTTTTTCTGCTGTACACATTGAGTGTACAGAGCTGCACACACAAAAAAATGAGATTAAAATAATGTAGATTTCTTCTTTATTATTCTAGTGTACTTTAGGTGGTGATTGCATAATGAGATAAAAAAGATATTATGTATAATTTTATTTTAATTCAAATTGTTTTTTGTACATTTGCCCTCAGAAAAAGTAGAAAAATAGGAATATTCCTATGTTCTTTGAAAAGGTTTAGATTATTTTTTTCTTTACATGGACATTTTTGGTTAAAGGGGATGATCTGCACTGTAATTGCACAGCCTCTCCTGATTCCTGGAATCAGGATTTTTTTCCAATTGCTCAACACTTGCTGCAGAGAGCAAACTGGGAACATTGTTGACCCCGTATTTTGTCGTGGAACTCTGATCTCTGTGATGGATCCTCCCACTGTGTTCCTGTTGTCCTTTTCCTCACTCTGCCGTCATGCTGGATTCATAACTGAGAATACTCCAAGGCAGTGACTTCTTCTGTTGTCTTATCCATGCTTTGGTACAGTTCTCCTGTTATCATCATCATCATATCCATAGTGAAATATATGTAGCTATCTATAGAAAGCAAATAAGAGACTAAATTTAAACAGTTAATTTATCCTTATACACTCACTTTGTATTTCCCTCTCTGAAGGAAATTCATGCCACTGCTTGTAGCAGGGTTGTTGGAAAGCTGTACTAATAGCAGTGGTATCCACCTTCTGACTAACTGATCTCTGTTATGGATTTAAAGGTTGCAATGTCAGATCAGTCTTCATAAAGTTATTCATTTCATCAAGAACCTTTGCAACCTTTGCAAATATCTATGACTTTGGGGATTTGCTTCGTAACTATTTTCTGTTACAAATAAAAGTTAAGCTATATACCTGTGAAACTGAGCAAAATAATGCCTCCAAGTAGGTAACTATGCAGTGAAATATGGGGTACAGCTCACCTTGCATGGTGTTACTGGAGATGCTAATTTATACTGTACTCATTTTTATTTTCAGAAATTTCCTTTAAAAAAAAAAATCTGAAGTAAAAGGTACCGAAACATTCTGACCATTCAGTAGCAGATATTTTGAATTAAATATCAATACTCCTTCCTGAATGAACCCCTGGTTTTTACATATACTAAATTTCTTCAGATTCAGTAGTTGGAAAATGCTCAGAATTCTAGAAAAATGTGAATACATGCTAAGATGCCTTCCTTTAGGAGCTTGCATTTGAAAAATACGACCACCATGTGTAAATAATGGTCATCAATATGGCACAGAGATGTATCAGCATTGTTATATTTCCTTTACTGGCTTTAGATCATGCTCTACATCTCTCTTTATGTGCCACTGCTGGTGTGTTGTAATGGTAAGGCTAATTATAATAATAGATGCAGTAGTGACTTTTCAGCACTGGATGGATTTTTCAGTAACTTATTGAGGTCACTAATTCCTTTCATGCACGCTATGAATAGAAGTGATTTTCCAGCACTACCCTAGAAGAAAAATACTCTGTGATCTGTTATCAATTCATAAATCTATGTCTCCTAATTCTCACAAAGTGACAGATAGTCTATTTAAAAAAAAAAATGTAAAAAGCGATGTACTGCATACAGTATCAAAGGTGTAGGTTATATTTATACTTCATAATAGAACATTCTGTACACTAAAAGTAGTGCTAATGATTCCCCTGTTATAATTTCCAGCTGCAGAAACTGCAAAGATATGTGTTTTATTTAAAACATATTATGCACAGCAGAAGACTCTAATCAGAGTGCATTCGCTTTTGAAAAACCAAAATTAGTGGTAGTA
The DNA here is from genome assembly GCF_017590135.1 of Pyrgilauda ruficollis. NCBI lineage: Eukaryota > Metazoa > Chordata > Aves > Passeriformes > Passeridae > Pyrgilauda > Pyrgilauda ruficollis. The sequence goes on along the minus strand of NW_024524711.1, from coordinate 5,663,505 downwards.
CAGACTTCTGAAAGCTTCTCTGATGGTTCAGTGCCAGCCTGTAGCTCGTTTTGGTGCAGCTGGAGCTGTCTGTATCTATTTGAGTAGGTGCTGCTGTGGGTGTGCTAGAGGACAGGAGTACATGTGCCTGACTTTAGTGTATGTGTGACAATCAGTATTTGGTTTCCTAAAGGGACCAGAAGCTGTAGGACATGAGGATTTCACAAAAAAAAAAAAAAAAAA